>NC_086449.1:671548851-672148851 GCF_028390025.1 Pseudophryne corroboree | reverse complement strand
TCTAAAAAGTTACTGATGGCGTACCCTTTCCCGCCAGAGGATAAGTTACGCTGGGAGATATCCCCTAGGGTGGATAAGGCGCTCACACGGTTGTCAAAAAAAGTGGCACTGCCGTTTTAGGAACGGACAATTTGAAGGTACCTGTTGATAAAAAGCAGGAGGCTATCCTGAAGTCTGTATTTACACACTCAGGTACTAGACTGAGACCTGCAGATCGTGCTGCTGCAGCGTGGTCGGTGACCCTGTCAAACATGAAAACATATTAAAGACGTCGTCTTATATATGAGGGATGCACAGAGGGATATTTTGCCGGCTGGCATCCAAAATGAATGTAATGTCCATTCTGTCAGGAGGGTATTAGAGACCTGTCACTGGACAGGTGATGCTGACTTTAAAAGGCGCATAGAGACTCTGCCTTATAACGGTGAGGAATTATTTGGGGATGGTCTCTGGGACCTCGTATCCATTACCTCAGGTTTCCTCACAGACTAAGAAAGCACTGTATTATCAGGTACAGTCCTTTCGGCTTCAGAAAAGCAAGCGGGTCAAAGGCGCTTCCTTTCTGTACAGAGACATGGGAAGAGGGAAAAAGCTGCACCAGTCAGCCTGTTCCCAGAATCAAAATTCTTCTCTCGCTTCCTCTGAGTCCACAGCATGACGCGGGGGCTCCACAGGTGTAGCCAGGTACGGTGGGGGGCCGTCTCAAAAATTTCAGCGATCAGTGGGCTCGCTCACAGGTGGATCCCTGTTTCATTCAAGTAGTATTTCAGGGGTACAAGCTGGAATTCGAGATGTCTCCCCCCCGCCGTTTCCTCAAATATGCCTTGCCGACAACTCCCTCAGGCAGGGAGGCTGAGCTAGAGGCAATTAATAAGCTGTATTCCCAGCAGGTAATACTCAAGGTGCCCCTACTTCAACAAGGACGGGGTTACTATTCCACACGGTTTGGGGTACCGAAACCGCATGGTTCGGTGTGACCCATTTTATATTTAAAATCCTTGAACACATACATAGAAAATTCAAGTTCAAGATGGAATCGCTCAGGGCGGTTATTGCAAGCCTGGACGAGGGGGATTACATGGTATCCCGGGACATCAAGGATGCTTACCTGCATGTCCCCATTTACCATCCTCGCCAGGAGTACCTCAGATTTGTGGTACAGGATTACCATTACCAAGTCCAGACACTGCCGTTTGGACTGTACATGGCACCGAGGGTGTTTACCAAGGTAATGGCCGAAATGATGATACTCCTTCGAAAAAAGGGAGTTTTAATTATCCCGTACTTGGACAATCTCCTTATAAGGGCAAGGTCCAAGGAGCAGTTGCTAGTCGGGGTAGCACTATTTTGGAAAGTGCTACAACAGCACGGTTGGATTCTAAACAGTCCAAAGTCACAGCTGGTTCCTACGACACGTCTACTGTTCCTGGGGATGGTTCTGGACACATAACAGAAATAAGTGTTTCTCCCGGAGGAGAAAGCCAAGGAGCTGTCATCTCTAGTCAGAGACCTCCTGAAGCCAAAACAGGTATCGGTGCATCATTGCACGCGAGTCCTGGGAAAAAATGGTAGCTTCCTACGAAGCAATCCCATCCGGCAGGTTCCATGCAAGAACTTTTCAGTGGGACCTGTTGGACAAGTGGTCCGGATCACAGCTTCAGATGCATCGGCTGATAACCCTGTCTTCAAGGACCAGGGTATCTCTACTGTGGTGGCTGCAGAGTGCCCATCTTCAAGAGGGCCGCAGGTTCGGCATACAGGACTAGGTCCTAGTGACCATGGATGCCAGCCTTTGAGGCTGGGGGGCAGTCACACAGGGAAAAAAACTTCCAGGGACTTTGGTCAAGTCAGGTGACTTACCTACACATAAATATTCTGGAACTGAGGGCCATTTACAATGCCCTGAGTCAGGCAAGGCCTCTGCTTCAAAACCAGCCGGTACTGATCCAATCAGACAACATCACGGCAGTCGCCCATGTAAACCAACGGGGCGGCACAAGAAGCAGGATGGCGATGGCAGAAGCCACAAGGATTCTCCGATGGGCGGAAAATCATGTGTTAACACTGTCAGCAGTGTTCATTCCCGGAGTGGACGACTGGGAAGCAGATCTTCTCAGCGGACACGACCTCCACCCGGGAGAGTGGGGATTTCATCCAGAAGTCTTCCAAAGGATTGTACACCATTGGGAAAGGCCACAGGTGGACATGATGGCATCCCGCCTCAACAAAAAGCTATAAAAGATATTGCGCCAGGTCAAAGGACCCTCAGGCGATAGCTGTGGACGCTCTGGTAACACCGTGGGTGTACCAGTCGGTTTATGTGTTCCCCCCTCTGCCTCTCATACAAAAGGTACTGAGAATAATAGGAAGGCGAGGAGTAAGAACGATACTCGTGGTTCCGGATTGGCCAAGAAGAGCTTGGTACCCAGAACTTCAAGAAATTATATCAGAGGACCCATGGCCTCTGCCGCTCAGACAGGACCTGCTGCAGCAGGGGCCCTGTCTGTTCCAAGACTTACCACGGCTACGTTTTGACGGCATGGCGGTTGAACGCCGGATCCTAAAGGAAAAGGGCATTCTGGAGGAAGTCATTCCTACGCTGATTCAAGCCAGGAAAGATGTAACTGCAAAACATTATCACCGCATATGGCGAAAATATGTTGCTTGGTGTGAGGCCAAAAAAGGCCCCAACAGAGGAATTTCAACTAGGTCGATTTCTGCATTTCCTACAAGCAGGAGTGTCTATGGGCCTAAAATTAGGCTCCATTAAGGTACAGATCTCGGCTCTGTCGATTTTCTTCCAAAAAGAACTAGCTTCAGTACCTGAAGTTCAGACATTGTAAAAGGAGTGCTGCATATTCAGCCCCCGGTTGTGCCTCCAGTGGCACCTTGGGTTCTCAACGTGGTGTTGAGTTTCTTAAAATCACATTGGTGTGAGCCACTAAAAACCGTGGATCTAAAATATCTCACGCGGAAAGTGGTCATGTTATTGGCCTTGGCTTCGGCCAGGCGTGTATCAGAATTGACGGCTTTGTCATATAAAAGTCCTTATCTGATTTTCCATATGGATAGGGCAGAATTGAGGACTCGTCCCCAGTTTCTCCCTAAGGTGATATCAGCTTTTCACTTGAACCAACCTATTGTAGTGCCTGCGGCTACTAGGGACTTGGAGGATTCCAAGTTACTGGACGTAGTCAGGGCCTTGAAAAATTATGTTTCCAGGACGGCTAGAGTCAGGAGAACTGACTCGCTGTTTATCCTGTATGCACCCAGCAAACTGGGTGCTCCTGCTTCTAAGCAGACTATTGCTCGCTGGATTTGTAGCACAATTCAGCTGGCGCATTCTGCGGCTGGACTACCGCAGCCAAAATCTGTAAAAGCCCATTCCACAAGGAAGGTGGGCTCATCTTGGGCAGCTGCCCGAGGGGTCTCGGCTTTCCAACTTTGCCGAGCTGCAACTTGGTCAGGGGCAAACACGTTTGCTAAATTCTACAAAATTGATACCCTGGCTGAGGAGGACCTGGAGTTCTCTCATTCGGTGCTGCAGAGTCATCCGCACTCTCCCGCCCGTTTTGGAGCTTTGGTATAATCCCCATGGTCCTTACGGAGTTCCCAGCATCCACTAGGACGTCAGAGAAAATAAGATTTTACTCACCGGTAAATCTATTTCTCGTAGTCCGTAGTGGATGCTGGGCGCCCATCCCAAGTGCGGATTGTCTGCAATACTTGTATATAGTTATTGCCTAACTAAAGGGTTATTGTTGAGCCATCTGTTGAGAGGCTCAGTTATATTCATACTGTTAACTGGGTATAGTATCACGAGTTATACGGTGTGATTGGTGTGGCTGGTATGAGTCTTACCCGGGATTCAAAATCCTTCCTTATTATGTCAGCTCGTCCGGGCACAGTGTCCTAACTGAGGCTTGGAGGAGGGTCATAGTGGGAGGAGCCAGTGCACACCAGGTGACCTAAAGCTTTCTTTAGTTGTGCCCAGTCTCCTGCGGAGCCGCTATTTCCCATGGTCCTTACGGAGTTCCCAGCATCCACTACGGACTACGAGAAATAGATTTACCGGTGAGTAAAATCTTATTTTATTTATATATATATATATATATATATATATATATATATATATATATATATAATTTATAAAAAATAAGTAACAACCATCATATGAAGTCTGAAGAAACAATTAGAAAGTTACAATTTTATTAAAAATTGTTGCTATGTGACAGCCTAGTATTTTAGTGATTACAATAATATTGGAAATAGAGATATCCTTGGAATCACAATGCTAAATGGCTGTTTTGATGGAGTACAAAGAATAGATGTAACACATACAATCAGACAAAGATCAATGATTAAGTAAGGGGACCTTATGCATTCGTCAGTATAGAGGTTAATATAACCGGTAAAGTGGGTCTTCCCTAATCAACAATGCTGATATAGCAAAATAGAACTCCTATTGTGTGTCAGCACATGAGTATATTATTCTTGATTGCACATTTAGTAAATGTAGAAGAGATAAAGGGTGTGTCAAGAACCTAGTAACACAGCTCAGTTTCTACTGTCTACCCGCGTTGAAAGAAGGAAGATAAGCAATTGAATCTGCTTTCAAATGGGTTTCCCCACAATGAGAGTTCAAGGAAAAGGAGATGTAGTATAAGTAAGTCTCTGGTAAGTGTGAAAGAGTAATGGATGCTTTCAATATGGTGGTACCAGTGAAAGGAACAATGGAGTGGTGTGACTATAACACTCCACCTATTGCATGTGGATGATAAATCAGGTGATCATGGGTACAATATTATTATCAGATAAAAGTACAGCGGGCAGTAACTCAAATTAACACCTGGAATAGATCAACTAAACTCGTATAATCCAGTACAGATGTTCTGCAAATCTGTGAAGTCCTTAACCTACAGTACCTAGTCTTCCCAGGTGGTCTCCCAAGTACTGACCAGGCCCAACATTGCATAGCTGCCAAGATCAGACGAGGTCGGGCATATCCAATGAGGTAAGAATGTAGGTGGATAGTTCCATAAATGCAGTTACTGAAAACATGTGTGTGAAAAAAAGTAATGTGATCCCCAAGGAGCGTGACCATGAACCACACTCACCCCAACTGTTCACTGTTGAAATTAATTAGATTGTCTCCAAATGAGACACAGATAACATGAATCTTATTATTGCCTGAACAACCATTGATGGGTATATCATACAGCTCATTAATGTCTGCCAGGACAAATAATGAATATGTCTGATGTATTTCTATGAACATTAATACTTTCTCACATGCATTTGTCATATATTGTGGATGAAGCTGCAGTGGCCAGTTTACATAAACTCAGGGTTACCCCCAGGGGCGGATCCAGGAAAAAAATGACAGGGGGGGGCACCATGACTTGGGCAAGCACGCTCCTGGGAAAGTGGGTGTGGCCCCACAATAATAAGCATGGCTTCAAAGAGAATGCTGTATCCATGAGGGGTGTAGTATGTATGCCGGCGGCCAGGCTCCCGGCGACCAGCATATCGGCGCCGGAAGCCTGACCGCCAGCATACCGACAGTGTGGCAAGTGCAAATGAGCCCCTTGCGGGCTCACTGCGCTCGCCACGCTGCGGGCACGGTGGCGCACTACACGCGCCATTCTATTTATTTTCCCTCCAGGGGGGTCGTGGACCCCCAAGAGTTAGAAAAAGTGTCGGTATGCCGGCTGTCGGGATTCCGGCGCCGGTATACTGTGCACCGGGATCCCGACAGCCGGCAAACTGAAGACCACCCATCCATGAGCTAGTGGGTGACAGGAATGGTTGACAGAGAGAAACAGTGGGTGACATGGAGAAGGTGACAAGAAGAGGCAGAGGGTGATAGGGAGAGGCAGAGTGTTACGGAGAGAGGGTGATGCTTTGGAAAGGAAGAGGGTAACAGGAGAGAGAGGCGGATGTCGAGACAGTAATGCAGGGGAAAGGCAGTGTGTGAAAGGAGAGGGTGACATGGAGAGGAAGTGGATGATGAGTGGGAGAAGGTGATGGCAGTGGGAGACAGAGAGGGTGACAGGGAGAGATAGTGGGTGACAGGAAGAGGGTGACAGGGAGAGGCAATGGATGAAAGAGGCAGTGACATGGTGGGAAGGGGTGGCACTATGTTGGAGAAGGGGGTACACTGGGCTTAATAAGGGAGGGAATACCCAGGGTTGGTAGGGTGGGAGACATTGGGATGGTAGGGGTGTCAGTGAGATGGTGGGGGATGCTAGGCAAGATGGGAAGGGGGCAGGGGGATCCTGGTGACTGAACTGGCTGGTAGGTTTTAGGTGGGGGGCAATTACATCAATGAGCACAGTGGGCTGGTGGGGGGCACAGAGAATTACCCCTACACACTGATATACCACCTCTGTACCCTCACATTACACTGTTGATTGCCCCCTGCCATGGGAACTGTTCACTGGTACCGGCCTTGAGATGAGTGGATGGAAGGTACCAGGGGTAGGACGGGGAGCGGACCTTTACCTGAGGTCAATTATGGAGATCTGGGTGCAGGCAGTGATGAGCAGGATGCTGGCCGCAATCACAATCTTGAGTCAGATGGCGGGAGGAGCTGGAGACCTGGCTGCTGGCGGGTGCGCTGTCCCTCGGCGGTGCCTGCGGCTGCTGTCCCGGACCGTAGTTGTGCTGCTGTGTGCGGCAGGGAAACGGGTGGGCTGCTGGTCACACTGGTGCTGTGCGGTGTCGGTGTTGTCCCTGAAGCTGGGACTTTCCTCCTCCTGCTCGGCTTCTCTGACAGAAACGTGACATACACTGACTGACTGCATGTCACGTTTCTCCAGGGAGCCAATCCTGGACCAGCAGCAGCAGCCTCCTGTCGGGTGGGTGCACGCGCCGCATGCATTAAAAAAAAGCAAAAATCTACTAAAAATGACAGGGGGAGCACGTGCCTTGGTGCCCCCCCCCCCCCTAAATCCGCCACTGGTTACCCCAACGGCCAATGGTGTCACAGCGTGATCCAATGCTGCATCCTCAGACACAGCAGTGGATCACAAATGCATGCAAGAGGCGTGTTATACTAGACTGCTACCAGGGCCGGTGCTAGTGTGTTCGGCGCCCCCCTGCAAACTATAAATTTGCGCCCTCCATCCACCACACAAAAGGGGTGTGGCATCACAAGGAAGGGGAGTGGCCTCACAATAGTACCCCCAATTCAGATTACATCACACAGTAGCACAATCTTATTCACATTACACAGCACATAGTGTCCCTGATTCACATTACACCACACAGTAGTGCCTCATTTTCACGTTATGACACACAACAGTCACACATAATGCCCACAGTAGTAGTGCAGTTTACACACACACAATACCCACAGTAGTAGTGCAGCTTACACACACACAATACCCACAGTAGTAGTGCAGCTTACACACGCAGAATGCCGACAGTAGCAGTGCCGCTTACACACGCACAATGCCGACAGCAGTGCCGCTTACACATGCACAACACCGACAGTAGCAGTGCCGCTTACACACGCACAATGCCCACAGTAGCAGTACCGCTTACACACGCACAATGCCCACAGTAGCAGTACTGCTTACACACGCACAATGCCCACAGTAGCAGTGCCGCTTACACACGCACAATGCCCACAGTAGCATTACCACTTACACACGCACAATGCCCACAGTAGTAGTGCCGCTTACACATGCACAACACCGACAGTAGCAGTGCCGCTTACACACGCACAATGCCCACAGTAGTAGTGCCGCTTACACATGCACAACACCGACAGTAGCAGTGCCGCTTACACACGCACAATGCCCACAGTAGCAGTACCACTTACACACGCACAATGCCCACAGTAGCAGTACCGCTTACACACGCACAATGCCCACAGGAGCATTACCACTTACACACGCACAATGCCCACAGTAGTAGTGCCGCTTACACATGCACAACACCGACAGTAGCAGTGCCGCTTACACACGCACAATGCCCACAGTAGCAGTACCACTTACACACGCACAATGCCCACAGTAGCAGTACCGCTTACACACGCACAATGCCCACAGGAGCATTACCACTTACACACGCACAATGCCCACAGTAGTAGTGCCGCTTACACATGCACAACACCGACAGTAGCAGTGCCGCTTACACACGCACAATGCCCACAGTAGCAGTACCACTTACACACGCACAATGCCCACAGTAGCAGTACCACTTACACACGCACAATGCCCACAGTAGTAGTGCCGCTTACACATGCACAACACCGACAGTAGCAGTGCCGCTTACACACGCACAATGCCCACAGTAGCAGTACCACTTACACACGCACAATGCCCACAGTAGCAGTACCGCTTACACACGCACAATGCCCACAGGAGCATTACCACTTACACACGCACAATGCCCACAGTAGTAGTGCCGCTTACACATGCACAACACCGACAGTAGCAGTGCCGCTTACACACGCACAATGCCCACAGTAGCAGTACCACTTACACACGCACAATGCCCACAGTAGCAGTACCGCTTACACACGCACAATGCCCACAGGAGCATTACCACTTACACACGCACAATGCCCACAGGAGCATTACCACTTACACACGCACAATGCCCACAGTAGTAGTGCCGCTTACACATGCACAACACCGACAGTAGCAGTGCCGCTTACACACGCACAATGCCCACAGTAGTAGTGCCGCTTACACATGCACAACACCGACAGTAGCAGTGCCGCTTACACACGCACAATGCCCACAGTAGCAGTACCACTTACACACGCACAATGCCCACAGTAGCAGTACCGCTTACACACGCACAATGCCCACAGGAGCATTACCACTTACACACGCACAATGCCCACAGTAGTAGTGCCGCTTACACATGCACAACACCGACAGTAGCAGTGCCGCTTACACACGCACAATGCCCACAGTAGCAGTACCACTTACACACGCACAATGCCCACAGTAGTAGTGCCGCTTACACATGCACAACACCGACAGTAGCAGTGCCGCTTACACACGCACAATGCCCACAGTAGCAGTACCACTTACACACGCACAATGCCCACAGTAGCAGTACCGCTTACACACGCACAATGCCCACAGGAGCATTACCACTTACACACGCACAATGCCCACAGTAGTAGTGCCGCTTACACATGCACAACACCGACAGTAGCAGTGCCGCTTACACACGCACAATGCCCACAGTAGCAGTACCACTTACACACGCACAATGCCCACAGTAGCAGTACCGCTTACACACGCACAATGCCCACAGGAGCATTACCACTTACACACGCACAATGCCCACAGTAGTAGTGCCGCTTACACATGCACAACACCGACAGTAGCAGTGCCGCTTACACACGCACAATGCCCACAGTAGCAGTACCACTTACACACGCACAATGCCCACAGTAGCAGTACCACTTACACACGCACAATGCCCACAGTAGCAGTACCGCTTACACACGCACAATGCCCACAGGAGCATTACCACTTACACACGCACAATGCCCACAGTAGTAGTGCCGCTTACACATGCACAACACCGACAGTAGCAGTGCCGCTTACACACGCACAATGCCCACAGTAGCAGTACCACTTACACACGCACAATGCCCACAGTAGCAGTACCACTTACACACGCACAATGCCCACAGTAGCAGTACCACTTACACACGCACAATGCCCACAGTAGCAGTACCACTTACACACGCACAATGCCCACAGTAGCAGTACCACTTACACACGCACAATGCCCACAGTAGCAGTACCGCTTACACACGCACAATGCCCACAGGAGCATTACCACTTACACACGCACAATGCCCACAGTAGCAGTACCACTTACACACGCACAATGCCCACAGTAGCAGTACCGCTTACACACGCACAATGCCCACAGGAGCATTACCACTTACACACGCACAATGCCCACAGTAGTAGTGCCGCTTACACATGCACAACACCGACAGTAGCAGTGCCGCTTACACACGCACAATGCCCACAGTAGCAGTACCACTTACACACGCACAATGCCCACAGTAGCAGTACCGCTTACACACGCACAATGCCCACAGGAGCATTACCACTTACACACGCACAATGCCCACAGTAGTAGTGCCGCTTACACATGCACAACACCGACAGTAGCAGTGCCGCTTACACACGCACAATGCCCACAGTAGCAGTACCACTTACACACGCACAATGCCCACAGTAGCAGTACCACTTACACACGCACAATGCCCACAGTAGTAGTGCCGCTTACACATGCACAACACCGACAGTAGCAGTGCCGCTTACACACGCACAATGCCCACAGTAGCAGTACCACTTACACACGCACAATGCCCACAGTAGCAGTACCGCTTACACACGCACAATGCCCACAGGAGCATTACCACTTACACACGCACAATGCCCACAGTAGTAGTGCCGCTTACACATGCACAACACCGACAGTAGCAGTGCCGCTTACACACGCACAATGCCCACAGTAGCAGTACCACTTACACACGCACAATGCCCACAGTAGCAGTACCACTTACACACGCACAATGCCCACAGTAGCAGTACCGCTTACACACGCACAATGCCCACAGGAGCAGTACCGCTTACACACGCACAATGCCCACAGTAGCAGTACCGCTTACACACGCACAATGCCCACAGTAGCAGTACCGCTTACACACGCACAATGCCCACAGTAGTAGTGCCGCTTACACAGACACAAAGGGGATTATTCAAACCTGATTGCTGCTGTGCGTTTTCGCACAGCAGGCGATCAGGTCTGTACCGCGCATGCACCGCAGTGCGCATGTGCATGCCAGAGATACTATTGGCATCTCAACCCAGCGATCGCCTCTGCCTGATTGAGAGGCAGAGGCGTTTGCTGGGTGGGAGGGGTGGGCCAGCGGCATTTGGCCGCCATTGTGTGCCCGGACCATGTGGGGGGCGGGCCGCGGCTGCGTGATGTCACATGCACGTAGGGACTTACTCGCCGGGTGCGCTAGCATCTCGTGTGGCGGGGGGAGGGCCAGACATGCTGGGTGGACTAGCCTTGTGCTGGGCGTCCCCCCGCATGCCAAGGTGGCTGATCGTAGCCATGCAAAATTTTGCGCGGCTACGATCAGGTCTGAATTAGGCCCTATGCCCACAGTAGTAGTGCCGCTTACACATGCACAATGCCCACAGTAGTAGTGCGGCGCACAATGCCCACAGTAGTAGTGCGGTGTACACACACACCCAATGCCCACAGTAGTAGTGGGCATTGCTCACAGTAGTAGTGCCCCTTATGCACATAGGGGCTAATTTAGAGTTGATCTCCGTTTAAGCGAAATTACTTCTCACATGCTGGGGGCTGCCCAGAACAGGGCAAGGCCGCCAAGCATCTATGGCACCACCCCGTGATGCGATCACTTTGTGAAAACCTCAAATAGAGTACCGCCACCATGTTTCCACTCACAGGAAACTCAGGTGTCTCATGGCCATTTTCAGGTCCTGCTGATGAGTGGAAACATGGCGGCGGTACCCCTGCGTACGCAGCCATGCTGCGTAGGCAGGGGTCAAACTCTATTTGAGGATTTCGCGATGCATCAGCTGGCCTCGAAAAAGTCCATGACACGCCTGCATTTCCTGCTGTCCTCCCCTGTTGCTGTCCCTGGATGCTTGCCGCCTGTCCATAACTACACGATTGCATCCATCTGGGATGCAATCGCATAGTGAAGGGTTGCGAACGCACAGTACAGCTGCGGTGTGTGCGCAGACCTTTTGGACGTGGCTGTGCGCGCAAAACGCAACAGCTGCGTCCAACTCTGAATAAGGCCCATAGTACAATAGTAGTGCCCCTTACACACATAATAACCATACACATAGTAACCATAATAGGAGAATTAAGGAGACAGGAACAGAAAACTGCAGTGTGGAGCTGACAGTGGAGAAAAGAGTGGAAGATTTGGTGCACAGAGGAAACTGGTAGGAAGCAGTGGATCATAAAGGGGTTAAGCAAAGAGAAGAAAGTGCAGAGATCGGAAAAGAGGATATTAAAGAAGCAGCTTTCCTCAACTTACCCTATGCTCTGGGAACCGCGGGCTGCGGAGGGGGCGGGGCTTGCGGGAAGTGGCGGAGCTTAGACTACTCGATGGCTACTCTGAGTCTGCTGTAGCAGGAAACCTCCTATCTACAGCAACAGCACTGGGGGATCAGCGCTGAGCGCCTTGATGCTGTTGCTCTGCTGCTGCCTGTCAGGCTGTCAGTTTGACAGGTGCAGTAGCAGCGGATGCTGTAGCACAACAGCTGAGTGGGGAGAGCGCCTCAGTAGTTCGGCGCCTCTCTGCATTGCGGACCTCGCTGAGCGCTTTGCGCCGGCTCTGACTGCCACTTTACCATATGTAAGCAGCTGCTATGCTTTCAACAAATCCACTTGATTCAGGCCCCTAGTACCAGTCATCCTGCGGAGGAAACCGAACAGAGGCAAAGGGATACAAAAGGTCCCTTTTTGCAGTCTAGGAATCAGGAATGTCTGAAGATTGTGAAGGATTCTGCTGTCAAGCTTGATGAATTTAGGCTCCCATACTAGTGTATGGTGACATCGAGACAGATCGAGAAAGAAAGGTAAGTAGGAAATATCGGTGATATCTCCTGGATTACCTTTATAATGAATGGACCAATACTTAATTTCTACAAAAGCAGGTGAAATTATATGGTTTCAATGTTGCCAAAAATATTAAAATCAATGTTGGGAGCGCTACCATTGACTTTACCAATAGGAGCTGCTAATTACATACACCCTTCATTAGCGCGGATTACTCTTTAATTTTATAATGTTGCCAAAAATGTCAGTAGATTTTCTATGGAGTCTGAGATGCAGAAAAACACTCTTTGCCTAGAGTTATAAAATAACACCAGTAATAATGAGCTTGTTAGCGCCAGTGACAATGGCCTAACATGCCTGACTTAAAGATTTCCATAAATATTACACTCTTTTACTCTTTATGATTTAAAGACAGCAGCCCTGAATACACAATTCATTTTGATTGCCTATTTAACTTAGATTTTATGTTATTTGACTAAATCAAATGAAGTAATATAACAATTTACATTGCTTTCATTATTGTAATACTGAAATGTTTCCTGCCATGTTGTTTCACTTCTAATCTGCTTTGTCCTCCCCTCAGATCGCACTCAGGGGGTCATTTCGAGTTGATCACTCGCTAGCTACTTTTGGCAGCCGTGCAAACGCATAGTCGCCGCCCACAGGGGAGTGTATTTTTCGCTTTGCAAGTGTGCAAACGCGTGTGCAGCCGAGCAGGACAAAAACATTTTTTGCAGTTTCTGAGTAGCTCTGGACTTACTCAGCCCTTGCGATCACTTCAGCCTTTTTAGTCCTGGAATTGACGTCAGACACCCGCCCTGCAAAAGATTGCACACGCCTGTGTTTTTCCAAACACTCCCTGAAAACGGTCAGTTGACACCCACAAACGCCTTCTTCCTGTCAATCTTGCGATCGGCTGTGCGAATGGATTCTTCATTAAATCCATCACCCAGCAACGATCCGCTTTGAACCCGTACGACGCGCCTGCGCATTGTGGTGCATACGCATGCGCAGTAGTAACCTGTTCGCTGCGCTGCAAAAAACAGCAGCGAGCGATCAACCCGGAATGACCCCCTCAGTGCATTCTGTCATATCTCGGTGGACAATACATCCGGTCCCATTGCATGCTTTTATCTAGTTCAGAGTGTCTTCTCCTGGTTTGTAGGATTGACACAGTAATTTGTCATTATCCTTTTGGTCCTCAGAGAGATGAGTCATTTCCAATGAGTGAAACATACTGCTGAATTATTCTTTTCTTCAAGACTGCTGAATCATTGTGTAAAGATAATTCTGAAAAGAGGATTGAAAGACAGAAACCTTCCTCACATTTATCATATAATGTGCCACAATGCAAACATAGAAACAGTAGCAAATATCTTCTTCTTTTTTTTTTACTCAAGAACATGTCTAAAGTGATGGGGGATCGTGGGTGCGATATTCAATTTTGTCCCACTATGGGGCTGGTAGTACTGATAGAGATCGGGTTTAGCTGCATAAAGCAGGAAACGTAAAGTGCTGGGCGCAATTGTGAAAAGTGCCATTTGGGTGCCCAAACAGGTCAGTATTCACTCATTTCAGCTCGCCACCCCCAGGAAGTGTGAGCTGAAATGCAGGCCGGCAGCTATCACGCAGGAACACACCGACAGATAATTGAATTTTTCCTATTGGCTTGCCTATAATGGGTGCAAGGTGTGTCCTCATTAGAGAACCTTGACAAAGGGGCATATTCACCCCGACACGATGGATTTTCATGGAGTGATTTTTTAATACACAGATTATACCAGTGGAAGTCTCCGAGTGTCGCTGTATTTCTTCTTTATGCGTTGTATCTAACTCTGCCAGAGGGCACAGGAGCCCAATTACTTTGCTTATGGGAGTGTTGGTCCATGAGACTTTCATTTTATATATATATATATATATATATATATATATATATAGAGAGAGAGAGAGAGAGATTTTATCAAATAATCAGTATTTACCATTGGATACAAAATATATCAGTGTATGTTATTAATTAATTTAATGTAATTTACATGCATGTTTTTCTGGAACAACACTTACATTTGCAATATGCTCTGAAACAGTGTCGTCAGAAGGAGGGTGTGGGGGTTGCGGTCTGCACTCGGGTGTCACCCTTCAAAGGGATGACACCAAAATATCAGTTTCTCAACAGTGACAGGAGCCATGGATGCTGGGAACGCCTCCTGGAGTGATGAAACCAGGGGCTGCCCGCAAAGCCACACCCCTTTCTAACAAGACCATGCCCACTGTCCAGTAGTCACGATGCCATGCTCCCTCAGTGATAGTCCATGCCTCTTTTTCGGGCGTGCAGGGGGTGCCGCACTGGGTGTAACCTATAAAAGTGACGCCTCTGCTCTGACATGGTGTTTCAACCCCTGTGTGTACTGCATATTTAACAAACATGTTATATGTGTAAATCATATGATTTTTAGATGCCTTTACAACATACTTAGTTACAGTACTTTGAAGGGGTGTGTATTGCGCTACCGGCACTGTGGATCCTGGCGGTCAGCGTCCTGATGCCAGGATCCTGCCAGCAGAATGCACGGGGTAGGGATCGCAACAAGCCCCTTGCAGGCTTGCTGCGCTCGCCATACTGCGGGCTTGGTGTCGACCTGTGGTCGCCACGGGTTCTATTCCTACTCTATGGGTGTCGTGGATACCCACAAGTGGGAATTGTCCTTGTTGGTCGGCTGGCCATCAGGATAGTAAGGGGGCCTGATGTAGGTGGAGGTGTTGTGACTGCCGGTCACATAACTACATCCCCTTTAAAGTCGATCAGTCTGGTACAGAAGTGTCCTGCCACAGCTTTGTACGCATTGCAGCAAGGATATAATAGGACACATCTGTAAATCCAGAGATGATGGAGGTGCATAGGGCGTAGCAGGATAATCTCGTTATTGCGGCAACAATAATGTGATTTGCCAGGAAGTGCATCATCAAGCCCCTGCACCACCCGCTTCCCCTCCGAAGTCATCTACTCTCCCAAAAGTTCGACACGGTATTCTCCTCCTTGGGAGGAACGTGAAATTTGAACCATATTGAATTGATGCATGCAGACACACTGAAGTGGAAGTTATTATTCAGTGCAGTCTAGTAACAGACAGTAAAAGTAGACTCGATGGATAACTTTATATGTTTTACAGCTACTCATCTTATATTTCTTCTACTTAGACTGTTTATTTCATTGCTGATTTTTCAGCTCCTGGCTGCTTAGATGACAAAAGAAACCATTTAAAAGCAACATGAAATGAACCAATCTTCTTCAGAGTACTCAGTGCCTCAGGTTAGCAAATAGACCAACAAATTGGAGGGAAAATGATCAATATTTGTTAGTAGCTCCATAGGGCAGTATTATGTTTTAAGATTAATTGGGAAGATGTAGAAGCATTGTGTAATACAGCCGTCAGAAGGCAGAAAACAATATTACTGAGAAGTACAGCATGACCGCTCACCAGGAATAATATGAGTAGAGCAGGGATCGGTAGCCCAGTTATTTCTGCACTGCTTATATGCTCAGCAGAGTTTAGGAGCTTCAGTAACAGTCAATAGCCATTTTTTATGATATTATTATCATTCTGTACTTATTACTGTTAGAATTAACTGTTTGATTGTCAGTGTTTTTATTGTTATATGAGGACTTGCAAACAGTACTCCCTGCATTCTTAGCTGTGGCCTTTAGCCATAACATAGCCAGGAAGCCCCAAAGCTCACAGCTAGAAAGTAATCTACAAAGAATTCTTATCACTCCCTGCAGCCAGGGAAGTGCGGTATCATAGGTATTGCTAGCCACATGTGCCATAATGGCCCCAGTGGTATGGAGGAAATTTTGGCAGTAAGAGACACATTGGGCCTTATTCATAGTAGTACGATATTGCTGCTGCAGATGCAATTGTTGACTCATTGGATGTGCTAAAATATGTTAATTGAGCAGCCTCTGGGATCTGTATAGAGACGCCCACCAGATCCTTCTCAGTTGTCCGCAACTATGTACACATCTGCAGCATCAACGCAAAACATTGACTCTTTAAGTAAGCCAGTGGTCACTGAGAATGGCCACCGCAGTTGAGATGCCGGAGACATGATTCCTGCACATAGGATCGCAGTTGGCAGCTAATGCATGCCCCAAAAATGGGCAACACACTCGCATTTTTGCCACCACTTCCTGTTACCTCCTACAAAATGGCTCCTTTCTGTCGGTCACTTGTGAATGAATCCTCACTGTGAGCTTAATTGTTAATCTAACACTGTGTGTGCGCATTGTGGCAGTGATGCATGTGCAGTTTATTGATATTCACTCAGTTGTGATTTGGCATAACGTACAACTGTGAATCAGACCCAGTGTCCTTTAGGAGAGAGTCGGGTTTGGTTCAGAATTAGAATATGTGTTTATATGCAGAGAAATAGTCTTGGACATGCCATGTTATAGGGTCTTAGGTCCTGATTCACAGTCGCATGCAATTATTGCATATTGCAAGCTCAGAACTAAGTAGCAGAACTTGCAATCCTTATGATCGCAAACTGGGGGGCCGCCCATCACAGCTGACCGTGTTACCCCCCACTAAGCACCCCCCCAACCAAGCAGAAATTGCGATCACACAATAATTTCTGGCTGATCGCAAAAAATGGGTTAGCCTCCTGCTGGCGCAGCCTGACTGCGCCCGCAAGAGGCTCACTGACATTTTTTTTATCGCAGCGGCTGCATGTGACGTCATGCAGCCATCCCGATCACGCCCCTCATTCGCTCTGCCAAGACCCATTTTGAAGCCACGCCCCCATAACTCTCCGTATCCCTCTAAGAAATGGAGCGTTTCGCCCCACGAACTCCTATGCCTGATTGACAAGCAGAGGCGTTCGCATTTTTTTGCGGGCGCCCGCAATAATTTCGGGCGCATGTGCAGGACGGGCCATGTGCATGGCCCCACATGCTTTTAGCAATTTTTCAGGTTCAGGTCCTAAATGTGAATATATGCCTGTATTCAGAGTTTTGTGCATCTATGCGGCCAGAGACCCCTCATCTATCCGTTGGCAGTACATTCAGGCATTTGCACCAGCCCTATACCTAGTGCAATAGATCTTTCTGAAATCAGCCAGATCACGATGTACCCTCACCTCTGAGTCGCCCGCAATTCCATCTACGCACCTATGGCATACTTATCCTATGTACTGTACAAGAGCCCCATTGCGTGGAAGTAGCTGAGATGTGTATGACTCAGTCATTGCAGTTGATCAAAGTTTTTTATGTAGGCTCCAGCACATGCATACTTGATAAAAATCACAATATCCACACACAAAGTGAACTTGTACGCAAATCTGAATGAAAGTTTTGTGTTTATATTTGTGCACAGGAATCAAGTGACATTAGTGATAAAGGGACTTTTCATTTATTATAGCAACACTGGTGACGGAGTGTTGAAGTATATTAAATCATTAGCTGTAAATGAATAATTAATAGTTAACCCTGGGTTATTTTCGGATGGCAAAATTATGACAGAGATTATGACCGATGACCTGAGTTTATTGTTACTGTTTTAGCCCGAGCAAAGCTTAGTTGTCATGCAGCTGTAGTACGTCTAAAATCTCTAGTGACACAGAGATCCACTCTCAGGCCAGACACTGTGTCACATTAAACCTCACATAAACAAGTCTTTTCTCTGACGTCCTAGTGGATGCTGGGACTCCGTAAGGACCATGGGGATATAGCGGCTCCGCAGGAGACAGGGCACAATAATAAAAGCTTTAGGATCAGGTGGTGTGCACTGGCTCCTCCCCCTATGACCCTCCTCCAAGCCTCAGTTAGATTTTTGTGCCCGACGAGAAGGGTGCAATCTAGGTGGCTCTCCTGAGCTGCTTAGAATAAAAGTTTAAGTTAGGTTTTTTATTTTCAGTGAGTCCTGCTGGCAACAGGCTCACTGCTACGAGGGACTTAGGGGAGAGAAGTAAACTCACCTGCGTGCAGGATGGATTTGCTTCTTAGGCTACTGGACACCATTAGCTCCAGAGGGATCGAACACAGGCCCAGCCATGGAGTCCGGTCCCGGAGCCGTGCCGCCGACCCCCCTTGCAGATGCCGAAGTTGAAGAGGTCCAGAGGTCCAGAAACAGGCGGCAGAAGACTTTCAGTCTTCATAAGGTAGCGCACAGCACTGCAGCTGTGCGCCATTGTTGTCAGCACACTTCACCAACAGTCACCAACTGTCACTGAGGGTGCAGGGCGCTGGGGGGGGCGCCCTGGGCAGCAATGTATAATACCTTTTTATGGCTAAAATACATCACATATAGCCCTTGAGGCTATATGGATGTATTTAACCCCTGCCAGATCTCACAAACTCCGGGAGAAGAGCCCGCCGAAAAGGGGGCGGGGCCTATTCTCCTCAGCACACGGCGCCATTTTCCTGCTCAGCTCTGCTGTGAGGAAGGCTCCCAGGCTCTCCCCTGCACTGCACTACAGAAACAGGGCTAAAACAGAGAGGGGGGGCACTTATTTGGCGATATGATTACATATATAAAAATGCTATAAGGGAAAACACTTGTATAAGGGGTTGTCCCTGTATAATTATAGCGTTTTTGGTGTGTGCTGGCAAACTCTCCCTCTGTCTCCCCAAAGGGCTAGTGGGATCCTGTCCTCTATCAGAGCATTCCCTGTGTGTGTGCTGTGTGTCGGTACGTGTGTGTCGACATGTAGGAGGACGATGTTGGTGAGGAGGCGGAGCAAATTGCCTGTATTGGTGATGTCACTCTCTAGGGAGTCGACACTGGAATGGATGGCTTATTTAGGAATTACGTGATAATGTCAACACGCTGCAAGGTCGGTTGACGACATGAGACGGCCGGCAAACAAATTAGTACCTGTCCAGGCGTCTCAGACACCGTCAGGGGCTTGTAAAAACGCCCATTTACCTCAGTCGGTCGACACAGACACGGACACTGACTCCAGTGTCGACGGTGAAGAAACAAACGTATTTTCCTTTAGGGCCACACGTTACATGTTAAGGGCAATGAAGGAGGTGTTACATATTTCTGATACTACAAGTACCACAAATAAGGGTATTATGTAGGGTGTGAATAAACTACTTGTAGTTTTTCCTGAATCAGATAAATTAAATGAAGTGTGTGATGATACGTGGGTTTCCTCCGATAGAAAATTATTGGCGGTATACCTTTTCCCGCCAGAAGTTAGGGCGAGTTGGGAAACACACCTTAGGGTGGATAAGGCGCTCACACGCTTATAAAAACAAGTGGCGTTACCGTCTCCAGATACGGACGCCCTCAAGGAGCCAGCTGATAGGAAGCTGAAAAATATCCTAAAAGTATATACACACATACTGGTGTTATACTACGACAAGCAATCGCCTCAGTCTGGATGTGCAGCGCTGAGGGGGCTTGGTCGGATTTCCTGACTGAAAATATTGATACCCTTGACAGGGACAAGATTTTATTTACTATAGAGCATTTTAAGGATGCATTTCTATATATGCGAGATGCGCAGAGGGATATTTGCATTCTGGCATCAAGAGTAAATGTGATGTCCATATCTGCCAGACGAAGACACGACAGTGGTCAGGTGATGCAGATTCCAGACGGCACATAAAAGTATTGCCGTATAAAGGGGCGGTCCATCGGACCTGGTGGCCATGGCAACAGCTGAAAAATCCACCTTTTGTTACCCCAAGTCACATCTCAGCAGAAAAGGACACAGTCTTTTCAGTCTCAGTCCTTTCGTTCCCATAAGGGCAGGCGGGCAAAAGGGCCAGTCATATCTGCCCAGGGTAGAGGAAAGGGAAGAAGACTGCAGCAGGCAGCCCATTCCCAGGAACAGAAGTCCTCCACAGCTTCTGCCAAGTCCGCAGCATGACGCTGGGGCCGTACAAGCGGACTCAGGTGCGGTAGGGGGTCATCTCAAGAGTTTCAGCACGCAGTGGGCTCACTCACAAGTGGACTCCTGGATCCTACACGTAGTATCCCAGGTGTACATTGGAAATTCGAGACGTCTCCCCCTCACAAGTTCCTGAAGTCTGCTTTACCAACGTCTCCCTCCGACAGGGAGGCAGTATTGGGAACAATTCACAGGCTGTATTCCCAGCAGGTGATAATCAAAGTACCCCTTCTACAACAAGGGAAGGGGTATTATTCCACACTATATTGTGGTACTGAAGCCAGACGGCTCGGTGAGATCTGAAATATTTGAACACTTACATACAAGCGTTCAAATCAAGATGGAGTCACTCAGAGCAGTGATAGCGAACCAGGAAGAAGGGGACGATATGGTGTCACTGGATATCAGGGACGCTTACCTACATGTCCAAATTTGCCCTTCTCACCAAGGGTACCTCAGGTTCGTGGTACAGAACTGTCACTATCAGTTCAGACGCTGCCGTTTGGATTGTCCACGGCACCCCGGGTCTTTACCAAGGTAATGGCCGAAATGATGATTCTTCTTAAAAGAAATATGGACGCTTTCCTGATAAGGGCAAGGTCCAGAGAACAGTTGGAGGTCGGAGTAGCACTATCTTAAGTAGTTCTACGACAGCACGAGTGGATTCTAAATATTCCAAAATCGCAGTTTTTTCCGACGACACGTCTACTGTTCCTAGGGATGATTCTGGACACAGTCCAGAAAAGGATGTTTTCTCCCGGAGAAGAAAGCCAGGGAGTTATCCGAGCTAGTCAGGAACCTCCTAAAACCAGGAAAAGTATCAGTGCATCATTGCACAAGGATCCTGTGAAAAGTGGTGGTTTCTTACAAAGCGATCCCATTCGGTAGATTTCACGCAAGAACCTTTCCGTGGGATCTGCTGGAAAAATGGTCCGGATCGCATCTTCAGATGCATCAGCGGATAACCCTGTCTCCAAGGACAAGGGTGTTTCTTCTGCGGTGGCTGCAGAGTGCTCATCTATGAAAGGGCCGCAGATTCGGCATTCAGGACTGGGTCCTGGTGACCACGGATGCCAGCCTGAGTGGCTGGGGAGCAGTCACACAAGGAAAAAATTTCCAGAGAGTGTGATCAAGTCTGGAGACTTCTCTCCACATAAATATACTGGAGCTAAGGGCAATTTACAATGCTCTAAGCTTAGCAAGACCTCTGCTTCAAGGTCAGCCGGTATTGATCCAGTGGGACAACATCACGGCAGTCGCCCACGTAAACAGACAGGGCGGCACAAGAAGCAGGAGGGAAATTGCAGAAATTGCAAGGATTCTTCGCTGGGCGAAAAATCATGTGATAACACTCTCAGCAGTGTTCATTCCGGGAGTGGAAAACTGGGAAGCAGACTTCCTCAGCAGGCATGACCTCCACCCGGGAGAGTGGGGACTTCATCGGAAAGTCTTCCACATGATTGTAAACCGTTGGGAAAAACCAAAGGTGGACATGATGGCGTCCCGCCTGAACAAAAAACTAGACAGATATTGCGCCAGGTCAAGGGACCCTCAGGCAATAGCGGTGGACGCTCTGGTAACACTGTGGGTGTACCAGTCAGAGTATGTGTTCCCTCCTATGCCTCTCATACCAAAAGTACTGAGAATCATAAGAGGGAGATGAGTAAGAACGATACTCGTGGTTCCGGATTGGCCAAGAAGGACTTGGTACCCGAAACTTCAAGAGATGTTCACGGAAGACCCGTGGCCTCTACCTTTAAGAAAGGACCTGCTCCAGCAGGGGCCTTGTCTGTTCCAAGACTTACCGCGGCCGCGTTTGACGGCATGGCGGTTGAACGCCGGATCCTGAAAGGGCATTCCAGATGAAGTCATCCCTACCCTGGTCGAAGACAGGAAGGATGTAACCGCAAAACATTTTCACCGCATTTGGCGAAGATATGTTGCGTGGTGTGAGGCCAAGAAGGCCCCTACAGAGGAATTCCAACTGGGTCGTTTCCTACATTTCCTGAAAACAGGACCGTCTATGGGCCTAAAATTAGGGTCCATTAAGGTTCAAATTTCGGCCCTGTCGAATTTCTTCCAGAAAGAACTGGCTTTAGTGCCTGACGTTCAGATGTTTGTAAAAGGGGTACTGCATATACAGCCTCCTTTTGTGCCCCAGTGGCACCTTGGGATCTCAATGTTGTTTTGAGTTTCCTAAAGTCACATTGGTTTGAACCACTCACCACTGTGGACTTAAAATATCTCACATGGAAGGTGACGATGCTATTAGCCCTGGCTTCAGCCAGGCGTGTGTCAGAATTGGCGGCTTTATCATATATAAAGCCCTTACTTAATTTTTCATTCTGACAGGGCAGAATTGAGGACTCGTCCTCAATTTCTCCTTAAGGTGTTTTCTGTTTTTCACATGAACCAACCTATTGTGGTACCTGCGGGTACTAGGGACTTGGAGGACTCCAAGTTACTTGACGTTGTAAGGGCCCTGAAAAATATGTTTCCAGGACGGCTGGAGTCAGAAAATCTGACTCGCTGTTTATCCTGTATGCACCCAACAAGATGGGTGCTCCTGCTTCTAAGCAGACGATTGCTCGCTGGATTTGTAATACAATTCAGTTTACACATTCTGTGGCAGGCCTGCCACAGCCAAAATCTGTAAAAGCCCATTCCAAAAGGAAGGGGGCTCATCTTGGGCGACTGCCCGAGGGGTCTCGGCTTTACAACTTTGCCGAGCAGTTACTTGGTCAGGGGCAAACACGTTTGCTAAATTCTACAAATTTGATACCCTGGCTGAGGAGGACATGGAGTTCTCTCATTCGGTGCTGCAGGGTCATCCGCACTCTCCCGCCCGTTTGGGAGCTTTGGTATAATCCCCATGGTCCTTACGGAGTCCCAGCATCCACTAGGACGTCAGAGAAAATAAGATTTTACTTACCGATAAATCTATTTCTCGTAGTCCGTAGTGGATGCTGGGCGCCCATCCCAAGTGCGGATTGTCTGCAATACTTGTACATAGTTATTGTTACAAAAATCGGGTTATTCTTGTTGTGAGCCGTCTTTTCAGAGGCTCCTTCGTTGTTATCATACTGTTAACTGGGTTCAGATCACAGGTTGTACGGTGTGATTGGTGTGGCTGGTATGAGTCTTACCCGGGTTTCAATATCCTTCCTTATTATGCACGCTCGTCCGGGCACAGTATCCTAACTGAGGCTTGGAGGAGGGTCATAGGGGGAGGAGCCAGTGCACACCACCTGATCCTAAAGCTTTTATTATTGTGCCCTGTCTCCTGCGGAGCCGCTATATCCCCATGGTCCTTACGGAGTCCCAGCATCCACTACGGACTACGAGAAATAGATTTATCGGTAAGTAAAATCTTATTTTCTGTCAGCCTCTAGGCCTTATGGGCACTTTCCCACTTATGTTTTTAACAGTAATAAATATTCACAACGTTATTTTATAGAACTGAAAAGCCAATTACTATAAATACTTGTGCTAAAGGGCGAAGTTGCCTACATCTCGCTGGGTTTAGTTTAAGTGATAGACAAGACAGATTGAGTCATTTGTTAGTGAAATTAAACTGGTAGAATACCTAGAGTGTCTCTGTCACTGCAAGCAATTAACATTTTACCAGGAGAATTCGTATTCTGTCTCCAAGGAGATGAGAAATATAGGAAGATTGTGGAATTACTCTTTAAGTTATTTTCAGGACCATGCTGTTGCTCATTGAATGTTATTGGAAATACCAACTCATTATTTAATAAGGAATACCAGTTTCACTAAGCTCATTAGATGTGTCACAATGGAATAAAAACACACATACAATAGTGCAAGAATGTGCATTACTGCCCTTTCATTTACATACATTCTCTGTATAGCTTCAGTATTGTACCTTGTTATTAATAACATTGCTATCATTTTCTTATTACTGTTTTATTTTCTTATTATTGTTTTCGTCTCTTTCTTCTTACTAACAATGGTGAAGATGATAATGATGACGATGATAATGATAATAATGATGATTAAGATCATAATAATGATGATTAAGATAATAATAATAATGATGATTATGATAATGATGATAATGATGATAATAATAATACTACTAATAATAATGATGATAATAGTATTATTAAATTGAGATTCTACCCTTCAGTGTCTTGGACTGTACATAGTATGTAAACACAAAGAAAGAGAAAGAAAGAAGACTCTTGTTGGGAAGCACTCTGATACAGACAGGGCTGGTTCCAGCGCTTTTTGCGCCCCGGGCGGGAAATAGGGGCGTGGCTTCATACCGGGGGTGTGGTCAGTTATGCCCCCTGTTCAGTAGAGTAGCGCCGCTGAAATGCTGTGCGGTGCGCAATGACGTCATTGTGCACCGCACAGCAAAGGTCCTCTCCACGAAGGGAAACTAGACGCTACACCTCTAGTTTCCTTCGTGGAGAGGACCTTTGCTGTGCGGTGTGCGATGACGTCATCGAGCACCGCACAGTATCTCCATGAAGGGAAACTAGACGATACGCATCTAGTTCCCTTCACAGCGGGCAGCGGCAGCGGGCAGCTGGCGGCAGTAGCGGATCTTGCCATGGTGCGGCACCCTCCGGAAGGCGGAGCCCCGGTCAAAAGTCCTGCTTGCCCATGGCAAGATCCGCTACTGGATACAGATAATCTATTATGGTCAATAACCGTTACTGAATAAAATACAATACTTTAATTATTCTCATTAAAGATGATATTGAGGAGTTCAGTAAGCGCCGATGTATGTTATTCAATAACACTGCGAGAATATGAAGAAAAATATATAAATATAATTCATAGTACAAATACCGTCATGTGAGCAGAGCCTTCTTAACAGTAGTGCAGGCCCCTGGGCACAGCAATGCACTGGGGCCCCTACCCATCCTCCAGCGGTAGGGGCGGGGGGTGCTACCAGCGGTAGCTTTGATGTCCCGCGGACGGTAAGGGGTGTTCTATCTTACGCTCAGCATGTATGACCTGGAGCAGTAATTTCTGCTAATTACTCCTTTACTGCACAGATGGGGGCAGGAAGGAGAACACTAAACTGTAGAAGGGGGCATTGGGCTGAATGAAGGGGCCCCGGTACATGACTTCCAGGGTGGTAGGGGGTGTTTAATACACAGGGGAGGGGTGGATAGTGGAGTGGGCTTTATATTCTGCATTTTCCGGGGGTCTGGGCAGCTTGCTTGACTGCAGATATCTCCAGTTCCTGGATATAGATTTCTTAGCTTTAATGGGATAAAAAAAGCTAGAAAGTCCCACCTTTCAGGAGGTACTGGGGACACCTTTCAGGAGGTACTGGGGACACCTTTCAGGAGATACTGGGGACACCTTTCAGGAGGTACTGGGGACACCTTTCAGGAGGTACTGGGGACACCTTTCAGGAGGTACTGGGGACACCTTTCAGGAGATACTGGGGACACCTTTCAGGAGGTACTGGGGACACCTTTCAGGAGGTACTGGGGACACCTTTCAGGAGATACTGGGGACACCTTTCAGGAGGTGCTGGGGACTTGGGGATCAGAGATCAGGAGCCAAAGCAATCTACCAACAAAAATATAAAAATGCATACTAGGCGTGTGGAGCTGGAGCAGGGACCATCTGCTTGAAGGCTGATATCTCAGGTTCTGGGCACAGTAGAGACAAGCTACCAGTGTCCACCAGAAGCGGAGAGTCACAGCTTTTGGAAAATAGTCTCAGAAAAACTCTAAGTCATACAGAACCCAATATATCTGTCTGGGAAGAACAAGTAACAGGCTTGGATGGGTACCACTGCTTTGAAGTTGGATATCTCCGGTTCCCCAAGGCCGATTTTCAAAAATCTGGTACCCCTGGAAAGAGGGGACCCTCAGCTATCAGCCTAGGGTCCTTTTACTCCTGGGGCCCTTGGGCAAGAGCCCATTGAGCCCATACGAAAAGACGGCCCTGCATGTGAGCCGAAATGGGTATGTCTGTGGTTTATTTAATAATTACAATGTGGTTACACAACAACCTATTATAAAAAAAAAATATGACCATCATTTAGAACTGCTTATATCCCACTTGGGAAGATTGTTTAAGCAGATAGCTGAATTATAGGTCATAGCCGAGGTGCAAAGCGATGCTCAGTATTAGTGATGGATAGGTGGCAAATAATTGCAGTACCAGGGTGTTCTAAAGTGGTCTCCCATCCAAGTACTAACCCGGCCCTCCACTGCTTGGCTTCCAAGATCAGATGAGATTGGGCATCTTCAGTGGGGTATGTCTGCAGACCTTATGCACGCCTATATTATCACACTGTATCCCAGTAATAAGGCACAGAAAATGGTAAAAGTTTACCAATAATGTGACTTGTATAAACCACAGATATAAAAGCTAAATGAGATAGTTGTTGGGTATTTGAATAAATTATATCACAATGGATACCCTGTAGTAATAATTTACATACAACCACTCATTAGATACCCATATAGGGTTTCACGGTTAGACCGCTGATAATACCAGTAGGCAAGATTATTTATATAGAAATATCCATGCATATATGTCAACCAGACAGTAATATCAAAACACAAAGTTTGACCAGACCAGAGATGGATACCTCCAAATTTGGTATCCAACCATTAGATTGATCCAAACAGCAACATCAGAAACACTGAATTTAAGGATACCTCCAAGTTCAGTATCCAAACATTGGTTATTTTCTTAAACAGAGGTAAATAGTTGGTATAGGAATTGCTATAGTTATTCCAATATGTAGCTCAAAAAAAGAGATGTAAAAGGTCAGAAGGAAGGCATCACTGATGTAAAATACCATGGTATAATATATGCCATTTGGTTGGATACCAAATACCAAATGGTTGGATACCAAATTTGGAGGTATCCATCTTTGGTCTGGTCAAACTCTGTGTTTTGATATTACTAACTGGACCAAGCACATTTCACAATGCACAGATAGAATGATGTACAGTATAGGCGCTAAATTACACATGTATTTATGCATTTATACAGTGAAACAAGATATTTATAGCCTAGGGACAGTTCTTGTCAAGAGCATTGGACCTGGTTATGTGAAGGCAGTAGCGGCTCTTGCCACGGGCAAGCAGGCTTTTTGCCAGGGTCGCCGCTACCCTGAGGGCGCCGCCGTGACAAGAGCCACTACTAGCCCTCCCTCCCTTCCCGCTCCTCAGCTGCAGCGAGCGCCGTGTGCGCCCGCTGCAGCCGGCGTCACTGACTGACGCTAGAGGTCAAAATTGACCGCTAGTGTCAGTGCGGCGCTGCTATGGGAGGGACGTCATGACGTCTCTCCCATAGAGAGGAGCTGGCGCCCGGAGACAGCGGCAGCAGCGGACCAGCGGAAGCAGGAGCGAGGCAGGTAAGTATTTTGATTTTTCTTTTAGTGTTTCAACGCAGCGCTACAACAGGGGGCACAGCTACACGGGGCAGTACTAATGGGGGCATAGCTACAAGGGGCAGTACTACTGGGGGCACATCTACAGGGGGCAGTACTACTGGGGGCACATCTACAAGGGGTAGTACTACTGGGAGCACAGCTACAAGGGGCACTACTAATGGGGGCACAGCTACAAGGGGCAGTACTACTGGGGGCACATCTACAAGGGGCAGTACTACTGGGGGTACATCTACAAGGGGCAGTACTACTGGAAGCACAGCTACAAGGGGCAGTACTACTGGGGGCACATCTACAAGGGGTAGTACTACTGGGGGCACATCTACAAGGGGTAGTACTACTGGAAGCACAGCTACAAGGGGCACATCTACAGGGGCACAACTACAGGGGTCACATACTGGGGCACTGCTACAGGGGGAACAGCTACTGGGGGCAAATCAACTGGGGGCAAATCAACTGGGGGCACAGCTACTGGGGCCACTTCTACAGCGGACACTGCTACATGAGGCACAACTACTAGGGGCACTGCTACAGGGGGCAAATTAACTAATTAACTGGGGGCACAGCTACTGGGGGCAAATCTACAGGGGGGCACAAATACTGGTGGCACAACTACAAGGGGCACAAACTGAGGTCACTGCTACAGGGGGAACAGCTAGAGGGGGCAAATCTACTTGGGGCAAATCAACTGGGGGGCACAACTACTTGGGGCAGATCTGGGGGCACAACTACTGGGAGCATAATTGTGGCCACGCCCCTCCCCTATGAAGCCACGCCCCTGTTTAGCCACGGGGGGGGGCGCCAGTGGAAACTTTCGCACTGGGCGCCACAATGTGTAGAACCGGCCCTGTGTGAAGGAGAGGTTAATGTTGGAAAGAAAGATGCTGTTTTATTGATGGAGATTGGTATAGAGGTTCCAAAGATCATTCTGTCTCAGAGGATTGATAATTTTAAAAGCAGCAACAAGAGTTAACTAACATTCATATTATTGATATAGCATTGGTAACTGTAGAGAAAAGGGCGAAACAATACTATAGTGTAATGCAGAGGTTCTGAAACACGGTCCTCAAGGCACCCCAACAGTCCAGGTTTTAAATAGAGATGTGCAGCGGGCATTTTTCGTGTTTTGTGTTTTGGTTTTGGATTCGGGTCCGCAGTCGTGTTTTGGATTCGGACGCATTTTGGCAAAACCGCCCTTTCGGGTTTTGGATTCGGATGTGTTTTGGATTCGGGTGATTTTTTAAAATACCTCAAAAACAGCTAAAATCATAGAATTTGGGGGTAATTTTGATCCTATAGTATTATTAAGCTCAATAACCATAATTTCCACTCATTTCCAGTCTATTCTGAATACCTCACACCTCACAATATTATTTTTTAGTCCTAAAATTTGCACCGAGGTCGCTGGATGACTAAGCTAAGCGACCCAAGTGGGCAGAACAAACACCTGGCCCATCTAGGAGTGGCACTGCAGTGTCAGACAGGATGGCACTTCAAAAAATAGTCCCCAAACAGCACATGATGCAAAGAAAAAAAGAGGTGCAAGATGGAATTGTCCTTGGGCCCCCCCCCACCCACCCTTATGTTGTATAAACAGGACATGCACACTTTAACAAACCACTCATTTCAGCGACAGGGTCTGCCACACGACTGTGGCTAAAATGACTGGTTGGTTTGGGCCCCAACCAAAAAAGAAGCAATCTATTTCTCCATGCACAAACTGGCTCCACCTTATGTCTACCTTATCATCATCCTCTGATTCCTCACCCTTTTCACGGTGTACATCCTCCTCTTCACAGAGTATTACTTTGTCCCCAGTGGAATCCACCATCACAGGTCCATGTGTACTGGAGGCAATTGCTGGTAAATGTCTCCACGGAGGAATTTATAATTCATTTTGATGAGCATCATCTTCTCCACATTTTCTGGAGGTAACCTCCTACGCTGATCGCTGACAAGGTGACTGGCTGAACTAAACACTTTTTCGGAGTACACACTGGAGGGTGGGCAACTAAGGTAAAATAAAGCCAGTTTGTGCAAGGGCCTCCAAATTGCCTCTTTTTTCCTGCCAGTATACGTACAGACTGTCTGACATGCCTACTTGGATGCTGTCACTCATATAATCCTCCACCATTCTTTCAATGGTGACAGAATCATATGCAGTGACAGTAGACATGTCAGTAATCGTTGGCAGGTCCTTCAGTCTGGACCAGATGTCAGCACTTGCTCCTGACTGCCCTGCATCACCGCCAGCGGGTGGATTTGGAAATGTGATCCTTTTCCTGGCAGCTCCAGTGGCGGTAGAAAATGAAGGAGGAGCTGTTGGCGGGTCACGTACCGCTTCACTTGACAATTGTCTCACCAGCAGGTCTTTGAACATCTGCAGACTTGTGTTTGCTGAAAAGAAAGATACAACGTAGGCTTTAAACCTAGGCTCGAGCACGGTGGCCAAAATGTAGTGCTCTGAATTCAACAGATTGTCCACCCATGAATCCTGGTTAAGCGAATGAAGGGCTCCATCCACAAGTCCCACCAGCCTAGCTGAATCACTCCATTTTAGCTCCTTCAATCTCTCCAGCTGCTTCTGCAAAAGCCTGATGAGGGGAATGACCTGACTTAGGCTGGCAGTGTCTGAACTGACTTCACGTGTGGCAAGTTCAAATGATTGGAGAACCTTGCACAACATGGAAATAATTCTCCACTGCGCTTGAGTCAGGTGCATTCCCCCTCCTTTGCCTATATCGTAGGCAGATGTATAGGCTTGAATGGCCTTTCGCTGCGCCTCCATCCTCTGAAGCATATAGAGGGTTGAATTCCACCTCATTACCACCTCTTGCTTCAGCTGATGGCAGGGCATGTTCAGGAGTGTTTGCTGGCGCTCCAGTCTTTGGCACGCAGTGTCTGAATGCCGAAAGTGGCCCGCAATTTTTCGGGCCACTGACAGCATCTCCTGCACGCCCCTGTCGTTTTTCAAAAAATGATGCACCACCAAATTAATTGTATGTGCAAAACATGGGACGTGCTGGAATTTGCCCACATGTATTGTCTGATATCACAACTCCCCAGGAGAGTCCAATTGGGGTAAGCCATTCTGCGATGATGTTCCTCAGTTTCCGTAAAAGGTTGTCAGCTGTGTGCCTCTTATGGAAAGCGATGATACAAAGCATAGCCTGCCTAGGAACGAGTTGGCGTTTGTGAGATGCTTCTACTGGTGCCGCCGCTGTTATTGCTGCAATACATCTACATCTACCCAGTGGGCTGTCACAGTCCTTAGTCTGCCCTGCTCCACTTGTCCATATGTCCGTGGTTAAGTGGACAGTGGGTACAACTGCATTTTTTAGGACACTTTTTCTGACGTCTGTGTACATTCTCGGTATTTCCTGCCTAGAGAAGTGGAACCTAGATGGGATTTGGTACCGGGGACACACTACCTCAAGCAATTCTCTAAGTCCCTGTGAACTAACGGTGGATACCGGACGCACGTCTAACACCAACATAGTTGTCAAGGCCTGAGTTATCCGCTTTGCAACAGGATGACTGCTGTGATATTTTATCTTCCTCGCAGAGGACTGTTGGACAGTCAATTACTTAATGGAAGTAGTACAAGTGGTCTTCCGACTTCCCCTCTGGGATGACGATCGACTCCCAGCAGCAACAGCAGGCATTCCACTCAAGGATCCATCGGAGGAATCCCAGTTAGGAGAGGACTCGTCAGTCTTGCCAGTGACATGGCCTGCAGGACTATTGGCATTCCTGTCTAAGGAGGAAATTGACATTGAAGGAGTTGGTGGTGTGGTTTGCAGGAGCTTGGGTACAAGAGGAAGAAGGGATTTAGTTGTCAGTGGACTGCTTCCGCTGTTACCCAAAGTTTTTGAACTTGTCAATGACTTCTGATGAATGCGCTCCAGGTGACGTATAAGGGAGGATGTTCCTAGGTGGTTAACGTCCTTACCCCTACTTATTATGGCTTGACAAAGGCAACACACGGCTTGACACCAGTTGTCCGCATTTCTGTTGTAATAATTCCACACCGAAGAGGTGATTTTTTTTATATTTTGACCAGGCATGTCAATGGCCTTATTCATCCCAAGGACAACAACTGTCTCCCTGGGTGCCTGATTTAAACAAACCACATCACCATCAGAATCCTCCTCGTCAACTTCCTCCTCAGCGCCAGCAACACCCATATCCTCATCCTGGTGTACTTCAACAGTGATATCTTCAATTTGAATATCAGGAACTGGACTGTGGGTGCTCCTTCCAGCACTTGCAGGGGGCGTGCAAATGGTGGAAGGAGCCACCTCTTCCCGTCCAGTGCTGGGAAGGTCAGGCATCGCAACCGACACAATTGGACTCTACATGGGGATTTGTGATTTAGAACGCACAATTCTTTGCTGTGCTTTTGCCAGCTTAACTCTTTTTATTTTTCTAGCGGGAGGATGAGTGCTTCCATCGTCATGTGAAGCTGAACTACTAGTCATGAGGAACATAGGAGAGGGCCTTAGCCGTTCCTTGCCACTCCGTGTTGTAAATGGCATATTGGCAAGTTTACGCTTCTCCTCATACGATTTTAATTTAAATTTTTGGGTCATTTTACTGAACTTTTGTGTTTTGAATTTTACATGCTCTCTACTATGACATTGGGCATCGGCCTTGGCAGACGACGTTGCTGGCATTTCATAGTCTCTGCCATGACTAGTGGCAGCAGCTTCAGCACTAGGTGGAAGTGGATCTTGATCTTTCCCTATTTTACCATCCAAATTTTGGTTCTCCATTTTTTAATGTGTGGAATTATATGCCAGTTATATATCTGGAATTTAAATGGCAGTAATGTCTGTATTTAGATACCACTAGATAGATACCAGATACCACTGTGACTGGAATGATGATGACCTGTGCACAGTGACAGGACACTACCACAGCACCCTACAGCAGCTAGATGCAGCACAAGACACTGAGCACTGACCAGTGATACTGAGCACTGATGATACTACTGAGAACTGACACTGAGCAGCACGATGCAGCACAAGACACTGAGCACTGACTAGTGATACTGAGCACTGATGATACTACTGAGAACTGACACTGGGCAGCACAAGACACTGTACTAGTATTAGTAATGTAGTATTACTGAGCAGCACAAGACAATGAGCAGTGATACTGAGCACTGATGATACTACTGTAAGCTGACACTGAGCAGCACGATGCAGCACAAGACACTGTACTAGTATTAGTAATAGTGATGTGCACCGGACATTTTTCGGGTTTTGTGTTTTGGTTTTGGATTTGATTCTGCGGCCGTGTTTTGGATTCGGACGCGTTTTGGCAAAAACTCCCTGAAAAGTTTTTGTCGAATTCGGGTGTGGTTTTTTACAAAAAACCCTCAAAAACAGCTTAGATCATAGAATTTGGGGGTCATTTTGATCCCATAGTATTATTAACCTCAATAACCATAATTTCCACTCATTTCCAGTCTATTCTGAACACCTCACAATAATATTTTTAGTCCCAAAATTTGCACCGAGGTCGCTGTGTGACTAAGCTAAGCGACCCAAATGGCCGACACAAACACCTGGCCCATCTAGGAGTGGCACTGCAGTGTCAGACAGGATGGCACTTCAAAAAAATAGTCCCCAAACAGCACATGATGCAAAGAAAAAAAGAGGCGCAATGAGGTAGCTGTGTGACTAAGCTAAGCGACCCAAGTGGCCGACACAAACACCTGGCCCATCTAGGAGTGGCACTGCAGTGTCAGACAGGATGGCACTTAAAAAATAGTCCCCAAACAGCACATGATGCAAAGAAAAAAAAGAGGTGCACCAAGGTCGCTGGATGGCTAAGCTAAGCGACCCAAGTGGCCGACACAAACACCTGGCCCATCTAGGAGTGGCACTGCAGTGTCAGACAGGATGGCACTTCAAAAAATAGTCCCCAAACAGCACATGATGCAAAGAAAAAAAGAGGTGCAATGAGGTGTGACTAAGCTAAGTGACCCAAGTGGCCGACACAAACACCTGGCCCATCTAGGAGTGGCACTGCAGTGTCAGACAGGATGGCACTTCAAAAAATTAGTCCCCAAACAGCACATGATGCAAAGAAAAAAAGAGGTGCAATGAGGTAGCTGTGTGACTAAGCTAAGCGACCCAAGTGGCCGACACAAACACCTGGCCCATCTAGGAGTGGCACTGCAGTGTCAGGCAGGATGGCACTTCAAAAAAATAGTCCCCAAACAGCACATGATGCAAAGAAAAAAAGAGGTGCATAAGCACTAGAAGAGAAGGAAAGAGAGAGAGAGAGAGAGAGAGAGATAAAGAAGGAAAGAAAGAAAGAAGGAAAGAAAGAAGGAAAGAAAGAAAGAAAGAAAGAAAGAAAGAAAGAAAGAAAGAAAGAAAGAAAGAAAGAAAGAAAGAAAGAAAGAAAGAAAGAAAGAAAGAAAGAAGTGTTTTTCATGTCATACTGTATTTCTGGTCTCTGAGGTTAGTTGGCTTGAAGTAGGACAAGTCAAACTGACATGGTCAAAGATTTGTGTATTCTTTCCTGTCAAAGGTGGCCCTTTGGTTAGGAAACAACAAATGCTTTAATTCTCTCCTTAGTCTGCCATAAACTTGCTCATGATTTACCTGTTAGGTGCTTAAAATGTTTTATATGTTCCCAGAGTCCCCAGATTATGAGAGTATAATTTTTTTCTGAACGTTTAATGGCCCTCATTCCGAGTTGATCGGTCGCAAGGCGAATTTAGCAGAGTTACACACGCTAAGCCGCCGCCTACTGGGAGTGAATCTTAGCTTCTTAAAATTGCGACCGATGTATTCGCAATATTGCGATTACTAACTACTTAGCAGTTTCAGAGTAGCTCCAGACTTACTCTGCCTGTGCGATCAGTTCAGTGCTTGTCGTTCCTGGTTGACGTCACAAACACACCCAGCGTTCGCCCAGGCACTCCCACCGTTTCTCCGGCCACTCCTGCGTTTTTTCCGGAAACGGTAGCGTTTTCAGCCACACGCCCCTGAAACGCCGTGTTTCCGCCCAGTAACACCCATTTCCTGTCAATCACATTACGATCGCCGGAGCGAAGAAAAAGCCGTGAGTAAAAATACTTTCTTCATAGTAAAGTTACTTGGCGCAGTCGCAGTGCGAACATTGCGCATGCGCACTAAGCGGATTTTCACTGCGATGCGATGAAAAATACCGAGCGAACAACTCGGAATGAGGGCCAATATGTAGTTGCTGTACTGGTAGGTTACCATTGAAAAGGCACATTGCCAGTACGTTGTTAGATGATACTCATGAATGGGTTTCACAGTTGGTATCTCAGAATCCTATGGATTTATACATTACATTACTGGTCACAGTGTGTGCTGTTCACTTTTATGTTATAGTTTTATTAGGTGCTTTACGTCTCCCTCATAACTCAACTGCAGAATGCAGTTGGAAAATTTTAATTCTTTATCATACAGCAGGGACTTCCTTCAGAAATGTGCTTTTAGAAATTTCGTGGCATTTAAAAAGTGTTCCCAATCATCTATTAACACATGATTAAAGTTTAACCTTTATCACCTGTTTCTCTTTTCACTGTCTCATTCCAGTGATATATACTGTATGGTAGGGCTATTTGGCAGAAAGGCAGCTTTCACTAAACACTTGTCTTAATAGAATCTCAAGGCTAAGAGAATCTAACAATTGTAGCATGAGGCTAAAGTGACTGGAAAGATATGGACTGCAGAGGAAGTATTTGAACATTTCTTATAAGAAATCCTGTTCTTTTTAATGTTTTATACCGACCAAATACTCTCAGAAATGTATTTTTCTGTGTGAATTGACTGACTAGATCTATCAATAACAAAGTAAATCAAAATCCTAAAAACCAGCTTAGATAGTAGTCGTGTGTATGCACCACTACAGCAAGCGTAAGCTTGTCTTGTCTAAGGGTGGACATTTTTCTGCAGCTACAGATACTGGGTCATGCTTGGCATTGACATTGGCTTGGCCCTGCACCCGCCTGCCCCCTGCTCCTGCACCTTTCATATTGTCAACGGGAGGAACCACTATCAGTGCCTCCCAAACCTAATGTTAATGTCAAAAATAAGAATTTACTCACCGGTAATTCTATTTCTCGTAGTCCGTAGTGGATGCTGGGAACTCTGTAAGGACCATGGGGAATAGCGGGCTCCGAAGGAGGCTGGGCACTCTAGAAAGATCTTAGACTACCTGGTGTGCACTGGCTCCTCCCACTATGACCCTCCTCCAAGCCTCAGTTAGGACACCGTGCCCGGACGAGCGTACACAATAAGGAAGGATTTTGAATCCCGGGTAAGACTCATACCAGCCACACCAATCACACCGTATAACTCGTGATATGAAACCCAGTTAACAGTATGAAACAACTGAGCCTCTCAACAGATGGCTCAACAATAACCCGATTTAGTTAACAATAACTATGTACAAGTATTGCAGATAAACCGCACTTGGGATGGGCGCCCAGCATCCACTACGGACTACGAGAAATAGAATTACCGGTGAGTAAATTCTTATTTTCTCTGACGTCCTAGTGGATGCTGGGAACTCCGTAAGGACCATGGGGATTATACCAAAGCTCCCAAACGGGCGGGAGAGTGCGGATGACTCTGCAACACCGAATGAGAGAACTCCAGGTCCTCCTCAGCCAGGGTATCAAATTTATAGAATTTTGCAAACGTGTTTGCCCCTGACCAAGTAGCAGCTCGGCAAAGTTGTAAAGCCGAGACCCCTCGGGCAGCCGCCCAAGATGAGCCCACCTTCCTTGTGGAATGGGCATTGACAGATTTTGGCTGTGGCAGGCCTGCCACAGAATGTGCAAGCTGAATTGTACTACAAATCCAACGAGCAATAGTCTGCGTAGAAGCAGGAGCACCCAGCTTGTTGGGTGCATATAGGATAAACAGCGAGTCAGATTTTCTGACTCCAGCCGTTCTGGAAACATATATTTTCAGGGCCCTGACCACGTCTAACAACTTGGAGTCCTCCAAGTCCCTAGTAGCCGCAGGCACCACAATAGGCTGGTCCAGGTGAAACGCTGACACCACCTTAGGGAGAAACTGGGGACGAGTCCTCAATTCTGCCCTATCCATATGGAAAATCAGATAAGGGTCTTTACATGATAAAGCCGCCAATTCTGATACTCGCCTGGCCGAAGCCAAGGCCAATAACATGACCACTTTCCAAGTGAGATATTACAGATCCACGGTCTTTAGTGGTCCCAAGGTGCCACAGGAGGCACAAACGGGGGCTGAATATGCAGCACTCCTTTTATAAATGTCTGAACTTCAGGTACTGAAGCTAGTTCTTTTTGAAAGAAAATCGACAGACCCGAGATCTGTACCTTAATGGAACCTAATTTAAGGCCCATAGTCACTCCTGCTTGCAGGAAATGCAGAAATCGACCTAGTTGAAATTCCTCTGTTGGGGCCCTTTCGGCCTCACACCATGCAACATATTTCCGCCATATGCGGTGATAATGATTTGCTGTAACCTCTTTCCTGGCTTTAGTAAGCATAGGAATGACTTCCTCCGGAATGCCCTTTTCCTTCAGGATCCGGCGTTCAACCGCCATGCCGTCAAACGCAGCCGCGGTAAGTCTTGGAACAGACAGGGCCCCTGCTGCCGCAGGTCCTGTCTGAGTGGCAGAGGCCATGGGTCCTCTGATATAAATTCTTGAAGTTCTGGGTACCAAGCTCTTCTTGGCCAGTCCGGAACCACGAGTATCGTTCTTACTCCTCGCCTTCTTATTATTCTCAGTACCTTTGGTATGAGAGGCAGAGGAGAGAACACATAAACCGACTGGTACACCACGGTGTTACCAGAGCGTCCACAGCTATCGCCTGAGGGTCCCTTGACCTGGCGCAATATCTTTTATAGCTTTTTGTTGAGGCGGGACGCCATCATGTCCACCTGTGGTCTTTCCCAATGGTGTACAATCCTTTGGAAGACTTCTGGAGGAAGTCCCCACTCTCCCGGGTGGAGGTCGTGTCTGTTGAGAAGATCTGCTTCCCAGTTGTCCACTCCGGGAATGAACACTGCTGACAGTGCTAACACATGATTTTCCGCCTATCGGAGAATCCTTGTGACTTCTGCCATCGCCATCCTGCTTCTTGTGTGGCCCTGTTGGTTTACATGGGCGACTGCCGTGATGTTGTCTGATTGGATCAGTACCGGCTGGTTTTGAAGCAGAGGCCTTGCCGGCCTCAGGGCATTGTAAATGTCCCTCAGGTCCAGAATATTTATGTGTAGGGAAATCACCTGACTTGACCAAAGTCCCTGGAAGTTTCTTCCCTGTGTGACTGCCCCCCAGCCTCAAAGGCTGGCATCCATGGTCACTAGGACCTAGTCCTGTATGCCGAACCTGCGGCCCTCTTGAAGATGGGCACTCTGCAGCCACCACAGTAGAGATACCCTGGTCCTTGGAGACAGGGTTATCAGTAGTGATGAGCGGATTCGGTTTTACTCGGTTTTACTCGGTTCTCAAAACCGAATCTTATTGGCTATCCAAAACACGTGACATCAGTGAGCCAATAAGATTCGGTTTTGAGAACCGAGTAAAACCGAGTAAAACCGAATCCGCTCATCACTAGTTATCAGCCTATGCATCGGAAGATGCGATCCGGACCACCTGTCCAACAGGTCCCTCTGAAAAGTTCTTGTATGGAACCTGCCTAATGGGATTGCTTCGTAGGAAGCTACCATTTTTCCCAGGACTCGCGTGCAATGATGCACCGCTACCTGTTTTGGCTTCAGGAGGTCTCTGACTAGAGATGACAACTCCTTGGCTTTCTCCTCCGGGAGAAACACTATTTCTGGTGTATGTCCAGAACCATCCCCAGGAACAGTAGACGTGTCATAGGAACCAGCTGTGACTTTGGACTGTTTAGAATCCAACCGTGCTGTTGTAGCACTTTCCAAAATAGTGCTACCCCGACTACCAACTGCTCCTTGGACCTCGCCCTTATAAAGAGATTGTCCAATTACAGGATAATTAAAACTCCCTTTTTTCGAAGGAGTATCCTCATTTCGGCCATTACCTTGATAAAACACCCTCGTGCCATGTACAGTCCAAACGGCAGTGTCTGGACTTGGTAATGGTAATCCTGCACCACAAATCTGAGGTACTCCTGGCGAGGATGGTAAATGGGGACATGCAGGTAAGCATCCTTGATGTCCCGGGATACCATGTAATCCCCCTCGTCCAGGCTTGCAATAACCGCCCTGAGCGATTCCATCTTGAACTTGAATTTTTTTAGGTATGTGTTCAAGGATTTTAAATATAAAATGGGTCACACCGAACCATGCGGTTTCGGTACCCCAAACCGTGTGGAATAGTAACCCTGTCCTTGTTGAAGTAGGGGCACCTTGAGTATTACCTGCTGGGAATACCGCTTATTAATTGCCTCTAGCACAGCCTCCCTGCCTGAGGGAGTTGTCAGCAAGGCATATTTTAGGAAACGGCTGGGGGGAGACATCTCGAATTCCAGCTTGTACCCCTGAAATACTACTTGAAAGAAACAGGGATCCACCTGTGAGCGAGCCCACTAATTGCTGAAATTTTTGAGACGGCCCCCCACCGTACCTGGCTACACCAGTGGAGCACCCGCGTCATGCTGTGGACTCACAGGAAGCGGGGGAAGAATTTTGATTCTGGGAACAGGCTGACTGGTGCAGCTTTTTCCCTCTTCCCTTGTCTCTGTACAGAAAGGAAGCGCCATTTGACCCGCTTTCTTTTCTGAAGCCGAAAGGACTGTACCTTTGTCTGTGAGGAAACCTGAGGTAAAAATATTTCTTCCCAGCAGTTGCTGTGGATACGAGGTCCCAGAGACCATCCCCAAATAATTCCTCACCCTTATAAGGCAGAATCTCTATGCGCTTTTTAAGTCAGCATCACCTGTCCAGTGACAGGTCTCTAATACCCTCCTGACAGAATGGACATTACATTCATTTTGGATGCCAGCCGGCAAAATATCCCTCTGTGCATCCCTCATATATAAGACAACGTCTTTAATATGTTCTCATATTAGCAAACTAGTATGCTTGACAGGGTCACCGACCACGCTGCAGCAGCACGATCTGCAGGTTTCAGTCTAGTACCTGAGTGTGTAAATACAGACTTCAGGATAGCCTCCTGCTTTTTATCAACAGGTACCTTCAAAGTGGCCGTTCCTAAAACGGCAGTGCCACCTTTTTTGACAACCGTGTGAGCGCCTTATCCACCCTAGGGGATATCTCCCAGCATAACTTATCCTCCTGGCGGGAAAGGGTACGCCATCAGTAACTTTTTATAAATTACCAGTTTCTTAACGGGGGAACCCACGCTTTTCACACACTTCATTTATTCATCTGATGGGGGAACAAAACACTGCCTGTTTTTTCTCCCCAAACCTAAAACCCATTTTTAGAGGTGCTTGGGTTAATGTCAGAAATGTATAACACATTTTTTATTGCCGGGATCAAGTCACGGATGTTCCTAGTGGATTGTGTATATGTCTCAACCTTGTCGACACTGGAGTCAGACTCCGTGTCGACATCTGTGTCTGCCATCTGAGAGAGCGGGCGTTTTTGAGCTCCTGATGGCCTTTGAGACGCCTGGGCAGGCGCGGGCTGAGAAGCCGGCTGTCCCACAGCTGTTACGTCATCCAGCCTTTTATGTAAGGAGTTGACACTGTCGGTTAATACCTTTCACCTATCCATCCACTCTGGTGTCGGCCCCACAGGGGGCGACATCACATATATCGGCCTCTGTTCCGTCACCATATAAGCCTCCTCATTCAACATGTCGACACAGCCGTACCGACACACCGCAGACACACAGGGAATGCTCTAAACGAGGACAGGACCCACAAAAGCCCTTTGGGGGGACAGAGTGAGAGTATGCCAGCACACAGCAGAGCGCTATATAATGCAGGGACTAACTGAGTTATGTCCCCTATAGCTGTTGTTTTTATTTATAATGTATACTGCGCCTAAATTTAGTGCCCCCCCCCTCTCTTTTTTAACTCTTTTCTGTAGTGTAGACTGCAGGGGAGAGCTAGGGAGCTTTCTTCCAGCGGAGCTGTGAGGGAAAAATGGCGCCAGTGTGCTGAGGGAGATAGCTCCGCCCCTTTTCCGCAGCCTATTCTCCCGCATTTTTATGGAATCTGGCAGGGGTATTTACCTCATATATAGCCCCTGGGGCTATATATTGAGGTATTTTTGCCAGCCAAGGTGTTTTTATTGCTGCCTCAGGGCGCCCCCCCCAGCGCCCTGCACCCTCAGTGACCGGAGTGTGAAGTGTGAGAGGAGCAATGGCGCACAGCTGCAGTGCTGTGCGCTACCTTGGTGAAGACTGATGTCTTCATGCCGCCGATTTTCCGGACCATCTTCTTGCTTCTGGCTCGGTAAGGGGGACGGCGGCGCGGCACCGGGACCGAACATCAAGGCTGGGCCTGCGGTCGATCCCTCTGGAGCTAATGGTGTCCAGTAGCCTAAGAAGCCCAATCCGGCTGCAAGCAGGCGAGTTCGCTTCTTCTCCCCTTAGTCCCTCGCTGCAGTGAGCCTGTTGCCAGCAGGTCTCACTGAAAATAAAAAACCTAAGTCTATTTCTTTCTAAGAGCTCAGGAGAGCCCCTAGTGTGCATCCAACCTCGGCCGGGCACGAAATCTAACTGAGGCTTGGAGGAGGGTCATAGTGGGAGGAGCCAGTGCACACCAGGTAGTCTAAGATCTTTCTAGAGTGCCCAGCCTCCTTCGGAGCCCGCTAATCCCCATGGTCCTTACGGAGTTCCCAGCATCCACTAGGACGTCAGAGAAAAGGTTATTATAATACAAAGCAGGTACTGTGTCATAAGAATCTTCTTTCTATTATATTAACCACTAATGACAGGGGAGGCATTGCCTCCCCTGACTGCATGTCCCTGTTCTACACCTTAAGCACTCTGCTGTCCGAAATAGGAAGGAAAGTCCTCATATGTCCTGACTTCAGGGTCGTTGGGAAACTGTTCCCAGCTGATAAGGGTCCTTCAGTGCTGCACAGGGGAAGGAGAGGATGCCAGGTAGACGTGGCATGTCCAACATAATTTCTGTGTACCGATGCCACAGTGGTGCATGCACATTGTCACAATTAGGGACATCTAAAATTTGGTGGTAACCACATGTAATAAAAACGGTCCCACAGTCCTTCATTCTCATTTATAATGTAAGCGTTGTATTAGGCTAAAGAAAGCCAGATTTCCATAGAATAACTGTAAAGATGTGTTTCCAGGCCATAGAGGTTTTACCCATGAGCGGAGAGTAGGCACACATATCACTGTGTGCTGAGAGAATGGGAGCAATACCAACCAATGGAAATTACCTTACTTTTTTGTTTTCTTTCCTGCTGTATCCTCCATGTCGACATAAACTGATTATAATGATGTTTAGAAATATGATTCTAAACATGATTTATAACTTGCAATAAAAATTGGTTTTACTTTTAATTTAGAATATTATTAAACCATTTTTATATCAATTATAGGATAGTACGATCTTCTGAATTATCTCAATGGAGCAGTTGCTGGTTTTTCTAGTTACTATAATTAGTTTAAAAAATAGTAAAGAGCTTCTGTATACTATGAAATATTTAGGTTTAATAGAAATATTGGTGCTGTGACAGTATGCATATATTTCCGGGAATTGGGCAGATGTTATGTGTCTTTAGGTGTATAGAAATTAACATAATTACAGTCACATTTGAATATTTCAGATATAGTCATATTTCTTGTCTGAAGTTTTGGTAGTCAACAGTTATGATCATTTAAAGTTTGCCATAATATTACAATTACTGACAGGTGATGTGAAAGACATTGATTATCTTGTTACAATGGCTTCTGACAGAAAGAGGAAGTGACTAGGCACCAGAAAAATCTAAGGAAATGATAAGTAATTAACCAGCCTGGGACAATCAAAATACAATTTGTATCAATATTGGTATGTCCACCTGGTGGTGCGCCCCGAGTCAGAAAAGAGTATACAAACATATACAGAGAGAGAAAAGAAGACTCTTTTTTTGGGCGCACTCTTCACAATCGGTAAATACCGTATGTTATATGTAAATTGTAAAACGTAGCTTTTAATAAAATGCCATTAAATTAGTTAAATATCTCACTGAGACTAGTTTGAGATATTATCTGAGATATAGAGGTATACAAGATGAGTAAGTAGACAAACACAAATAAAAGTAAAATTACAATACAGCTACACACCACTGGATTCTTGATTATTATTGATATGCTCATATGCTTATCTAAATTTAATGCTAGAAAAATTGGTGTATGTTCTGGTCACTCTCCGTTCATTATGGGTTGCGGATTTGCAGTCATGAATCGGGCTGCATCCTTCCACCCTGACCAGTACAGATAGACTGTATTAGTGAGGCCACAATGGGCCGGGCATACCAGGGAGCCCCACCTGGGTATATATGGTACCGAATATTTGAACAAAACAATAATTTTAATTGAGAAGAAGAAATGGAAGAAAGATAATGGTGTTTCTGCTGTTAGTGTTTGCTGGTTGTACCGTCCTAGTGGTTCTTTAGACCCCTACAACACTCGGTATTTCTTGGAGGTCACCCTTCCAGGTACTGACCAAGCCCAAAACCGCTTAGCTTCCAAGATCAGACGAGATCTGGCATATTGGGTGTTGTATGGTAGTAGAGTCACTGAACCAGTATGGAACACTAATGAGAGAGCACCAGAAATATTGAGGAAAATATAAAAAAAAGAGGAAAGAGGGGAGAATATCGGAAAAATTGTAGATATGCAGAGCAATAGTCCTGAGTAGGAGGAAAAGATGAAACAAAATTATAGTATGGTGAATCTGCTGTCTGTGTTAGGCAGAGATGTAACCCTGGATCTCAGATGAGAGTTCACCAAATGAGTATAGTGAGAGAAAAATTCCCCAGGAAAAAAAGAATATATCAATGAATATTATGGTATGTTAATTGTCACGAAAGTATTTGTTGATTAATTTATTGTTTTATGTTGACAATATATACATACAGAAAGAAAGAGCCACCTATTGCTCTGGTCTCTTACTTGCTACCAACTGGGTTAACAGATCAAATAAAGCACCTATGACTAAATGTTTAATTGTTGGTATTAGTGTTGCAAAAGACAGCTGCACAAGAAATGGATAGCGACTGATGCACAGAATAATACACAGAATAGGTATTGTGTTGCAAAAGGTCTACTGCGTGAAAAATGTATAAATACTGTAACACAGAGTATTGCACAAATAATAGGCCTTTAACATCTGAGAAATACGCTCAAAAAATAATAACGAAAAATAATAACAATGACCATGCACAATGCTACTCCACAGAATACTGTGAGTAAGCTCTAGGGTATGAATAGAAACCGACAGCTTGATTGCTTGGCTGACTCGGTTGTGCTCTCATATGTCTTACAGTGGAGGAAAAAAGAAAAGAAAAAAAGGGACGGAATGAACTGGGACCTAGGGTACAACAATAATTACTGACCGTGGAGAAAAGGTAGCATCCAGAATGCTCCTAATCTCCTACGGTTACCTGTGATCATCTAGGGATCATATGTAGGTCCAGAGGTACCGTGGTCCCAGGTGGGGGTCCAAGGGGAAGATGCGTTTCGCCCAGTGTACGGGCTTGTTCACTTCTGGGTATTGCCATGGACAGCTGCTAATGTTATGGTAATGTTGCAGGAGGCCTCACCCTCCTGTGGCTATTCAGATCCACTGCTTTGCATGAGGAAACAGCTTAGGATCACCGTAGAGCAGCCATTGTCCACATGCGCACTGTGTATCTGATACATGCACAGTCCTCTCACTATCGGACAATGGCGGGAGTAATGGAATACTGTATGTGTCCATCTCTGAATAAGACCCACAGTCTTTACTTTTTGATGAAGTATTAAAAAGTAGCAGTAATGATGTTTGTTATACATAATTGCATCATATGGAATGTGTATAATGTCTCATGTTTATAGCTTTGAATCATAAACTTCCTCAAATTCTATTTTTTCCAACATTTATATATTTATACTAGTTTTTGTTTTTTGCTTATATCAGTATGACTGTTAAGTGTTGAAACTATGATTTTGAAAGAACAAATACTACCATTTCAAAAAGACTAGGATGAGGGGGGGAAATATTAATTTTGACTGCAATACCTGAGATAAATAATTGTTTCAATGTGTTTTAATCATTATAAATGGAACTAATTAGAGAGAGGAAATTAGTTTAGTAGAGATTATTTTATTCTTTGGCAAATACCTAAATATTGGATGGCAGTTGGATGCCAAGAATTTGACGCTCCGCTCTTGTAGTTCCTTTGTGTGAGTGGGCAGTTGGAGAGCCAGGGCTTCTTATTTGTAATTGTTTACCTTATATCATGATAATTATCTGTAATTATTGAGCTACTTAAGTCCCACAAAGGAATAAAAGCTTAAGGTGAGAACAATATTATATGCACATACATTTTTTTTGTTTGGCTTCTTAAATTCTCTGACTTCCACTGTGTAGATCTTATTATGGCTGAGTAGGGCTCAATAACTAATGTATGAATTAACGGAGAAAGGGGGAGTCCATATCTCATGCCATTACCCAGTTTAAAAAAAATGTAGCTAGAAGCCCACTTGTCATGACTGAGAACAATGGGTTGTAGTAAGATTCTATTTCTTGAGAAAGTGTTAAAAACAAAAGACCCTTGTTGCTGTAACAGGAAAGACCACAAGCGTCTATCAAAAGCTTTCTATGCATCCAAGGCTAGAAACACCCAGGACACTTTTGGTTTGGTGATCTCATCAATAAGATTTTGCAAGTATTATGTAGGAGATAGTTTAGTGTATAAATCCCACTGGTTAATCAGGCCAGGAAGCAATGGACTGAAGGCGGGATGTATCCATAATCGCAATATTGATACAGTAATTTACCCTAATTATCAAAGCCTTAGTATCTGCCAGTATGCATAATCTGAATAATGTGGGACAGCTCCTCAATATTTTACAGCAAATTGACGGTGACATATGACCTGGGTCTGTTATCTAAATATTTCACAAAGTTTTTTAGTTCATGTACAGAAGAAATATTGTTCTGAAAATATCACAATTCATACAGTAAGTCACTTCAAAATAGAATTGCCCTTGCAGCGCTGTACAAGGGCAGCATTGTGCCTAATGCCAGCCCCGCCCCCTAAACCGGTGATGTTATGATGACATACCTAGGGGGAGGGACCCCAACTATGGATGAGAAGTAGAACACTTTCCGGAGAGTCCTAAGGTCACTCTGGGCATCTCAACAAACTGCAGGGTGTGTGGCCAGAGCACCCAGGAGGCTCTGCAGTAGTGCTACTTGGTACTGTTCCAGGCATCCTGCAAGCCACATACAGGTGCAGTGGGGCAGTGTTGGTGCTCCCCCCAGCGACCTGCACTCATACACCCCTAGTTACGGCCCTGCTGTCCGTTTATTTTATTGAATACAATTTTTGTATCCGAAATCCCATCTCTTTATTAGAGGTTGCCCTACTCCAAATTTATGCGCCTTCACAACAGAGTCCCAACCTTAACTCTGAGCCACACTAGCTCCTATTGTTTCAACTGTAAACTCTTCAAATTAGATTGTAATCTCTTTCATGCTCAGGGCTCTCTCTACCCTTTGTTTGTGTGTCTATTTTGTCTATATTTTATGTGTCTGTTTCCTGGATCCTCTGTTTTCACCACTGTCCGTCTCTGTGAAGCAATTTTTTTTTATCAAAAATAAAATAAGTTCTAAATGGTTATCTATGTTAATTTCTAATAAAGGGAATTTCTTGACCTATGGCCGCACCAGTCACCTATCATCCCCTTTTCCAAAACATAATGGATATGGCTTTTTATAATCTTTATTTTATTGTATTGTATATTACAGGTATAGCATGTAGAAAAGAGTTTTGTGCCTGGCTGACAGTGTTCATTAATAAAGTTCAGAAAACATAAAGTCTGCTTTGAAACCAGAAGTATGAATATTTATGATGTGTCATCGCATTGTTCTTATGACAGCTCATTGAGCCACTAATGTAAACGTCCTGAGGGGCAACAGGTAGAATTTCTGTAATTTGAAGCACCAAACCTAAATTATATTGTATTGGGTGGGATGCATCAAGCATTGCATTTTGTATGCCTGCTACTCATTGCGAGCATAATTGTGTTTAGTAATACTGTATGCTTGAATAAAATTACAAAGGACAGCTCTCCTGGTAGGTAAGTACAGCTCTCCTGGTAAGGACAGCTCTCCTGGTAGGTAAGTACAGCTCTCCTGATAGGTAAGTACAGCTCTCCTGATAGGTAAAAGGACAGCTCTCCTGGTAGGTAAGTACAGCTCTCCTGATAAGGATAGCTCTCCTAATAGGTAAGGACAGCTCTCCTGATAAGGACAGCTCTCCTGGTAGGTAAGTACAGCTCTCCTGATAAGGACAGCTCTCCTAACAGGTAAGGACAGCTCTCCTGATAAGGACAGCTCTCCTAATAGGTAAGTACAGCTCTCCTGATAGGTAAGTACAGCTCTCCTGATAGGTAAAAGGACAGCTCTCCTGGTAGGTAAGTACAGCTCTCCTGATAAGGACAGCTCTCCTAATAGGTAAGTACAGCTCTCCTGATAAGGACAGCTCTCCTAATAGGTAAGGACAGCTCTCCTGATAAGGACATGTCTCCTGGTAGGTAAGCACAGCTCTCCTGATAGGTAAGTACAGCTCTCCTAATAGGCAAGGACAGCTCTCCTAATAGGCAAGGACAGCTCTCCTGATAAGGACAGCTCTCCTGGTAGGTAAGTACAGCTCTCCTGATAAGGACAGCTCTCCTAATAGGTAAGGACAGCTCTCCTGATAAGGACATGTCTCCTGGTAGGTAAGCACAGCTCTCCTGATAGGTAAGTACAGCTCTCCTAATAGGTAAGGACAGCTCTCCTGATATGGACACTCTGCTGATAAGGACAGCTCTCATAATAGGCAAGGACAGCTCTCCTGATAAGAGCTGTCCTTTGCAATGATAGGACTTCTGGGTATTTGATCCGGGAATCCTATCTGCTCATGTGTCGGCTGATGTACTCGCCGAATGGGACACTGTTCACTCTCAGTGTACTTTGCAATAAGAAATGGCATTGCCTACTGGTTCCATACCAGAGAAATAAAGATAAAGATAGGTACTTTATTTGTCATTGATCAAACAATAAAAATATTGTACAGAACAACAACATTTTCTCCAAAGCAACCACATATGCATATCAGTGAGGAACAGAATGTATATTAGAACTCCCCAATCAGGTTCATCCTTACTATAACCGATGGAAAAAACTGTTCATAAACCGTGAGGTTCTAGATTTGATACAGCGGAAACGCCTTTTCGAAGGTGAGAGGGCAAGGCTGTGGTATGGATGTTCACAATCCTTTAAGATGTTATTTCCTTTCAGTATGCTGTTCTTAATATATACCTCCTCAACTGTGGGCAATTCTGTGCCCATAATATTCCCTGCTGTCCTGACCACCCGTCCCAACAGTTTATGATCCGCTGTGGTACAGTTACCATACCAAACAGAAATACAATAAGTTAAAATAGGATTTTGGTACCTACCAGTAAATCCTTTTCTCGTAGCCCGTAGAGGATGCTGGGGTCCACATTAGTACCATGGGGAATAGACGGGTCCACCAGGAGCCATTGGAATTTTAAGAGTTTGAGAGTGTGGGCTGGCTCCTCCCTCTATGCCCCTCCTACCAGACTCAGTCTAGAAACTGTGCCCGAGGAGACGGACATCTTCGAGAGAAGGATTATACACAGATAAGGATTATACAGAGTGGTGAGATTTGTACCAGCTCACACATACAAGGCACGTCAAGCCAACGAAGCTTGAACACTCAGCAACTGCTGAAACATTACTTACCAAGTTACAATGCAGTACTCAACTAAACTAAGTTGTACTGAATCAAATAACATTTGCAGGAAAACAAAGCGCTGAGTGGGCGCCCAGCATCCTCTCCGGACTACGAGAAAAGGATTTACCGGTAGGTACCAAAATCCTATTTTTTGTTACGTCCTAGAGGATGCTGGGGTCCACATTAAGTACCATGGGGATGTACCAAAGCTCCCAGAGTGGGAGGGAGAGCGCGAAGGCTCCTGAAGAACTGATTGACTGAACTTCAGATCATCAGAGGCCAAAGTATCGAACTTGTAAAACTTTGCCAACGTGTTCGACCCAGACCAAGTTGCAGCTCGACAAAGTTGTACAGCCGAGACACCCCGGGCAGCCGCCCAGGAAGACCCCACCTTACGAGTAGAGTGGGCCTTAACCGATTTTGGACACTGCAGTCCTGCCGTAGAATAAGCATGCTGGATAGTGAACCTAATCCAGCGAGAAATAGTCTTCTTAGAAGCAGGACACCCAATTTTCTTGGGATCATATAGGACAAACAGAGAGTCCGACATCCTGTGACAAGAAGTTCTCTTCACATATATCTTCAGAGCCCTCACAACATCCAAGGACTTTGATGTAATTGAGGAGTCAGTAGCCACTTGCACCACAATAGGTTGGTTGATATGAAATGCCGACACAGCCTTCGGAAGAAACTGCTGACGTGTCCTGAGCTCAGCTCTATCTTCATGGAAGATCAAGTAAGGGCTTTTACAGGAATAAGCCCCAAATTCGGACACACGTCTAGCAGAAGCTAAGGCCAACAATGTGACCGCCTTCCATGTAAGAAACTTGACCTCAACCTCCTGTAGAGGCTCACACCAATCTGACTGGAGGAACTGCAACTCCATGTTAAGGTCCCAAGGCGCCGTAGGCGGTACAAAGGGAGGTTGGATATGCAGAACTCCCTTCAAAAAGTCTGAACCTCAGGGAGGGCAGCCAATTTTTTCTGAAAGAAAATAGATAGGGCCGAACTCTGGACCTTCACAGATCCTAACCTCAGGCCCATATCCACTCCTGCTTGCAGGAAGAGGAGAAAACGTCCGAGTTGAAACTCCACCTTAGGAAACTTCTTGGACTCACACCAAGAGACATATTTCTTCCAAATACGATGGTAATATTTAGACGTTACCCCTTTCCTAACCTGTATCAGGGCAGGAATGACCTTCTTCGGAATGCCCTTCTGAGCAAGTATCAGGCTCTCAACTTCCATGCCGTCAAACGTAGCCACGGTAAGTCTTGATAGGCGAACGGCCCCTGCTGCAGCAGGTCCTCCCGAAGAGGAAGAGGCCTCTGTTCTTCTTGCATTAGATTCAAAAGATCCGTGTACCAAGCCCTTCTTGGCCAGTCTGGGGCAATGAGGATCGCTTGAACCCTTGTTCTCCTTATGAGCTTTAGGATTATTGGGATGAGTGTGAGTGGTGGAAACACGTACACTGACTGGAACACCCGCGGAGACACCAGGGCATCCACTGCCACTGCCTGTGGGTCCCTCGACCTGGAACAATAACGCAGAAGCTTCTTGTTGAGATGAGAGGCCATCATTTTTTATTTGGGGTAATCCCCAAAGGTCTGTTATTTCCATGAACACCTACGGATGGAGACCCCACTCCCCTGGATGGAGATCATGTCTGCTGAGGAAGTGTGCTTCCCAGTTGTCTACTCCAGGAATGACAAAAGGATTTTTCTACCAAAGGTAAAAAGGGTCAGTTGCTTGATGGATGTTGCGTTTCTAATGCTGCTGCTATAAAATGGGGTAGTCAAACCCAGAACCACATACAAATAAACAAATAAAATAGCAGCACTAGCGGAATAAACGAAAATAGGAAGGATTGAGTGAAAAAACTAATCACAATTTAATTATACATATTGTTTAAACACATAAAAACCATAACATGGCCACTCATTTAATTCGAACACTTAAACAGACCGCTGCCTAACTGGTGTAGTCCGTTCCTATTGAAAATGGACTGGTAAAGACTTTGGTGATAAAAGACTGGAAATGGACCAAAGGTGCAGTCCCGCATGGGTTATTACCACAGTAAGCCGCTGGAGGTGTAGTCCCTTGAGAGTATCCTTTTGTTGAACTCAAACCCAAGCAAGGGATTAGAGGGGTCCTCACTGCAATGCGGTATCCTCCTGTTGTGGAGAAGATAGGTGGTATTCCAGATAGTTAAGTTCACCTCACATTCTTTGCAAGATTTGCGATCCAGTCCTGGTCCGGACACACCAAGGCAATTGTAGTATCAAGAGATGGTGGCCTGGCAAGCCTCCTGACGCGTTTCGCTGCAAGGCACTGCAGCTTTATCAAAGGTGATAAAGGTTGATAAAGCTGAAGTGCCTTGCAGCGAAACGCGTCAGGAGGCTTGCCAGGCCACCATCTCTTGATACTACAGTTGCCTTGGTGTGTCCGGACCAGGACTGGATCGCAAATCTTGCAAAGAATCTGAGGTGAACTTAACTATCTGGAATACCACCTATCTTCTCCACAACAGGAGGATACCGCATTGCAGTGAGGACCCCTCTAATCCCTTGCTTGGGTTTGAGTTCAACAAAAGGATACGCTCAAGGGACTACACCTCCAGCGGCTTACTGTGGTAATAACCCATGCGGGACTGCACCTTTGATCCATTTCCAGTCTTTTATCACCAAAGTCTTTACCAGTCCATTTTCAATAGGAACGGACTACACCAGTTAGGCAGCGGTCTGTTTAAGTGTTCGAATTAAATGAGTGGCCATGTTATGGTTTTTATGTGTTTAAACAATATGTATAATTAAATTGTGATTAGTTTTTTCACTCAATCCTTCCTATTTTCGTTTATTCCGCTAGTGCTGCTATTTTATTTGTTTATTTGTACTCCAGGAATGAAGATGGCTGACAGTGCCAATGCGTGCTTTTCTGTCCAGAGGAGAATTCTTGTGACTTCTGACTTTGCCGCTCTGCTCTTCATTCCACCTTGTCGGTTTATGTAAGCCACTGTTGTTACGTTGTCCGACTGCACTTGAATGGCTCGATTTCTTAGAAGAGGGGCTGCCTGAAGAAGACTGTTGTAGATGGCTCTCAGTGCCAGGATGTTGATGGGCAGGCCGGCTTCCAGGCTTGACCACCTTCCTTGGAAGGTTACTCCTTGAGTGACTGCTCCCCAGCCCCGAAGGCTCACATCTGTGGTTAGAAGGACCCAGTCCCGAATCCCGAACCTGCGGCCTTCCAGAAGGTGAGGCAATTGAAGCCACCAGAGGAGTGAAATATTGGCCCTTGGCGACAGGCGAATTCTCTGGTGCATGTGGAGATGAGATCCCGACCACTTGTCCAGGAGATCCAGTTGGAAGGTCCGAGCATGGAACCTCCCGTACTGGAGTGCCTCGTAAGAGGCCACCATCTTTCCCAATAGGCGAATGCATTGATGAACCGACACCCGGGCTGGCTTCAGGACATCCTGGACCATAGCTTGTATCACCAACGCTTTTTCCCGCGGGAGAAACACCCTTTGCACTTCCGTGTACATGATCATTCCCAGAAAGGACAACCTCTGGGTTGGTTCCAAATGTGACTTTGGAAGGTTCAGAATCCAACCATGACTCTTGAGGAGGTGTGTTGTGAGAACAATGGAGTGCAGCAGCTTCACCTTGGATGATGCTTTTATCAGCAGATTGTCCAGATATGGAATGATGTTCACACTCTGTTTGCGGAGGAGAACCATCATTTCTGCCATCACCTTGGTAAACACCCTTGGTGCTGTGGAGAGGCCGAATGGCAGGGCCTGGAACTGAAAATGACAGTCCAGCAATGCGAAACAGAGATAAGCCTGATGCGGCAGCCAGATCGGAATGTGGAGGTATGCATCCTTGATATCCAGTGATACCGGAAATTCTCCCTCTTCCAGATCTGATATCACCACCCTGAGAGACTCCATCTTGAACTTGAACTGCTTTAGAAAGGGGTTCAATGATTTCAAGTTCAGAATGGGCCTGACCGAACCATCCGGTTTCGGTACCACAAAATGGTTCGAAGAGTAACCTTTGTTCTGCATGTGAGGTGGTACTGGCACAATGACCTGTGCCTCCACCAGTTTTTGGACAGCGTCCTGTAGTACAGTGCTGTCTGCCAACAGAGTTGGTAAGCCTGATTTGAAAAATCGATGTGGAGGGAGACTTTGAAATTCCAGCCTCTATCCCTGGGATACAATATCTATCACCCAGGGATCCAGGCCGGATGATATTCACACATGACTGGAGTGTCTGAGTCTTGCTCGCACTGGCCCCATCTCCAGGCTGCGTGGTCCACCGTCATGCAGAGGACTTTGGCGTACCTAAAGAAGGCTTTTGCTCCTGGGAACCATTTTTCCTATCCTCCTCAGGGAAATGAAACGCCACCTGGACCCTTTTAGGAACCTGGAATTTTTTCTCAGGGTTTACCCATGCTTTTTCAAATATAGCATTCAATTCCTTTGATGCAGGGAAGGTAAGCGAGTCTTTTTTATTTTAAGTGAAAAAAGCCTCCTCAACCTGCTCAGGTGTGGTATCATTAACATTCAACACATCCCTGATCCTCTATCAACAATTGCACCCCCTTTGCAAGAGATGCGGACCCCCGAAACACATCCCCATCACCGTCTATGGTGCCAGAATCGGTATCCGTGTCATCTTGTGTCACCTGCACAAGCGCACGTTTGTGGGAGTATATAGCGGAACGTCCTGAGGTACCAGAAACCGGTCGTACTGCCATAGAGTTCTGTAATACCTGGGTAGCAGATTCAGTACTTGCAACCCTGTCAGAGATCTGAGAAATCCAAGATTTGATAGAGAAAACCACTCCGGTTCCCTTGCTGGTCTCTGTGCTAAACCAGTGCTATCCTGATTACATGGAATGGGATCAGCCTGGGAGGATAAATCCTCTGCAGCATATGACACAGTGTCCCTGGACATAGCTAAAGGAGACCACCAAACACTCCACACACACACAGGTGAGGGCAGACAGAGTTTCCCCCCCAAGAATGGCAAGAGAGACACAGAGATTGGAGCCAACCCACATACAGCGCTTTTATGTGCACCTTAATAGGACACACAGTCTTACTAGAGCCTTCCCTAACTTCTATAACCTCCTGGTACTGTGTACAGATAGCTGGAGTTGCTGTGGAGGGACCTGTTCTTCCTCTCAGCACTGTGCAGGCAGGAAAATGGCGCTGAAACGCTGCTGGGTCCACTCTGAGGAGAAGCTCCGCCCCCTTAATGGTGCTGTCTTCCCGCTCTTCATGGATTATACTGGCCTGAGGAAATTGTACTGGCTAAGATCCGAGGACCCCGACAGGCTTCTGGACCAGTGTAGGGGGTAAGCGCTGGCCCAGTGACACCATGTGTCGCTGAGCCTTCTCAGGAGCGCAGTTAATACTGCGCTCCCTCCCCGCTGCCACCATCTTCACACCGGCCCCCCGCTTGCTAGGTGGGTCGATGTCTCACTCACCACTTCTTCAGCTCTGTAAGGGGTTGGCGGCATGCTGCTGGGGCGAGCACTCCCCCGTGGTGGAGAATGATCAGACCCCTCTGGAGCTCAGTGTCCAGTCAGCGGGGACAGTGGCTCAGACCCCACAGGGTGGACACTGCTCCCCCCCTTAGTCCCTCACTGCAGGGAGGCTGTTGCCAGCAGCCTCCCTGTAAAATAATAAACACTAAAAATAAACCTTTCTAGAAAAGCTCTGTAGAGCTCCTCTAGCTGTGACCGGCTGCTCCGGGGCACATTTTCGAAACGGAGTCTGGTAGGAGGGGCATAGTTGGAGGAGCCAGCCCACACTCTCAAACTCTTAAAGTGCCAATGGCTCCTGGTGGAACTGTCTATACCCCATGGTACTAATGTGGACCTCAGCATCCTATGGGGCGTAAGAGAAAATACTTTCAATTACACAATAATAAAAATTCAGTAAGCATTTCTTACACAGGTTTGCCGCCTCCAATTTTCTCAAAAAATACACGCGCTGTTGCGCCTTCTTAACCATAGCTAAGATATTGGAATTCCAGGTCAGATCATCTGTAATAATATTGCCCAATAATTTAAAACTTTTTACCCTTTCGACCTACAAATTGGCAGTAGATAGTGGCATCAGGTTAGATGTATTTGTCTTTCTAAAATCAATAAAAATTTCTTTGGTCATTTTTTTATTTAGCAATAGGCTATTTATCTCTCCCCATCCGACCAACCTATCCACCTCTTCTGGGTACGTAGTCTCATCTTCATCCAATATAAGCCCCACAACTGTCGTATCATCAGCAAATTTTAAAATTAAATTTGATTGAGACGAAGAGGCAAAAAAGTGAAAACAAAAAGGGACTCAGGACACATCCTTCTGGGGTACCAGTACTAATCTTAGTAATAGTTGATTTTAAGTTGCCCAATACCACTTGTTGTGGCCTATTTATAAAAAAAATCCAGGACCCAATTGCACAAAATGGCAGCTTGTACAATTTCCTAATCAAAGCAATTACGGGGGATGGTATTGGATGATGAATTATAGTCGATAAAAAGTATTCTAACATACGCGTTAAGCCTCTCTAGATGACAAAGAGGGGAGTGAACAACAGAAATCAATGCATCCTCTGTTGACCTCTCAAAACACTTCATAATTAAAGGGGTCATTGCTATCAGCCTATAGTCATTTAAATCAGTGACCCTGGAATTTTTTGGGACTGGGATAACTAATGAGTTCTTAAAACATTCAGGGACTATGCACTGTAATAGTCAAAAAACTGCATTTTCAGAGGTTTGACCCCATTTTTAGCTTTGATGCATCCCGCCCATTGAATCTGAACGTTGCCCCTATCTTTTTCCACGTTGCTCTGTGTTACTCTTGTGTAGAATAGTAAAGTGGTGCCCCTCACTGTGACTTTAAGATGCTTGGGAATCATGTCTGTGTTTATAAGTAGAGATGAATACATTTTTGTAAGTGTTCTGCAAATGTTTCTGTAAATTGCTGGCAGAATTTGGTCTAAAATGTTCTCAGACTTTCTCTGCGAAATGCTAAGCTACAGATACGGGAGCTGATACAGGGATGAACACCAGTCCATTTCACAGGTGGATGTTGCATGTTTTTGCACTGTGCATTCATGTGTAACTATCTTCAAGTAATTTAGTTACATCTCCAGTAGCAGTTGAATAGGTGTTAATGGATGGTAACAGGGCATCCGCAAGTTATCAGTGAGGGCACATCAACGGTGTGTGGGTTTATTTGCGTGCACCTCTGAGTCACCCCCACATTGCTTTCTCAGCTTAGGCATAAGTCATTTAAATGATGTAGGCCAGTGGTTCCCGAACTCTGTCCTCAAGAACCCCCCAACAGTTCATGTTGTCCATGTCACCTAGCAGGTGCACAGGTGTATTCATTACTAACTGACACATTTTAAAAGATCCACAGGTGGAGCTAATTATTTCACTTGTCATTCTGTTAGGTGACCTGGAAAACGTGAACTGTTGGGGGTCCTTGAAGATTGAGTTTGGGAACCACTGATGTACATATGTGTACATACAGTACTGCTAAAGTTGTGCCAAACATTCGTTAAGGCGCACCATGGCCCTCATTCCGAGTTGATCGCTAGCTGCTTTTGTCCGCAGCGTGGCGATTAGGTAAAAAAGCGGCATTCCTGCGCATGCGTATGGGGCGCAGTGCGCACGTGTGACTTACTTTCACAAAAGCTGATGCAGTTTCACACAAGGTCTAGCGACGCTTTTCAGTCGCACTGCTGGCCGCAGAGTGATTGACAGGAAGTGGGTGTTTCTGGGTGGTAACTGACAGTTTTCGGGGAGTGTGTGTAAAAACGCTGGTGTGCCGGATAAAAACGCAGGAGTGGCTGGGAAAACGGAGGCACGGCTGGCCGAACGCAGGGCGTGTTTGTGACGTCAAAACAGGAAAGTCTGAAGTGATCGCTAGCTAGGAGTAAGCCTCAAGCTACTCAGAAACTGCACAATCTTTTTTTGTAGCAATGATGTGATCCTTTCGGTCGCAATTCTGCTAAGCTAAGATACACTTCCAGAGGGCGGCGGCTTAGCGTTTGCACTGCTGCTAAATGCAGCTAGCGAGCAATCAACTCGGAATGAGGGCCCATGTCCCATGAGACATGGCTATTGGCGAGTTTCTTCGAGCACACACTGTCTAATGACTAGGCATATGCAGTAGATTCACAGCATACAGTAAAGCGTTGCAAGGGCGGCCTGTGTGTGTATATATATATATATATATATATATATATATACTGTGCCGACCTACTGTATGGAATACTATAATCATTACATTTCTGTGCGTTAGTGGAGGCTCTCAGCGGGTGCGGAAGGGGGTCGGAGTGCGCAGTATGTGGTCACAATACCGATGCTGGGATACCGACTGGGGTACTATACCGCCGTCGGAATACCGGCAAGGTAGGTGATTCCCCCTTTATGGGTGTCCACGACACCGATAGAGGGAGAATAGAACCTGTGGCAAGCACCCGCCGGCATACTGGCGCATGGGATGCCAATGTCGGTATCCTCACATTTGACATCCTGTGCGGCGGTAATACATACGCTTGCCACCGTCTGACTCTCTCTGCGCATGACATAGACACACAGTTTATCAATATTACTTAGTAGGCTATATAATGTATCACTCATATTTTAGCCTCCTCTCCAGTGAATACATGCAATGCAAGCATGTGACATTATTGGTCATGGTCGTAAATGGAGTCTGAGAAAATCTTAGTTATAAACTACAGCTTTGTCCACACCCTCAAAAGCTGCATTAACGCCACGTAAAATCCTGTGTGCAGGTATAAAAAGATGTTGGACCATATGTGTGAGTTGTGGTTAATCCATAACACAGTCATTTAAAACTTGCAGTTGTTTAATTGCAGGATTTCTTTCTGCTTATGTGGGTAATTCTGAGTTGATCGCAGCAGGAATTTTGTTAGCAGTTGGGCAAAGCCATGTGCACTGCAGGGGAGGCAGATATAACATGTGCAGAGAGAGTTAGATTCGGGTGGGTTATTTTGTTTCTGTGCAGGGTAAATACTGGCTGCTTTATTTTTACACTGCAATTTAGATTGCAGATTGAACACACCACACCCAAATCTAACTCACTCTGCACATGTTATATCTGCCCCCCCCTGCAGTGCACATGGGCCCTCATTCCGAGTTGTTCGCTCGGTATTTTTTTCTCGCAACGGAGCGATTAGTCGCTAATGCGCATGCGCAATGTCCGCAGTGCGACTGCGCCAAGTAAATTTACTATGCAGTTAGGTATTTTACTCACGGCATTACAAGGTTTTTTCTTCGTTCTGGTGATCGTAATGTGATTGACAGGAAGTGGGTGTTTCTGGGCGGAAACGGGCCGTTTTATGGGTGTGTGCGAAAAAACGCTACCGTTTCTGGGAAATACGCGGGAGTGGCTGAAGAAACGGAGGAGTGTCTGGGCGAACGCTGGGTGTGTTTGTGATGTCAAACCAGGAACGACAAGCACTGAACTGATCGCAGATGCCGAGTAAGTTTGGAGCTACTCAGAAACTGCTAAGAAGTGTCTATTCGCAATTCTGCTAATCTTTCGTTCGCAATTTTGATAAGCTAAGATTCACTCCCAGCAGGCGGCGGCTTAGCGTGTGCAAAGCTGCTAAAAGCAGCTTGCGAGCGAACAACTCGGAATGAGGGCCATGGTTTTGCCCAACTGCTACCAAAATTCCTGCTGCGATCAAGTCAGAATTACCCCCTATGTTTATAGAGATTTCTATCATTTTACATTTCTGTACCCGTAGACAGTACACTACATACAGTGTCGGACTGGGACATGAAGGGCCCACCGGGGGAATGCAGTGGTAGGGGCCCATGTTTAGGGGTGTGGCCATTCTCCAGAGGGGGTGTGTCCAGCCTCCACAGGCTTGGCAAACCATTAGAGAGTGCATAGTCTGGGCCATACTTGCCTACTCTCCCGGAATGGCCGGGAGGCTCCCGAAAATCGGGTGACCCTCCCGGCCCCCCGGAAAAGCAGGCAAGTCTCCCGATTTTGCAGGTCCCCCCTGCCCGGCCGCCCACTTAGTGAGTAAAGTGGGCGGTCCGGGCAGTCGATGACGCGATTCGTGCTGAATCGCGTCATTATAGCCACGCCCCCTGCTGTATAATGCCGGTAATTGCGGCATTACAGAGCAGGGGGCGTGGCTGGAATGACGTGCCAGAAAAGTCCTGCCCCATTCCGCCCCCGCACCTCCCCCATTCTGCCTCCGCCCCGCCCCCTATTCATGTCATATGCCTGCCCCGCCCCCCTGCTGAGCCAACCTGGCTGCTCTCTCCCGGCGAGAGCAGCCAGAATGTCGGCATGTATGGTCTGGGCCCCTTGATATATTTATATAGTAAATACTGCTAGTGCATGCATGATAATGTACCAGATTGATAACAGCAGTACACTGTAGAAAATACACCATAGTCCTGTGCAGTATAACGTAACATATGTAACGTATAATTCAAGTGCACAGTCTAGAACCTTGATCCCTAGAGGGGATGGTGGGGCCCTCCAGGAAGTAAGGCCCACCGGTGGTTTCCCCTATACCCCTGTGGACCAGTCCAACACTGACTACATAATAAGAATGGGCCTAATTCAGATCTGATCGTTGCTGTGTGTTTTCGCTCAGTGGGTGATCAGATCGTAACTGCGCATGCATCTGAGCCACAGTGCGCACACGCATCGGATGGCTACAGCGAGCATCGGCGTTCAGCGACGAGATGGTACGAAGGATCCATTCGCACGGGTGTACACAAGGTGATTCACAGGAAGAGGCCGTTTGTGGGTGGCAACTGACAGTTTACAGGGTGTGTCCGGAAAATAGCAGGCGTGTCCAAGCGTTTTCAGGGAGGGTGTTAAGGTTGGAGACCACTGCTCTAGTGTATGAGCACCTTTATGGATTTAAGCAAAACAATTTATTTCAAAGTGGTAATGTTGTTTAAGGATCAAGATGAAGGGGTCTATATATGAAGTAGACAACAGAATAGGTAGTGAACTCACTACTAAACTCCTGGCATTGTGTAATTTCTATATACTGTATGGTGCAAATAAATAAATATATAAATAGTTATCTGGATTACTAATGGAAAACAAATATCCAAACCTACAACAAGTGTAAGAAATGTGGGGAAACTTCAAATTACTAAATACTAGATAACATGCAACAGATACATTGCTCTGGATCCATGTTTAAGGGCTAATTCAGTTAGCCGCAGTAATTTACTGTGGGTTAATTGATCCACTTGGGCTATTCAATTATCCCCACAGGAAGCCCGCAGGCTGCAGTTAACGGAGGGTTCGGGTTTGAGCCTGAGCAGGCGCGGAAATAAATCCCCATTAACTGGCTAATTTTCGGGTGCCTTGGCTGTTTTAACACATAGGAACTTATCCCACATTCAATGTGTTAACACCGATTAACAATTAAGTTACCAGGGGAAAAAAGAGGCTCTACTTGAATATCCACCAGTGTTAAAGCCCGGGGCTACCGCACTTTTTCACCCTCAGTAAATTAACGGGGCTATATTAATTCCCCCCTAAATAAACAATGAGGCTCAGATAGTAATAGAAATAAACTGTTTACTAAAGTATTTAATGTTTTTAAAAGGAGCAACAAATATAACAATGTTGCAATAAAAGTAGATACAACAGTAACCTGCTCTTAGATTGACTGTTCATATGTAATAGTAGCTATAAGACACAATTGGTCACTTTTCTGGTCTCAATAAACTGGGTTGTTTGTTAATTTGCGATGACATCATATTCAATAACCAGAGATACTACAGAGAAATTTCTCTTGCAGCCCCTCTACTTTCTCAGTTCACCACCTCATCATTCTGTAGCCTGCTATGGAGACTGCTCTGTACTCAATTCATCCAGCAATTCTCCAATGCTAAGTAGGATGGAGGCATTATATTGTAGGAAATGGGATATAGTGGTAGGTCTTCATTACCAATGTTGACATTCATAATGTCGACACCACAATCTCAACAGTTATATAGACATTGTTAAAATGTCAACTGGCAACGTGTCGACATTCTCAGATGAAATGTCGACATTATCAGAATGAGGATATTACAGTTAAGCTGCAGGCAGGAGGGTTAGGGTTAGTTGTGGGGAGTGAGGATAAGGATAGGCAATAGGGAGAAGTTTAGGATTAGTGGTAGGGGTTGGGGTTAAGGATAGGAGAGAAATACTTTCTGGTACGCTGGAGGATCAGAGATCTGACTCGGAAGTGGCAGTCACATGAGCGCTGGGACCCAGAAGGCGCCGCTGCAGCCACCAGATGGGGGTAAGTCTTTGCTATCCCACCAAGGATGATATATCAACCATCTAACATGTCAACATTTCATCACTAATAAAAACAAAATCGGAGAGTCCACTTAACTAGCGCTATCCATAGTTTCTTCCCTGTTTCACTTCATTTCATTGGCACTCCTGTTCTCAAAAGCGTGGTACCATACAAAGCAGTGAAAAAAAATTCATATAGTGAAGTAACGTTTTAATATACACATATATACAATAACAATGAACAATAGGATCAGATTTTGACACAATCTTTTAGGAAGCGAGTGAAATGAGTAATTACCAGAATCAGATGGAACTGTGGTTAAACAGTCCCTAACAGCACATGTGTCCCAATATGGGTGCTCCAGATCAGCCCACATACAGTACAGATCGTAATTGCTGGATCCAGGTCGTATCACTGCAAACACTATCACCTCCTCAGGAATACTGACGCGTTTCCACCCCTAGCTTGGGGTCTTTTTCAAGGTTAAGTCAGAATACTGATCCTTCCAAAGAATCCCATATTTAAATACCCATCCACCAATCACATCCCTTGAATCACAGTTGAACCCAATTTCGCAATTAGTCCTCCCCAGTATGATCCTCATGTGACGCCGTCCAAAGTCCCGGCTCCCACTTCCGCGTATATGGTTTTCCATAGCAACCGGCCTACCGGACCCTATGCGTCACGTCACTTCCTGTGACATCGTCCAAAGTCCCGGTGCCCGTTTCTGTGTATACAGGTGGCCATAGCGACCAGCCCCCTGGGTCCTATGCGTCACGACGCTTCCGGCTCCGCGTTTGGATATTAAAGTCCCATTTGTAGATGCTCGTTTTAAGAGCTTATATGAGTCTTTATATTAATGCTGTCCTTCAGACTCTTATTCATCTATTAATTATGTAAATTAATCAACCTATAGTCACAGACCGGCAGTGAAGCAAAACGTCACTTCCGGTGACATCACAACGAATTGTAAACAAACACTTCTATTCTAAAATACAAACAAACAAAATGTTAAAATCATCTTAAAATATTGTGACTTAGCAGCATAAGACCAGAAGTAGCAGCAATTCTAGAGTTAGCAGCATGTAAACAGTAGCAGCATATGAAAAAAGGGAAAAAAATCAATGCAGAATCTTATAAAAACCATTCCCAAGGGAATATAGGAGCCATTAAGATGTTCTGTGGCATTAGACACATAAAAGGTCACTGGAGGCGGAATGATAAAGCCAACCAATTAGCAAAGGCAGAAATGAAGGCTATTTTTGATTTGGGAACACTTAAACCTGGTGGCCTAAATTACGATTTTGAAGTAAAATGGCTTTTATAAGAGTCTGCATTGATTTTTTTCCCCCTTTTTCATATGCTGCTACTGTTTACATGCTGCTAACTCTAGAATTGCTGCTACTTCTGGTCTTATGCTGCTAAGTCACAAAATTTTAAGATGATTTCAAAATTTTGTTTGTTTGTATTTTAGAATAGAAGTGTTTGTTTACATTTCGTTGTGACGTCACTGGAAGTGACGTTTTGCTTCACTGCCGGTCTGTGACTATAGGTTATATAAGAAACTGTTAATAAATAAATAAATAAATAAATAGTTTGATTAATTTACATAATTAATAGATGAATAAGAGTCTGAAGGACAGCATTAATATAAAGACTCATATAAGCTCTTAAAACGAGCATCTACAAATGGGACTTTAATATCCAAACCCGGAGCCGGAAGCGACGTGACGCATAGGACCCAGGAGGCTGGTCGCTATAGCAACCTGTATACACGGAAACGGGCGCCGGGACTTTGGACGATGTCACAGGAAGTGACGTGACGCATAGGGTCCGGGAGGACTAATTGCGAAATTGGGTTCAACTGTGATTCAAGGGATGTGATTGGTGGATGGGTATTTAAATATGGGATTCTTTGGAAGGATCAGTATTCTGACTTAACCTTTAAGTGGACTCTCCGATTTTGTTTATATTGTGCACTTGTGGTGAGGGGTAAAGGAAACCTCATAGAAGAGTGACACCATTTTAGCTGCTGTCCTTGCGCACTAAGTAGTTCTATAAACTCTTTTTATATCAACATTTCATCAATGTCGACATGATGAATGTCGACATATCTTAACCAACTCGTGTTAAAGTACAGTGAGGGCATGTTTTTGAAAGTGCAAACAAATACAAACTGGGGAGAAAGCCCTTCAATTTTCAGGTGACAGAGGCAGGTGCAATAGCAGGTGATAATGATGACAGTTGTAGTACTAGCATTTATGCTTTGTGGGCATGTTAAACAAAATTCTGTGTATGCAGACCTGGAAGTTGTTTTTGCTGTAACAGATGTGTTTTTATCATTTAACTGATGCCTAATGTCAAAATTGTTTGTTACCTATAAAATACAACATGGTGTAAACTGCACTTGTGGTGTACATTCATGGCATAGAGCAAACCCTTATCCTTACACAGTTACCAACCAGAACCATATTAGGGTGGAAATGCATCAACCCTGTATAAGCCCTATTGTGCCTAGAGCAGTAACCTGCCAATTTATACTTCAGATTCCAGATACAATATACTCCCTGACAACAGAAATGAATGTTGTATATATGTTTATGACAGTAAAAAAATCACTAGAGCAAACTTGATTGTACAGTAAGCCTCCAGTGTGATGATTCAACTAATTATCTTGGACTTTGTTTCTGAGAAACCTGAAGAGATAACTTTATGCACCAGCTGAACACCTGAGTTGATGATTTAAGTTTTTGTTTAATTTTTACTTCCATTTGCTGCTGTGAACGGGTGGAGAAAGTACAGAAATAACCTTGTCTGTTGCTGGAGTTGACAGTCATTGCAGAACACCTGTGCTGATGAGCCTGGTATATAAAGTAGGAAAACATCCTCACATCCTCTGCACACCGTTCAATAAGAGGAAGATCGGAACATCATTTGGCAAGAGCCTTCTCTTAGAATAAAAACAGAGTGTTCCAAAAGCAATAACAGTGAAGGACAGACAAGGGGCCAGATGGCATATTCGTTATGGGTACCCTTGATAATTTCAGGTTTGTCATTTTTCTGAAAGTCATTTTCTATTTTCTAAGTGTGTAAGTAGTATTGTTAATGATGCAGTTCATTTGGCTAACATTTGAAGAATAGGGTGTAATTAGCATTTCCATTTGTGCATACGGTACCTCCCAATAGTCCCTCTTGTTGAAGGCACAGTTACACTTTGGGGATGAGATCCACACTAAGCCAAGAGTAGGAATTTAATGGAACGGATTTGACCTTAAAGATTCATCAAGTAACTGATATTGCATTTTTCCATCTTCATAAAGCAGTTCATCTAGCTCCTAGAAAGCCTGCATAATGGTAAAACACACCCTGTATGCTAATTTATATTCAGAGCTGCACTTTCTGACGCTGTTTATGCAACTCGCGGCAAAGTAGAATTAATTGACACTTCCACTGTCCCAGCTTTACTTCTAGGCTATAAAATGAGTAAAATGCAGAATGATTAATGTGCATTACAAATACCGTGCAGGAAGGTGACGGAAAAGCAGAGTTTGTACAATGTACAGCTGGAACCACCCCTGGCCCTTGGGTGGCTGGAGGGGGGGGACCCCTTGATTTAAGGTGTCCCCACTCCTCCAGGGTACCCCGGCCAGGGGTGACTAGTTGGGGATTTAATGCCAGGGCCGCAGGGACCAATATAAAAGTGTCCCCTGGCTGTGGCATTATCTCTCTGACTAGTGGAGCCTGGTGCTGGTGTTAAAAATACGGAGGACCCCTACGTCTTATGTCCCCCGTATTTTTTATATCAGGACTAGGCGCAGAGCCCAGTGCTGGTTGTTAAAATATGGGGGAACCGACTTCCGGTGGGCGGACCTACGGCTGGCCGCATTTTTAGCTGAGCTCTCTGTCCCCCTGCTGTTTAACAGCTAATAGTGGGGTATACACTGCACCCCGGACTCTCAAAATACCCCGGGGCCTGGCGGAGATAGATGTGGGAAAGAGGGCATCATCACCCCGGCTCCCCACCACCTCCTTTCCCCGGATTTCGTACGCCAGCTGTGCCGTTGACTGCCCGCGGCCGCCATCTTGAGAGTGGCCGGGCGCCCTGCTCCCCTCTTTCCCCGTCCTACCTGCTGCCTGTAACGAGCGGCGCGGGTGACATCAGGCGGCTCCCTGCACCTCCGTGCTCCGGCCCGCAGTAGCGGGCGTTGTTAAGCGACGGGCGGGAGCTCCGTCCGCCGTGAAGAGGCACTGCCTGAGGACGGCCGAGAGCGCCATGCAGGCCCCCCCCCTGCTGTGTCTGCAGCCTCTGCCATCACCTGACCTGTTAGCTGGGCTCATATGGTCCATGCTTATAGGCAGCTTGCTTCCTGACACCGCTGGCTGCACCATACCTAGCTATCCTGGCATCATTACCAACATATACCCTACATAATTGCAGCTCTTCTAATCTGCTCCCCCCACTCAGGGAGAGAATATACATGCTGCAAATATACTTTTGACCCTACAGACGCCGACTTAGAGTAGACGCCTCCCTATCACCTGTGCCGACGTCTTCGCTAACGTGGGAGAGGGGAGGGACCGCTGATCCCCATCTATTTTCCGGGGACTGCCGTGCGCTGATGCCGCCAGAGCATATTCCATAGTGCTCCACTAGCGCCTACTGTGACTGTGTGCTCATAACTCAACTGACTCACTACTCCCTGCAAAGCAGGATATCTGATACCACCTACTTCTTTATTGTGACGTGGCACCTTTCCTTTTTATTATCATGGATAAATACGTGGCGAAGTCTCAGCGAGGGGGTCGCGGATCCGCACCGGCGAAAACTAAGGAGACTAGGGCTTCGGCCTCCATGCACGCCTGTTCTCCACCTCCTTCACCCAACGCCAATGTCTTGGACAGTGTACCGGACCCCTCGAGATATACGACAGACGCAGTGACCAGGGCGCAGGAAATCTCTGACATCCTCTCACCGCTGCTGGATTAGAAACTCGCTGGTCTGAAAGACGCGATTGATTCTACCATGACGCAGCTGAAAGAGCACAGCTCCCGGCTGGAAGAGGCCGAACAACGTGTCTCGAACTTGGAAGATGATCTGGCGGCGACACGTTCTGTCATCGATAGCCAATCCTCCACTATTTCTGCAATACAAGAAAAGCTCGAAGATTTAGAATATTGTAATCGTCAAAATTAGAGATGAGCGGATTCGGTTTTACTCGGTTTTACTCGGTTCTCAAAACGGCATCTTATTGGCTCACGGATGTCACGTGTTTTGGATAGCCAATAAGATGCCGTTTTGAGAACCGAGTAAAACCGAATCCGCTCATCTCTAGTCAAAATAACCTCCGGCTGATTGGCCTGCCAGAATCCGTTAAACCTCAGGAGCTGATGTCCTTGGTTTCAACCTGGCTACCGACGGAACTCGGCTGTTTGACAGAAGGCGAATCCATGATGATCGAGCGTGCTCACCGAATTGGTCCTGACTTCCAGGCAGACCGCCGCAGACCCCGGCCAGTTATATTCAAATTTCTCAGCTACACAGATAAGGTCAAGATGATGGAAGCATACCGTAAAGCTCAAGGCCTCGCCTATCACGGCAATAAGTTGCTTCTATTTCAAGACTTTTCGTATAATGTAGCCATGAGACGGCGGGAATTCTCCCCGTCTTGCAAAATCCTATTTGAAGAGGGAATCCGTTTCGCCCTGCTTTATCCAGCAAAGCTTCGTGCTCAACATAATGGGAAAACGTATCTGTTCGACACCTCTTCAGTGGCCAAGACGTTTGCGGAATCTTTAAGAGGTCCGGCCTCCAGAGACATAGACTTATAACATGTCTTCCCATGGACTTAACATATAACTCATCCTTTTTACCGCTTTCATGTTTGGTAATGTATGGTTGATTACAAATTGCCTTATTTTTATGATTATTGCTGCACAGTATGTTTGTGGAATTTACTGTTTTTGGATACCCCAACCCCCCTTCCTCCCTCTTTTCTCTCTCTTCTTAACCCTAATCCCCTTTCTTCCCCATCCCTTTTATGTTTATTTAGATAGACTTATATTTATGGTTTATAAAGTGTTCTTTGGACCACTGTTTTGGGTTCAAACAAAAACGTTAGAAAATGGACACACCACTATATGTTGCATACGACAGTTTTTCCTACTGTTCACACGGTACAGTTTTATCAGTATTCACAATAGTTGGACCTCCCTACTTGCTGGGATAGGGGGAGCCACATGGTTTAATATATTAATGTTTTATATGTCCGACAGGGCAGGCATTGGTTGATCTTTGTTTAAAATGGCGGTGTCTTCGGTGACTAAGACAAGCCTCAAGTTCCTTACTTGGAACGTTGAAGGCTTAAATACCCCGATTAAGCGTAGGAAGATATTACAGCACCTTAAGCGTCTACGGCCAGATGTTGCGATGTTACAAGAGACGCATTGGAAATTAGGAGACCCTAATGTCCTGAGAGACAACTGGTTCCAAGACTATAAATCAGCCTCGTTTACCTAAAAAAAAAGGGGTGTGTTAATTATATTTCACAAATCTCTCAGATATACCATATTAGATACTTGTATGGACGACGAAGGCCGGTTTTTGTTTATAAAATGACAACTAGAAGGGGAACTTTATACCCTTGTGACTTTATATGCACCTAATTCAGAACATAACGCTTTATTCACAGATATCTATTTTAATTCCACACTTCACCCGTCTTTGGATAGAACTGATACATCTAGTGGCTGCACACATCCCACACCAGCCGCATTGCAATTTCTTTCGTCCTCACTTAACTTGGTGGACCCTTGGCGACATCAACATCCTGTCGACCGAGAATATACGTTCTTCTCACACCCACATGCTACCTCCAGTCGAATTGACTATTGGATGCTCTCTGATACACTGCTTTCCAGGGTAGGCGACTCAAAAGTAGAAAACATTGCCATCTCTGACCATGCACCCACATGGTTCACATTAGACCTACAGTCTCCCAAAACTACCTCTTTTAATTGGCGATTCCCCTCTTACCTATATACATCTCCTGAATTCAAGACTTATTTAGAGACTAATTTCATACATTACGCTAAAGACAATGCACAGCACGAAGAAGATATAAATCTCTTTTGGTCTGCCTCCAAGCCGGTGATGAGGGGTTATGTAATTGCATACGTTGCAAACAAGCGGAAGAACCTTAATCAGCGATATCGGGACCTGGGTCTGGCACTCACTAATTCATATGCACAACTACTCTCCTCCCCAACAGGTGATAACCGTAGGATTTACACTGAAACAAAACACCTCTATGATACCCTCTGCACGGAGAGAGCACAATATGCTCTGGACTTTCAAAAACACAGATATTATATGTTAGGTAATAAGGCAGGCAAACTTCTCGCGAACATGGTTCGTAATCAGCGCCCCACCCCAACTATTCTATCTCTGCAAACAGGCCCTCAATTGTCCTCTGACCCAGCAGTTATTGCTGACTCTTTTCTGACTTATTACAAAGAACTTTACGCTGCCCCACCGGATGACCCTATAGGTGGTATGGCATTCCTCCGCTCTGCCGGATCCCCTACACTGACTGAAGATGACAGAACTTCCCTCATGGCACCGGTCACAGACTTAGAATTATCGACGGTGGTTAAGCACTTAGATAACGGCAAATCCCCTGGCCCAGACGGTTTGAGCGCGGAATACTATAAATTACTGTTACCCCATGTTACACCCCATCTTCTATCACTAATTAATTCCATTTTATCGGGAAATACTGCTCCTCCTACGTTTAATCAGGCTCGTGTAATAGTACTACCAAAGCCGGGGAAAGACCCCGCCCAAGTTCAGTCATATCGCCCAATTTCCCTTCTGAATCAGGACTTCAAAATTTTAACTGATCTTATGGCATATAGGCTGCAACTTATACTACCTAAGATATTGCATCTGTCCCAGACCGGCTTTGTGAAGGGAAGAGCCTCAGTACACAATATCAGACAATTGATAGCGGCATTGACCACGTCGGCCCAGTCACCGGGGGGAAAGTCCCTATTAGTGAGTTGTGATGCTGACAAAGCATTTGACCGTGTGTCGTGGTCACATCTGCTGAGAGTTCTTCACTGTCAGGGATTTGGGGCTGGTTTTGTTAAATTTTTCCGCACTATCTATACCTCTCCGGCCGCATTCCTCACAGTGAATGGAATGAACACTGATATCTTTATGTTACATAGAGGCACGAGACAGGGATGTCCATTATCCCCACTCTTATTTGACCTTGCATTGGACCCGCTCATCAGACACTGTCACCTCAACACCACCTGGCGCGGGATTAAAATTGGTAATCGGGACCTTAAAGTCACGGCCTATGCCGATGACTTACTGTTATACTTCTCGAATCCCAAAGATGCGTTTCCTAGTTTATTATCTCTGCTGATGGTTTTTGAAGCAATTTCTAGATTCAAGATCAATAAATCTAAAACTGAGGCTCTAGCCCTTCATCCCGGAGCGAATCACGACTGAGATGACCAATTCCCTTTTCGATGGGCAAAACAGACGATTATGTATCTAGGCCTTAAAATACCCATTAACCCTGCTGACATATATAGATACAACTTCCTACGAGTCATTGCACGTACCCTAGACGATTTTCAGAAGTGGAAACACTTACCCCTCTCTTATCTCAGCAGATGTCAATTGATTAAAATGATCACTTTCCCGAGACTACTATACCCCATTCAAATGCTACCTTTACTGATATCTGAGGCAGACCTGAAAATTCTCAACAGGGCCTTTAGCGAATTTATCTGGGCACACAAAAAAACTAGGATCTCGTTATTTAAGTTGTGCCAATCGCAAAAGTTGGGCGGTGTGAACCTACCCTGCATCAGAAGTTATATGTTGGCTGCAAATTATCGTTATGCAGTCGACTGGATACATGGGACAGAGATTTTCGCTAACACCGGCTTGGAACAGGCCTTTTGCCCTGACATCCCACTCGTTGGCTTGTTGCACACACGTCCATCCTCTTTCTCTCCTCAGATACAAAGCAACATCTTATTAATGTCAACATGCACGGCCTGGAGACAAGCACGTTCTAGGATGGGCGTCTCCAGCCATAACACCACTTTTCTCCCCTTATCACATAACCCAGGTTTTCACGGGACGACTATACAAATCACATTGGCTGCTTTGGCAAATCAAGACTTAGAATATTGTACCAGTTGATTGACCGAGACACCTACCAGATGTGCACATATACTACTCTTTGCGAGAGACTCCCACAACTTCCAATCCCACTATTTGCATACTTCCAGATTCGTAGCTATCTTCACAAATTATTAACCACAATGACAATACAAGACAAAACTAACAATTTAGATGTCGTTTTACAAGCCACACCTAAAGTTCACCATTCTACGGCCTTTCTTTATACATTTCTCAAAAAAATTATAGACTGGGACACTACTCAATCAGGAATGACCAAATGGGCAGTGGACTTCACAACTATCACCACATCTGATATGCTTACAGCATTTAACAAAATTAACAAAACCCTCTCGTCAGCATCATATGCTGAGATGAACTATCAAATACTACATCGCTCTTATATTACACCGAAATTACGATTCCAAATGGGCACGGCTCCTGACACCAATTGTTTTAAATGTGGAGCGCCTGAGGCAGACATATATCATTGTTTATGGAGCTGTCCTGAAGTTCTCAAGTTCTCAAGTTCTGGGGTCTAGTACAAAACTATGTCAGAACTGAAATGCATATCGGTGTGGTGGCCACCCCTGAATGGGCTATCTGGGACGTCCACTGTCAATCTTTAACGCCGGGGCTGTCCCTTGGCCAGCGCCGGCTGCTGACTAAAATAGCGGCCGCAAGTAAAGAGGCTATTCTATCACAATGGATAGCTACTGATTAATTGTCCCTAGCCTTGTTATTGCCACGATTGTCATATCTATTTCACATGGAATGGCTTGAAATGTCTATAGGTAAATAACGTAAACTTGAAAAATTCTTTGACATTTGGCTCCCTTATGTACAGATGCTCGATGAAACTGTTAAAACTCCCCTTCAACAGGCTGTAAAATGTACTACCTGGTACAATCTTGAACTGCTCATCCTAGGTCACCCACCTTTCTAGGAACTGTGAAACTGACATTGTTTGTAATTTTTTTTCTTCCTTTGCCTGGTCTATGATGTTATCTTTCTCTTATGCCATGCTGATCTGCTGCTACCATTTTACTTTGTTGTATACTGAAATGTATGCGTATTTTTGTGAATGTCCAATAAAATATTTTGAAAAAAAATATTATGGGGGGACCCCTGTCAATTCCCCCCCCCCCCCGTATTTTTACAACCAGGACCGGCTCAAAGAGCCCGAGGCTGGTTATGCTTAGGAGGGGGGACATCATGCAAATTTTTGATTTTTAACACTTTCCATACTTCTTTAAGGTACACAATGAATCCCTGCACGGATCACACTGATCTGGCCGGGATTCATTGTGTTAAGTCAATGTTTTACTAATCACTACCGTAAAACAGTGCCAGACATTATGAATGACATCGACATCGGAAAACACGACAATGCAGAATACGACAGCATAGTAAATGAGGAGTAAAAACCCCCCAAAAAGTTTACGAAAATTACGAATTTTAGTAAATATACCCCATAGTAGGTAAATAAGTATTGCATAATATGTAGGCAGTATATATTAAAGGCTAGATAATCAGATTGGTATTTAAGTACATGCAAATGTGCTTTCTCACATAAAGCACTTGTTTAGCATGTTATTGACAGTATTTGCTTAGGAAAGCACAACAAATGCACACGGGTGGAACAAAATTGGAGGTGATGCCCCTACACAACAGGGGCCCTTGCCACAAAATCACAGAATATCTGCTTATTTGGAAAGTAGAAAGGGGGTGGCTGTGTTGACCAATAGAAAGTCACTGGCAGAGAGCTTGTGGCTTTCTATTGGTCTGATCAGTTTCACCCTGTAGGCAGCTTAGATCAAGTGATTCTACAGTGCTGCTGAATATATTGGCACAATATAACAAAAACAATAAATAATAATAATAATTATTATTATTATTATTATTATTATTATTACTACAAAAAACAATAATAATAGTGTTATGTTTAAACCTTACTTTAAAAAAAAAACTATATTATGTAGACATTGATTGTTTTTAATAAAATAAGAGAACTCCCACATAAACAGTTTTGTTTACCAGTAGAATAAGCAAATATTTTACCATTTCCCATAACTTCTCCACTGTGGGCACTATTTTCTGATATTTCATTTTACATTAGCAGGTCAATGTATCTCCTCTCATTCAAGTCTTTGTATGCAAATGAACTAAGGAATTAACGTACTCCTAACCAAAGGCGTGCTATAAAAAGATGCATCTCCCTCAATATTATGAACACTTTTATACATACAAACAGTGCAACACTTTTTAACAGATCTGCTGATCAGGTAATAACTAACAATCACAAAGTAATTAAATGAAATGTCTACCTCGGTTACCTAACCTTATTTAGACCAATGAGTCACAATGGGAATATCACTTCAAATTGAATGCCCTTCTCGTCTGTATAGTATATCACATAGGCTTTTTTTTCTTCAGAATTGTAACCATTAAATTGTTCCTGAATTTGTTATTCTGGCTCCAATTAGCAAGGTCTTACTTTATCACAAATCATATAGCAATTGCTACCTCTAGATGAATCATAAAATATTTGTATCCACAAAAAATGAATTAAGTCTGCATTACTGCCAAAATAACATACAGTATCACTACCTCACTGGATGGGTCTGGCATGTTCTGCACAAATAGAAATGCCGCCTAGTTCACCAGTAAGACAGCAAAGGATTAAGGGTTTTTGATTCTTCTATGCTCTAAAATCCTCGTAACTGATCTTGTGGTCCTGCCTACACAATGCATACCACAAACACATTGCAGGTGCTGTAAATCACTGTAGTAGATTTGTTTATGAAAGCTTCTATAGAATATTCCTCCTTTGTGACAAATGAATAAATATTGGTACGTTTGGAGAAGGTGTATTTTATCAGGTAGTGACATAAATTTGGTCTCCTTTAGGAGTCTTAATTTTTTTACACATTAGGTTTGTATTAGGGAGGCCAATCCCAGGATCAGGATCAGCGGGATCCCAGGATTTAGATTAAAAAATGTCCGGGATTCAATCCTGGGATTGGAAGCTCCAATCCCGGGGATTGCGGGATTTACCTGCCCCATTGTTTTTTTATGCTGGGCAGCATTAAGCGTCCTCAGGAGGCTCAGACGCTGCCCAACTCCCTCCTTCCAGCTCCCCCTGCCACCAGCAGTACGTACTGTGCAGTCTGACGTCAGCCGCACACGCCGCCCAGACTACACCTCACAGCCTGCACTTTGCGTCCGCAAGCCCTTCCACCCACGATGATCTGATGCCAGCCGCCAGGACCGCACCTCGCCGCACGTGAGCATGGCTGCAACCTACAATGGTTAGTATTTGTGTGGGCTGGGGTGGGCGGGACTTCAACCCAATCCCGGGTATCCCGGGAATCCCAGGATTTACCTTTTTTCAATCCCGATACCCGGGATTTAAAAAAAGGCCCAGGGATTGTCCTCCTTAGTTTATATTGAAATATTTTACATGCAAATATACAAAAGGTGTACAAAAAGTAAATAAGGAAACCACTAGGGGAAAGGATAAAACACAGTCTGAGCCCTGGCCCAGGGGAAATACGCAATCTATTCAAATATACCAGGCACAATTACTTAGAAGTGATAACAAAGCAATTACACAAAATCGTCAGATCGTCTCTCAGAGAATTGAGAACTCTAAGGTGAATAAGCCTTCTATAAATCGAGGTGTGGCCATAAGCCTCTCTATTTTCGCTACAGCTGAACCATTTCATCACAGGAGATGAAGCAGAGGAGGAATATGCGCAATCTGATGTTTCAAAGATAAAATGTTTTGGAATTTTATTCTTTAGTTAACAAATCAGGTACAGCAGCAGCAGACCTCCGCTGTTGTGCCGCAGCAGCTTTAGTGGAGACTAAAGTATGTCCCATTATGTACCTATGTCCTGAAGTCATCACCACTGTCTTTCTTTCTTTTAAATACCAATATATATGTAAGATTGTGTGTTTTCATAAGAATGACTTGTGGGTAACCTATTAACCCCTTGAGTGGCATGCCCGGAATATTTCCGGGACCAGCTACGCTGTGCAGACTGGCAATGCCCTGCTTCCCTCCCTTCTCCTTGCAATCTGCTCAGCCGGCCGTTGGACTTTTGAAGAATTACGTGATCGTGTCATCGCGTTATGATGTCATGACGCGATCGCGTCATTCCGCAAAACACCAGCCGAACGGAGTACAAGGGGGGGGGGGGAGAGGAATAGGATTACAAGGGAGTAGGAGGGGGAGAGGAATAGGATTACAAGGGAGGAGGAGGGGGAGAGGAATAGGATTACAAGGGAGGAGGAGGGGGTGAGGAATAGGATTACAAGGGAGGAGGAGGAGGGGGAGAGGAATAGGATAACAACAGAGGAGGGGGGGAAAGGAATAGGATTACAAGGGAGGAGGGGGGGGAGAGGAATAGGATTACAAGGGAGGGGGGAGAGGAATAGGATAACAACAGAGGAGGGGGGGGGATAGGATTACAAGGGAGGAGGGGGGGAGAGGAATAGGATAACAACAGAGAAGGGGGGGAAAATAATAGGATTACAAGGGAGGAGGAGGGGAGAGGAATAGGATTACAAGGGAGGAGGAGGGGGAGAGGAATAGGATAACAACAGAGGAGGGGGGGGAGAGGAATAGGATAACAACAGAGGAGGGGGGGGTAGGATTACAAGGGAGGAGGGGGGGAGAGGAATAGGATAACAACAGAGGAGGGGGGAAAGGAATAGGATTACAAGGGAGGAGGGGGGGAGAGGAATAGGATTACAAGGGAGGAGGAGGGGGAGAGGAATAGGATAACAACAGAGGAGGGGGGGAGAGGAATAGGATAACAACAGAGGAGGGGGGGGGATAGGATTACAAGGGAGGAGGGGGGGAGAGGAATAGGATAACAACAGAGGAGGGGGGGAAAGGAATAGGATTACAAGGGAGGAGGGGGGGAGAGGAATAGGATTACAAGGGAGGAGGAGGGGGAGAGGAATAGGATAACAACAGAGGAGGGGGGGGGAGGAATAGGATTACAAGGGAGGAGGGGGGGAGAGGAATAGGATTACAAGGGAGGAGGAGGGGGAGAGGAATAGGATAACAACAGAGGAGGGGGGGAGAGGAATAGGATAACAACAGAGGAGGGGGGGGTAGGATTACAAGGGAGGAGGGGGGGAGAGGAATAGGATAACAACAGAGGAGGGGGGGAAAGGAATAGGATTACAAGGGAGGAGGGGGGGAGAGGAATAGGATTACAAGGGAGGAGGAGGGGGAGAGGAATAGGATAACAACAGAGGAGGGGGGGAGAGGAATAGGATAACAACAGAGGAGGGGGAGGATAGGATTACAAGGGAGGAGGGGGGGGAGAGGAATAGGATAACAACAGAGGAGGGGGGGAAAGGAATAGGATTACAAGGGAGGAGGGGGGGAGAGGAATAGGATAACAACAGAGGAGGGGGGGGTGATGGGATTACAAGGGAGGAGGGGGGGAGAGGAATAGGATTACAAGGGAGGAGGAGGGGGAAAGGATTACAAGGGAGGAGGAGGGGGAGAGGAATAGGATAACAACAGAGGAGGGGGGGATAGGATTACAAGGGAGGAGGAGGGGGAGAGGAATAGGATTACAAGGGAGGAGGAGGGGGAAAGGAATAGGATTACAAGGGAGGAGGAGGGGGAGAGGAATAGGATAACAACAGAGGAGGGGGGGATAGGATTACAAGGGAGGAGGGGGGGAGAGGAATAGGATAACAACAGAGGAGGGGGGGGGTAGGATTACAAGGGAGGAGGGGGGGGGGGAGAAATAGGATAACAACAGAGGAGGAGGGGATAGGATTACAAGGGAGGAGGGGGGGAGAGGAATAGGATAACAACAGAGGAGGGGGGGGGATAGGATTACAAGGGAGGAGGGGGGGAGAGGAATAGGATAACAACAGAGGAGGGGGGGGATAGGATTACAAGGGAGGAGGGGGGGAGAGGAATAGGATAACAACAGAGGAGGGGGGGTAGGATTACAAGGGAGGAGGAGGGGGAGAGGAATAGGATAACAACAGAGGAGGGGGGGGATAGGATTACAAGGGAGGAGGGGGGGAGAGGAATAGGATAACAACAGAGGAGGGGGGGGATAGGATTACAAGGGAGGAGGAGGGGGAGAGGAATAGGATAACAACAGAGGAGGGGGGGGATAGGATTACAAGGGAGGAGGGGGGGAGAGGAATAGGATAACAACAGAGGAGGGGGGGGGGATAGGATTACAAGGGAGGAGGGGGGGAGAGGAATAGGATAACAACAGAGGAGGGGGGGGATAGGATTACAAGGGAGGAGGAGGGGGAGAGGAATAGGATAACAACAGAGGAGGGGGGGAAAGGAATAGGATTACAAGGGAGGAGGGGGGGAGAGGAATAGGATAACAACAGAGGAGGGGGGGGGATAGGATTACAAGGGAGGAGGAGGGGGAGAGGAATAGGATAACAACAGAGGAGGGGGGGAAAGGAATAGGATTACAAGGGAGGAGGGGGGGAGAGGAATAGGATAACAACAGAGGAGGGGGGGGATAGGAGTACAAGGGAGGATGGGGGAGAGATATAGGATAACAACAGAGGAGGGGGGGGATAGGAATAGGATTACAAGGGAGGAGGGGGGGAGAGGAATAGGATTACAAGGGAGGAGGAGGGGGAGAGGAATAGGATAACAACAGAGGAGGGGGGGGGGAGGAATAGGATTACAAGGGAGGAGGGGGGGAGAGGAATAGGATTACAAGGGAGGAGGAGGGGGAGAGGAATAGGATAACAACAGAGGAGGGGGGGAGAGGAATAGGATAACAACAGAGGAGGGGGGGGGTAGGATTACAAGGGAGGAGGGGGGGGAGAGGAATAGGATAACAACAGAGGAGGGGGGGAAAGGAATAGGATTACAAGGGAGGAGGGGGGGAGAGGAATAGGATTACAAGGGAGGAGGAGGGGGAGAGGAATAGGATAACAACAGAGGAGGGGGGGAGAGGAATAGGATAACAACAGAGGAGGGGGAGGATAGGATTACAAGGGAGGAGGGGGGGGAGAGGAATAGGATAACAACAGAGGAGGGGGGGAAAGGAATAGGATTACAAGGGAGGAGGGGGGGAGAGGAATAGGATAACAACAGAGGAGGGGGGGTGATGGGATTACAAGGGAGGAGGGGGGGAGAGGAATAGGATTACAAGGGAGGAGGAGGGGGAAAGGATTACAAGGGAGGAGGAGGGGGAGAGGAATAGGATAACAACAGAGGAGGGGGGGATAGGATTACAAGGGAGGAGGAGGGGGAGAGGAATAGGATTACAAGGGAGGAGGAGGGGGAAAGGAATAGGATTACAAGGGAGGAGGAGGGGGAGAGGAATAGGATAACAACAGAGGAGGGGGGGATAGGATTACAAGGGAGGAGGGGGGGAGAGGAATAGGATAACAACAGAGGAGGGGGGGGGTAGGATTACAAGGGAGGAGGGGGGGGGGAGAAATAGGATAACAACAGAGGAGGAGGGGATAGGATTACAAGGGAGGAGGGGGGGAGAGGAATAGGATAACAACAGAGGAGGGGGGGGGATAGGATTACAAGGGAGGAGGGGGGGGAGAGGAATAGGATAACAACAGAGGAGGGGGGGGATAGGATTACAAGGAAGGAGGGGGGGAGAGGAATAGGATAACAACAGAGGAGGGGGGGTAGGATTACAAGGGAGGAGGAGGGGGAGAGGAATAGGATAACAACAGAGGAGGGGGGGGATAGGATTACAAGGGAGGAGGGGGGGAGAGGAATAGGATAACAACAGAGGAGGGGGGGGATAGGATTACAAGGGAGGAGGAGGGGGAGAGGAATAGGATAACAACAGAGGAGGGGGGGGGGGATAGGATTACAAGGGAGGAGGGGGGGGAGAGGAATAGGATAACAACAGAGGAGGGGGGGGGATAGGATTACAAGGGAGGAGGGGGGGAGAGGAATAGGATAACAACAGAGGAGGGGGGGATAGGATTACAAGGGAGGAGGAGGGGGAGAGGAATAGGATAACAACAGAGGAGGGGGGGAAAGGAATAGGATTACAAGGGAGGAGGGGGGGAGAGGAATAGGATAACAACAGAGGAGGGGGGGGATAGGATTACAAGGGAGGAGGAGGGGGAGAGGAATAGGATAACAACAGAGGAGGGGGGGAAAGGAATAGGATTACAAGGGAGGAGGGGGGGAGAGGAATAGGATAACAACAGAGGAGGGGGGGGATAGGAGTACAAGGGAGGATGGGGGAGAGATATAGGATAACAACAGAGGAGGGGGGGGATAGGAGTACAAGGGAGGAGGGGGGAGAGGAATAGGATTTCAGACAAATCATATTGTATGAATAATGGCAGCTGTGAACTCATTGAAGGACAGATAAACTGCATGTAAGTAGGCATCCTATGATGTCATTGCACTGTGTGGTGTGTGCTGATGTGCATCTGCTTCTGATACTTCAGAACTTTTACCCAAGCAAAATGAAGAAAAAAACAGGCCATGTTTAGATAAGTGTGGAAATCTGATGATTTGTGCTGGATCTGTACTGTGTACATGCAGATCTCTATCTGCAATGACGATATCAGTGCCCCTAAGCTGCTGTGTGATTGATTTTGCTGTGGCCATTTGGGGGCAAGGAAGGGGTAAAAGTATTCAACATCGGTCATAGACCAACAATGATTTTAAATCATCGATGGTTGGTGGCCAACCCCAGCTACCCCTAAGCAACGAGCATTCCCCGTGGCGACAAGCATGGATCCCAGAGCATAAAACCCCTGGCAAAAAGCATGACACAACGTGTGAAACCCCTGGCAATATGCATGAAACCCCTGGCAAAGCGCAGGTAAAAAAAATTAAAAACCTACCATAGGAGGTGTGGCCAAATTCCAAAAATCAGCCACTGAAGGGGTTAAGCGGAATTTTAGGCCATTGTTAAATGTCAGCAATGCAGAGTTCTTTGTATGGGCGTGTCTAGATACACCTATCCTCAAATTGCGCCAAATAGTCCCATTTGGTACACCACAGAATTTGCGATTTAGTTGCACCATGCAACTTTTTCTTAAAATATGTCTTAATCTGCTACTTATACTAATACTTTTGCAACAAAAAGACTATGCCTAAGTAGTTAGTACAGAGGTTCTCAAACGTGGTCCGCAAGGCACCCCAATGGTCCAGGTTTTAAGTTTATCCATGCTTGGGCAATTAGTACCTAGTCAATTTGATTTAACCCTCTGAGCCATGGATATACCTAAAACCTGGACCATTGGGGTGCCTTGCGGACTGTGTTTGAGAACCTCTTAGTTAGTACACTATTAGCTAGTATGGTCAGCTGTTTAAGAAATGCCAGGCCTCCCACGCTATATATAGTCCAAAAAGGTATCCTGATGATGCCAATAAAGCACTGAAATGTTGATAATCAAAACTTGGGGCAGATGTATTAAGCCTGGAGAAGGGATAAAGAAGTGCGTGGGTTTCCTCCGAGTACTCCGGTTTCCTCCCACAATCCAAAAATATACTGGTAGGTTAATTGGCTCCCAACAATATTAACCCTAGCGTGAATGTGTCTGTGTATACATGTGATAGGGAATATAGACTGTAAACTCCATTGGGGCAGGGACTGATGTGAATGGGCAGATATTCTCTGTAAAGCGCTGCGGAATATGTGTGCGCTATATAAATAACTGGTAATAATAATAATAATAAATTAGTACAAAAAGGATATATGTTTCAGTACACATATATAATAATTATCTCTTGAATATGAGTTATGTTGACTGCCAAATGTTAAAGACTTGGGGTATATATAAGGTCAGTTTTATCTATTTTAAATCGTTGAAAATTATCGAAATCAATATTGAGTTTCAGGGGCTATAATACACATGTACTAACAGATACTTTTTTAAATGTTGATTTTTGAATGTTAGTACATGTACGTTTTAATCCCAGAAACAGAACATTGATTTAGTTTGATTTTAGATAGATAAAAATCTATGAAACTCAACATTATTATTATTATTATTATTATTATTATATGACCTTAAGTAAATTTACCCCCAATTTTCACCATGATTAAAGGTATTATGACTATTATTTGTTAACAGAAGATGATCCTTATTGGCTTGTCTGGAAAATCTTGATTTTTAAAGGACTATAATAAATCTACCTTTTTTTTTTTTTTTTTTTTTTTTTTTAATCCCTTCTATTGAACTGTTCCTTTGTAATCTTAACAATTATCTTCTAGGGATATTGTGAACTACATCCTTTAATTCTGTTGCAGTCAGCTTCCTTTGGTAGTTCTCCATGATAGCATTATTATCTTTGGTGGAATGGGTGATAGACAGAAAATAAATGTGCATTGAACTAAACATGTTAATGAATGACAAACCTGAAGTAATGTTTTTTTTAAATTGCTCAAGATAATCAGAAATGGAACAAAATTTCCCATTCCAAACAAAAAGTTAGTTTACATATCTACCACAGAGCACAAGGTTTTCTACAAAAGGACCATCCCAAATATAATATTTTTCAAACAGCACAGTGTATAAGTTGACAAAAGTAGGGTCAAAGGTGGTCATTCCGAGTTGATCGCAGCCACCAACTTTTTCCTGCTGCTGCAATCAACTAGTCCACGCCTATGGGGGAGTGTTTTTTAGCTTAGCAGGGCTGCGATCGCTTGTGCAGCCCTGCTAAGCTAAAAAAATTTAAAGTAGAAGTAGACAAGGCCTATACCTACTTACCCTGTGCGACGATCCCTGCGATGCTGGAGCCGGCTCTGACGTCAGACATCCGCCCTCCGTTCTAATGGACACGCCTGCGTTTTCCTTACCACTCCCCGAAAACGGCAGCCAACGTTCTGGCTCCGCCCTGGAACACCTTCTTCCTGTCAATCTTCTTTGCGGTCGGCTCTGCGACCGCTTCCTTCGTTAGACGTGACGTAACCCGGCGACCCCTGTCGCCGGGCATCATTATGCATGTGCACTGTGGCCGCCGTGCATGTGCATTCCGGACCTGTTCGCACCGCAGCGATAAACCGCTGCGTGCGAACGGGTCGGAGTTACCCCCAAAGTTAGTGCCCATGACAGTCCCATGTATATGTAAAAAGAACTTAGAATAAAAAAAGTTTATGAAAATAAATAAATAAAATGGATTCAATAATAACTTCATGTTGAATCTCTCTGAGATTATGATACTGTAATATGAAATATATAGTTATTATGACACCTTTTTTAACATTACACATAAATCCATCCTTAATGATTTCACAAAGTTTAAACACTGATGTCCTTAATCTTTGGTCTGAACACAAAGAAAAAAACAGCAAAAAGTGATAAATTAGTGACAGGGGACCCAACATAACAAATAATTTCCCAGTTGGTCAAGTGAGGAACTTGTGTATTTTAGGTAAGTGACAATATGTGGGATTATAATAGGTTGTGTAAAAATCAAAATTCTCTGTACATCTCTGGATATTTTCTTCCATTGAGGGCTTAGTAAAGGAAAATGTTTGATCCATTTTGGAAACTTTTTATTGGATCCATAGCAATTTGTATATATAATGTGGGGTTACATGACTGCATATATTCTTCCAAAATGTAATTTGTTTTATCTTGTATCGTTGTGCGCCAATTTTATCAGTGAACTTTATTATTATATTAGTGTCTAACGAGAGGCGTTTTAAGAGATGAAGGGGCCCGTGTGCAGATTCAGGTGGGGATTCTCCCCATGGTGCCATAGGCTCCAGAACTGTGCTGGAGTCTTCTGCGCATGAGCAGGTCTCTGAAAACATGGCACCTGCCATGATCCGGAGATTAATTATCCACTGCACATGTGCAGCGGTCATTTTGGGAGTGATTTTTTGCTGCAGCTGCAGTGCCCGTTGCGGGACTCCAGAAAGGTGAGTATTAAAACAGTTTATGGGTGCAATGTGTGTGGTGTGGGCCCCCCCTGGACCCATTGGCTTGTGTGTACCGCACACATTGCACCCATAATAGAAATGATGAATACACGATATTGAACTATCATTGTGTATGTTAATGGGTGCGAATATGATGCGATGCGCTGCCCCATGTATTGCATGCCGCATCAGCTGATCATATGTGCTGCACATATGATCAGCCAATCCTGGCCCCGGCAAGGGGGGATCATTAGTATGACTTACATCTAATACGAGTCGTACTACTGCAGTGGTTCTCAAACTCGGTCCTCAGGACCCCACACGGTGCATGTTTTGCAGGTAACCCAGCAAGTGCACAGGTGTATTAATTACTCACTGACACATTTAAAAGGTCCACAGGTGGAGCTAATTATGTCACTTGTGATTCTGTGAGGAGACCTGCAAAACATGCACCGTGTGGGGTCCTGAGGACCGAGTTTGAGAACCTGTGTACTACTGTATTGCCAGCAGCATAACATCAGTACCTTAAAGATTCTTCTCTCATAAATGTTAAATTGTCTCCCAGAACTCCCTTATCTACGGTAATCTTATGCATAGTTTTCTAAAACCATCCAAAGTGGATGTGGAGAATGAATGAAATTTGTAAGAACCTGATGAAAAGCCTCCTTTTGCTTTTCAAATTTATGTCTAACTATTGATGCCAGAAATGAAGTTCACATTGCCATGCAGAGAGACTCAAAACAGACTGTAACATAAATTAAGGCCCCACGGATATCTATCGGAATAGGGGAACCAATAATCTTTCTACAGTTTGTTTCAGAGACTTCATGCAAAATATCATTCCTGGTATAAGTCCATTAGGTCATGCCTACTTACCTTTGCTAGCGGTTGTTCCTAAAGATTAATGGTTACCTGTTTATTTTGTTTTGAGGGATTAAAAGTGCCCTTTTTTTTCTTGCCCTATTTTAGTGGACTATTGCAGTAATACCCAGATTATATTTTGGTCACATCATTGAGAAAGTGATTGCACATTCTTCTCTAGTTTGGCTCCTCTCTTCATCTTGAAAAGTGGCTCATACTAAAGCCAGTACACATGGGGGAAAGGTGTGCTGAGCAATCTATCACAGACCGCTCAGCACACATCTCAGCGGGGGGCTCAGCACAGCGCGATGTGTGCTTAGCGAGGGCGGATGGGGACGGGGGAGCTGCTCATTGATGTGCTAGATTGTGCCTGCATGCAGGTTAATCTAGCACCGGCGATAGCGACGCACTTGGCTGTGCAACGCTATCGCCGGCAATCTAGTCAAGTGAATATCCCTCCGTTCGTACCCCCCAAAAGAGATTTCTATGGAGCTCTTTTAAATTACAGTAGTCATCATTTCATCATTCTTAGGTCTCACTTTATCACTAACATATTAACATTTCGGGTCATATTCATTTGGTAGCAATATTTCTGTCAAAAATGAACACAGCTATTGTACCCAATTTTGAAACAAAACTACCAATTCTCCTGCTATCAAATTGTTAAAAATTAGTTCCAATAATTTTTTTAGGTGAAAAAATTACGGTATACTGTATGTAAAAGGAAAAAAAAATTGAAAATCATGAAAAACTGGCAAATTTATATTGGATAACATTATTGATATCTTTTGCTGTCCTGAAGAAAATATTTAGTAGCATATTTGAAAGAAAATAAATGCTATTTTAGCATAAAAATGCATGTAGACTGATTACTCTGTCATTTTAAGCCACTTGGAAACCAGTTGTTGAAAAACACCTGTAACTCCCAATTGAAATGTTAAAAACACCTGTTCCATCCATACAGCATCCATATTAGGGATGGCTATCAACGTTACCTCCATCGATGGTCACCATCGATGCCGATGGAGACACAAACCATCAATGGCAGGTAACAATTCTGTGCATATCCATTGATGGTTTTACTATCTGTATTTATGCACATGTGCGGCTGCTGGCTCTGCTTCTGTGTGAGAGCCGGGGGCGGGGCTGAGCTGTGTGACAGCTCAGCTTGTGAAAGAGGCAGGACATCCCGTTCCCGTCTCTAAAGGGGGGTACACACGGAGAGATCCGTGCTTAAAATCTAAGCAATCTTGCTAGATTGCTTAGATTTTAAGCACGGATCTGCCGTGTGTATGCCCTCCAGCTATCGCCAATGCTAGATTGAGCCTGCATGCAGGCTCAATCTAGCGAGTCGCTCACTTCACCGTTGTGTGAAGTGAGCGGCCCCCCGCCGGCTTTCCCCCTCGCTCAGCACATCGCGCTGTGCTGAGCGGGGTGAGAGATGTGTGCTGAGCGGTCTGTGTTAAGATCGCTCAGCACACATCTCTCCCGTGAGTACCCTCCTTTACACACAGGGTGCAGGACTGGTGGCTGACTGCCTAGAAGCCCTGAAATCAACAGGGGGGACGACCAGAAAAAAAACACATTGGGCATACAGTCACGATCGATAGTGTATCGTGTAACCGTCTGGTCATACACCATCGATGGTGTAAATATTAAATATCAAACAAAGACTATCGATGATTTTTAATCATCGAAGGTCGATGGCCATCACTACCCCATATTCCTGTCCCACATTCTTTAACCCATTATTCTACACTTATCAAAATGTTAGAACAATAATGACATGTAATTGTTACACTAATTAAGCTAATTAAAAACTTCTAATTGACTAAATAATCATTAGGGGGCAGGGTTCCAGGAGTTCCTAACCAAATTCAGACATTTTTAACTTAAAACAGACATTTTCCCCTTTTTCCCGACTCAGCGCCTGCTCTAAAGCTGCAAAAAAAACAACAACAAAAAAAAACAAGCTGCAGTAAAATCCTATTGAAATTACCACGGATAAAATTATTACAGCTAATTAAAGAGGAAACACCCTTGTGGCTGCCCACAATTTCATATGCTCCTTGGCATGATTGCACCAGATGTGAAATAAAAAACCCCCCCCAAAACATTCCTTCTCTAAATATTATTTTTATTCTGATATCTATCTTTTGCTGCTGAAGAATTAGTCTGGGGGGTTTCGGACAATTGGGGTCATTCTGACCCGTTCGCTCGCTGCTTTTAATCGCAGCTGAGCGAACGGGTACCCACTGCACATGCGCCGGCGCACTACGGCCGAAGGTCACTGGGCGGGAGGGGGCTGAAGGACGGGGCGGTTGGCCTCCGTTTTGTGGGCGCGGTCTGGCAAACGCAGGCATCATACGCAGCCGCTGCGGGCCGGGGAGCGACGAGTTGCTCCCGGCCAGCACCCTAAAGCTGCGCTGGTCGGGAGCTACTCTTGAAGTGCAAAGGCATCGCCGCTGTGCGATGCCTTTGCACTTCTGCAGGGGGGGGGGGGCACAGACATGCGGGGCGGACTAGCCTGTGCTGTGCGTCCCCCCACATGTCTGAGTGCCTAATCGTAGCTGTGCTAAATTTAGCACAGCTACAATCAACTCGGAATGACCCCTAATGTTTTGCAAAGTGCACAGAAACCATTGTCTCATTTTGATGACAGTTTGTTTTGTTATGTCAGGAAAATGAACAGCACATTCAAAGGAATCAGGAAAAGCTACATTTAATGAGAGTATAAATATTCCTTCGTACTGTTTTGAAAATGTGAGTCAACAGATCTAAAACAGTCACACAACTACTATAATAGATTACATTTTCTTTTTCAAAGGTGTATCCCCAGTTAATGATGGCCAGTCACCATGTTAATAGGATGCTGGGATTGGTTTGAGCAGGAGTGGCTGTAAGACAGTGATGTGCGGTGGGGTGAGGCAGAGCCTTTTCTTGTCATGATAACATCTGCGCCGGAGTTTTGACTGCAAAAAGGATATGAAAGATATAAAAAAAATTTTTTTTAGAAATATTGTCTTTGTATTATTCTAATTTTTATAGTCAAAACTCTGAAGTAAAAAAATCTATGACAGTTGAGGCAGCACTTCACTTCAGTGGCACACCGAGAGGGTGTGTGTGTGTGTGTGTGTGTGTGTGTGGGGGGGGGGGGGGAGGGGGGGGGGTTACAAATTGTCCAGGCTGCTGGAGGGGTCCGGTGGGAGCCTGAGTCTGCTAACCCCCTCTTTCCCCCCCTGAGTATACCTGTGCTGGGCCAGCCGATGTTAGTGCCATCTTCCCACTGATATCTACAGGAAGATGGCGCCACACATAGAAAGCAAAGACTCTGGCACTGTACTTTTTTATTAAAGGGCATAGTAACGCCGACTTTATTAAGACACGCCCCATCCCTTCACCTGGGCCCGGGGTGGCTCTCGACGGCCCTACCTCCCCTGATTATCTTTTACACACATCTTTGATCAAAACTCACCAAATTTCCAGCAGTATATACTTCTGCACCTTTGTATAATGCCCACATGAACCCTTTGGCTCATAAGTTGTAAATCAGGCTCTGGTACTAGCCAGTGTCCTGAGCCATTTACCTTACTGTGTGTCACTGTTATAAAATGCTTCAATCTCTTTGCTTGTGGCTTCAAACTGTGGTCCATGCAGCCAGATACCATTCTGCATTGTTAAATGGATGACACCAGGAAAAATGGCAGACCCTGGGTGTGAGGAGTTGTGGGTGTACAATCATATTTCCTATGCTCAGCCAGGGTTGGACTGGCCCACAGGGGAGTGGAGGAAACCCCTGGTGGGCCTCACTGCCTGGGGCCCCACCTTCTCTTCTAGGGAGCAGTTTCCAGATTGTGCACTTGAATTTTGCATATGTTGCCTTATAGGTAGTCATTCCGAGTTGTTCGCTCGTTGACGTTTTTCGCAACGCAGCGATTAGGTGGAAAATGCGCATGTGCATGGTAGGCAGCGCGCATGCGCTTAGTAATTTGAGATTTACACAAGCTCGAGCGACGTTTTTGTCAACGCTCGAGTGATCGTAGTGTGATTGACAGGAAGTGGGTGTTTCTGGGCGGCAACTTGGCGTCTTCAGGGAGTGTGCTAAAAAACGCAGGCGTGCTAGGAAAAAATGCAGGAGTGGCTGGCCGAATGCAGGGCGTGTTTGTGACGTCAAACCTAGAACTAAACGGACTGAGGTGATCGCAATCTGTGAGTAGGTCTGGAGCTACTCAGAAACTGCAAGGAATTATTTAGTAGCAGTTCTGCTAATCTTTCGTTCGCTATTCTGCTAAGCTAAGATACACTCCCAGAGGGCGGCGGCCTAGCGTGTGCAATGCTGCTAAAAGCAGCTAGCGAGCAAACAACTCGGAATGTCCACCATAGTGCACAGGACTATGGTGTATTTTCAGCATTATTATTATTATTATTATTATTAATCTGGTACATTATCAAGCATGCACTAGCAGTTTTTACTATAAACGATTAGCCAAGCCTCTGTGGCAGCTGGTCACACCCCCTCTGGAGACTGGCCACATCCTTAAATATGGGCCCCTACCAATGCAGTTCTGCAGTTGCCCTTCATGCCCCTGTCCGACACTGTGCTCAGCTAATCTTACCAGGGCTGTTTCTAGCCAATTAGGCTCCCAGTGCGAGATTTAAAAATACGCCCCCCCCCTTAGAAAAAAACAAACAAACTACGGCCCGCGCGCTCCCGGCAAGGGTGCGTGGCCTCATTTTAACGGGCGTGTCCTCATGTTAATGGGCGTGGCCTCATCTGAAAAGGCTACCTCACACCCCAGTATTTGACCCTGCACCAAAAGATCATGCCCACCATAGGAAAAATTCTACCATATTAAACCCCACACAGTAATGCCCCCTGCACCATATTATGTCACACACCACAATGCCCTTGATACATTAAATCCCCACATTACGGCAGGCAGAGTCCCCATTTTATACATTATGGCAGGCAAGAGTCCCCATTTTACACATTACGTCAGGCAAGAGTCCCCATTTTATACATTACGGCAGGCAAGAGTCCCCATTTTATACATTACGGCAGGCAAGAGTCCCCATTTTATACATTACGGCAGGCAAATGTTCCCATTTTACAGAGAGAGAGAGAGAGAGAGAGATGATGCGGTTACATTGTGATGTCACGACGCAACAGCGTCATTCCGCGAAACTCCGCCCCCCCGAGCTAGGTACTCGGGGAGAGGGAGGAGGCGGAAGCCAGGGAGCCACAGTCAGTGCCGCGGCGGCCGCCTCGTGCGATTTCACGGCTCGCCCACCCCAAGAAACAGCCCTGAATCTTACTATAAGAAAATATAAAATTATACTGTCACAGATCCAGCTGTGTCTTCCAGATTGTTAAGTATATTTATGTGTGGTCAGTTTCAGAGTCTAATTACTAGGGGATTTTAAGGAAAACGTTAATCACATTTTGCTCTCATTTCATAGCAGTTTTTGCAGTATTCACTGATTACTGGATATGCAATAAAACAGAGCATTGACATTGGCTTTACATAGATTGTTTAAAAGTAGCTGACATTCCAGTAAAAGCTGGTCATTTGTGTATTCCAGAAGTGTTCTCTCTATGCTGATGACAAAGGGCTAGATTGCATTATGGGTGACAGCTGGAACATAAATAAACCTTTAATGTATATTGACACTGACTGCAGCAAATCCTGATTTATTATAAATTCAGGATAGAATTATTAATTTCAAAGGGCAAAGCTATAGCGGAGAAGGGCACGAATGTGTGAAGATGTAAAGACATTGATACACATGGTGACGCAAGTTCATACATTGATGTTCAATGTTCACAATGATGTCACTTAAGTACTGTATTTAATTCAGGCTTCTGATTCTGAATAGTCATTTAATCACAATATATTTTATGCTAGGAATACATGAATATAAGGTGATCTGGCACTCATTTCACAATTGCTATAAAATAAAAATATTTTGGGGATCATCATAAAGACATGCATAATGTTTGTGTTGATTCTATAGATCTATCTATCTATCTATCTATCTATCTATCTATCTATCTATCTATCTATCTATCTATCTATCTCTATCTATCTATCTATCTATCTATCTATCTGTATCTATACATTTAATCTGCTGCAGTACAACTTGCTATATGTTTAAAAAAATATATACAGTATTAAAAGATGAATATAAACACATTATGCCAGGTAAAGCCACTATACATTGTGACAGGTACAGCCTCTATACATTACATTATGTAAATCCCCTTATACACATTATGCCAGGTAGAGCCCCTAAACATTATAACAAGTAGACTCCCCATACATTATGCCAGATACAGCCCCTATAAATGTACATCATGTAAAGCCCCTTATACACATTACATCTGTAGAGCTTCCATACATTATGTCTGGTAGAACCCCTATATATAATACCTGGTAGAGCCCCTATACATTATGCTTGGTAAAGCCCCTATACATTATGCCTGGGTGAGCGCCTACACATTATACCTGGTAGAGTCCCGATATATTATGCCTGGTTGAGCCCCTTACAACTCATTCCTCCTTCTCATCATTCCATCACCACCACCCCATATCCTTATGGTGTATGTCATTGCTATGTCATTGTGTCTAATTTTTGCACTTATAAAAAACAGGGCCTAATTCAGATCTGATCACAACAACAAATTTGTTAGCAGTTGGGCAAAACCATGTGCACTGCAGGGGGGGGGGGGGGGGGCAGATATAACATGTGCAGAGAGAGTTAGATTTGGTGGGGTGCAGGGGCGCCAGAATGATTTCACGCTGGGGGGGGGGCAAATTTGAATTTCATTTTGGCGCCCCTGCTATGGTGCCAGTCTCCTCTCCTTTAAACCCCTTCCCCCCATCAGTGTGGGGGAGCGCTTACCTCTGCATCCCGTGGGCGGCTTTCAAAGTAGTGTGCTGCCGCAGGCAGGGTGCGGTGACCCCTCTTCTGTACTACCCGGCTGTCTCTTCACTAATGATGCATTACTGGGAAGAGGCGTGGCATTCTGGGTCCACAGCCACGCCTCCTCCCAGTAATACATCACCAGTTAAGATACGGCCGGTTAGTACAGAAGGGCACCGCACCCTGCCTGCGGCAGCACACTACTTTTAAAGTTGAAGCCGCTTACGGGGATGCTGAAGTAAGCGTTCCCCCGGACCAGCACCTGTGACTCCATCATGTTTGGGGGGTCAAGCTGCCCCCTTGCCCCCCCCCCCCCATTCCGGCGCTTATGGTGGGGTGTGTTCAATCTGAAATCTAAATTGCAGTATAAAAATAAAGCAGCCAGTATTTACCCTGCACAGAAACAATATAACCCACCCAAATCTAACTCTCTCTGCAAATGTTTTATCTGCCACACGTTGGGGGTAATTCTGAGTTGATCGCAGCAGGAACTTTGTTAGCAGTTGGGCAAAACCATGTGCACTGCAGGGGAGGCAGATATAACATGTGCAGAGAGAGATAGATTTGGGTGGGGTGAGTTCAATCTGCAATCTAAATTGCAGTGTAAAAATAAAGCAGCCAGTATTTACCCTGCACAGAAACAAAATAACCCACCCAAATCTATCTCTCTCTGCAAATGTTATATCTGCCCCCCCCTGCAGTGCACATGGTTTGCCCAACTGCTAAAAAATATCCTGCTGCGATCAACTTGGAATTACGCCCATGGTTTTGCCCAACTGCTAACAAATTTGCTGCTGCGATCAGATCTGAATTACCCCAACAGTTTGATGATTCAAAGCTTTATATATTATGCATGTAAATAAAAGATTTAAGAATTTCACAATTTTATTTGCTGGCAGTTACAGTATATAAACAATACCTTTTGTTTAGTATAGGGCTGTATACTGTATCAGAGTTTTTATCTCATTGTTCTTAAATGTTTTAAAAAACAGATGATACATATGATGTTCAGAATTTCAGAGGATCTGGTTAAAAATACCTGTATGTACGTAGAATATATTAACGCAGGTGTATTACTTGCAGTATTTGCATATGCTAGGAATACAAAGAGGAAAGAAACCATGAAACTAGATAGAGACAGCTTTTAGCTTCCTCTAAGCTGCAGAGGGTCTGAGCCTTCTTGGCCAGGGCAATGTGCACATTTTGTTTTTCTGGCAGTTCAGTACCAACAAAATACCCTTATTTTAAATCTACCCAAGCCAATTTTGTATGCTATTTATTAAGTATGGAAAGTGGTGAAAATAATAAAATGTTTAATCATTTGTCCCATTGATATTTAATCAAAATGAGTTCAACCCTAAGGGTGAGATGTATCAAGTCTTGGAGAGACAGAGAGTGAAAAAGTTGCCCAAAGCAACCAATTTGTTTCTGTCATTTAGCTAGCACAGTCTTAGACGGAAACTATCAATCTACAAGGTTTGATACAAGTTCCTGTAAATATTCGCATTTAATCAGCCTTTCCGCCCCAAAAAAAGTGTCTATCTGTCCGTCCATCCGTCTATCTATCGATCTATCCATTGTGGAATGTATAAAACATTGTTTTCAGTCGCAATGCACATATTATTGTAGTAATTTATGGGGAATTGGAAGAACCTTTATTGTATGTTAATTTGTTAATGAAAGTATTTTTTTTGGGGGGGTAATTTTTCACCTTGAAAAGCTTAATGGGACATTCTAACTATTGAGTGTATAGAGCAATATCAGCTAGTTAGACTGATATTATCTATTTGTGGTCATATAACGACCAAGAATTTTTTTTCCAAAATATAGTAAATCTGGTCCGTAGATTATTACTTTGAAACAGTTCCTGATGGTCAGGGTTCAAGCTGCAAAACAAGATAAGCAGATGCGTGGCCAACATTGGTCTTATGTTATCTATACCTGACAGCAGTGTGTGGGTGACGTTGAATTTTGCAAATGAACAGTGGTGTAACATTCTGGAACTATAGGGGTCATTCAGAGTTGTTCGCTCGTTGCCGATTTTTGCTATGCTGCGATTTGTTGCAAATTGCGCAGGGCGCAAATTGCGCAAATTGTTGCAGGGCGCATGCGCTTAGTTATTTAACTAAAAACTTAGCAGATTTGCTGTGGATTCTGCGGCGCTTTTCAGTCGCCCTGCTGATCGGTAAATGATTGACAGGAAGTGCGCTTTTCTGGGTGGTAAGTGAGCATTTTCCGGGAGTGTGCTAAAAAACGCAGGCGTGTCTGGGAAAAACGCGGGAGTGTCTGGAGAAACAGGGGGAGTGGCTGGCCGAACGCAGGGCGTGTTTGTGACGTCAAACCAGGAACTAAACGGACTGAGCTGATCACAATCTGTGAGTAGGTCTGGAGCTACTTAGAAACTGCAAAGAATTATTTATTAGCAATTCTGCTAATCTTTCGTTCGCTATTCTGCTAAGCTAAGATACACTCCCAGAGGACGGCGGCCTAGCGTGTGCAATGCTGCTAAAAGCAGCTAGCGAGCGAACAACTCGGAATGACCCCCTATATTTGTAAGATAGAGTTTCACAGAATTGATATATATAATAGAACTAGGATGAAAATACTCAATTCATTCTTCAGTGTGGTCAAATTCTGCCAGAGAAGTGTGCAACATATTTTATCATTAATTTTTGCTTTTATATAATGTGTTAAGTATATTTATAAAATTGTTAAAGCATGTATATGCACTTATAAATGGATTTTTCTACCACAATCCAAACTTCACAATAGATGTGATCACTCCACGTGGGGATTATTGGGCAGATGTACTAAGTCTTGTACAGTTATACTGGAGAAAGATAAACTACCAACCAATCAGCTCCTAACTGTCATTTGTAAACACAACCTGTAACATGGCTGTTAGGAGTTGATTGGCTGGTACTTTATCTCTCCACTTTATCACTCTTTAAGTCTTAGTACATCTCCCCCTATACCACATTTCTGGATGAGTGCCAAGCTCATTTCAAACACTAGGGGGCAGGCACATAGTCCCAATTTCTCGCCAGTCAGGACTCTTTTGCTGGACATACAGTCTCCAGACTTGAGTTAGTTGATATGACTAGCACTTATATCAGATTTTTTGTTATTGCTATTTACACAATCCCTCATTATTAACAATAAACAAAGAATAGTTATTTGAATTGTACAGTTGCACCAATAATGCTAACATATAGATCTTGATGTTTGGAATAGGATGGGGAGATCCTGCCTTATGATTATGTGTTATACAAATATTTACAATATTATCCTTATTCTAATAAGACAGACCTAGGGTCGAATAGAGAGTAATAGACGTAGCTCACTCAGGGGTAGATTTACTATCCTTCTTTAAGGGATAATGCGCTATATGCACACGTTATGTGCCGCAGATAGCGCATCCCCTGATGTATTATCCCGTCGAAGTGATATTGTAAGCAGGGGCAGTATGCGCCCTCTGCCTTATCGGCGCCTCTATCTGTTAGGCAGAGCACCGATAAGCTTGCTTACTTATAAACGTTCGGTGTGCCCGAACGTTGGTCTCTCCTACCCTGTTCTTCTTCGCCTCACAGAATCGGCGCTGCAGGTCTCCAAGCAGTTCCTCTTTTTTTTTCCGTGTCTTTCAATAAACTTTATTGTTAAACATACAAAGGCTCCAGCGTCCAGCAAAGCAAACCGCGCATGCGCCAGCATTACTCCCGCAAGGTACGCTGGGAGTAAATGTACGGCGCAGGCGCATAAGTGACAACTGCGGCCAAGGGAGACAAACGTTATGGGAGGACGCGTATCACTAGCAGGGTGAGATAATGTACTCCCATAACGAAGACAGCAGCCTTAGTAAATGCATTGGAAAAGAGGACCCACTTCACCACGATAATGTGGTGAAGCGGGTCCCAGCATATAAGGAACGAAAACGGCATTTTAATAAATCTACCCCTCAGATACTGTCCAAGTTTGATAACCTTAATACCAAGAATAGATTACAATTTACACTCTCTCTAAGTATTCAAAGATCACCCAAGGCAGATTGTTTCTGAAACAAGGAACTGTATGTGCTCCCAATTGTAGGTGAATGAATATCTTAAGCAGGCCATACACTTTAAGATTATCTGTCCAACCAATTAACCAATTAATCAAAAAATTGCTGGTTAGAATGAAAATCTGGTAATGTATGACAACGAATGAAAATAGACACACTTCCAAACAATATCTGGCACTCATGGGTATTATTGAGAATCGCAGTACCGTGGCAACTATATTAGGCAGCAGGAGTGCCGGACACATATGGAACTATATATATATATATATATATATATATATACACACATATACACACATATATATATACATACACACACTCATATATATATACATACACACACATATATATATATACATACACACACTCATATATATATATATATATATATATATATAGCTATATATTACTCATTAGAATTTATTTTTTATTATGTTTGTGTGGCAGTGGGAGAAAATACATTGGTGGGGCAGTAAGAGAAATGAAGGAGATGCTGTGCAGCTCCCGTCAGCGGCTAGCGCCAGTGGCTCAGCTAGAATGGAGCCGCTGACGGGAAGGGAGCTGCTGACGGGGAGGCACCTGCAGACGCTGCCAGGGAGGTGAGTAGCCACTGCCAGGGAGGGAGACGCATTGTCACATTGTGGATGTCGCTCATCACGGCTCCGTACCCACATGCCGTGATGAGCGATGTCACAAGTGACATTGCTCATGTTGATGTGTCTGCACCGCCGACAGCCGACCTATAATCAATGAGCGCATGTGCGCGCATCGTTGATTGAAGGGCCATACACACTAGACGATGTGAACGATATATCGTTCACAATCATCGTTATTATTCATATCGGATGCAAATATTGTCTAGTGTGTATGGCCCTTAACTGAAAATGATCTGCAAATCACTGGAAAATATCTGCAATGTATGGGCAAAGTCAGGGGGATTGTAAAAACAATAAATCTGGGGGAAAAATCTCAAGATCTGTGAAACAATAAATTGCGATTGCAGATGTATTAGTCCCTTTATTAAATAACAATTTGACGTAAGAAAGCTTGAACTCCAATGTGGCAGTTTATTTCTTACAGCAGTTCCTACTGCCAACTGATCAGGGGCGTAGAAGAACAATTCACTGTAATGTTGAGAGGGTGGCGCCACCGGGACAAGGAAGTAGCTGACTGCCCAGGGAGACTTCCGGAAGCTGGCGGTTTTGCGTACAAGTAGCTGACTGCCCAAAGTATCCTTAGGAAGCTTTGGAGGGCTCTGCTTTGGTTTTCTAGGCTACATAGTGGTGCTCCAGTTACCCTGCAAGCCAATTGCAGGTGCCACAGGGGAGTGACAATGTCGCTTCCTAATCTCTGTGCCCTATTTAGCAGCACCATTTGTCCACCCCTAGTTATGACCCTGCAAATGATCTGTATTTGTATGAATGAAACCAGTGTTTAATAAACTCTCTTATGAATGGTATGTATTATTTAGAGCGGCCACAATTCAGTTTATCTGGGAGTGTGATAGTGCTAATTATTTGCAAATGGAATGATAAGTGAAAACTTGTTACTTTTCTCAGAATATATCATTACTCTGCAACACATACTGTAACAAATGAAACTCCCACATTAAGTTATGATAATAGCGCTGATGGCCATTCATCACAGAGACTGAGAGATTGAGGTTATATTATTATTGTATAACATCATTTCTTATGAGAAGTGACTTTTAGCTCTTGTAATATTACTGCTTCACTTCTCCCAATAAAAATCTACGTGGCAGTTTTATGTGGCGGTGCCTGTGATCTCAGTTACTAGGTAACCTGAGAGATTAAGCTCACTAATATTTATAATACTAAACTAAAATCCTAAAGGGCAGATCAATACCCATATGAATTCTGTAATGAAGGGAATATAAACTTGTGCGGTATTTGACACTGAAAATAATGAACACTTACACTGCAAAGCCTATACTCTCACGATAATTGTGATAAATGGAGCACTATAAATGTATTCTGTTTGAATTCAAACATTGACCAACTGGAGAAATTGTCACAATATTAACCTTTCAAACCAATACAGTAGGTTCAATTGTAATAGGCTACAGCATGATGCATAGTAATTAATATTACAATTGCTAGATGGTCACATTGGCTGTAAGCGATATTCAATTTTTCTTTTGAAAGGAATATATACATTAACTGTGTATTCCCACAAGGCTGTAGGCCCATACACACTGGGCGATTTTGAGCTGATAGCAGGTCACTTTTGGTATGTTGAGCTGCTTTCAGCTCAAAGCCGCCTAGTGTGTATGCCCCAGCGATGAGCGGTGAGTGCTGATGTGCACTCCCGCTTCATCGCTGGCGGACGCCGTTCATCTACTGGTATTACCAGTAGATGAACGGCAGGGTGAGCGGCTTTCCATAGCGTCTTGCTATGGAAAGCCGCTCACCCCCGCTGATATCGCTGGGCAGGGGGGAAAAGCACTCAGTGTGTATGCACTGGTCGCTTTTCAGCCCAGCGATGTCAGCGATTACAGTTTAGATTATCACACGTTTCCTTCATACTCTAATACAATGATTCCAAACTGGCTGCAGTGGCACCCTGGGGTGCCTTAGGGCATTTGCAGGGGTGCCCTGGGTTCATGGTACAGAACCAATTCAAATTATTCATGGTCATTGTAATAGGTAAAACCAATGCTTGTGGCTTCCATTCATAAAATATGTCGACAAAAAGTCCCTCCCCCCATAACTGACCCTAAGGATGACCTAGAAACAAAATGTACTTCATTTCATAATTTTTTTTCCAGAATTTCTAAATATGAAATTTTGGCTTAGGGTGCTGTGAAAAACATACTGATACTCTAGGGCACTGTGATTCAGGCAAGTTTGGGAATCACTGCTCTAATACATTTCTACAGTATATCTTTTAATTATTTGTCTGTATTTATGGGATACACAGATACCCAAGATTTTAAGAAGGGTAACAGCCTGGAACACTGACATCTGCTCGACTGGTCAACAATCAGAAGGTTGGAAGTTAGCATATAGACACCAGAACATCAACAGGTTCTGAATGTCAACAGTCAGAATGTCGAGGGGGTTATTAGGTCGACAACCAATATGTCAACATGCATTTAGGTGGACATGGTTAAAATGATGACACATTCAGAATGTCGACATTAACATGTTAACACCAAAATGTTGGCATGGTTTTTTGTTGATTATTAGACTTAGGTTCAGGGCCAGTGTTTGGGTTAGGGGCTAGGATTAGGGTAAGGGTTAAAATAAAAATAAAATAAAAAAACAGCAAGCTGACATGTGACATGTTGTCATTTTGACTGTGTCAGCATTTTATTTATGTTATCCAAATTGCATGACGACATATTTTTGCCAGCCTATCATCTGTGTCAACATTCAGACTCGACATTCAGAACCAGATGACATTTTGGTGTTAACATACTGAATGTTGACCTTCCAAATGTTGACCAGTCATACCATACCCTGGAATACTATTCAGTCATAACACACCCTGGAATACTATTGTCACAAATTATCACTATTACCCCTGATATTACCCTTTCACAATTGACTTCTGTTATAAATCTACACTGAGAAAATGATCATATTGATATACTGTAAATGAGGGAGTTTCCTAAAATACAAATGTGTCCTCTTACATCCTTGCTACAGTCAAGGATGTAAGAGGACACATTAGCGCCGAGCATCTTTTTATTGCGTGTTTTTTTCTGCGGAAATGTCACACACAGAATATAGGCATGCTGCATATGATTTAATCAAGAGAAGCTGCTCGTGCATCTTATTGCAGTATTTTGCAACTATGGACCGTATTCAATAGCTGTCGGGTTTGGCCCGGTCCCGACAGTGTCAGTCAAACTTTTTAAAAAGTCAGATTGACATTGTCAGAAACGGGGCTAAAACCTGTCGGGTTTAGCCCCGCTTCTGACAAAACACGCTGCTCAGCGGCTGAAGCCGCCATTCCGCGTGTATTCCGACAGCATTACAAGTTGGATTTTGTTGGAAAAACTGAGCATGGATTGTATAGGTCAGAACCCCTTCCGACCTATTCCAGTCGGAAACTGCCGTCTTTCCGGTAAGACGGCAGTTTCCGACGCTAATTGAATACACCCGTAAGACGCATTTTTGCGGGGAAAAATGCAATAAAAGGTGCTCGGCACTAACGCGTCACGCGGCACTCACGCGTTATGTGTAATGCAACTTGTGGCACACACAGCAAATATGTAAGAGGACACATCTGTATACACTAAGATAATTTTGTGAAACCATAACAATACAATCACTGCAGCAACCATATACAGTAGAAAAACATGGGACAGACTTGGGTGGAGAATGCCATCTGTGCGGGGGTGAATTTAGGGGTCAGGACGCCCCTAGGCACAACATTATTGGTCGCCTCCATCTTGTCACTGCCCTCTTCATGTTGGGGCCGCCAAACAAAAGGAGCACCAGCCTCACCCCGCCTCTACCATTACAATTTACTGACCACTGCCCCGTCAATTTCAAAATAAAAAAAATAAGTTGTAATGACAAAAACAGAAGAATCACCTGACCTTATCTGGCCATCAGCCTAGCAGGACTCTCATGCAATTGAGCATGCTGTGACACCCCCCCTCCCCCACCCCCCAGCAAGTGTCACACCTTGGCACGTGCCTAGTGGGACATCCACAACTGCAGCAGTGTTCACAAATAGATCTTTATGTTTCACACTTATATTTCTCTTACATCCTAGAGGATACTGGGGTTCCATTTAGTACCGTGGGGTATAGATGGGTCCACTAGGAGCCATGGGCACTTTAAGAGTTTAATACAGTGAGCTGGCTCCTCCCTCTATGCCCCTCTTACCAGACCCAGTTTAGAAAATGTGCCCGGAGGAGCCGGTCACAGCTAGGGGAGCGCCTAAGGAGTTTTCTTTGTTTTTTTTGTGTTTTTTTTTTTAGTTTGTTATTTTACAGGAGGCTGTTTGGCAACAGTCTGCCTGCTTCGTGGGACTTAGGGGGGAGAATGGCCCAACTTCCCAAAGAGTTAATGGTACCGTTGCTCCGCTGACAGGACACTGAGCTCCAAAGGGAGTCATTCGCGAGCCACACCACGGCGAGCGTACCCTCCCGCAGCACAGCGCCACCCCTAACAGAGCCAGAAGATATGAAGAGTGGTGAGTAGAGTGCCGGCATCCCAGTTAGCGGTTCGCCTGCGGGTATGGCGGCACAAGGGTAGGAGCGCAGCTCTGCATGCAGGCTGCGCTCCAGGAGGCTCAGACAGTATGTGTATGTGGACGCTGCTTTGGAACGCGCTGAGCCACTGCTGAACCCTACAGTGGACTACAAGGTCTGTCAGGGGTTCTAACCCGCTGTCAGACATAAATCACCTCAGGCCAGTATAAAGAAAGTGCGGGAAGCTGTGCACCACTACGGGGGTCGGGGCTTCACTCAGAGCGAACCCAGCGGCTCACCAGCACCATTTTCTCCCTGCAGATCTCTACTACAGGACGCTGACAGGGAAGCGCTGCCTGCCCAGACAACTCCAGCATACCTCTGCGGTACCAGGGGGTTATAGAGAGGGGGGTAAGTAAATAGTTCTGACTACCCTATTAAGGGTAGTTAGTCTGCGCCTGGCTTTTATTACTATATTAGCTATATAACGCGCTGTGTGGCTGGTTTCCTCATACTCTGGGGCTCTCTGAAGGACTCTGTGGGAAACTGTGTCTGATATTTTCCTGTGTGTGTGTGTATATATATATATATATATATATATATATCTCACAATACCATGTCAAAGGACTGTGTGTCTTGTACAGTGGAGTATTTCTCTTCTCCTGGAGAGTCTATACAATGTACTCATAACAGTACACATTCTCAGGCTTCTTGGTCCGAACCCCATTGGGTGACTCCATAAGGGGGATAATTTCAAATATTTCTACCAAATTATCCCATACTGAGAAGGAGACACAGTTTTTAAGAAAATCTGTGGAGGACCTGATGAATAAAGATTCAGCCCTCACAACTGCGCCTCTCACCCCACCCACGTATCCACACTGACCAACAAGATATTGCAGGCTGACACTGATTACGATGCCTCAGATACAGGTGAGGTGGATCTGGGGGTAGGTGACGCAGCTCTCCCCCAACGGGTACAAGCTATGATTGATGCCATTAGGGACGTATTGCAAATCACAGAGAAAGTACCTGTTGAAGATGAGGAGTCTTATTTTAATGTAAAAAAAAAATCCTTGGTTACTTTCCCTGCATCAAAGGAGTTAAACTCCTTATTTGAAGGAACCTGGGAAAATCCAGAGAATAAATTCCAGATCCCTAAAAGGTTACTCATTTCCTTCCCTTTCCCTCAGGAGGATAGGAATAAGTGGGAAAACTCACCTATTATAGATGCCTCTGTGTCTTGATTATCTAAAAAGATTGTTCTACCTGTCCCTGGCGCAGCCTCCTTGAAGGACACGGCTGACCACAAAATTAAGACTACGCTCAAATCACTGTACACAGCTGCAGGCGTGGCCCAGAGACCCACTATTGCTTGTGCGTGGATATCTAGGGCCCTTGTAAAGAGGTCAGGCACCTTCATTGATGATTTAGATTCCATGAATAGGAGTGAAATTGACTTGCTTTTGCATCACATACAGGATTCTGCAAGCTTCATTGTGGAGGCCATGAAGGAAATTGGCCTGCTTAACGCATGGGTTACAGCTATAGCAGTTTCAGCATGCAGAGGACTGTGGCTACGCCAATGGACTGCGGATGCAGACTCCAGGAGGCCCTGTTTGGGGATGCACTGGATACGTGGATATCCAAGGCTACTACGGATAAGTCGACATATCTTCCTTCCACAGCTACACCAGCTAGGAAATCATATCCTGCACCTACACTGCAGTCCTTTCGGACCTCAAAGTTTAAAAACAAATCCAAAGGTCCCTCCACTTCCTTTAGAGGAGGTCGAGGGAAATCCAGAAAACCTGCAGCGGCAGGTTCCCGGTAACAGACCTCAGGTTCTGCTTCCTCAAAACCTTCGGCATTACGGTGGACCACACTGCCTGAGAGTCAGGCAGGTGGGAGCAAGATTAAAAGGTTTCAGTCACATCTGGGCGATAACATGCCTAGACCCCTGGGTCAAAGATATTATTGCCCAGGAGTACAGACTGGAATTTCAAGAACTCCCACCTCACAGATTCTTCAAATCAGACTTACCAGCTTCTCAGGAAGACAATGCAATCCTGCAGGAGGCTATTAAAAAATTGGTTCTGACACATTGTTATTGTTCAGTTCCACCTCAACTACATGACAAGGGTTATTATTCCAACCTGTTCGTGGTATCGAAATGGACGGTTCGGTAAGACTGATATTAAACCTAAAATCCTTGAACCCCTACTTGCGGGTATTCAAGTTCAAGATGGAGTCTCTAAGAGCGGTAATCTCAGGTCTGGAAGAGGGAGAATTCCTGGTATCTCTGAATGTCAAAGATGCGTACCTTCACATTCTGATCTGGCTGCCTCGCCAGGCCTATCTAAGATTTGCACTACCGGACTGTCACTATCAGTTCCAGGCACTACCATTTGGCCTCTCCACTGCACCGAGGGTGTTCACCAAGGTCATGGCAGAGATGATGATCCTACTCCGCAAGCAGGGAGTGAACATAATTCCATACCTGGATGATCTACTGATAAAGGCATCTTCCAGGGAGAGGTTGTTGCAGAGTATTGGTCTCTCAACTCAACTACTTCAGGATCATGGATGGATTCTGAATCTTCCAAAATCACATTTGGAACCGACAAGGAGATTTCCCTTCTTGGGGATGATACTCGACACGGAAGTACAGAGGGTGTTTCTTCCATTGGAAAAAGTGTTGGTGATCCAGTCAATGGTCTGGGATGTCCTGAAGCCAGCCCGGGTATCGGTTCACCAGTGCATTCGGCTTCTAGGGAAAATGGTAGCCTCCTACGAGGCACTGCAGTATGGAAGATTCCATGCAATATTCTTCCAGCTAGATCTCCTGGACAAGTGGTCTGGATCATATCTTCACATGCACCAGCGGATACGCCTGTCGCCGGAGGCTAGAATTTCTCTTCTCTGGTGGCTGCAGTCTTCTCACCTGATCGAAGGCTGCAGGTTCAAGATTCAAAATTGGATTCTTCGAATCACCGATACAAGCCTCAGAGGTTGGGGAGCAGTCACCCGGGGGAAAAACTTCCAAGGAAAGTGGTCAAGTCAGGAAGCCATCCTTCCAATAAACATTATGGAACTAAGGGCCATATACAATGCCCTTCTACAAGCGGCACATCTTCTGCAAGATCAAGCCATTCAGGTTTAGTCGGACAATGTAATGGTGGTGTCCTACATAAACCGACAGGGCGCAACGAAGAGCAGAGCTGCAATGTCAGAGGTAAAAGAATTCTTCTCGGGGCAGAAAGACACGCAGTGGCGCTGTCGGCAATCTTCATTCCGGGAGTGGACAACTGGGAAGCAGACTTCCTCAGCAGACACGATCTCCATCCAGGAGAGTGGGGCCTCCACCCGGAGGTGTTTGTGGAGGTGACAAGCCGGTGGGGAGTACCTCAAATAGACGTGATGGCCTCTCATCTCAACAAGAAGCTCCAGCAGTACTGTTCCAGGTCGAGAGACTCTCAAGCAGTGGCGGTGGAAGCGCTGGTAACTCCGTGGGTGTTCCAGTCAGTGTACGTGTTTCCTCCACTTCCGCTCATCCCATGGATTCTCAAAAGAATCAAAAGAACAAGGGTTCAGGCGATCCTCATTGCTCCGGACTGGCCAAGAAGGGCTGGTACATGGATCTTTTGGAATTACTGATAGAGGATCCGAGGCCTCTTCCTCTTCACGAGGACCTTCTACAGCAGGGGCCGTTTGTCTATCAAAACTTACCATGGCTACGTTTGACAGCATGGAAGTTGAGCATCAGATTTTAACTCAGAAGGGGATTCTGAACAGGGTGATTCCTACTCTGATCCAAGCTAGGAAGGGAGTAACGTCTAAGCATTACCATCGTATTTGGAAAAAATATGTATCTTGGTGTAAGGCCAAGAAGTTTCCTGCGGTGGAGTTTCAACTGGGACGTTTCCTCCTCTTACTGCAAGCAGGTGTGGATGTGGGCCTATGCCTGGGTTCCATCAAGGTACAGATTTCGGCCTTGTCCATTTTTTTTCAGAAACAATTGGTTGCCCTCCCTGAGATTCAGACTTTCTTGAAGGGGGTTCTGCACATCCAACCGCCCTTTGTGACTCCTACGGCTCCTTGGGATCTTAATGTGGTGTTGCAGTTTCTGCAATCGGATTGGTTTGAGCCTTTACAGGAGGTAGATTTAAAGTTTCTTACGTGGGAGGCTGTCACACTGCTGGCCTTGGCATCAGTAAGATGTGTGTCAGCGTTGGGGGCATTGTCTCACAAGTGCCCCTACTTAATTTTCCATGAGGATAGAGCTGAGCACAGAATGCGTCAGCAGTTTCTTCCTAATGTTGTGTCGGCTTTTCATATCAACCAACCTATTGTGGTGCCAGTGGCTACTGACACCTCGGGTTACTTCAAAGTCTTTGGATGTTGTGAGGGCCTTGAAGGTATTTGTGAAGCGGACAGCTCGCCACAGGAAATTGGACGTGCTGTTTGTTCTTTATGATCCCAACAAGATTGGGTGTCCTGCTTCAAAGCAGACAATTGCTCGCTGGATCAGGCTAACTATCCAGCATGCTTATTCCACGGCAGGAATGCCAAATCCAGGATCTGTACAGGCCCACTCTACTCGTTCTTCCTGGACGGCTGCCCGGGGTTTCTTGGCTTAACAGCTCTGCTGAGCAGCTACTTGGTCTGGTTTGAACACTTTTGCTAAGTTCTACAAGTTCGATACTTTAGCCTCTGAGGACCTAACGTTTGGTCAATCAGTTCTTTAGGAACCTCAGCACTCTCCCTCCCATATTGGAAGCTTTGGTACGTCCCCATGGTACTAAATGGAACCCCAGTATCCTTTAGGACGTAAGAGAAAATAGGATTTTAATTACCTACCGGTAAATCCTTTTCTCGTAGTCCACAGAGGATACTGGGCGCCCGCCCAGTGCTTCGTGTTTCTGCATTGTTACTTGGTTGAGTATTTGGTTCAGCTGTTGCTGTTCATGTTTCTTGTTTGGTTAGCATGGCTTTCCTTTGGTTATGTGTGGCATTATCTTCTCCATTCACTGCATTCACTGTTACATGTCCTGGCTGAACATCAGTATCCTGGTTAGAGTCAGTCATTTTACCTTGCACACAATGCCAGTCCAAAACACATTCAGGTGCGTTAGAGTACAGCAACATGTTCCCTTCCAGTTCCTGCGCTGATGTTATTTTCACCATGTCTGATACCTGGATTCTCTCCCAGTCACAGGGCAGGTTCTGGCATTCAGACTGCAGCTCCTTATCATCAAGTTCACTGAATGGGAACAGACCTTCAGAATCTTCTGGGAGAGATATGGTAGCTGGGGATACACTGGGCACCTCCTGCCCACTCTTTTCTGATAAAATAACTGGGTAGCCATGGACATTGCTTCACAATAGGCCTTCCTCAGCTAAATATGCTGATCAGCCTGAAGTGAGACGCTGTCTGCACTAGCCATGATTATAGCTGGGACATTACCACTTATTGCTGCCCTCACAGAGATCTCCTCTTCCACACAGTCCTTGTAGCTCTCTTCACAGCTGGTTATTAGATTCCCATCTTCCACTTCTGCAAATGGGAAGGCATAGTGCATCTTCTCCTGGGGTGTCTGAATGACAGACCCCACTTCCTTCTCATTTTCAGTACCCTCCCCCAGTATAGCACATGGGACCACTAAAAGCCCAGAATATCCACAACTCATCCGTTCCTCGGATTTTCCTTGTATAGGGTAGTGCAGGATAGCATTTACTGCACTTACCTGCTCTGTATGACCCAGACACCACTGTCTCCTGGGGTAGTCCAACACGATCTGCTCCCTGGTGTGTTCACGCCATCGCAGTGTGGGTTCCGTCAACCGACGGCTCGAGCTATCCATCCTCTGACCCAGTCGCTGGCTCTGCAAATCTCCTCTGTATGAAACGTCAGACGCCATGTTGCGTTGTTGGCACCTGTCCTGGGGTACATCCTGATGGGAAAGGGGAGTTTGTAGAATATTGGACACTGTAGGACTGTTGTCTGGTAATCCCAGCACTTCCTTTATTACCCGCATCCGATCATCGGGTGTTGCGCCATCTCCCAGCGCTTCTAGACGGGCCTGTAATACCTCTGGTGTCCTATTAAACTTTTCTCCAACCTTCCCCTCTCTAAGGGCTTTCAGACGGGGTTGTACTAACCCTTGGGATCCCACCTCCGATCCACCGCTCTCACTGCGGTTATTGGCATCAAATGTCCCGGCTGTAGGTCTCAACCACTCCGTCACTTGTTCCTCCTCACCTAACTCCTCAGAGTCCTCCTCCTCATCACAAGGGTGTTCTTGATCCCATTGCAGAAATTTTGCAATTAATTATTCCTTTACATCTGTTGCGGTCACCTTAATACCTCGTGCTCGACAGACCATATGCAGGAATCTCTTGTTGAGGTTTTCGTACCCCTCTGTTTCTGCCTCCATACTGCTGACTTTCCAAACGTACCAACAACTTTTCAGCAAGATACCTGGCTACTGGGTGCCAAACTGTTTACAAGGCTCTTAGGTGCCCTCCACTAACACCTCTCGCAGCCTTACCCAGGGTGAACTGGGACTGAGTGACCCCACTGCTTGCCACCAATTGTGAGGATACGGATTCTCTGATCACTCAGGTAAACAGTGTAGTAAAGTGGCAAATGCCCTTTATAATAAATATAGTTACACACACAGTACACAATAACATTAACAATTGTAAGCCAGGATGGTATCTTACTTACTAAGTCCCCACAGTAGTTTAGAATTACAGTCTCCTGAGGTTACTTGCCAGCAGTAGTTCTGTGTCTCCTGGCCTGGAATACCAGCTCACACTGCATCCTGCGCCACGGATTTTCGCCACTGACGGCACCGCAATGCCTAGTCAGCGTCTGCACGTCAGAAGTACATCCACTCTCTCTGACCTTCTGTGTAGATCTCTCCCTCACCAGAAGAGCTCACTCTTGTTATACCCTCCCCTGTCTATTCATCACACAAGCTGGCCAGTCAGGAGGTCACAGAGGAGACGAGGTGTCTGGGCTCCTGCACACAATAGGGTGTATGTGAACAGATTACCTGCAGGCTCATACAGAACCTGTTTACTACTGAACCTACTCATCCTAATCACATCTGATTGTACAGCTAGGGGACTTACATTACAATGAATTGTTTACCATATTAAATAACACTCTGACATAGACTTATTCCTGTTAATAATTACACACATTGAACACAGTATAACCAAATAAAATATATGTTCCTATTATGACAGATAAAACATAACTGTACAATATAATAACAACATAACACAATACAATATTGCCTAGCATATAACTAATAACATATCGGCAATTAGTGGAGTCCATGGGTAGGACCAGGGCTAGGAAAGTAACCGCATGTATTTTACAACTGTACGACACGATGCGCCAGCTGTGTCGTCACAGGCATTACAACAAGTCTGTACAGTAATCATTTCCCACCATCTCTGTAGTGTGGAAACTCGTATTACCAACTGCCTATTATTTTTTTGTAAAAACCTAGCAAAACATAGAAGAAATGTTTTGACCAATGCCAGCAATCTAAGTATTATGAAGCTTTACAGCCAACACTGGTTGTTAACATATACATTTGCAGTATCTCAGATCAGGCATATGTTTTGACACATTTCATACATCTTTTTGTAATATACTGGATGTCATCTCCTTCATAGGGCTGTTATAGAGCTCCAGCATGTCCCTGTATGGAACCCTTGCACCAGGTATAGGGTTGGTGCCAGGCTTAAAGTGGTCCTAAAGAGGTGATGGAACTAATTTCCCCAACAACCTACCCCCCTCCCACCTCCCACTAGGCGTACACAGTATATTCAGCATCCCCCTGCAAACTATACATTCAGCATCCCCCTGCAAACTATATTTTCAGCATCCCCCTGCAAACTATTCAGCATCCCCCTGCAAACTATACATACCTTATACTTTATACAGTGATCACGCAATAGTACTCTTAAATCTAATTGCACCACACAGTATACCACAGTCTAATTCCCATTACACTGCATGTAGTGCACTGATTCATATTACACCACATAGTAGTGCCCCTTATTCACGTTACAACACACAGCAGTGCCCCTTCACTTTACGTCATTCAGTAGTACCCTTTATTTTCGTCATGATACACATTGGTACTGCTTATAAACAATATGGAATTACTGTGCAAGGCCGTCGAGGAGGTGGAACTAGTTAGCTAGTTCCACCTACAATTACAAGTGGTGGAACTCAGTTCCACCTTATCCCCCATCACTTTAACTCCTGGAAATTGGTGCACATGTGTGAAGAAAGTGATTGCAAACAATTTCAACAAACAAATGGTTGTATAGGGAGGGCTCAGCATCAGCCCTATAGATGGGTCCCCCGTTATCTTGGCTGGCTGAGGCATTAGTCGTGATCGGGGGATACGCAGCATGCCTGTGCGCAAGGAGGCACGCCTAGTCATAGGGAGGAGCACAGCGTTTGGCGTTACCTTTGAGTGTAATACCTGCGATCATCCACCAGATGTCGCTTATTAAAATCACCAATGCGCATGCGTGTGTTATCCATTAAAATACAATACTGAACTACAGCATAAGAACTACTTTACTGGTGCGTCTCATTACGCTACAATATGCTACAGTATGTCATATAGTATATAACAGTATATACAGTACAAACGCAAATAGTAAGCATATACAGATGCAAACGAACGTGTTACAGGTCTATTGATGTTAGGGATATGTGAGTGTCCAAATCCCGTAGTATTAAGTATAATGCGGAGAGATAAAAGCTCCTCCCTAAGTTCCTGGATGCCAAATTACCATGCTTAGCATCTCTGTACAGTATTTTGCATTTGAGTACTAAATAGCACGAACAGCTTGTGACATACTGTACAGCGGCAAGTGTTATCTTTCTAAGTATAATGGGGAGAGATAAAATCTCCCCCCTAAGTTCCTGGAGGCCAAATCACTGTGCTTAGCATCTCTGTACAGTATTTTCTATTTGAGTACTAAATAGCATGAACAGCTTGTAACATAATCTGCTATAATGGTTACAGCGTCAAGTGTTATCTTTATAAGTATAATGGGGAGAGATAAAAGCTCCTCCCTAAGGGGGTATATTTACTAAGATTCGTATTTTTGCTGATTTCAGCCGAGATCAATCTCGGCTGACATCGGCAGTGTACGAATGCAACTTTTTGGAACAAACCACATTAATTTACTAAACTACCATGTTTTGTAATTTTGAGTTCACGGATGTCGAAGTAATTCATATTGCCGGCAGTGTTTTATGGGAGAGAACAGTAAAACACTGCTGGACTTAACACAATGAAGACCGGCCTGATCAGATCAGGAACGCAGAGGACCGATCACACCGGATAATAGGTGAGTATTTTGGTTTTTTTATTCACAGGTACCCCAATTGGATTCTACTGGACAAGGGAACGTGATTGCTCAGCGTGGGATGTAGGTAAGGATGTATGAGTGTGTAAGTGTGTTTTATTAAATTTGTACTTTCGCAGTGTGTGTGTCTTGTTTTTATTTGGGTATTTCTTTTGTTGTAAAACTACAGGTACCAGCGGGCCCGTTTATTTCCCTGCATGCTAGTACTTGTTGTTCTCCAAGTACCAGCAAGTGGGTGAGGCTTGCTGGGACTTGTAGTTCTAAAACAAAAGACAATATTCTATTTTTTACACTTGAAAAAGCTATCAGCCCTGCACCCACCACCCTGGGGTGCGGGGGACAGCCTCTGGCTTCACCCCTGGCTCTTTGGTGCCTGGAGTGGGGGGGACCCCTTGATTTAAGGGGTCCCCACTCCCCCAGGGTACACCGGCCAGGGTTGACTAGTTGGGGGGTAATGCCACGGCCGCAGGGACCAGTATAAAAGTGTCCCCCGGCTGTGGCATTATCCCTCTAGCTAGTGGAGCCCGGTGCTGGTTTTAAAAATATGGGGGACCCCTACGTCTTTTGTCCCCAGTATTTTTGGAACCAGGGGCAGGCCAAGAGCCGGTGCTGGTTGTCTAAATACTGGAGGACCCCAGTCAATTTTTCCCCAGTATTTAAACTACCAGGACCAGGTCAAAGACCTTTTTACACAGATAAGCATGCACGGATCTCACTGATCCATGCATGACTATCCAAACACGCCAGCAAAAAGCAATTCTATTTGAAAGCTCCATATTTTTATGAATTCTATGCTTTTCCGGCAGTGTTTGGCTATTGTCGGCAGTGATTGAGAATACAAATTCTTAGTAAATTCCCGAGTTGTATAAAATAACAGCCATATTTGACCAATGGTCTATCCATTCGTACAGTATTTGTGTGGTCAGCACCGTATCTCAAGTGTTACCTTACTAAGTATAATGGGGAGAGATAAAAGCTCCTCCCTTAATTCCTGGATGCCAAATCACTGTGCTTAGCGTCTCTGTATAGTATTTTGTATTTGAGTACTGAATAGCACGAACAGCCTGTAACATAATCTGCTGTAAAAGATACAGCGGCAAGTGTTATCTTTCTACGTATAATGGGGAGAGATAAAAGCTCCTCCCTAAGTTCCTGGATGCCAAATCACTGTGCTTAGTGTCTCTGTACAGTATTTTCTATTTGAGTACTAAATAGCACGAACAGCTTGTAACGTACAGCAGCAAGTGTTATCTTTATAAGGATAATGGGGAGAGATAAAAGCTCCTCCCTAAATTCCTTGATGCCAAATCACTGTCCTTAGTATCTCTGTACAGTATTTTCTATATGAGTACTAAATAGCATGAACAACTTGTAACGTACTCTGCTGTAATGGCTACAGTGGCAAGTGTTATCTTTATAAGTATAATAGGGAGAGATAAAAGCTTCTCTCTAAATTCCTGGATGCCAAATTACCATGCTTAGCATCTCTGTATAGTACTATTTTCTATTTAGCCAGAAACCCTGCATCCCGTGCAAGCTGGGTGGACAACTGGAGGGGACCTGACAAATGGTTGCTTGCCATTTCCCTTTGCGGAGTCATATAAACTAGTGGTTGGACTGCCCCGAAAGCCAAGTCTCCTCTTGTATGGTACTGGGTCCGAGTCTCTGGAACACCCAGAACTAGGGATATTAGGATGCAAAGTGAACCCATTTTCCCATAGACTATAATGGGCCCTTTAATTCAGACCCACCATGGGTTTCAATGCTTGCCATGAGCCTTGTGGGGGTCACAGAAACTTGGGGTCATCTACCGTTCCATTCCAACCCGATTCTGAGCAGATTGGACCCTCAGAACTGGAGATATTAAGCTTTAAGCCCATTTTAATTGAATTGAATTTAATAGCTCACATAAACAGAACCTCAATGGGCCATTGCATTAACACATTCGTTTGTGTCTGTACATATTATTTTTATTTATTGACTTATTTGGTTTTATTTTTTGGGTCCCGACAGACAAAAAATATTTTTGACAGCCTCTCTGAACTCCGCTGGTTAATCCCCCTCCCCCTCACCCCCCCCCCCCCTTTATGCCGTTAAGGGAATTTGGATGCTCATATTGCATAACACGGTATTGAGCCGCCACCTCCCCCTACCCCCATCCCCCCCAGGGAGCCTGCACAGTTCATACAGTAGACAGGGAGGGAGGTCAGATTCCAATAAATGTACAATACAATACTGTACTGTGTATGAAAATCAGATAGAGAACTGCAGTCTCTTTGATAGATGTGCAAATGGTACAGTAGCAGTGATCCCTTCTCATAAAGTACAACACAGATTCTCTAACGCGGACGATCTACAGTACTGTGTTGCTCGAACAGTTAGTTGCATCAGAATACACTAATTTATATTAATTGGTATATCTATGGGTCCTCATTGCCACTGTGTATTTTAGATAGCGGAATGAGTCACTCCTGCAGATTTACCGTGATTTATGTGAAACCTGTGTGCATCCTTCCATTGAATGGTTTACAACGGATTACAAAGAAAAGAAAAAAATTAATAAAGTGAATGTCAAGAAAAAAAAAAACATTGGTACTTTGGGAATCGACCCTGGGACTCTAAGCGTGGGAGGCGGAAGCCTTCACCACTTGCCCATGTTGCTGCATGGGAAATACACAAGTTCATGTATAAAAGTACTGCAAACAGCGATTCCATCCCATTGGTGTTCGTTTATGTCGTTGGGGGACTTGGACGCTCATATTGCAAAACATGGTATTTAGTGCACTGTACATACTTTTAAGTCAATGAACTACATTACTCTATTGCTTTGTCTACATGACTTGGACGCTCACATGCAGTTCACATGGGATTTGATATTTGTTTTAACATGTTCGTTTGCGTCTGTATAAACTATTTTTTTTCACTCTCTCCGCCTGACCATTGGTCACCATCTGTGTATACAGTATGCAGTACAGGACTGTATATTAACATTACAATCGTCACTGACCATTTGCCAGAGCTTGTACTGTAGATCAATCCGCCGCTATTCAATCTAAAGTACTGGATTAGTGGAGCATTAGCCACCCAGTGGTGGAGATGTGTATTGCATGCTGAGTATCTAGTCGCGCCTCAACGCGCCTGTCCATGATTAAACTCAGCAACCTAAGCTATCGCCTAGGTGTGACTAAACCTCCGTCTAGGCGCAGAAACAGCCAAGATAACGGAGGACCCATCTGTATGTGTTCTATTTCATCTCACTGAGAAATTTCTGAAAATAGAATAATCTTATATACAGTATAATAGTGCAAGCAAATGAATCTGCTGAGTAATAGGATCATCTGTAAACACATTTGTGTCCGTGTGATTGTGTGAAAATACACACTACATATTAATAGTGGATATTTTCACTTCAAACCGCTTGATCCACAAACTATGGACACCCTCTCCCTACTGTACATGCTAATTTATAAACACGATAGGATTCATCTCAGCATCTCATCATAAGTGTTCATTTATTTTAGCTATTTAGTATTCATTTGATTTTACTGTTTTCCACAAACTGACCTAATTCTAAGCAAACATGTTGAATCCTAGTTTTAGATCAGCTTTATCAGGCATCAGACACATTTGGATAACACTTTGAAATTTTGGGGGTAATTCTGAGTTGAGCGCAGCAGCAAGTTTGTTAGCAATTGGGCAAAACCATGTGCACTGCAGGGGGGGGGGCATATATAACATTTGCAGAGAGAGTTAGATTTGGGTGCATATTGTTTCTGTGCAGGGTAAATACTGGCTGTTTATTTTTACACTGCAATTTAGATTTCAGTTTGAACACACCACACCCAAATCTAACTCTCTCTGCACATATTATATCTTTCCCCCCTGCAGTGCACATGGTTTTGCCCAACTGCTAACAAAATTGCTGCTGCGATCAACTCAGAATTAGGCCCTTTGTCCTTTGTTATGCATTAGAGACACAGAAATATAAACATATGTTAATTTAATTGGGCACACGTAGAAATAGTAAAGGCCAGTACACACTAGAGAGATGTGTGCTGAGCAATCTGTCACAGACCGCTCAGCACACATCTCTCCCCCCGCTCAGCACAGTGCGATGTGTACTGAGCGAGAAAGGGGGGGATGGGAGGGCAGCTCATTTCACCCAGCAGGTGAAATGAGCTATGTGCTAGATTGTGCCTGCATGCAGGCCAATCTAGCACCGGCGATAGTGACGTGTGGGCCGCGCATCGCTATCACTGGGGGCATACACACGAGAGATCCGTGCTTAACTTCTAAGCAATCTAGTCAGATTGCTTAGATTTTAAGCACGGATCTCTCCGTGTGTACCCCCCTTAAGGCACAGCTGTGAGGCTAGCTCTGATCCCAGACATACAATGTACATAAGTCTTCTCGAGCCTCCTCTAACATCTATTCTCGATGATTAGTATTTACTTATTTTTGCACTTTTGTAATACTCTTATGCAACAAATGTCAGAGGAGCAGTGTTGAAAATAATTTGGAATTTCTGTAGTGACAGTATATAAAGAGGTGTCATCATACATCTAGCCTCAATACACCACACAGCATGGGATGCCTGGTCCCATGCAACACTGCTAGCCTCAGGCGTCTGAAAATGCAGGATATACAAGTGTCGCAGATCAAAGTAATCAGCACAGTTTCCTGGTCTGTCCTAGCTGCATTGCATTGTGACTGTGACACATTTTTGGCAAAAAAGACGCAAGACGTCAGCAGAGTCTCACGGGACCTGGCGCGCCAAGAGGTGCAGAAGGGTACAATTGCAGCAATGATATATGAGGACACATCTGTATCATACCCACCAACAGTCCCAATTTCTATAGGACATGTTCTCTCTCTGGTAGCCAAAAGGCACATAATATGCTGGAAAATTATTATCATCCCATTTTCTTTATAAGGCGCCACAAGTGTTTCGCAGCGCCGCACATTCGGCACACATTACACAAAACATAACGTTACAGTAACTGAAAACCAAAACTGAGCACTGGTAAAAATTAGCACCACAGTACACAATACAGCTGAGATGTAAGGAAGCAAATAGTAATCGGCATATTACTAGGGGGGGAAGGGGGCACCCCTTGCAAGAGATAAACAGTTACGAGCAAGAGGAAATGCGGATATAGATGGTCGCTGAGTAGGTGCTGTAATTGAAGTGTGAAAGAAGAGGGCTGTGAGAACAGGAGGGAAGAGTGCCCTGCTCCAAGGAGCTCACAATCTATGGGGAGAGGGGAGACAGACAGGTGACATGAGGCGCGAGCAAGCAGAATGTGGAGTGATGGCAGGAATGACTTCCTCCTGGAACTACTGACATTCTGTCAATGTCAACATTTGTGTCAAAATTATATCAACATTTTAACCATGTCAACATCATCAATGTAGACCTTTTGAAGTCGATACTGTGAATATCAATATGCTAAACAAAAACGTGGTAACTGCATATCAATTGTAACTCGCACTATGGAGATGAGACTTGGGAGCATCCTCCGCAGATACACTTCTGAGGAGGCCAATAGCTTATGGGTTCCGGAGGTTTGGTGTAATGATGCATGATGAATATGATGAAGACTAGTTGCTGCTGCAGCACCAACCATATAGTGCAGGGGGAACCGCTTAGCATATATAAACATGTTATCATGTATGTAATATATGTGCTGGCTGGTTCCCCTGTGTATCTGGAGCCATGGAATCACCTTGGAATCAGCATAAGGCTTCACACACTCCTAAGCCCCTGCCCCCAGACACCTGTGAAGACTGGGGGTGGGCTTAGAAGGGGTATATTTGTATATAGGTTTTGGATTAAAGTGTCGACAGTCAGAAGGTCGACCATTTAATGTCTAGTTCGACAGCAAATGGTCAACATGCACAAGGTCGACAGGTCTACATGGAAATGGTCGACACATTAAAGGGTCGACTTGAAGGTTCCAGCATGTGAACCCCCAATTAGTGCACCACGGCCCCTCGCATGGTTGGCTTCGTTTGCCATGCTTCGGGCAAGGTGCCTCACTCAGCTTTGTTCAGCACAGGTTACCACTCCCAATTGTAGTCCACGTGGATGGTTAAGTATGAAAAAGTCCTAAAAATGTAAAAAATGTAAAATAAATAATAAGAATTTACTTACCGATAATTCTATTTCTCATAGTCCGTAGTGGATGCTGGGAACTCCGTAAGGACCATGGGGAATAGCGGCTCCGCAGGAGACTGGGCACAAAAGTAAAAGCTTTATGACTAGCTGGTGTGCACTGGCTCCTCCCCCTATGACCCTCCTCCAAGCCTCAGTTAGGATACTGTGCCCGGACGAGCGTACATAATAAGGAAGGATCTTGAATCCCGGGTAAGACTCATACCAGCCACACCAATCACACCGTACAACTTGTGATCTGAACCCAGTTAACAGTATGATAAACGTAGGAGCCTCTGAAAAGATGGCTCACAACAATAAACAACCCGATTTTTGTAACAATAACTATATACAGGTATTGCAGACAATCCGCACTTGGGATGGGCGCCCAGCATCCACTACGGACTATGAGAAATAGAATTATCGGTAAGTAAATTCTTATTTTCTCTGACGTCCTAGTGGATGCTGGGAACTCCGTAAGGACCATGGGGAATAGCGGCTCCGCAGGAGACTGGGTACAAAAGTAAAAGCTTTATGACTAGCTGGTGTGCACTGGCTCCTCCCCCTATGACCCTCCTCCAAGCCTCAGTTAGATTTTTGTGCCCGGCCGAGAAGGGTGCATGCTAGGTAGCTCTCCTGAGCTGCTTAGAGTAAAAGTTTAAATAGGTTTTTTATTTTCAGTGAGACCTGCTGGCAACAGGCTCACTGCATCGTGGGACTAAGGGGAGAAGAAGCGAACTCACCTGCATGCAGAGTGGATTGGGCTTCTTGGCTACTGGACATTAGCTCCAGAGGGACGATCACAGGCTCAGCTTGGATGGGTCCCGGAGCCGCGCCGCCGGCCCCCTTACAGAGCCAGAAGAGCGAAGAGGTCCGGAAAAATCGGCGGCAGAAGACGTTCCTGTCTTCAATAAGGTAGCGCACAGCACTGCAGCTGTGCGCCATTGCTCTCAGCACACTTCACACTCCGGTCACTGAGGGTGCAGGGCGCTGGGGGGGAGCGCCCTGAGACGCAATAAAACACGTTTTAAACCTTATATGGCTAAAGAAATGCATCACATATAGCTCCTGGGCTATATGGATGCATTTAACCCCTGCCAGTTTTCCTAAAAAAAGCGGGAGAAAAGGCAGCCGAAAAGGGGGTGGAGCCTATCTCCTCAGCACACAAGCGCCATTTTCCCTCACAGCTCCGCTGGAAGGACGGCTCCCTGACTCTCCCCTGCAGTCCTGCTACAGAATCAGGGTAAAACAAGAGAGGGGGGGCACTAATTGGCAGATAATACAAATACAGCAGCTATAGAAGGGAGAAACACTTATATAAGGTTATCCCTGTATATATATAGCGCTCTGGTGTGTGCTGGCAAACTCTACCTCTGTCTCCCCAAAGGGCTCGTGGGGTCCTGTCCTCTATCAGAGCATTCCCTGTGTGTGTGCTGTGTGTCGGTACGATTGTGTCGACATGTATGAGGAGGAGTATGTCCACGTGGATGGTTAAGTATGAAAAAGTCCTAAAAATGTAAAAAATTTAAAATAAATAAATAACTCTAAAAACTCATGTCGACCATATGATGTGTCGACCATTGTCACGGCAACCATTTGACCATGTCGACCATATGCATGTCGACCATTTGGTGTTGACCTTTTAACTGTTGACCTATCATCTGCATACCTTGTATTTGTCATTTGCAATAGGACTATTGCAGGAAAGAAGATTTACATTGGATTAAAGCTGTAAATGGCGGATGTGGGAGGGGGATGCAATTAAGTTCATTTTGTATGTAATACAGGTTGAGTAACCCTTATCCAAAATGCTTGGGACCGGAAGTATTTTGGATATTGGATTTTTCCGTATTTTGGAATAATTGCATACCATAATGAGATATCATGGTGATGGGTCTAAGCACAGAATGCATTTATGTTACATATACACCTTATACACACAGCCTGAAGGTCATTTTAGCCAATATTTTTAATAACTTTGTGCATTAAACAAAGTGTGTCTACATTCACACAATTCATTTATGTTTCATATACACCTTATACACACAGCCTGAAGGTCATATAATACAATATGTTTAATAGCTTTGTGTATTAAACAAAGTTTGTGTACATTGAGCCATCAGAAAACAAAGGTTTCACTATTTCGCTCTCGCTCAAAAAATTCTGTAATTCAGAATATTCCGTATTTCAAAATATTTGGATATGGGATACTCAACCTGTATTATATTTCCAGTTTGATTAATAATACTGTCAAGCCACGCATCTGTGCTGTTGTCAGGTGTAAGTAAACGCATTGTTATTCCCTACGTATGTACGCCTGACATTGAAACGTATAAATTTATAACAACTGCTATGTTTTTTTCAGATTAAAGGGTAAGCAGGAAAGTGTATGTTCAGATCAGTTAAAGTATCAAACGCTAAAGGAGCAGCAATGCTGGTATTTGTAGCTAGTTTCCTCCATGAACATATAGGACACCCTCTACATCCCCCTCCCCGTATTCCATTTCAATTTGTACTATTGATGATGAACATTATATAATTCTTTTAGATTTAAATACTAATCTTCTATGCACTAAATGTATTTATAGAGCCTCACAAACATGGCTAAATGCCACAGGAAAAGCTGTATTTTCACCATATGGCAGTAGAATACTTAACAATTATTTGTAAATAATAATTTTATCTTTTGGGGTTTAAAAATAAATGAATGGAATAACTCCACTGAAATCTTAAAAAATATATCATAAATGTAAATGGTAAAAATTTTGTAATTGAATTAAAGAAACAAAAAGGTCTTTCGATAATATATAAATAGTAATATACACATTTTGTCTAATATGTTCATTGTAGTTATCTATAGTTATCCTACTTTCTTAGTAGTTACAATGAGCAACTCACTATAGAAGCATATCCTAAGCCAGGCATGTCCAAACTGCGGCCCTCCAGCTGTTGAGAAACAACACATCCCAGCATGCCCTGAGCCAGCTTTAGTATTCTCTGACAGCAAAACTGTGTCAGGGCATGCTGGGATATGTAGTTTCACAACAGCTGGAGGCCCGCAGTTTGGACATGCCTGTCCTAAGCAATCATGTTATTTGTGTTTTTATACTGTAGTCCTGGTGGATTGAACTGCCATAATGTGAGATCAAAATAACTGGTGGGACTTGATGATGTTGTGAAAAAGCACAGCATATACAAAAGGGAAATAAAATACTTATCTGTATTAACTTTTTTCAATAGTTTGTTAATTTCCAAGTAACCAAGTATTTTAGTATATGCCAACATACAGTGAGTAGTTAGTGCATAAAAATAAATCAAATGTGTATAAGGTAGAATATAAACATAGAATATAACATAGAATATAAACAAATCCCTACTTTTGAATTGCAGATAAACGAACCCGGATAGCTCGGCAACCAAAACTGAGATGTTATTCATGTAACAACAATATAATTTGTAAATCTGTGTCACTCTATAACTCATCTAAGAAAACTGTTTGCATCATGCTGTATATACATATGATGCAATACACAAATGTGTTAACATGTTTGTATCACACAGTATGTACACATTATGTATATCATTCTAACAAGGTTTTAAAAATAAGATTTTACTTACCGATAAATCTATTTCTCGGAGTCCGTAGTGGATGCTGGGGTTCCTGAAAGGACCATGGGGAATAGCGGCTCCGCAGGAGACAGGGCACAAAAAGTAAAGCTTTTCCAGATCAGGTGGTGTGCACTGGCTCCTCCCCCTATGACCCTCCTCCAGACTCCAGTTAGGTACTGTGCCCGGACGAGCGTACACAATAAGGGAGGATTTTGAATCCCGGGTAAGACTCATACCAGCCACACCAATCACACCGTACAACCTGTGATCTAAACCCAGTTAACAGTATGATAACAGCGGAGCCTCTGAAAGATGGCTTCCTTCAACAATAACCCGAATTAGTTAACAATAACTATGTACAATTTATGCAGATAATCCGCACTTGGGATGGGCGCCCAGCATCCACTACGGACTCCGAGAAATAGATTTATCGGTAAGTAAAATCTTATTTTCTCTATCGTCCTAGTGGATGCTGGGGTTCCTGAAAGGACCATGGGGATTATACCAAAGCTCCCAAACGGGCGGGAGAGTGCGGATGACTCTGCAGCACCGAATGAGAGAACTCCAGGTCCTCCTTAGCCAGAGTATCAAATTTGTAAAATTTTACAAACGTGTTCTCCCCTGACCACGTAGCTGCTCGGCAAAGTTGTAATGCCGAGACCCCTCGGGCAGCCGCCCAAGATGAGCCCACCTTCCTTGTGGAGTGGGCCTTTACAGATTTAGGCTGTGGCAGGCCTGCCACAGAATGTGCAAGTTGGATTGTGCTACAGATCCAACGAGCAATCGTCTGCTTAGACGCAGGAGCACCCATCTTGTTGGGTGCATACAATATAAACAACGAGTCAGATTTTCTGACTCCAGCTGTCCTTGCAATATATATTTTTAATGCTCTGACAACGTCCAGTAACTTGGAGTCCTCCAAGTCACTTGTAGCCGCAGGCACTACAATAGGCTGGTTCAGATGAAATGCTGACACCACCTTAGGGAGAAAATGCGGACGAGTCCGCAGTTCTGCCCTGTCCGAATGGAAAATCAGATATGGGCTTTTGTAAGATAAAGCTGCCAATTCTGATACTCTCCTGGCAGAAGCCAGGGCTAGAAGCATGGTCACTTTCCAAGTGAGATATTTCAAATCCACCTTATTTAGTGGTTCAAACCAATGAGATTTTAGAAAGTCCAAAACCACATTGAGATCCCACGGTGCCACTGGAGGCACCACAGGAGGCTGTATATGCAGCACTCCCTTAACAAAGGTCTGGACTTCAGGGACTGAAGCCAATTCTTTTTGAAAGAAAATCGACAGGGCCGAAATTTGAACCTTAATAGATCCCAATTTGAGACCCATAGACAATCCTGATTGCAGGAAATGTAGGAATCGACCCAGTTGAAATTCCTCCGTCGGAGCACTCCGATCTTCGCACCACGCAACATATTTTCGCCAAATTCGGTGATAATGTTGCACGGTTACTTCCTTCCTTGCTTTAATCAAAGTAGGAATGACTTCTTCCGGCATGCCTTTTTCCTTTAGGATCCGGCGTTCAACCGCCATGCCGTCAAACGCAGCCGCGGTAAGTCTTGAAACAGACAGGGACCCTGCTGAAGCAAGTCCCTCCTTAGAGGTAGAGGCCACGGATCTTCCGTGATCATCTCTTGAAGTTCCGGGTACCAAGTCCTTCTTGGCCAATCCGGAACCACTAGTATCGTTCTTACGCCTCTTTGCCGTATAATTCTCAATGCTTTTGGTATGAGAGGCAGAGGAGGAAACACATACACCGACTGGTACACCCAAGGCGTTACCAGCGCGTCCACAGCTATTGCCTGCGGATCTCTTGACCTGGCGCAATACCTGTCCAGTTTTTTGTTGAGGCGAGACGCCATCATGTCCACCATTGGTCTTTCCCAACGGGTTACCAGCATGTGGAAGACTTCTGGATGAAGTCCCCACTCTCCCGGGTGAAGATCGTGTCTGCTGAGGAAGTCTGCTTCCCAGTTGTCCACTCCCGGGATGAACACTGCTGACAGTGCTATCACATGATTCTCTGCCCAGCGAAGAATCCTTGCAGCTTCTGCCATTGCACTCCTGCTTCTTGTGCCGCCCTGTCTGTTCACATGGGCGACTGCCGTGATGTTGTCCGACTGGATCAACACCGGTTTTCCCTGAAGCAGAGGTTCTGCCTGGCTTAGAGCATTGTATATTGCTCTTAGTTCCAGAATGTTTATGTGAAGAGACGTTTCCAGACTCGTCCATACTCCCTGGAAGTTTCTTCCTTGTGTGACTGCTCCCCAGCCTCTCAGGCTGGCGTCCGTGGTCACCAGGATCCAATCCTGTATGCCGAATCTGCGGCCCTCCAATAGATGAGGACTCTGCAACCACCACAGAAGAGACACCCTTGTCCTTGGAGACAGGGTTATCCGTAGGTGCATCTGAAGATGCGACCCTGACCATTTGTCCAACAGATCCCTTTGGAAAATTCTTGCGTGGAATCTGCCGAATGGAATTGCTTCGTAAGAAGCCACCATTTTTCCCAGGACTCTTGTGCATTGATGTACAGACACCTTTCCTGGTTTTAGGAGGTTCCTGACAAGCTCGGATAACTCCTTGGCTTTTTCCTCCGGGAGAAAAACCTTTTTCTGAACCGTGTCCAGAATCATCCCTAGGAACAGCAGACGAGTTGTCGGCATTAACTGGGATTTTGGAATATTCAGAATCCACCCGTGCTGTTTTAGCACTTCTTGAGACAGTGCTAATCCCATCTCTAGCTGTTCTCTGGACCTTGCCCTTATTAGGAGATCGTCCAAGTATGGGATAATTAATATGCCTTTTCTTCGAAGAAGAATCATCATCTCGGCCATTACCTTTGTAAAGATCCGAGGTGCCGTGGACAATCCGAACGGCAGCGTCTGAAACTGATAGTGACAGTTTTGTACAACGAACCTGAGGTACCCCTGGTGTGAGGGGTAAATTGGAACGTGGAGATACGCATCCTTGATGTCCAAGGATACCATAAAGTCCCCCTCTTCCAGGTTCGCTATCACTGCTCTGAGTGACTCCATCTTGAACTTGAACTTCTTTATGTACAGGTTCAAGGACTTCAGATTTAGAATAGGCCTTACCGAGCCATCCGGCTTCGGTACCACAAAAAGAGTGGAATAATACCCCTTCCCTTGTTGTAGAAGAGGTACCTTGACTATCACCTGCTGAGAGTACAGCTTGTGAATGGCTTCCAAAACCGTCTCCCTTTCGGAGGGGGACGTTGGTAAAGCAGACTTCAGGAAACGGCGAGGTGGATCTGTCTCTAATTCCAACCTGTACCCTTGAGATATTATCTGCAGGATCCAGGGATCTACCTGCGAGTGAGCCCACTGCGCGCTGTAATTTTTGAGATGACCGCCCACCGTCCCCGAGTCCGCTTGAGAAGCCCCAGCGTCATGCTGAGGCTTTTGTAGAAGCCGGGGAGGGCTTCTGTTCCTGGGAAGGAGCTGCGTGTTGCTGTCTCTTCCCTCGACCTCTGCCTCGTGGCAGATATGAATAGCCCTTTGCTCTCTTATTTTTAAAGGAACGAAAGGGCTGCGGTTGAAAAGTCGGTGCCTTTTTCTGTTGGGGAGTGACTTGAGGTAGAAAGGTGGATTTCCCGGCTGTAGCCGTGGCCACCAAATCTGATAGACCGACTCCAAATAACTCCTCCCCTTTATACGGCAAAACTTCCATATGCCGTTTTGAATCCGCATCGCCTGTCCACTGTCGCGTCCATAAAGCTCTTCTGGCCGAAATGGACATAGCACTTACCCGTGATGCCAGTGTGCAGATATCCCTCTGTGCATCACGCATATAAAGAAATGCATCCTTTATTTGTTCTAACGACAGTAAAATATTGTCCCTGTCCAGGGTATCAATATTTTCCATCAGGGACTCTGACCAAACTACCCCAGCACTGCCCATCCAGGCAGTCGCTACAGCTGGTCGTAGTATAACACCTGCATGTGTGTATATACTTTTTTGGATATTTTCCATCCTCCTATCTGATGGATCTTTAAGTGCGGCCGTCTCAGGAGAGGGTAACGCCACTTGTTTAGATAAGCGTGTTAGCGCCTTGTCCACCCTAGGAGGTGTTTCCCAGCGCTCCCTAACCTCTGGCGGGAAAGGGTATAATGCCAATAATTTCTTTGAAATTATCAGCTTTTTATCAGGGGCAACCCACGCTTCATTACACACGTCATTTAATTCTTCTGATTCAGGAAAAACTATAGGTAGTTTTTTCACACCCCACATAATACCCTGTTTAGTGGTACCTGTAGTATCAGCTAAATGTAACGCCTCCTTCATTGCCAAAATCATATAACGTGTGGCCCTACTGGAAAATACGGTTGATTCGTCACCGTCACCACTGGAGTCAGTGCCTGCGTCTGGGTCTGTGTCGACCGACTGAGGCAAAGGGCGTTTCACAGCCCCTGACGGTGTTTGAGTCGCCTGGACAGGCACTAATTGATTGTCCGGCCGCCTCATGTCGTCAAACGACTGCTTTAGCGTGTTGACACTATCCCGTAGTTCCATAAATAAAGGCATCCATTCTGGTGTCGACTCCCTAGGGGGTGACATCCTCATATTTGGCAATTGCTCCGCCTCCACACCAATATCGTCCTCATACATGTCGACACACACGTACCGACACACAGCAGACACACAGGGAATGCTCCTAACGAAGACAGGACCCACTAGCCCTTTGGGGAGACAGAGGGAGAGTTTGCCAGCACACACCAAAAGCGCTATATATATATCAGGGATAGCCTTATAATAAGTGCTCCCTTATAGCTGCTTTGTTATATCAAAATATCGCCATAAATTTGCCCCCCCCTCTCTGTTTTACCCTGTTTCTGTAGTGCAGTGCAGGGGAGAGACTTGGGAGCCGTCCTGACCAGCGGAGCTGTGAGAGGAAATGGCGCCGTGTGCTGAGGAGATAGGCCCCGCCCCTTTTCTGGCGGGCTCGTCTCCCGCTATTTAGAGAAATCAGGCAGGGGTTAAATATCTCCATATAGCCTCTAGGGGCTATATGTGAGGTATTTTTAGCCTTTATATAGGTTACATTTGCCTCCCAGGGCGCCCCCCCCCAGCGCCCTGCACCCTCAGTGACCGCGTGTGAAGTGTGCTGAGAGGAAAATGGCGCACAGCTGCAGTGCTGTGCGCTACCTTTAGAAGACTGCAGGAGTCTTCAGCCGCCGATTCTGGACCTCTTCTGACTTCAGCATCTGCAAGGGGGCCGGCGGCGCGGCTCCGGTGACCATCCAGGCTGTACCTGTGATCGTCCCTCTGGAGCTTGATGTCCAGTAGCCAAGAAGCCAATCCATCCTGCACGCAGGTGAGTTGACTCCTTCTCCCCTCAGTCCCTCGCTGCAGTGATCCTGTTGCCAGCAGGAATCACTGTAAAATAAAAAACCTAGCTAAACTTTTTCTAAGCAGCTCTTTAGGAGAGCCACCTAGATTGCACCCTTCTCGGCCGGGCACAAAAATCTAACTGGAGTCTGGAGGAGGGTCATAGGGGGAGGAGCCAGTGCACACCACCTGATCTGGAAAAGCTTTACTTTTTGTGCCCTGTCTCCTGCGGAGCCGCTATTCCCCATGGTCCTTTCAGGAACCCCAGCATCCACTAGGACGATAGAGAAATATACATAAACTAAAGATGCTTTTACTTTTTCCATGTAACTGGTAATCATGGACTGTATCTAGATTTTCTTCAAAGGGACTCTGGCAGTGGTCAAACGCTTATCTATTAACAGTTGTATTGATTTACAATGACCCATGACGGTACAGAGATGTTAGCAAGTCAGTACTGCAGCTGACAGAAGTAGAAGACAGGAATAAGATGTGAGCTGGATGAAGTAACAGCAGCACTTTCTTTGTGCTGGGTAGTAGTTGTACAGCACAGCTGTGTTTGCTCACATTTAATTTCATTATTATTATTTATCATTCAAGCTAAAGAATTTAGTTCCAGCATTACATGGAGTCATGGCAAGCACAGGCAGAATTTAACAGCATACAGTCACCAGACAGAATTATTTATATGCAGTAGACGAGGCACAGCTCTCAGCACTACATCAGTAGCTCCCCTGTCACGGGTGTAGTACGGTATGCCGGCGCTCGTGCTCCCGGCGACCAGCATACCGGCATACCGACAGCGTGGCGAGCGCATAGGAGCCCCTTGCTCACTGCGCTCGCCACGCTACGGGCACGGTGGCGCTCTACGCGCGCCACGCTATTTTATTCTCCCTCCAGGGGGGTCGTGGACCCCCACGAGGGAGAATAGTTGTCGGTATGCCGGGTGTCGGGATTCCGGCGCCGGTATACTTTGCGCCGGGATCCCGACATTCGGCAAACAGAAGACCACCCTCTGTCACAGTACATAGAGGTATACAGTATGTATACATCACTACATGATGCAAGTTCCAAACTCACAATTCACTATTCAAAGTCTGCAAAATCATATAATAAAATACATAATCATAAGGTAGATACGATTTTAGATTGTAAAATCTTAGGAACTGGAAAAGGAAAGACTGAAGAGATGTGTTTATAAATAGCATAAGTATGTGGGGTCCACATAGAGGGGGCCTTATATTTCAGGGGGCAACATTCAAATAAATGGACATGCCAGTGCAAATTGCTTAATTCTGCAGGCTCTGTTCCACAATATTTATAGCTCTTGATATGTACATATAATAAGTGAAAACTTTCTGACAAATAGTATTTATTAGTACTGATCCATCAGCCTTTACATGTTGTAAATACAGTAATCAGTAGATTACATACAGTGTGTCAGATAAAAGTTTGCTGCCCTGTAGTCCTTTAATTCATATCACATATCACCTATGTTATATGAATCAGTCATTGCAACAGACAAGGGATATGACAAGTTTGCTGCTTGAAATGAGTTTGCACCGCTGGGGTGATTATACAAGTTGCGCTCTACCTGTTTCTACTGACAGCTATGATGTCAGGTACCATGGTTAAGTTTTTCCTGTACTGTAATTGATTAAACTCTATTATGGCTACCTGACCTGAATGTTAGATGCAGCTTAGTTGGGGAACCGAGATTCCAGAATTAACATCTACTGTCAGCACTGTGATTAAAATTATTCCATACGTGTCAAACAGACAAATTTTAAATGATTTGTTTTCCAAGCATTAGCACAGCTAAAACAATTTTACACACACACACACACACACACACACACACACACACACACACACACACACACACACACACACACGCACACACTGTCATTCAGTCTTATTTCATCCTGTACTTAACGCTGTACAGAGAATGACATATTAGCTAGATTAAAGTCTCTTAAATATTGTCCAAAATGCAATCACTGAGCACTTGTAACAGGGATAAACAAGACACCTTTTCAGAATTGCTAACAGTGGAGAAGAAATATCCTTACCTGGAAGGTGCAGACTGATTACCTGCAGGAAATGTAGATCTCCTCAGTATTGCAGAGCTGTCATGCATATGACTAACAGTAGTGGTGGTCTGAAGGAAAAAAAGAGCTTTATTAAGTCCTATATCTGAGAAGATATCAGTATGTATGGAAGAAGTCTGCTGGTTGTGCTCACGTAGGAATAAATAATAAAAAGCAATGGAAACTGAGCAGCATCCACGGTATGAGAGTGGAAGACCTCTAGTGGTAATACGCTGAAGCTGCTGCACATTTGTGCAGACTTAGGAGACCGTGCTTGTGAGAGAGGAAGTGTCACAGAGATAGGCAGCCTCGTAGTCTATGCTACATTACACTTTTTTTGTTAGTTAAAGGGAAATGGGTGAATCCAGTATACTGTATGCAGCACACATGTACAGAATTCTGTTCAATTTCCAATTCAATTTTATTCAGTGTAAGGGGCATATTCATCATAATCCGAAATATTTTCAAAGTGAAAATATTTACTAAGTTACTAAATTCATCTTGCCAGGAGATGGGCTCTGTTAGTAGTCTGTTCTGGCGAAGAACTGGCAGCAGCATGATAACACTGCTTCCTGGTTTGGGTCCCCTGCAGCTGATGTGGATGTGTATGCATAGCATACTTACCTACTCTACCGGAAGCTGCGGGAGGCTCCCGTTTTTTGGGGTAGCCCCCCGTACCCCCGGAAGAGTGGGCAGGTCTCCCGCATCCTGCTCGCATCTTAGAGATGCGAGCAGGATGGAGATAACCTTCCGCATTCGCGGGTCCGTCGGGTGGAGAAGGGGTTAAAATGGCGCAAATTGCATCATTTTAGCCCCGCCCCCTTCCCGCAAGCCCGCAAATTGCGCCATTTCCCGATGTGGGGGCGGGGCTTAGTGATGTCATAGTCCGGGCCCGCCCCCGAAGACACCTGCTGCGTCTCCCGGAGAGGAGACTTACAATGTAGGTAAGTATGATGCATAGGCGTGCGCAACTAATTTTATTAGGGGGTGCACTGTCTTTTGGGTGTGTCTAGCATCGCCCAGGGACATGTCTAACACTATTTAACATTCTCTCAGTAAAATCACATGGCTTAATCTAATTTCTCCCTAGTTCCTAATACTACAAGTAGATATAATACACCCCAAAGAAATAAAATGAAACATAATGGTGACACCACCAGCCAGTACTGACTGTTTGCTACGGCATAACCCCAAGTCCCAGCTGCTGCTGCATTCTATCGCTGCTTACACTTGCCCAACCTATCCCTGACCAGGCGGCAAAACTAGAGTGTGGTGGGTCTAGGTCCATATGCATACACACACACACACACACACACACACACACACACACACACACACACACACACACACACACACACTGTCACACTTGCCCATCACAGAGCCCTCCTCTGCAGGACACCAGCATTTGTCACACATGACCTCATGCTCACCAGATACTGACAGTAGTGCCCCTTATTCACATTATGCCATACAGCATGAGTCAAAATGCAAATTATGCCACAAGATATGAGCTGAAATTCACGATATGCCACACGGTATGAGCCGAAATTCACGATATGCCACACGGTATGAGCCGAGTTCACATTATACCACTCACAGTTACAGACCGTACTGCTGAACTGCTGGCTGATTCATTAAGTCAATGAATTTGATTACATTTGTTCTCCTCTGATATGCTGCTATTTCACAGTGGCATTAGCGCGGCAAATGATGAGCGAGAGTGTGGGCCAGTGCGAGGGCATGACATCATTGCATTACATAGCACAGTTAGAGGAGGAGCTGGGAGGAGATTTATGTGCACCCATGATTAACCCGGGAACCTGGCCTCCATGGGCCAGTAATACAGTTCTGACCAGCAGGGTAATAATGATTAAAATAATTATTTCAATTAAGCTCCAGCCTCTCCCAGTGGTGCTTTCTTATGTTCTGCAAACAATAGGGCTGATGTAAATTTGGAGGCAAGATATCAGAAATAGTCTCAGTGACGGAAACTCTGAACCATCTCAGCAGAATGTGTCTTCCGGAGCCTCTGAGTTCCCTTGAGAGCAACGCTGCCTGTTGCGTGGATGCACGCGAAGATTGAGAGCACAGGTGGGCTGAAGGAGAGCACAGGAGAGCAGGAGGGAGGGCTGAAGGAGAGCACGGATGGGCGGGAGGGCTGGAGGAGCGCACGGGCGGGCTGGAGAAGAGCATCAGGCTGGAGGAGTGCACGGGCGGGCTGGAGAAGAGCATCAGGCTGGAGGAGAGCATGGGCGGGCGTGTGTGCGTGCAGGCTGGAGGAGAGCATGGGCGGGCATGCGTGTGGGCTGGAGGAGAGCACAGGCAGACGGGTAGGAGGGTGGGATTTGGAGGAGAGCACGGGCAGATGGGAGAAAGGGAGGGGGTGCTGGAGGAGAAGAAGGGCGGATGGTAGGGAGGGAGGGCAGGCTGCAGGATAGGATGGGAGGGAGGGCAGGCTGGAGCAGAGGATGGGAGGGAGGGCAGGCTGGAGGAGAGGACGGTGGATGGGAGGGAGGGCAGGCTGGAGGAGAGGGCGTTCGGACGGGAGGGAGGGCAGGAGGAGAGGATGGGAGGGCGGGCAGGAAGAGAGGACGTTCGGAAGGGAGGGTGGGCAGGAGGAGAGGACGTTCGGATGGGAGGGAGGGCGGGCAGGAGGAGAAGACATTCGGACGGGAGGGAAGGCGGGCAAGAGGAGAGGACGTTCGGACGGGAAGGAAGGAGGGCAGGAGGAGAGGGCGGTCAGACGGGAGGGAGGGCAGGAGGAGAGGACGGGAGGAAGGGAGGGCAGGCAAGAGGAGAGGACGGGAGAGAGGGAGGGCGGGCAGGAGGAGAGGACGGTCGGACAAGAGGTCGGACGGGAGGAGAGGACGGTCGGACGGGAGGAGAGGAAGGGCGGGCAGGAGGAGAGGATGGTCGGACGGGAGGGAGGGCGGGCAGGCAGGAGAGGACGGTCGGACGGTAGGGAGGGCGGGTAGGAGGAGAGGACGGTCGGATGGATGGGAGGGCGGGCAGGAGGAGAGGATGGTCAGACGGGAGGGAGGGTGGGAAGGAGGAGTGGATTGGAGCGTGAGAAAGCTAGAGGAGAGGATGGTCGGATGGGAGGGAGGGCGGAGAGGATGGGAGGGAGGGCGGGCAGGAGGAGAAGACGTTCGGACGGGAGGGAGGGCAGGAGAAGAGGACGGTCGGACTGGAGGGAGGGCGGGTGGGCAGGCAGGCAGGAGGAGAGGACGGGAGGAGAGGACGGGAGGGAGGGCGGGTAGGAGGAGAGGATGGTCGGATGGATGGGAGGGCAGGCAGGAGGAGAGGACGATCAGACGGGAGGGAGGGTGGGCAGGAGGAGTGGATGGGAGCATGAGAGAGCTAGAGGAGAGGATGGTCGGATGGGAGGGAGGGCGGAGAGGATGGTTGGATGGGAGGGAGGGTGGGCAGGAGGAGAGGACGGTTGGATGGGAGGGAGGGAGGGCAGGAGGAGAGGACGTTCGGACGAGAGGAAGGGCAGGAGGAGAGGATGTTCGGACGGGAGGGCGGGCAAGAGGAGAGGACGGTTGGATGGGAGTGAGGGCAGGCAGTCAGGAGGAGAGGAGAGTCAGAGTAGAGGAGAGTCGGAGAGTAGAGGAGAGTCGGACGGGAGGGAGTGCAGGCAGTAAGAGCGGATCGGAGGGTGGGTGAGCTGGAGGAGATGACTTAGGACAGCTGGAGGAGAGGACAGAAGGGTGGGAGAGCTGGAGGAGAGGACTTGGGAGGGCTGGAGGAGAGGACTTGGGAGGGCTGGAGGAGAGGACAGGCAGACGAGAGGGCTGGAGGAAAGGACGATCGGACGGGAAGGAGGAGAGAATGGGCAGATGGGAGGTAGGGCTGGAGGAGAACGCGGGCAGGAAGGAGGGCTGGAGGAGAGCACGGACGGGTGCGTGGGGGGATCTGGGGGAGAGCACAGGTTGGATGAGAGTGCAGGCGGCAGGCAAGCTGGAGGAGCGTGCCAGCGGAAGGTGGGGGCTGGTGGAGAGCACTGCCTGTGACGTGGATGCACAAAAGGATTAAGAGGACAGGCTGTAGGAGAGCATGGGCGGGTGGGTGAGCAGGCGTGCGTACAGGCTGGAAGAGAGCATGGGCGGCCGTGCGTGTAGACTTGAGGAGAGCCCGGGTAGGAGGAGAGCTGTCGGAGAGCACAGGCGCGCGCGCGCTGTGACACCATTGTGTCACTTCCTGAGGTAACATCAGTCCCCCTGTGAAGGTGGTCTTCAGTATGCTGACTGACGGGATCCCTTGTCTGTTGCAATGACTGATTCATATAACATAGGTGATATGTGATATGAATTAAAGGACTACAGGGCAGCAAACTTTTATCTGACACACTGTATGTAATCTACTGATTACTGTATTTACAACATGTAACGGCTGATGGATCAGTACTAATAAATACTATTTGTCAGAAAGTTTTCACTTATTATATGTACATATCAAGAGCTATAAATATTGTGGAACAGAGCCTGCAGAATTAAGCTATTTGCACTGGCATGTCCATTTATTTGAATGTTGCCCCCTGAAATATACGGCCCCCTCTATGTGGACCCCACATACTTAAGCTATTTATAAACACATCTCTTCAGTCTTTCCTTTCCAGTTCCTAAGATTTTACAATCTAAAATCGTATCTACCTTATGATTATGTATTTTATTATATGATTTTGCAGACTTTGAATAGTAAATTGTGAGTTTGGAACTTGCATCATGTAGTGATGTATACATAGGCCCTCATTCCGAGTCGTTCGCTCGGTAATTTTCTTCGCATCGCAGCGTTTTTCTGCTTAGTACGCATGCGCAATGTTCGCACTGCGACTGCGCCAAGTAATTTTGCTATGAAGATAGTTTTTTTACTCACGGCTTTTTCTTCGCTCCGGCGATCGTAATGTGATTGACAGGAAATGGGTGTAACTCGGCGGAAACACGGCGTTTTATGGGCGTGTGGATAAAAACGCTACCGTTTCCGTAAAAAACGCGGGAGTGGCTGGAGAAACGGGGGAGTGTCTGGGCGAACGCTGGGTGTGTTTGTGACGTCAAACCAGGAACGACAAGCACTGAACTGATCGCAGATGCCGAGTAAGTCTGAAGCTACTCTGAAACTGCTAAGTAGTTTGTAATCGCAATATTGCGAATACATCGTTCGCAATTTTAAGAAGCTAAGATACACTCCCAGTAGGCGGCGGCTTAGCGTGTGTAACTCTGCTAAAATCGCCTTGCGAGCGAACAACTCGGAATGAGGGCCATACTGTATACCTGTATGTACTGTGACAGAGGGTGGTCTTCTGTTTTCCGAATGTCGGGATCCCGGCGCAAAGTATACCGGCGCCGGAATCCTGACAGCCGGCATACCAACACTTATTCTACCTCGTGGGGGTCCACGACCCCCCTGGAGGGAGAATAAAATAGCGTGGCGCGCGTAGCACGCCACCGTGCCCGTAGCGTGGCGAGCGCAGTGAGCCCGCAAGGGGCTCATTTGCGCTCGCCACACTGTCTGTATGCCGGCGGTCGGGCTCCCGGCGCCGGTATGCTGGTCGCCGGGAGCCCGACCGTCGGCATACCGTACTGAACCCCACTGTGAGGTCACCGGCCACTCAGCAGTTATTATCAGTGGTTCGGGCGGCTCACGCAGCAGGTGCAGCGGGAGGCACAGGATTGAGCTGCAGGCTGGGGTCCGATCGCACACGCGGCGATCACTGTGCTGCAGCAAGCCTGGAGTGTGGGGTGGTGCCGGACATTAGGGGGTGCCTGTGCGCACCAGGCACCCCCCGTGCGCACGCCTATGTGTGTATGCCATTCCAGAGCAAGGGAAATCTGACATCTTTGCAGGCCCTATAGAAACCTATGGGGGCTGTGGCGGCTGTTGGAAATGGAGGTACTGCAGCAGATCTCAGAAGCTGTGGTCCCTCTATGGCACATTTGCAGTATACTTAATAATATTTGCTGGTATCCCCTAATAACTGCTGTTTTTAGGGCATATCCTGCAAATACTATTTGATAAATAGACCCCTGAAAGAGATATGTGGCACAGGTGGTAGGAAGAATTATACTGTATGTGTGTGAATGCATGCATACATACATACATACATACATACATACATACATACATACATACATACATACATGCATACACTGTAGTACGTATGCATAAATCTAAATTCTACAGCATTAACAAGGTTGTTTTGTGAGATAATTGAACCCCAATAATTTGCAAAGCGTATTGGTTTTTTTATGACCTTCATCTTTTGTGTTATCTGGGGATAAAACTATTACAGTGCCAAGGAACATATTTCTTTATTTTATATATATATATATATATATATATATATATATATTTCTAAAATCCTCTGATGTGGATAAGCTGACGTGTACAATAGTTCTGGGTTCTTGCATACCTTTATTTTGTTAATTATCGCAGGGACAGTACAAACTTGTAAAGTACATTTGTCGTCTACACATTCATGAGAACGCAGTTTATCAATTGAATAGTAAGGAGTCACTTCAATGAATTACACTGTACCATATTACTTAGAGAATAAAGAGGTATTCTTACATCCCAGGCAGAACAATGGCTGCAGCACAGGGTTATGGGTATGGAACAGAAAATAAGAATTTACTTACCGATAATTCTATTTCTCGGAGTCCGTAGTGGATGCTGGGGTTCCTGAAAGGACCATGGGGAATAGCGGCTCCGCAGGAGACAGGGCACAAAAAGTAAAGCTTTTCCAGATCAGGTGGTGTGCACTGGCTCCTCCCCCTATGACCCTCCTCCAGACTCCAGTTAGGTACTGTGCCCGGACGAGCGTACACAATAAGGGAGGATTTTGAATCCCGGGTAATACTCATACCAGCCACACCAATCACACCGTACAACTTGTGATCTAAACCCAGTTAACAGTATGATAACAGAAGAGCCTCTGAAAGATGGCTCCCTAAACAATAACCCGAATTAGTTAACAATAACTATGTACAAGTATTGCAGATAATCCGCACTTGGGATGGGCGCCCAGCATCCACTACGGACTCCGAGAAATAGAATTATCGGTAAGTAAATTCTTATTTTCTCTATCGTCCTAGTGGATGCTGGGGTTCCTGAAAGGACCATGGGGATTATACCAAAGCTCCCAAACGGGCGGGAGAGTGCGGATGACTCTGCAGCACCGAATGAGAGAACTCCAGGTCCTCCTTTGCCAGGGTATCAAATTTGTAGAATTTTACAAACGTGTTCTCCCCTGACCACGTAGCTGCTCGGCAGAGTTGTAATGCCGAGACCCCTCGGGCAGCCGCCCAAGATGAGCCCACCTTCCTTGTGGAATGGGCCTTAACAGATTTAGGCTGTGGCAGGCCTGCCACAGAATGTGCAAGTTGAATTGTGTTACAAATCCAACGAGCAATCGACTGCTTAGAAGCAGGCGCACCCAACTTGTTGGGTGCATACTGTATAAACAGCGAGTCAGATTTTCTGACTCCAGCCGTCCTTGAAATGTATATTTTTAAAGCTCTGACAACGTCCAACAACTTGGAGTCCTCCAAGTCGCTTGTAGCCGCAGGCACTACAATAGGCTGGTTCAGGTGAAACGCTGATACCACCTTAGGGAGAAAATGCGGACGCGTCCGCAGCTCTGCCCTATCCGAATGGAAAATTAAATAAGGGCTTTTATAAGATAAAGCCGCCAGTTCAGATACTCTCCTGGCGGACGCCAGGGCCAGTAACATAGTCACTTTCCATGTGAGATATTTCAAATCCACATTTTTTAGTGGTTCAAACCAATGGGATTTGAGGAAATCTAAAACTACATTTAGATCCCACGGTGCCACCGGAGGCACCACAGGAGGCTGTATATGCAGTACTCCTTTGACAAAAGTCTGGACCTCAGGAACTGAGGCCAATTCTTTTTGGAAGAATATTGACAGGGCCGAAATTTGAACCTTAATAGATCCCAATTTGAGACCCATAGACAATCCTGATTGCAGGAAATGTAGGAAACGACCCAGTTGAAATTCCTCCGTCGGAGCACTCCGATCCTCGCACCACGCAACATATTTCCGCCAAATGCGGTGATAATGCTTCGCGGTGACTTCCTTTCTTGCCTTAATCAAGGTAGGAATGACTTCTTCTGGAATGCCTTTTCCTTTTAGGATCTGGCGTTCAACCGCCATGCCGTCAAACGCAGCCGCGGTAAGTCTTGGAATAGACACGGTCCCTGCTGAAGCAGGTCCTGTCTTAGAGGTAGAGGCCACGGATCGTCCGTGACCATCTCTTGAAGTTCCGGGTACCAAGACCTTCTTGGCCAATCCGGAGCCACTAGTATCGTTCTTACTCCGCTTTGCCGTATGATTCTCAATACCTTTGGTATGAGAGGCAGAGGAGGAAACACATACACCGACTGGTACACCCAAGGTGTTACCAGCGCGTCCACAGCTATTGCCTGCGGATCTCTTGACCTGGCGCAATACCTGTCCAGTTTTTTGTTGAGGCGAGACGCCATCATGTCCACCATTGGTCTTTCCCAACGGTTTATTAGCATGTGGAAAACTTCTGGATGAAGTCCCCACTCTCCCGGGTGAAGATCGTGTCTGCTGAGGAAGTCTGCTTCCCAGTTGTCCACTCCCGGGATGAACACTGCTGACAGTGCTATCACGTGATTCTCCGCCCAGCGAAGGATCCTGGCAGCTTCTGCCATTGCACTCCTGCTTCTTGTGCCGCCCTGTCTGTTTACATGGGCGACTGCCGTGATGTTGTCCGACTGGATCAACACCGGTCTTCCTTGAAGCAGAGGTTCCGCCTGGCTTAGAGCATTGTAGATTGCTCTTAGTTCCAGAATGTTTATGTGAAGAGACTTTTCCAGGCTCGACCACACTCCCTGGAAGTTTCTTCCTTGTGTGACTGCTCCCCAGCCTCTCAGGCTGGCGTCCGTGGTCACCAGGATCCAATCCTGTATGCCGAATCTGCGGCCCTCCAATAGATGAGCCCTCTGCAACCACCACAGAAGAGATACCCTTGTCCTTGGAGACAGGGTTATCCGCAGGTGCATCTGAAGATGCGTGCATTGATGTACAGACACCTTTCCTGGTTTTAGGAGATTCCTGACCAGGTCGGATAACTCCTTGGCTTTTTCCTCGGGAAGAAAAACCTTTTTCTGAACCGTGTCCAGAATCATCCCTAGGAACAGCAGACGAGTTGTCGGCATTAATTGGGATTTTGGAATATTCAGAATCCATCCGTGCTGCTTTAGCACCTCTTGAGATATTGCTAATCCCATCTCTAGCTGTTCTCTGGACCTTGCCCTTATTAGGAGATCGTCCAAGTATGGGATAATTAATACGCCTTTTCTTCGAAGAAGAATCATCATCTCGGCCATTACCTTTGTAAAGACCCGAGGTGCCGTGGACAAACCAAACGGCAGCGTCTGAAACTGATAGTGACAGTTTTGTACAACGAACCTGAGGTACCCCTGGTGTGAGGGGTAAATTGGAACGTGGAGATACGCATCCTTGATGTCCAAGGATACCATAAAGTCCCCTTCTTCCAGGTTCGCTATCACTGCTCTGAGTGACTCCATCTTGAACTTGAACTTCTTTATGTACAGGTTCAAGGACTTCAGATTTAGAATAGGCCTTACCGAGCCATCCGGCTTCGGTACCACAAATAGAGTGGAATAATACCCCTTCCCTTGTTGTAGAAGAGGTACCTTGACTATCACCTGCTGAGAGTACAGCTTGTGAATGGCTTCCAAAACCGTCTCCCTTTCGGAAGGGAACGTTGGTAAAGCAGACTTCAGGAAACGGCGAGGTGGATCTGTCTCTAATTCCAACCTGTACCCCTGAGATATTATCTGCAGGATCCAGGGATCTACCTGCGAGTGAGCCCACTGCGCGCTGTAATTTTTGAGACGACCTCCCACCATCCCCGAGTCCGCTTGAGAAGCCCCAGCGTCATGCTGAGGCTTTTGTAGAAGCCGGGGAGGGCTTCTGTTCCTGGGAAGGAGCTGCCTGTTGCTGTTTCTTCCCTCGACCTCTGCCTCGTGGCAGATATGAATAGCCCTTTGCTCTCTTATTTTTAAAGGAACGAAAGGGCTGCGGTTGAAAAGTCGGTGCCTTTTTCTGTTGGGGAGTGACTTGAGGTAGAAAGGTGGATTTCCCGGCTGTAGCCGTGGCCACCAAATCTGATAGACCGACTCCAAATAACTCCTCCCCTTTATACGGCAAAACTTCCATATGCCGTTTTGAATCCGCATCGCCTGTCCACTGTCGCGTCCATAAAGCTCTTCTGGCCGAAATGGACATAGCACTTACCCGTGATGCCAGTGTGCAGATATCCCTCTGTGCATCACGCATATAAAGAAATGCATCCTTTATTTGTTCTAACGACAGTAAAATATTGTCCCTGTCCAGGGTATCAATATTTTCAATCAGGGACTCTGACCAAACTACCCCAGCACTGCACATCCAGGCAGTCGCTATAGCTGGTCGTAGTATAACACCTGCATGTGTGTATATACTTTTTTGGATATTTTCCATCCTCCTATCTGATGGATCTTTAAGTGCGGCCGTCTCAGGAGAAGGTAACGCCACTTGTTTTGATAAGCGTGTTAGCGCCTTGTCCACCCTAGGAGGTGTTTCCCAGCGCTGCCTAACCTCTGGCGGGAAAGGGTATAATGCCAATAATTTCTTTGAAATTATCAGCTTTTTATCAGGGGCAACCCACGCTTCATCACACACGTCATTTAATTCTTCTGATTCAGGAAAAACTATAGGTAGTTTTTTCACACCCCACATAATACCCTGTTTAGTGGTACCTGTAGTATCAGCTAAATGTAACGCCTCCTTCATTGCCAAAATCATATAACGTGTGGCCCTACTGGAAAATACGGTTGATTCGTCACCACTGGAATCAGTGCCTGTGTCTGGGTCTGTGTCGACCGACTGAGGCAAAGGGCGTTTTACAGCCCCTGACGGTGTTTGAGGCGCCTGGACAGGCACTAATTGATTGTCCGGCCGCCTCATGTCGTCAAACGACTGCTTTAGCGTGTTGACACTATCCCGTAATTCCATAAATAAAGGCATCCATTCAGGTGTCGACCCCCTAGGAGGTGACATCCCCATATTTGGCAATTGCTCCGCCTCCACACCAATATCGTCCTCATACATGTCGACACACACGTACCGACACACAGCAGACACACAGGGAATGCTCTAAACGAAGACAGGACCCACTAGCCCTTTGGGGAGACAGAGGGAGAGTCTGCCAGCACACACCAAAAAGCGCTATATATGACAGGGATAGCCTTATAATAAGTGCTCCCTTATAGCTGCTTTATATATATCAAGATATTGCCATTAAATTTGCCCCCCCTCTCTGTTTTACCCTGTTTCTGTAGTGCAGTGCAGGGGAGAGACTTGGGAGCCGTCCTGACCAGCGGAGCTGTGAGAGGAAATGGCGCCGTGTGCTGAGGAGATAGGCCCCGCCCCTTTTTCGGCGGGCTCGTCTCCCGCTATTTTGTGAATACAGGCAGGGGTTAAATATCTCCATATAGCCTCTGGGGGCTATATGTGAGGTATTTTTAGCCTTTATATAGGTTTACATTTGCCTCCCAGGGCGCCCCCCCCCAGCGCCCTGCACCCTCAGTGACTGCGTGTGAAGTGTGCTGAGAGGAAAATGGCGCACAGCTGCAGTGCTGTGCGCTACCTTTAGAAGACTGCAGGAGTCTTCAGCCGCCGATTCTGGACCTCTTCTTACTTCAGCATCTGCAAGGGGGCCGGCGGCGCGGCTCCGGTGACCATCCAGGCTGTACCTGTGATCGTCCCTCTGGAGCTGATGTCCAGTAGCCAAGAAGCCAATCCATCCTGCACGCAGGTGAGTTCACTTCTTCTCCCCTCTGTCCCTCGTTGCAGTGATCCTGTTGCCAGCAGGAATCACTGTAAAATAAAAAACCTAAGCTAAACTTTCTCTAAGCAGCTCTTTATGAGAGCCACCTAGAATTGCACCCTTCTCGGCCGGGCACAAAAATCTAACTGGAGTCTGGAGGAGGGTCATAGGGGGAGGAGCCAGTGCACACCACCTGATCTGGAAAAGCTTTACTTTTTGTGCCCTGTCTCCTGCGGAGCCGCTATTCCCCATGGTCCTTTCAGGAACCCCAGCATCCACTAGGACGATAGAGAAACAATGGGGTAAATTTACTAAGATGGGAGTTCTATTTAAGATGGGATGTTGCCCATAGCAACCAATCAGATTCTTCTTCTCATTTTTCTAGCAGCTTCTAGAAGATAATACCTGGAATCTGATTGGTTGCTATGGGCAACATCCCATCTTAAATGGAACTCCCATCTTAGTAAATTTACCCCAATAAGAGAGGGTATTTTTCACCCATGTAATATGAAATTTTCCCCGCTGCTGATTGGTCAAATATTTGAATCTGCTGTAAGCATATATTTTATCAGAAGCCACATGGCTTCTATTATATAGCAAATGGTGCTTTGTCAAAACATTGCAACACCATTTTCTTTCTGTCCAAACTAAAGAGTAGTGAAGCTTTCTCTGTTCATCCTATGACATCACACTCACTGCTTTGCCAGTCTCCAGCCAAAATCAATGCAGCCTTTTACATAGGTCTATGGAAAGATAAATGTATGAATATTAAGAGCAGCCAGCTCTGCCTAACCTTTTATAAAGTATTCTGGCATAGCAAGCAGTGACTCGGTAAGCCGAGAAAATCCTTACTTGTAAATTCTGTTCAGTAGCCAGCGCTTGTAATGTTACAGACTTGTTAGATGCTTTCTGGCACAAATCCCACTTACAGTATTGAAAGGATATCAGCCTCTTCTTGTACCCCTCGATTTGATGGCCACTGACGTCAGTGAGAGCAATCCTTAAAATTACAGATTATACACGACACCATGTAATTAAGAATCACTCTGCGTTTATTGTTCATAACAATGGTATATAAGGCATCATTGTCTAGGGAGGGATTGGAATGTCCAGGGAGGGGTAGGCAAAAGTAAATACTTTATTGGTTTAACTTTACTGCATAGGAGGGATAAAACAGGCTACATGGGGGGGGATGTAGGATACAGCCTAGTACTTCATCTAGGGGTGGTGATTTCACACAGTTCCCAACAAACTATGGGTGGAGCTATATTCATTTTATGCAATGCAAGCTAAATCCAAGGCAAAAGAAAAAGAAACAATATTTACACAATGCACACTGACAGAGGAGATTTAACCCTTCAATCCCCTCTTAGAATCATGATTGTTATATGACATGATTCTTAAGTGAGGCTCCTTTCTTGTTCCTCCAGTTCTTGAGATATTGGGCATAATCGTCGGGTCCCTTACTATCAGAGGAGGTGACAGGACTGGTGGTTATATCATAGTACATCAGGGCCTTATCAATGCCTTTGGAGGTAAGTTTCTTTCCACAGGGAATTACACAATAAACTATAATGCCTAAAAGAATTAAAGTTACAAGTATGAATATGCTTATTTGCACAAGAGCCTGTTTCCAATTTTCAAACCACCCAAAATATTGACTCCATGGGTTATCAATACCTGAATTTTTCTTAAGTTCTATGGATAAGGTTTCTAACTTGTTTATGGCTAAAGTAACCTTACCGTTGGGACCAGTGTTGTCAGGAATATATGTACAACAGCCTTCCACCTTACTAATGTAAACACATGTACCGCCTTTTTCTGCTAGAATCATGTCAAGGGCCATTCTATTTTGGAAGGTCATTTGGGAAGTGGCTTCTAGCTGTTCAGCTATACCTTTAAGAGCATCTTTGGTATCATTAACAAATCTTTGTTGATTATAATATATATAATTAATCCAGGCTACGTTTTTATTTACAGTTACTATAGGGAACAATGATTCAAAACCCGCAGCCACCTCATCTCTAGCTTTGAACTCATTTGGAACACCTCTTGGGACCCCTATAGCATCAATGTATACGTGGGGGTCAAAGCTACCTCCTGGGAGTGCTCTTTTCTTTCGATTAGCAGGAGTATTAGAGGGAGGAGTGGGGTCATCGGTGATCATTAGGAGTGGCATTATGACTTTGGCCAGGGCACACTCACCATACCATGGTGTGTCTAATTTACTTCTAAGTTTCATATCCCCACATATGTAATAAATGTCGCCTAATGATCTAGTTTGGTTGACTAAAACAGTTGTTCTTTTATTTGCACAATACCCTGGTGGGAAGGTTTTTAAATTTCTCCCTGTGGTGGTGTTAGATGTATAACAGGTATAGTTTCCAGGATATATGGTTATGGTGCTTCCTGGGTTGGGATTTTTTGACAATATGGGATATTCCCTTTTCCACATTTCGCACTGACTGTCATTTGTTTTGGTGTCATTAAAAAGGCTGAAAAAACAATTTTCCTGTTCTAGGGGTATATTAAGGGGCACTGTACCTAGGTGGGGCCTAGATTTGCCACAGACATAACAGTTACTTTTATTATGTTTGCTAGCACTATACTTCATCCATTCTAACCAGAAATTGATGTCAGAGAAACCAGTTTCAATAGCTAGGGTGTCTTTAAAGGTGGGATTGTTAACGGCCATCATATCCTTGAAGGTGGTTATATGAGGTTTCAAGAGGTTGGGGCGTGGTTTAGGGGGCTTGAGCTGGGCATACTTTTCATTGTTAAACATATCCTGTAACAAGAATGGTGTAAGGGATGGGTTTAAAAAAAAGGATTCACCTAGGACATAGGTGCCTGCATCAGTAGACTGGGGATGTTTTATGCTTAATATGAATTTACTATCACATCTGTTTTGTCTATGAAGGGTAAGACGGGTAAGCAGGGACTCACCATATTTGTCTTTTCTTGAGAGAGCCTCTTTGGGCTGGTATCCATAACTATGGCCAGAATTCCATCCCACTGATCCCCAATACGCACATTTATTTCCCCAATATTTACTAGTAACACAAATATAGGCTTCAGTGGGGGTATTACGTGTACCATACTGATCACACTGCCAGGCATAATGTTTGTTAAGACAGGGAGCAATGGTACAGAAATCTATTTTATAGGCGGCAACCTCAGTATTGGAGGAGTTATACCAAAATGTGTAGGTGCCGGATTTTTGTGTAATGTCTACTTCAGCTGTAGCTTGGCAAGTGAGGACCATTAGGATTATCAACATAGTCCCCAGGATAGAGGTAGGGGACAGGTTCCTCATCCTCCTCTGTTCTTCTGTCTTCGCTAGGTGGGAGGTCAGGGCTGTCTGCCCCCGTTTGTACCTCGCTGGAATCACTTGCTTCCCTCTCTAGGTCTGGTCTAGGAACCTTTTTCACTCGGGATGCATGGATCCAGGTGGGGCTTTCCTCTGTCAGGACTGCTGTTCTGGTTACTGCTACGACCTCTGTCTCTGGACCGTAGGTAAAGTCTCCTGGGCTCTTGTTCCTGGGGAGCACCTTCACCACGACTCTGTCTCCGACTTTAAAGGGGTGTGTAGGTTCCTGTGGATTCAAAGGGTTTTTACAAACAACCTCATGTTCAATTTCATTCAGTTTTATTATCAGGGACCTGACATACTCTTCTCTGATAAGTTCTAGATCTCCCTCCTGTATTACTAATGGTTTCTTAGCCCAAGGTGTAGGGAAGGGCCTACCCATTAATATTTCAAAGGGGGAGTAACCCAAAGTCTTTTGTGGTGTCATTCTGATCTCTGCTAGGATAATAGGAAGGACCTTCTTCCATTTATGGAAGGTACCCCCTGTGGCCTTCCTAAGCTTGTCTTTGAGGGTCCTATTCATGCGTTCTACGACCCCTGAACTCTGCGGGTGATACGGGATGTGGAACTTCCATTCCACCTGCAGGGCCTTTACCAAGGCCTGTGTAATTTTTGCTGTAAAGGCGGAGCCTTTATCACTATTGATTTGCAATGGGCACCCCCATCTGGGGATGATTTCCTGAGTTAGGATCCTAGCAACTGTCTTTGCATCCTCAGATTTAGTGGGGAATACCTCTGGCCATCGAGAGAACATGTCTACAATGACCAGGGCATATTCCTGTTTACCAGTACCTGGGATATGGGTGAAGTCAATTTGCAGGTGTGTAAAGGGTGTGGTGGGGTATTCAAGATGCTGATGTTTTGCCTTGTCAGGGTTGTTGGGGTTGTTTCGCAGGCAAGTGATGCATCTACTGACATACTGATCTACTAATGACTTGGCATCCGTGACATAGAAATCATTACGTAAGAGTAAGGTAGTTGTTGCCTTACTGTGGTGTCCTATGCCATGGTAGTGGGCAATAAACAAGGGTGCACTGGACTGGGGTATACAAGGTTTCCCCTCTTTGCAGATTAATCCTGTTTTAGGATTCTTCTGCAAAACTGGGTAAGTCCAGTCAGCTAGGTCGGCATTGGAGGCTGAGGCCTGTAACTGGGTGATCAGGTAATGGTTGTCGAGAGCTGGGGGGGTCATGATGGTCATGTGGGCCTGAGTGATGGGCTGTGAGGCTGCATGTTTGGCAGCAGAGTCAGCAAGGGCATTTCCAAGGGAGACTGCATCCTTCCCCCCGGTGTGTGCCCTGCAATGGAGGATTGCAATGTCAGAGGGTAAGGTTATGGCATGCAGAAGGTCAGAGATGAGTTGGGCATGTGATATGCCTTTTCCATCAGCTCCAAGGAAACCACGGCGTTGCCAAATGACCCCATGGTCATGCACGACGCCGTACCCGTATTTGGAGTCAGTGTAGATGGTGACTGGTTTATTCCGGTAAAGGTGACAAGCCCTTGTGAGAGCAATGAGCTCTGCAGCCTGTGCTGACTGGTAAGGAATGGGCTGTGCTTCCAGAATAATGTCAGGGAGAGTGACAATAGCATAACCCGCTTGGTACGTGGTGTCATTGGGTCTGCTACAGGAACCATCTACAAAAATGACATCCGCGTCGGGGACAGGGACAGGGGACATGTCCAGTCTGGGGGATGTTTCTGACTCAATGGAGGCTGAGCAGTCATGGGGTTCAGGAGGGTGGTCTTCAGGACCTTTGAGCCCCAGGAGAGCGTTGAGAATGGGTGCAGGACCTGAAGAGTTGGTGGCATACTTAATGGTGAGGGAGGGGTTGTTCAAAAGGAGAACCTCATATCCACTAAGGCGCTGAGCTGACATGTGTTGTGTGTGTAACCCTTTTAAAATGGTTAGAACATCATGAGTGGTGTGAAGTATTGTTGTGTGGCCTAGGGTGAGTGTGGTGGCCATTTCAGTTACCATTGCACAGGCTGCAAGTGCCCTGAGGCAAGCAGGCATACCTTGCACAGTGACAGGCATTACTTTGGAAAAAAATGCCACTGGGCGCAACTTTCCTCCATGAAACTGTGTGAGCACCCCCGCCATGGTTTTACAATTGTCCCTTGCAAACAAATGAAAAGGTAGTACATAGTTGGGGAGGCCAAGTGCCGGACTTTTCATTAACATACACTTTAAGCTTTCATATGCAGTTAACATTTCTTGTGACCATTGTACAATATTAGGTTTGTCTTTCAGTGTGGCTTGTCTCAAAATGTTATCATAATAGGAACAATCAGATATCCACTGTCTGCAGTAATTTACCATACCCAGAAAAGACAGCAGTTCTCTCTGGGTAGTTGGGGTGACCAGGCCCAATACAGACTGAATGCGCTGTGGACTGACTTTCCTTTCCCCCTGAGTGAGCACAAAACCTAAGTAATCCACATGCTTCTTACACCATTGCATTTTTGTTTTGGACACCTTGTGTCCACATTCACAGAGCCAGTTTAACAGTGATATACCATCCTCCCGGCAGGCCTCCTCAGTTTGACTACAGAGCAGCAGATCATCTGCATACTGTAGCAGGACTGAACCATGGTGAGGTTGCCAGGGCCCCAATGTGGCCTGGAGTACAATGCTATAGACAACGGGTGCGTCAATATAGCCCTGGGGTAAACGACACCAGGTGAGTTGCTTGCCCTCAAAAGAAAATGCAAAAAGTAACTGTGTCTGTGCATCCACTGGAATGCTAAAAAATGCATTTTTTAAATCAATCACAGAAAAAATTGCAGCATCTGCAGGGATAGCTGAAATGAGTGAGTTAATGTCAGGTACAATGGGTGCTATGGGCACAATGAGTTGGTTAATTGCCCTGAGGTCTTGTACAAACCTTACACTACCATCTGACTTAGCAACAGGGTTGACTGGTGTGCAGTAAGGTGAGATTATGTGTCTGAGAATGCCTTGTTGGAGAAACTGTTGTATCATTGGTCTAAGACCTTCAACCTTCTCTTGTGACAAGGGGTATTGCTTTTGATAGACAGGTTGTGTGTCAGGTTTCAGGGTTGCTCTATATGGTGTGCAAGGAATGAGGCCAGTGTCATAGGGACCCTCCGACCATAGAGCAGGGTTCACTTTGTCAAAATCAGGTGTAATGTCTGTTGCCTCCCACACCGGTAGGTGTGGGGACTCGACCTCCAGGCCACTGCTAGTGGGTGAAGGGAGAATGGAGATTTCGAGTTTGCTAAGAAGATCCCTTCCCAGAAGATTAATTGGACATTCAGGTATTACAGTGAAATTGTGTTTACCCATATACGTGCCTCCCGTGGTTCTGACACTAAGGGCATCTGTCAGGTAAGCATCTGTGGGTATCCCATTGATTCCCATTGAAGGAGCAGTCTTTTCCAAATGACCATCGTACAGGTCGACACACAAAACACTAGTAGTTGCCCCGCTATCTACCAGGAAAGGGATTGCTCTCTTTCCTATAATCAAGGTTAGTAGCGGTGGGTCCTTCCAGTGTCTGGTGAGTTGGGCAAAGGCTGGGATACCCTCCTCCGGGCCCCGTCAGTGGGAGGGGTCCTGCCAGTCAACTCGGAATCGGACATGATCCTGAAAGGGGTTGTTGTGTGACTGTCGGGGATGATCCCGGGAGGGAGCCGGAGCTTGGGGCTGTCGGTGGTTTTGTGGGGGACAAGGGCAATCCCTTGCCCAGTGATCGTCCCTTCCACAGTTGAAGCAGGAGGTTTGTTTCCTGCTGGCAGAGTCAGGGGGGTGGGGTGGCCTGGCTTGTGGGTTTTGATATCGGGCTGGATTGCGGGGTGGGCCAGTAAAGTGCTGCTGGCGTCTATCTCCCCGGTTTCTGTGATTTTGGTAATTATGAGTTGGGGCATTCTGCAAGGGTTTTTTAACATCAAAGCATCCTGCAGCTTCCTTTTCATATAAGTGCTTTTCAAATTCCTTAATATTATCAGAGGTCCAGGAAGAAACACCTTGCTTAACAGGGACCATAACAGATGGCAACAAGTTATTTACAAAGGTAGAAATTAGTAAATGGTCTGTATCTACAAGAGTAAGACCTGCATCTTCAGACCAACACTTTTTAAACTTCTTCCAAAACTCAGTGACAGTTTCAGTGGGCTTTTGTTTACATGCTACGGCAATAGGAAGAGAAGCTCGGGTTTTAAAAATCTCTTTCATATGGGTCTCAATTTCCTTCCACATCTCCGTTACACCGTCCCCAGTATTGAGAGGGTAGCGAACGGCATCGTTAAGGGTGGTAGGAGTGTTTATGGTGGGAATCTTTTTCCAATCCCACCCGTTGTAATGGTCTATAACCCCATCTATGATCAGCTTCATATCTTCTTGAGTATAGCTGCGTCCTGTGCAAGCCTTTTTCAAGTAAGCTATGCAGCCGTCAGGTGCAACAGTGGGTTTGGGACAGTTCTTAACAATTCTGTCTAAATCCTCTATTTCAATGGGTTTCTTTAACAACTGATCCCCTACTGTCATGAAGGGCAGGTGCTGGGTGGCGACACTGCTGGCATCAGCACTGTTTTCAAGGAAACCAGTGCCGGATCGCGTTATGGAGGGGGTAAGAGGGTGGTGAATGATAACAGTTGAGTCAGCGTTACGGCGGGAGGTGATTTGTTTGTTAGGAGTAGGGGCACTAGGGGCGGGGGTGGTTACGTCTATGTGGAGGGTACTGTCAGGGGGGGCTATTCCTCCTGAGCCTCCTTCTCCTTCCCCTTCCCCTCCTCCCCCTCCCCTTTGCATCGGCATTCGTGACAAAGCAACTGAGCTTCCTTCTCCTTCCCCTTCCCCTCCTCCCCCTCCCCTTTGCATCGGAATTCGTGACAAAGCAACTGCAGCTAACAGATCTGTGTCTTTTAAGGAGGGGTATAGGGGATTGTAAGGCGGGGGAGAAGAATTTTTCAGAAACTTGTTGCTTCTAAATTCCTCAGCTTTATGCAGTCTGGAAGTTACAGATTTTATTCTACGCTGTTTCTGCTTGATATTCTTGTCATACCAATGAGGTGCTATCGTGAGCCATTGCTCTCCTCCAGCACGCATATATGTCATGTCCCATTGTGGGTCATGATCGTACCATGGCCAGGCTTCCTTGTCTTCCAGACAAAGACCTTTGACCATGTCCATATAAAAGGGATAATTAATACCGTCACGGGGGAATGGACTGGGGCTGCCAACTTTCTCTGTCCATCCTGCTAAGTTATCCACCCAAGGGTTAACTAAATAATAATCTGTGGTGGAGTTACGGGCAACATATTCCTTACATGTTTCTCCTGGTAAAGGTGGGGGGTAAATGACTGTCTTACTCTGACCCCCTCCCATAGTAAAGAATACAATCTACACCAGCTTTCTACGCAATTTCTACAACAACTTATAACAACTGTCTATGCAATATCACAACAAAAATGCAGTTTAAAAAAAACCTTCTATACAACTTCACAACAAAAAGACTTTCTATGCAATTTACAAAAACTTTCTATGCATGCATTAGTTAACACCAGTTAATTAGTCATTGACAATATCACAATATTATCTGTATAATGAGAACATGAAATCTTTTGACGGGTACGCTTACCTTCGTACAAGATGTCAGAAAAAATACAGCGTTTTAAACAGGAAGCAAGAAAAGTGTTTTGAGTAAAGATATCTGGCAGACGAAAACTTACCAGCCGTCTGGACCAAACATAAGAACTTATCACACTACAAGCATACAAGAATATAGGCGATCAAATCGGGGTATTTTCTACGTTACGTATAGACCCCAGGTCTATTTTTTTAAGTATCCCAGATACTAACGTCTTTGGAGAATTGCGCTTTTCTCAGACGTATCTTTAAGTCCCAGACATTAAAGATTATATGGTATCCCTGATACCTGTTTTATGGCTTTACATAAAACTACGTAATATTAAGTCCCGGACTTAAATATTACCTTGTCACGTGTTCCCGGAACACGGAGCGAGTTCAAATTCAGTGTTTGAACGCAATCCCTTACGGAAAAGACAGACAATGAATTCTCTATCTTACCGATTCGGGGGCGATCAACTGAATCCAGGACTGAGCCCCCACTTGAAAGGATATCAGCCTCTTCTTGTACCCCTCGATTTGATGGCCACTGACGTCAGTGAGAGCAATCCTTAAAATTACAGATTATACACGACACCATGTAATTAAGAATCACTCTGCGTTTATTGTTCATAACAATGGTATATAAGGCATCATTGTCTAGGGAGGGATTGGAATGTCCAGGGAGGGGTAGGCAAAAGTAAATACTTTATTGGTTTAACTTTACTGCATAGGAGGGATAAAACAGGCTACATGGGGGGGGATGTAGGATACAGCCTAGTACTTCATCTAGGGGTGGTGATTTCACACAGTTCCCAACAAACTATGGGTGGAGCTATATTCATTTTATGCAATGCAAGCTAAATCCAAGGCAAAAGAAAAAGAAACAATATTTACACAATGCACACTGACAGAGGAGATTTAACCCTTCAAGTATGTCAGGAGATTTGCAATAGTTTTAACAACCAACATGAAAGCATATAGTTAAGTAATTGTTCTTAAAGCACCTGTGCCATTTAACTGGAAATACAATCGGTGCAGCAAACTGAACCCTCTACGAATTGGCTGATATCATTATCTGATGATTTAATGCACTGTAGTGTCAAGCAAGATGGAAAGATACAGAAGAGTAAACACTAACTTCTCATCTACATGGCAAACCTATGTTGATCTGCATATGAAGGAACTACAACTAGGGTTTCTAAGCATTTAAACAGAGTAAATCCTGACCTACAAGTGGAAAATGATTATCTCTACTGTGCAATTCCTACTACCTGACCTAAAGGAAACAGTGAATTAAGCTTGCCTCGAAGTGTGTGTTTTCCATATAGGTGGTTAGAAATATTATAAAGGGTAATTGAACATTCAGCTTAAACCACTGTTGTAACAGTTGTGGCTGAACCAGAGGTGTCCAAAATGCAAATAGGGGAGCAATACCAACTGCCAGTGAGTTCCAACTGACGATGTTTGGCAGCATTTGTAGGGGTGAGTGTGTGTGTGTGGGGGGGAGGGGGGTTAGAGCGGCATAAGGGGTACCTCATCTAGTGTGTACCCATGATGATATGCACACTCCTCCGTGGGCTACTAGCGACATCCACCGTCGACCCTACACCTGTAAGGAGGATGTCTCTGTCCCTTTCCTCGGGTTCCTGGCTGCATTCACAGAAGCTCCGCCTCTGAAGAATCAACATAGAGAGGAGAGGCTCAGATAGGACAGGGGTCAAGGGGGGCAGGCCTGAAGATGTTGAAGGATGGGGGAGGATGGAACAGAAGAAAAGAGGTAGGCAGCCACAGCATGTACACCAGCAGAGGTGAGCAGCCATTCGGGCAGGATTCGGCATGGAGGTAGAGGGGGAGGTGTTCATGCTGGAGGGGGCGGGGCTTAGGTTGTCGGAGGCTGCAGTAGAAGGAAACATTTGTTTCCTATCTACAGCAGCACAGAGATCTGCAGAAGCTGTGGGCTTGTTCTGGAGAGTGGGCATGGAGCTGCAGCTCCATCAGTCCCATTGTTAATCCAGCCCTGCCACCCGCGGGGCGCAGTGTCCCACGGTGCTGATGGGGGGGGGGGGGGGGGGGGGGGGAGTTGAGTTGAGTTGGCAGGCTCCCTGTAACTTGCTGCACACTGAGAGAGAGGGACTGGGGGTATGGCCAGCAGCTCAGAGTGCTCTGCATGCCCCCACAGTGATGAAAATGGGGGTGTAGCTCATGTATGTGGCTCGTGTATGTGGCACTTTCCGTGATGCCACATCCCCTGGTCATGGGCCATGGCCACTAATTCTAGGAGCAGCTGTCCTTCCTCCAGCCAGAACACAGATGGGAGGTATGGCCAAAGGGATTGAGTAGAGAGAAGTCAGAAACAAGTAAGTAATTTACAAGAGCAAATACAGTAGAGATAGAGGGGATGCTGGATGAAGTTAGTCTGACAGTCATCTGCAGTCAGTGTGGGGCTTATATAGGGAAGTCCAATACAAACAGTCCTCCAGTCACAACCAGGGGCGCTGGCAGCTATGCTGGGCCCCGATATTGGGAGGAGATGCAAACTGAATTGCAGTCACATCGAAGCCAGGCAAGTGCATGCTCAGCGGCCAGCAAGGGATCGCACCCAGTTGCAGTTTTGCTAAAATAGCAAAACTGCAACTGAAGCTGAATAAGGTCTATAATCATTTGTCATTGCTGGTACTGTAGAATACAGATATTTTTATACAGATGAAACAGTGGAGATTAAGGTCATGGGGTTCTGTGCTGACAAGTACGTTCTAAGAACAGTAACAGCAATCTGGTGAGACAGCAAAAATGTAAATCGGGATTTGTGCCTATTTAACCCTGTGACAAATATATGCCTAGTCCTCTGCCATCTGACTCATGTCTCTGCTAAGGGAATCATGTATCCTAGATGGGAATATGCAATGAATCTGTGTAGTTTCAGTGAACATCTTCCAGACAAGGAAACATCGGAATCTTTTGTTGTATGGACAGGTAATTTGTTCCAGTCACTGAATGAATATTTCTTTGGTCAACTGATCACACACATACAGGGCCTTATTTGAGGTTAATTTCTCAGCCATATTGAAAATTAAGAATGTGTTATCTCACGACTCCCCACTTGGGCATGGCAGTGACCCCAATACTAGGAGATTCTTCCTTTGGCCTCGTCAAATCAGCTGTGATTGGATATTATTTGTACAGATGTGTCCTCATATATCTTGCTTCAATACCACGCAGCGGGATATGCCTGGCATGAGTGAGCTGACAGATCCTGTGCAACTCTCCAACCTGCTGAAAATGCGTCTTATTCACATGGCTATGTGAGTAAGACCCACAAGCAGACTCTGCTGATTACAATGATAAGCGGTATGCCTGCATTCTGTGCGCGTCTACAGCTGTATCTGCATCCAAAATGGCACGTTACAGTATAACATAATTTTACTCAGGATAAGCTGCTTGTGCGTCCTACCCGCATCATTTTGCAAATAAGAGGCATTTTAATGGAAAAAGTCGTACAAAAAGATTTTTGGCGCTACCAAGTCATGCTACGGCATGGTGTGACTAGCAGGGCTATTTAACATGCCAGGAGGCTAGATGTAAGTGGACAAATCTGTACCACAGCAGCTCAGACAGGTTATACTAATGGTCTACTTTGGTAACATGTAGTATAAGTCATTATACTGTATAACACTTACAAGAGTACAGCAAACACGTATAACCATAATGTTTCTTTATTCTAAACTGTGGAAAGTAGCACCTTATTACTACTTTACTTAGCTGTTACCATATATAAAATCTAATAATGAAAAATTAAACCATATTCTCAAGTTTCGAGTACAATTTTATTTGATAAACTTAACCCATGAAAGTGTTTTTGTAATGTTACATTTTATTGCGGATTAAAATAATAGTCATGCCAGTCATGACATCTGTAATATGCTTAGAGCGCACTAAACGCACAGCCTATCTCCAACAATATTCTTCCTAGTAATTAAAATTATCTTGCAAATCTTACATAGTAATAATGAAATATGAAATTAGCCAGATGTGCCTGGCCACTATTAACAATCTTTCCAATACTTTGTGCATGAGACTAAGTAAGATGGTTACAAGCTAATGAGGATGTGCATTGCATACCTGACTATGGGCCTGAATCCAGGGCTGGCAATAGAATCTTGGCTCCCCATACAGTGATATACAGTATCTGGGGCCCCTTTTATATATATATATATATATATATATATATATCCTTCCTCCCCCCCCCCCCCCATACCACAGTCTGCGACTCCCTCTTTCCTTTATCCCACACAGCCCACAGTCTTTCTCTCCCCAATGACTCCATGCTGCCCCATCCCATCCCAAAGCCCAGTATCCCCACACCAATCTACTCTTATCCTGGGGAGAGACTCACCTGTGTTGCACTCCCCGGATCTGAACACTGCACAGTGGACCTCACCAGAAGAGGCTGGTGCAGAGCACGGGAATCCTAACCAGCGGAGATTCTACCATGTCCTGTAACTGCGGGCAACAGAGCAGGACCCGTAACAGCGGGCGTACAATCACACCGCACAGTCACTGTGTGTGAGAGGCTCCTGTCACTCTGAGGCTGTGGTCACACCGCCTACAGCTCACTGCCCTATTTGTACAAGATGGGCCATATCCCTGCTGGGCACTTATCACCAAATACTTGGGCCCCTCTGATCCTTAGGGCCTAGTACAGTTGTCCACTTTGACTCCCCCTTGTCTCTGTCCCTGCCTGTGTCGCATGCATACGGTAAGTGAACACTGTAGTATCTATTAGCTGTCGCTTGTCTGCGAGTTTATGCAAATAGCCTGTAAACTCCTTCCCTTGGGTACATCTGTGTGGCCCAATGAGCAAGGACTTTTAGCACCTGTGCATGCTGTAACACTGATTGGTGCATGTTTAGACAAGACCATTGGTCGCACCATTGAAACTTGCACAAACCCTATGCAGGTGCAGTTTCTCCATCTGACTATGGCCTCCTATGCTTTGCGGCAGTGCACCTGTGCACGCAGCTGCTTGCAATGACACGGCTGTGGCACTCCCATAACACACCCACTGGATGGCCCATTTTTGCATGCACTACTAGTCACCACCCAGTCACCGCACTGGAACGCCCATAACTTTTATGGTACCTTTCTGATACCATCTGTCCCACTGCAACAGCACCTTAATGCATACACTCTGTGTAACACATGCTGTTTAGAACTTTTCAGAACTTTTCCTGCATGCGGAAAGTTTGACCCGGGTGGTACACCTGACAAACCGCAACGCAAGTAATAGCTCAACTACATGTACATCAGTATTGCATTTTGCGACTCAGAATCCGGTCATATATGTCCAAATAGATTCCTGGCCAGTCTCTTCACTGTCATCTATATGACTAAAATAAATATTTTCTATCCTGTATTTTTTGTGCTTGCATTCTTGTGGCCCCAAGACACCTTCTCTCTTACCCCCAGCCAATATATATTGTATATTGTAATGCGCAAAGGAATATGCCGCGCTATATAAGAAACTGTTAATAAAATATATAAATATATATATTTATTTACAGTTTCTTATACAGCGCAGCATATTTCGTTGTGCTTTATAATTTGAACAACAGTGATAAGACAAACTGGGTAATAACAGACAGACATAGAGATAGGAAGGACCTGCTCGCAAGTTTACAATCTATAGGGAATTAGGAAATATACACAATGATAGTCACTATCTCTTAGCATAGCAGTTCCACCAGATTGCAAAGACAGTCCTGATGGGATGTAATTAGATATGAATGCTTCTGAAGGTCATGTGCACAGTTCAGGAATTTGATAGGCTTTCCTGAAGAGGTGAGTATTCAGGGAACACTTGAAAGTTTGAAGGCTAGATCTATCTATCTATCTATCTATCTATCTATCTATCTATCTATCTATCTATCTATCTATCTATCTATCTACAGAAAAATAAACAAAAGTGTCACGATCCTAGGCACGGCGATTCCCCAGATACGCCAATCTGCGAATCCCTGCCACGTGACACCGCTACTGGATACCTGAGCGTGTGTGTTAATTTTGACACAATCACTGCCTGTCAGGGAAAAATGCAGGAGTGTCTGGAGAAATGGGGGAGTGGCTTTCCGAACGCAGGGCGTGTTTGTGATGTCAAACCAGGAACTAAACGGACCGAGCTGATCGCAGTCTAGGAGTATGTCTGGAGCTACTCAGAAACTACAAGAAAATATTTAGTAGCAGTTCTGCTAATCTTTCGTTCGCTATTCTGCCTCCCAGAGGGTGGCGGCCTAGCGTGTGCAATGCTGCTAAAAGCAGCTAGCGAGCGAACAATTCGGAATGAGGGCCATTGATCAATACAATATTATTTGCAGTTTGCACGTTCTGGCGTCAGAATGGCATCCAATCATGACAAAAAGTATTAAAAGTGATACTTAGGGGGGGAATTCAATAAGTCACAGTAGATTACCGTGGGCTAATTGATCCCCCAGGGCTATTCAATTAGCTATGAAAGCCAGCAGTCATCGCAGATTTTTTCTCTAACGTCCTAAGTGGATGCTGGGGACTCCGTCAGGACCATGGGGAATAGCGGCTCCGCAGGAGACAGGGCACAAAAATAAAGCTGTAGGATTAGGTGGTGTGTACTGGCTCCTCCCCCTATGACCCTCCTCCAAGCCTCAGTTAGGTTTTTGTGCCCGTCCGAGCAGGGTGCAATCTAGGTGGCTCTCCTAAAGAGCTGCTTAGAAAAAGTTTTTAGGTTTATTATTTTCAGTGAGTCCTGCTGGCAACAGGCTCACTGCATCGAGGGACTTAGGGGAGAGAATTTCAACTCACCTGCGTGCAGGATGGATTGGATTCTTAGGCTACTGGACACCATTAGCTCCAGAGGGAGTCGGAACACAGGTCTCACCCTGGGGTTCGTCCCGGAGCCGCGCCGCCGACCCCCCTTACAGATGCTGAAGATTGAAGGTCCGGAAACAGGCGGCAGAAGGCTCTTCAGTCTTCATGAAGGTAGCGCACAGCACTGCAGCTGTGCGCCATTGTTGTCACACACTTCACACCAAGCGGTCACGGAGGGTGCAGGGCGCTGCTGGGGGCGCCCTGGGCAGCAATATTTAATACCTTTATGGCAAAAGAATACATCACATATAGCCATTGAGGCTATATGTATGTATTTAACCCATGCCAGTTATCTAAAACTACGGGAGAAAAGCCCGCCGAAATAGGGGGCGGAGCTTATTCTCCTCAGCACACAGCGCCATTTTCCTGCTCAGCTCCGCTGTGAGGAAGGCTCCCAGGACTCTCCCCTGCACTGCACTACAGAAACAGGGTAAAACAGAGAGGGGGGGCATTTTTTTTTGGCGATATTTTGATATATTTAAGCTGCTATAAAGAACAACACTTATATAAGGTTGTTCCCATATATATTATAGCGCTTGGGTGTGTGCTGGCAAACTCTCCCTCTGTCTCCCCAAAGGGCTAGTGGGGTCCTGTCTTCGATAAGAGCATTCCCTGTGTGTCTGCTGTGTGTCGGTACGTGTGTGTCGACATGTATGAGGACGATGTTGGTGTGGAGGCAGAGCAATTGCCGATAATGGTGATGTCACCCCCCAGGGAGTCGACACCGGAATGGATGGCTTTGTTTATGGAATTACGTGATAATGTCAGCACATTACAGAAATCAGTTGACGACATGAGACGGCCGGCAAACCAGTTAGTACCTGCCCAGGCGTCTCAGACACCGTCAGGGGCTGTAAAGCGCCCTTTACCTCAGTCGGTCGACACAGACCCAGACACAGACACTGAATCTAGTGTCGACGGTGATGAAACAAACGTATTTTCAAGTAGGGCCACACGTTATATGATCACGGCAATGAAGGAGGCTTTGCATATCTCTGATACTGCAAGTACCACAAAAAGGGGTATTATGTGGGGGGTGAAAAAACTACCTGTAGTTTTTCCTGAATCAGAGGAATTAAATGATGTATGTGATGAAGCGTGGGTTAACCCAGATAGAAAAATGCTAATTTCAAAAAAGTTATTAGCATTATATCCTTTCCCGCCAGAGGTTAGGGCGCGCTGGGAAACACCCCCTAGGGTGGATAAGGCGCTCACACGCTTATCAAAACAAGTGGCGTTACCGTCTCCTGATACGGCCGCCCTCAGGGATCCAGCTGATAGGAGAATGGAAACTACCCTAAAAAGTATATACACACATACTGGTGTTATACTGCGACCAGCCATCGCCTCAGCCTGGATGTGCAGTGCTGGGGTCGTCTGGTTGGATTCCCTGACTGAAAATATTGATACCCTGGATAGGGACAGTATTTTATTGACTATAGAGCAATTAAAGGATGCTTTCCTTTATATGCGAGATGCTCAGAGAGATATTTGCACTCTGGCATCGAGAGTAAATGCGATGTCCATATCTGCCAGAAGGAGTTTATGGACGCGACAGTGGTCAGGTGATGCGGATTCCAAACGACATATGGAAGTATTGCCGTATAAAGGGGAGGAATTATTTGGCGTCGGTCTATCGGATCTGGTGGCCACGGCAACTGCCGGAAAATCCACCTTTTTACCTCAGACCCCCTCCCAACAGAAAAAGACACCGTCTTTTCAGCCGCAGTCCTTTCGGTCCTATAAGAACAAGCGGACAAAAGGACAGTCATATCTGCCTCGGGGCAGAGGAAGGGGTAAGAGAGGGCAGCAAGCAGCCCCTGCCCAGGAACAGAAGCCCTCCCAGGGTTCTGCAAAGCCCTCAGCATGACGCTGGGGCCTTACAAGCGGACTCAGGAGCGGTGGGGGGTCGACTCAAGAATTTCAGCGCACAGTGGGCTTGCTCACAGGTGGACCCCTGGATTCTGCAGGTAGTATCTCAGGGTTACAGGTTGGAATTCGAGAAGTCTCCCCCTCGCCGGTTCCTAAAGTCTGCTTTGCCAACGTCTCCCTCAGACAGGGCGACGGTATTGGAAGCCATTCACAAGCTGTTTTCTCAGCAGGTGATAGTCAAGGTACCCCTCCTACAACAGGGAAAGGGGTATTACTCCACGCTATTTGTGGTACCGAAGCCGGACGGCTCGGTAAGACCTATTCTAAATCTGAAATCTTTGAACCTGTACATACAAAAATTCAAGTTCAAGATGGAGTCACTCAGAGCAGTGATAGCGAATCTGGAAGAAGGGGACTTTATGGTGTCCCTGGACATAAAGGATGCTTACCTACATGTCCCAATTTGCCCTTCACATCAAGGGTACCTCAGGTTCGTGGTGCAAAACTGTCATTATCAGTTTCAGACGCTGCCGTTTGGATTGTCCACGGCACCTCGGGTCTTTACCAAGGTAATGGCCGAAATGATGATTCTTCTGCGAAGAAGAGGCGTATTAATTATCCCTTACTTGGACGATCTCCTGATAAGGGCAAGGTCCAGAGAACAGCTGGAGGACGGAGTAGCACTAACCCAACTAGTGCTGCAACAACACGGGTGGATTCTGAATTTTCCAAAATCTCAGTTGACCCCGACGACACGTCTGCTGTTCCTGGGAATGATTCTGGACACGGTTCAGAAAAAGGTGTTTCTTCCGGAGGAGAAAGCCAGGGAGTTATCCGAACTTGTCAGGAACCTCCTAAAACCAGGGAAAGTGTCTGTGCATCAATGCACAAGAGTCCTGGGAAAGATGGTGGCTTCTTACGAAGCGATTCCATTCGGCAGATTCCACGCACGAACTTTTCAGTGGGATCTGCTGGACAAATGGTCCGGATCGCATCTGCAGATGCATCAGCGGATAACCTTATCGCCACGGACAAGGGTGTCTCTTCTGTGGTGGTTGCAGAGTGCTCATCTGTTAGAGGGCCGCAGATTCGGCATACAGGACTGGGTCCTGGTGACCACGGATGCCAGTCTGAGAGGCTGGGGAGCGGTCACACAGGGAAGAAACTTCCAGGGAGTATGGTCAAGCCTGGAGATGTCTCTTCACATAAATATACTGGAGCTAAGAGCGATTTACAATGCTCTAAGTCTGGCAAAACCCCTGCTTCAGGGTCAGCCGGTGTTGATCCAGTCGGACAACATCACGGCAGTCGCCCACGTAAACAGACAGGGCGGCACAAGAAGCAGGACAGCAATGGCAGAAGCTGCAAGGATTCTTCGCTGGGCGGAAGATCATGTGATAGCACTGTCAGCAGTATTCATTCCGGGAGTGGACAACTGGGAAGCAGACTTCCTCAGCAGACACGATCTACACCCGGGAGAGTGGGGACTTCATCCAGAAGTCTTCCACATGATTGTGAACCGTTGGGAAAAACCAATGGTGGATATGATGGCGTCCCGCCTCAACAAAAAACTGGACAGGTATTGCGCCAGGTCAAGAGACCCTCAGGCAATAGCAGTGGACGCTCTGGTAACACCGTGGGTGTTCCAGTCAGTGTATGTGTTCCCTCCTCTGCCTCTCATACCAAAGATACTGAGAATTATACGGCAAAAGGGAGTAAGAACGATACTAGTGGCTCCGGATTGGCCAAGAAGAACTTGGTACCCGGAACTTCAAGAGATGCTCACGGAGGATCCGTGGCCTCTACCTCTAAGACCGGACCTGCTTCAGCAGGGACCGTGTCTATTCCAAGACTTACCGCGGCTGCGTTTGACGGCATGGCGGTTGAACGCCGAATTCTAAGGGAAAAAGGCATTCCGGAAGAGGTCATTCCTACACTGGTAAAAGCCAGGAAGGAGGTGACTGCACAACATTATCACCGCATTTGGAGAAAATATGTTGCGTGGTGTGAGGCCAGGAAGGCCCCCACGGAGGAATTTCAACTGGGTCGATTCCTACATTTCCTGCAAACAGGATTGTCTATGGGCCTCAAATTGGGGTCCATTAAGGTTCAAATTTCGGCCCTGTCGATTTTCTTCCAGAAAGAATTGGCTTCAGTTCCTGAAGTCCAGACTTTTGTAAAAGGAGTACTACATATACAGCCCCCGGTTGTGCCCCCAGTGGCACCGTGGGATCTTAATGTAGTCTTGGATTTTCTCAAATCCCATTGGTTTGAGCCGCTCAAATCGGTGGAGTTGAAGTATCTTACATGGAAAGTAACCATGCTACTGGCCCTGGCTTCAGCCAGGAGAGTATCAGAATTGGCGGCTTTATCATATAAGAGCCCATATCTGATTTTCCATACGGACAGGGCAGAACTGCGGACACGTCCTCATTTTCTGCCTAAGGTGGTGTCAGCGTTTCACCTGAACCAGCCTATTGTGGTGCCTGCGGCTACTAACGATTTGGAGGATTCCAAGTTGTTGGACGTGGTCCGGGCATTGAAAATATATATTTCAAGAACGGCGGGAGTCAGAAAGTCTGACTCACTGTTTATATTGTATGCACCCAACAAGATGGGTGCTCCTGCTTCTAAGCAGACGATGGCTCGTTGGATTTGTAGCACAATTCAACTTGCACATTCTGTGGCAGGCTTGCCACAACCTAAATCTGTCAAGGCCCATTCCACAAGGAAAGTGGGCTCATCCTGGGCGGCTGCCCGGGGGGTCTCGGCATTACAACTCTGCCGAGCTGCTACTTGGTCAGGGGCAAACACATTTGCAAAATTCTACAAATTTGATACCCTGGCTGAGGAGGACCTTGAGTTCTCTCATTCGGTGCTGCAGAGTCATCCGCACTCTCCCGCCCGTTTGGGAGCTTTGGTATAATCCCCATGGTCCTGACGGAGTCCCCAGCATCCACTTAGGACGTTAGAGAAAATAAGAATTTACTTACCGATAATTCTATTTCTCGTAGTCCGTAGTGGATGCTGGGCGCCCATCCCAAGTGCGGATTGTCTGCAATACTTGTACATAGTTATTGTTACAAACAAATTCGGGTTGTTATTGTTGTGAGCCGTCTGTTCAGAGGCTCCTACGTTTGTCATACTGTTAACTGGGTTCAGATCACAAGTTATACGGTGTGATTGGTGTGGCTGGTATGAGTCTTACCCGGGATTCAATATCCTTCCTTATTGTGTACGCTCGTCCGGGCACAGTATCTTAACTGAGGCTTGGAGGAGGGTCATAGGGGGAGGAGCCAGTACACACCACCTAATCCTACAGCTTTATTTTTGTGCCCTGTCTCCTGCGGAGCCGCTATTCCCCATGGTGCTGACGGAGTCCCCAGCATCCACTACGGACTACGAGAAATAGAATTATCGGTAAGTAAATTCTTATTTTTTCACCTGCGTAAAGGGTTAACGGTTCCCGTGACCCTGTTAATGTATGAATCCATGAACTTTTCACAGACTCTGGTCCGTAGTCAGCAGCAGACGCTGCTGCGATGTGATTGCATATCCCCATTTCCCACTGTAGGGTCAGGGAGATGTGATCACATCTCACTATTCGAGCGCCTCTGCCTGACTGACGGGCAGTGGCATTTGCGGTATGGTATGGGGCGGCGACGCAATGTTGCAGGGGTGTCGTCTCGACACTGGGCAGGCGTGTCATCAGAAACGGGCGGGTTCGGGGCAGCCACGTGACGTCGCATGCGTCCACCACGACCTGAAAAATGACTCACCCGCGCCTGCCTTCACAGCCTGTGGAAGCAGGGGGGCTTCCACAAATCAGTGATGCGATCACAATTACATTGCTGCAGTGTATTTGCATGATGGACAGTCTTTCCCTGTGCTGGTCGGCCCCCAGCATGAGTTCGCAGCCAGTTGCAGTTTTACTAAAAACACAAAACTGCAACTGAAGCTGACTAAGGTCCGATAACCTGTGGTAATGCCCGTTGAATAGCCCCGGTGGTTAAAACCCTAAACTACCTCCCGTTTTCACCTGCGGTAAGTGGTGGCTTTCCCACTAGGTACATGAGGCACGTGCCTAAGGGTGGCACACCAGGCTGATGAGGCCAGGTGATTTTTTTTTTGTCATTATGATTTTTTTTTATTTTTTAAATGTTGACATTTTTTTTTATATTTTATTTTGCAACTGACAGGAATGGGACAATTTGCAGCAAATTGCGGTCCAGGAGCTGTTAGTGGGGTGAGGTCGAGTCTGCTTTGGTGGTCTTGAGGCATCTGGATTGGCTCCCAAAATTAAGGGAGCAGTAACGTTATTGGGCTTGGAGGGCTGACAATAATGTGCCTAGGGGCGGCCTGACCCCTAAATCCCCCCCTACTTGCGGTACTATGCCGCAGAAAATTTAATTTCCCTTAAATGTCTATTTATACCAGAGTATATCATTGCAAGTTTTCAAGACTCTAGTGTCCCTTATTCTAATAGTGCAGTGAATTACCATGACAGCTTATATCCTGCAAGTCTTTTATTTAAGATATCACTTTTAGGTGACAGTACTTTTGGTAACCTGCACTCGTACTCCTCTCCCTCATCTATTTTTTGGCTAACACTTTTTTGTAAAACAACAAAAATGACTGCAGGAATATATAGAACATCTTGGCTCCCTTGCAGTTCTGATGCCGTTGGTTAGGGGTTTGAGGCCAAGCCACAAATCTGGGGTTGGGGTACTGTATGTAGGTAAGTAAAAGGATCCTGCCATATTAATTGTCAGCTATGTACGGTACACAGTTTAGGCTGTATGGTTATTAAAGTTATGTCATATGCACCATGATATTCAACAACAACAAAAAATTATCTACAGAAGAAGCAAACTTTAAGATGATATTCCTGTGTTATATTTTATTACTAATTGGAATAATGGTTGAAAAATGGATGAAGCTTGCTATATTAACTAGCATCTTGATAAAAGTTCATTGCAAAGAAGTTGTTTAGTTCATCTTTAATAAGCTCTGAAAAATGAATTAGAGAAATGAATTTGATTCACTTTTTTGTGTACCCTAGGCAGGGATTTTGGGCCTAATTCAGAGTTGATAGGAGCAGCAAATTTGTTAGCAGTTGGGCAAAACCATGTGTACTGCAGGGGGTGCAGATAGGTGTAGTATGGTATGCCGGCGCTCGGGTTCCTGGCGACCAGCATACCGGCGCCGGGAGCCCGACCGCCGGCATACCGACAGCGTGGCGAGCGCTAAGGAGCCCCTTGCGGGCTCACTACGCTCGCCACGCTGCGGGCACGGTGGCGCTCTACGCGCACCACACTATTTTATTCTCCTTCCAGGGGGGTCGTGGACCCCCACGAGGGAGAATAGCTGTCGGTATGCCGGGTGTCGGGATTCCGGCGCCGGTATAATGTGCGCCGGGATCCCGACATTCGGCATACTGAAGACCACCCGTGCAGATATAACATGTGCAGAGAGAGTTAGATTTGGGTGTGGTGTGCTCAAACTAAAATCTAAATTGCAGTGTAAAAATAAATCAGCCAGTATTTACCCTGCACAGAAACAAAATAACCCACCCAAATCTAACTCTCTCTGCAAATGTTATATCTGCCACACCTGCAGTGCACATGGTTTTGCACAACTGCTAACACATTTACAGTTGCAACAAACTCTGAATTACCCCCTGTGACTGAATAGCTAAAGCTATGGCATTGTACGAAAAAGAAAAAATTAAGTTACAAGTTGATACATATTTTATAGCAGCTTCCAAAATCTTGCAAATCTACGGAAGCTTATTTATTATTTTATCATGATTTCACTGATTCCTTCCTGTTTCTGGAGCTAGTTATAGGAATCATACACTGCTTGTGATTATGGGAGACTGAATGGATGTATGAGGATTGTTTTGTGAGTGGGGGGTTTGTATTATTTCCAGTTAGTAAACCATAGTTGCTGACATTGCGGGACTGTCCTTCAGGAGATTTTAAAAGGAGAAGTTCCATGGGTAACTGCATGGATTGTGGTACTAAGAATCAGAGGGCCATAATGCAGTCATTTGCAGCAAAACGCATCATGTTAATCATTGCATTTTGCAGATGGCAGTTGGGCTGCAAGTATCAAAATTCATTAAACATAACCTGAGGTGCTGCTCTGTGCAGCTGTTTTTTTTTTTTACATTTAAGGGCTCATGTAGAGCTGGATGGAATTTGAGTCTAATGGGGGAATTCAATTACAGGAGAAAAACATTGGAAGTGAAAAACGTTAGTTTTTTTTTCGTGATATTTCAAGATACCCATGTGCAATCTCCTTATGGGCCCCCTCCTCTCTAGCCGGCAGCGCTCTTGACTCTGGGCACTATGGTCACTAGCGGACCCTAGCGCTGTCCCAGAGTCTAGTCTCTGGGATAAGGTTGCAGTGACCATTTTCCCAGTGATTTTCCTAATGCGCATGCGTGAAACACCGGGAAAATGTCCGCCGCTCTATTACCTAGTGATTTCTGCAGCGACGCAGGGCTCCAGAGGGTAAGTATTGTAAAAAAAAATGGATGCAGGGTGTGCGGTTTGGCCGCCCCAGGACCCCAGTGGCCCATGTGCACCACACACACTGCACCCATTATACATATGCCAGTGTGAAACAGCCATGGTGGGAGTGCTACGTAGGAATACCTTGGGTGGAATAGGTCGCATCTAGAAGAGATGGCACAAAATTGGTCTAAGTAATTTTCATCCCATCCACGAGCGTACCAGGTGAGACAGCCATGCTGGGCGCACTATGAAGGTTACACTGTGCGAAATACTGTAAGTCATAGGACCCAAGGCATATATGGGAACAACTGACTCGTGTATAATATGATATAACATCTATGAATGGATCCACGTGTTGACTAAAATACTTAGGAGCTGGCAGAATTACTGATGTGCTGTGCAATGTCCTCTTTGTTGGTCGCGTGCCTTGATTTGCACTTGTGAAGCAAATTTTCCATGACTTTGTGGGACAAGGTGACGGCTATTACGCTAACCCATAGCAGGAAGTTGGAGGACCAGAAAGCTTCATCGCAAAGTCTGGACATGTGCTCCCAGTTTCCTGACATGTGCAAAAACAGGATCAAAATAAGATTTTGTTTTGTTGTGCAGGGTTATTAAAATAAGATAAAGGGCTGATGCTTGTGTACTCAGCAGGGGAGAGGTGGTTCTTGCCTTCCAAATGGTGCTAAAAAAGTAATCATCTTTATATTGTAGTAACATTTGTTTTGGGTAAGTATTTTTCATACTACTCATTATGTACCTGTGCTTATCTTGTTGTTATCTAAACGTCTGTATGGACATATTTTTAAGAAAACAGTTTTGTTCCAGTGTATATAGACTTCTAGTTTTATATGTTCAATTTATCTATAATCCTTAATGTAATCCCATAATTCTTTTTTTCCCTTCAAACTTCACTAACATTTTTGTCTTTGGTGGAATGATTCATGTTATTGCTTTGACAATAAAATTCTTTAGAGGACAGAAATGCTGATATGTGCTTGAGATTTTTCCGTCTTACTTCTTTCATTAATCACAATACCCTGTGGTGCTTAGTTCATCTTTACTAGCTGCCAAAATTAAATCTATGGGAACAATTTGTGTCTGTAAGTATTAATATTTTAAACTGCCTCCTTTAATCTGGTGATTATAGAATAATCCCAATCTATGTTCCGGATTAAGTACAGAATGGTGTATAAAAGTATTTAGGTATATAGGGGAACATTTACTGAGCAGTGATAAGAGCAGAGAAGTGAGCCAGTCCCCATCAACCAATCAGCAGCTCTGTATCATTTTATAGTATGCAAATTATAGATGTTACTTCAGTGCTGATTGGTTGCCATGGGCAACTTCTCCACTGGCTCACTTCTCCACTCTTATCACTGCTTAGTAAATGTACCCACTTAGTTACATAGTAGAAAAGGAGATATAACTTTTAGTTTCCATTTCAAGAATACAGAAAAAGGTGTATTGTAACAGTCACTGAATATAATTAGTATTAGGATAATTAATATTAGAATAATATACAGTAATATATACAGTAACATGCTTAGAAACCAGAAAATGAAAACAGTTTATTTGAACATGTAAATCATAAGGGTATCAATCTTCTACTTTGATGTCAAGACTAAGTGGGAGATGTATCAAGCCTCCTAAAGATTAGAGAAGTGGACTGGAAATATTATTGTTGTTATTATTATTATTATTATTATTATCCTTTATATATATATGGCGCCACAAGGGTTCCATAGCGCCTAACAAAGTACATAAACAAATGAGTAAAACAAGAAAATAGCGACTTATAGTGCAAGACAATGTAGGACAAGTACATGGTATATAAACATTTCTGCCTCAGCAGTCATAACACTGAAATAAGCATCAGGATGGCAACTAAGGGTTAGGTGCGCTAGTGAGTATGGAGCAGATGATAGTCTAAGTAATAGAAGAAAAAGCACAAGGAGAGAGGACCCTGCTTGTGAGAGTTTACATTCTAGTGGACAAGTGAAGAATTTGTCCATAGTGACCAATCAGCTTCTAGCTAGCATCTATCAAGTAAATTATATAAAATGATATGTAGAAGCTGATTAGTTGAGGTTGGGTACGATATCCCAGCGCTCAGCATTGTCAAAATCCCAGCAGCGGAATCCCGATGGATTTTGGTAAATATTGTAACCCTAACACATTTCTCCAGTAGCCTAACTCTAACCATCCCCTCCAGCAGCCTAACCCTACCCCATCCCCTCTCACATGCTAACCAGGGCCGGCTCCAGGCCTACTAGTACCCTGAGCGAGAACATGTAAAAGCGTGCCCCCCCCCCCATGCTACAGGAAAAGTGGGCGTGGCCTCTGTAAAAGTGGGTGTGGCCTCATAACTTTATATTATTAGACTATAAATAAATACATTTTCACACCCCCTCTACGCACACAATTAGCAGCCTTACACATAACAGCCACAGTAGTGTTCCTTACACACAATGTCTCCAGTGCAGTGTCAGATAGACATAATATACCCCCAGCAGTGCCAGCTACACATGACATGCCCCGCAGCAGTGCCAGATAGACATGACATGCCCTCCAGCAGTGCCAGCTACACACAATATACCCCCCAGCAGTGCCAGATAGACATGACATGCCCCCCAGCAGTGCCAGCTACACACAATATACCCCCCAGCAGTGCCAGCTACACACAATATACCCCCCAGCAGTGCCAGCTACACATGATAGTGTTCACTTTTTAGGGCAGGGTGCTGAAGGCACATTTTTAAGTTAGGAGGGCAAAATGATGTACATACTGTAATGCTTGGTGCTCATCTACCTACATGGTAAAGCATGGACAGTGCGCTCGCGCGCAGCTAAAATTTAGGGGCGTTGCTTCGTGGGAAAGGTGCGTGGCCACATAATAGTGGCAATTTGCATTACACCACACAGTAGTGCAGTTAATACACACTGCACCAGGTACAACCTCCTAGACACTTTGCGCCAGGCAGAGCACGTTAGACACTTTGCGCCAGGCAGAGCACGTTAGACACTTTGCGCCAGGCAGAGCACGTTAGACACTTTGCGCCAGGCAGAGCACGTTAGACACTTTGCGCCAGGCAGAGCACATTAGACACTTTGCGCCAGGCAGAGCACGTTAGACACTTTGCGCCAGGCAGAGCACGTTAGACACATTGCCTAGCCACAGACGCCCAGCGGGAACACTACATGATATGCTCCCCAGCCATGCCAGCTACACATGACATGCACCCCAGCAGTGCCAGATACAGAAATGCCCCCACAGTGCCAGATACATAAATGCCCCCACAGTGCCAGATACGTCCCCACAGTTACAGATAAATGCCCCCACAGTGCCAGATAAATGCCCCCACAGTGCCAGATACATAAATGCCCCCACAGTGCCAGATATGTCCCCACAGTTCCAGATACATAAATGCCCCTACAGTGCCAGATATGCCCCTACAGTGCCAGATACAGAAATGCCCCCACAGTGCCAGATATGCCCCCACAGTGCCAGATATGCCCCCACAGTGCCAGATAAATGCCCCCACAGTGCCAGATAAATGCCCCCACAGTGCCACCCATCCATAAATGTTCCTCCCCCCCAAATACCTGCGGCGCTGAGAGGGGGAGGAGTACTGCTGTCCGATGGCGGGCGGATGGCCTGCGAGTGCGGGTGAGGGCGGACGGGCGGGCGGCCTCCAAGGCGCTTGTGTGCGCGATGCACGCTGCGCGGCACCGGCATCTGATGTTAGACACCGGCAGCGCGCATAGCGCACACAAGAGGTCACGGCGGCCGGGCCAACAATGCACAGGGCCGGCTCCAGCCTTGAATATGGCGGCGTCAGCGCGCGGCGCCCATTAAGGGTGGCGCCCTGCGCGGCCGCTCTATTCGAACATGCCTAGAGCCGGCCCTGATGCTAACCCTAATGCTGTACTGCTAGCCGGGGTTTCCGCTACCGGGATTCTGACTGTTGACATGCTGAGCACCAGGATATTGACTGTGCTATGACAACTTTACCACTTGTCCACTTCTGCACTCTTTTCAAGGCTTGATGCAGTTCCCCCTATGTTCTGGACAACTTAAAGATCCAGGACACCGCATTGTGCTAGATCCCAGTAATCCATATAAAACATATAGCATTTCATTGAATTTCCTATCTGCACTAGGAAAATCTTTAACTAAAATATCTGTAAAAAATAACCCCCAGTATGTTTTGTGTCATTTCTTAACTTTTTTTTTTACTTTGTGCCAGAAAATGTAGTTCTATTTTTGCTTGGTAGTGGGGTGTACATGGTAAAGTAGTATAAATTCTTGTGTCACTGCTTTGTATAATGTGTCGGACCACCGTGAAATACATATAATGTGTGAATGGTAATTATACGGAACTTTGTTCTGTCACTATCTTGAACACACAGCAAACATTAGGTTAGTTTCTTGATTCAGAAAATACTGTGGTGGCTTTTTGACCATCTTCAGTAAACCTGCAGAGTTGTACAGGATGAGTATCCCTTATCCAAAATGTTTGGGACCAGAGGTATTTTGGATATCGGATTTTTCCGTATTTTGGAATAATTGCATACTATAATGAGATATCATGGCGATGGGACCCAAGTCTAAGCACAGAATGCATTTATGTTACATATACACCTTATACACACAGCCTGAAGGCAATTTTAGCCAATATTTTTAATAACTTTGTGCATTACACAAAGTGTGTGTACATTCATACAATTCATTTATGTTTCATATACACCTTATACACACAGCCTGAAGGTCATGTAATATATTTTTAATAACTTTGTGTATTAAACAAAGTTTGTGTACATTGAGCCATCAGAAAACAAAGGTTTCACCATCTCACTCCAAAAAATCCGTATTTCGGAATATTTGGATATGGGATACTGAACCTGTGTAGTAATAGGCGTGTTGTGGCTTTACTCCTAACACCATGTATAAACTATCCTCATCTAAGTCTTATTATTAATCTATAATGTAGTCTACTAATTAAAGACACATACTAGTAATATACTAAAACTCATTTATTATTTTTAAAAATAATTTAGATCCATTTTGTGGCCTGTATGACGGCTATTCTTGCCCAGATGGATGACCAGCACTACAGTCACTACATTGAAATATTTCAGTCGAGTTCAGATTTGGTGGTAAGTACTGTATTCCATTCTTAAACATATCGTAAGTGCACTGACATAACTATAAGTGGGTGCAGGGAGTGTGGTGCACATGGGTTCCTGGGTCAACAGGGGACCTGCACACACTGCACCCAGAGCGGTATGCATGCAGTAGGTCCCCCTCACACTTTTTGCCCACATGGCAATGGATTTTTTCATCAGTCTCCCAAGGCTGCCAAACACTGTTACTGTGCAAATATCCAATGAGGGAGACAGTGTAGCTCCGGCCACAGGGCAGACCCGCGCGGCGATCTTTTAGTGACCTGCTACACCTACTAAGACAGAGCTGACAGAACACCTGATGTTCAGCTTACCCTCCAGTGTTGGGAAGGTCAATCGGTATTCTTTCCTTTAGGTGCGGTCTATTAAATGAATTATGGTGCAATGTGCAGGTTTCATCCGTTCACTCAGTTAGAATTATGACAGGATAGTCAGGCAGAATACTTGCAGTATTATGAACGCTCTATTGCCAACACGTTTCGTTCTCCTCCAAGAGCTTTATCTAGAGAGGCTGTCGCATATTAGTCTCCTAGCACAGTCTCCTAATGCATCCTAGTCACATTGCATTTTCAGATAAAAAGACGCGGAAAAAGATGCATTGTCTAATGATCACATGACCTAAGTCACTATTTGGACTATAAACTGTTTCATTGTCAATTGAAAATATAATGTACAGTGGGGGTCATTCCGAGTTGTTCGCTCGCTAGCCGATTTTAGCAGCATTGCACACGCTAGGCCGTCGCCCTCTGGGAGTGTATCTTATTTTAGCAGAATAGCGAACAAAAGATTAGCAGAATTGCGAATAGAAAATTCTTAGCAGTTTCTGAGTAGCTCCAGACCTACTCACAGATTGCGATCAGCTCAGGCCGTTTCGTTCCTGGTTTGACGTCACAAACACGCCCTGCGTTCGGCCAGCCACTCCCCCGTTTCTCCAGACACTCCCGCGTTTTTCCCTGACACGCCTGCGTTTTTCCGCACACTCCCAGAAAACGGCCAGTTTCCGCCCAGAAACACCCACTTCCTGTCAATCACACTCCGATCACTTCAACGATGAAAATTATTTGTTCAGACGTGAGTAAATCAACTAAGTTTTGTGCTAAAATACTTACCGCATGCGCACTGCGTACCATTTTTGCCTTAATCGCTCCGTTGCGAAAATCGGCAACGAGCGAACAACTCGGAATGACCCCCAGTATGCGTTAACATATGAAAAACTGAATAAAAGCTGCCTCTATACTGGTACGTTAGCATCAATGTTATTAAAATGCAAATAAATATTCATGTTAAGGGATTTATATCCAGGTTTATCCCGACTTTCAATTACCGATTTGTTAAAACATAAGGGGACTGATTTAGAGTTGCATGTGACTGAATTTGTGCAACATTAATAATGGTTTTGGTGGAAAACTGTCACACAGCTTGGGTAAATATTTGAAATTGTACATATCTTTCTCTTGTCCCATTGCACCTGGAAAGGTAGATCATGGTTACTAATCTGTAAAAGCCATTCAATTATTCTAAGCCGTCTATTAATTTATTGTGCTTGACATTAACTATAAACTTTAAGCTAGCTTATCAACTAAAATAAAGACACGGACACAACTGCGTTGGATTAAATGGTCATTGAATTTATTAATTGGAATGACCTCACTCGTAGTGGGTGGCCAGGAAGACGCTACCACTAACCAGCTCTAGTCACGATCTTACAAAATGGCGGCGACTAAACGCCCCAACTGTCATGGGTGCGACTGAAACGCCCCATCTATATATATCAGCATAACCTGTGTTGTGAAGGTCTCACCACCCCTTCCTATAGCAGAGTGAGGACGCTCCCCGAGGAAGCGCCCCTCGCCCCCCCCCCCCCCCCCCCACAAGGGCAGGACACACTCGCCATCCTTCAAAAGGGGTAAGTACCCCACAACACCACTTATGCTACAAGTGACCGCTGGCCAGTAGCGCCTTCCCGCCACACCCAGTTTCAGAGAAACGCAGCCCGCCAACCCAATACGAATGAAATCCAACCAGAACCAACTAACCAAACAAGAACAAAAGTCCCGTCAAAACAACTCCCATCCCTAACTACAAAGATAGCAAACTAATCCAGACAAGAAAACAGAGCCCTCAGAAAAACTCCAATCCCAAGATGAGAGAGATGTACACCATCCTTCCTAAAATAAAAGGGACTCTGGAGCACCAATAGCGGATGTCTAACTGCCAAACCGCCAGCAGCCAACACAAACTTCGACACAGCAAAGTTAATCTTCTTCCTAGTCCTGTCAAGCGCTGTGACGTTCCGGGATCCCCTCCAGACAAACCGAGGAATAATGTCAGACCAAACCAAGCGTACACCAGGCCAAAGCAAGCTAAGTTCCCCCAAATCCGCCTGAATCCGAAGGATAAGATCTATACTCTTAAGGTGACCCACCCAGGTGCAGCAGCAACCATTGGGGACGCCCCCAACGCTGCTCCTGCTGAAACAACAGATCCAAAAGTGCAGAACACCTGAGACCTCTCACACCTAACCATCGCACTCTGCGACCATCTAACAACTCAGACGACCTATCAGCAAGGGGATGACGCTCGGCCCAAAACACGTAAGAATGGCCAACTACCCAAATCTGTTCGGTGGAATCAGTGGACACTGTAAAAGAAAAAAGTAACCTAGCTGTCAGGCAGTGCCCATAAAACGGGGAAGTAGAAAAGTTAGACCGAACCGAACAGTTAGTAATAAAAAACCCAAGTGAAGGGGAAAACTTAAAAAACCTCCTGTGGACCTGAAGTGTCAGCCAATTGTAATTAGGCCCCCTCGAAGGAAAAATTTTAAAAATCCCTTCACACCTCCAATTGTGGAAAGCTAACCATTCCAAAATTGGCAGGTAAACAACGTTTTTGGGTTAGTGCAAGTAGCACAACATTAAACCTTATCCAATCTAATATAAGACTTAAACGCGGCAGACTTCCATCGACCCATTTCCTGAATGGCTGACGGTGGAAGGCCGAGCGCCGCAGGAATGCGTCCCATATTCAGCGCTATTAAGCCCTAGGGCGGCCAAACAGCGCTTCAACACAACGTCAAACTAAAACCGAGTAAGAGGCAATGCATCTCCGTGCAGCAGTACTTGAGCACCACAATTAGGCCGTAAGGGCAAATACATTTGCGCGAGCAGTACAGGGCACAAGTCGTCATCCTCCTGAGCCTTCAAAGTCACCCAGCGTCCTCGACCCAGCTGGTCGGTCTTGGAACGGGGTAACCTACACATAACGACACCGTCCTTGAGCACCAGGTCCCTGAAAAGCATGCCTGTATCAGTGGACCGTTTATTAGCGGCCACCAGCTCGCCAACCCGAAAGGCCCCAAAAAATGCGAAGGAAAAGGGACGCCTCAAACGCGGAATCAGTCACCGCCGGCAGAATCGCCATGAGCTCGTGCAACAACTGCGTGTCAATAGGTCTGCGCGTATCTGACTGGGATGGACTTAAACTTGCCCAACCCCTGAGCGCCTTGGATAAAGTAAACGACCTGGTGGGGTCCGTCCCCTGCTGCAACCGAGCATGGAACGAAATCCCCGCCAAAGCCGCGGACATGGATGCCTTGGACCTACCACTCTGGTAACACTCCCAAACAAAGGCCAACAAAGGCCAACAAAACTTTCTCCTCTGACTTACCCCACACCTAAGCTGGTGCACCTGCCACTCACGCCAAGCCGCAGCATATGCCCGACGGGTCGAAGGAGCCAAGAAATTCAGCGCCAAGTCAGCTACGCCAGTTCTATAATCTGCCAAACAGAAGTTGGACATGTCAAGCCTAGGGCCTCCGCCCCGGGGGCCAACATGCGAAACCTGGCAAAGTCGAAACGCGACAGCGCATCAGCGATGCCGTTCTCGACCCCAGGCACGTGCTTCGCCGTGAAATTGATGTTAAAACGTAGACATTGTAACACCAAACCGACAAGAGGAAGCAAATCTGGAAGTTTCTACCCTTCATGCACTAAATCACCTCCCCTACACTCACCAATAGGCTGGCCCTAACCAATTACAACTCACTCAAAACTCTGATCTGCCTAGCAACAAACCAATCACAAAAATGTAAGACTCTTATATAGATTTCCTGCCTAGCCAGGCACTCTCCTTATCTGAATACTGCAAGCCTATCACTTTGCCTCAGACTTCTGCACTGAGTGATACAAGATGATTTGCTTATCATAGGAGTTAATCCCCTCTATAATTCTTCATAGACAAACCAAAAGACTACAAACAGTAAAATCATTGTTTCCTGGAAAATCTAAATGAGATCACTTACTACAGTCAGAAAGGGGTAATTAACCTGCAGCAGTACAAGGGAAATATTTTTTTTATACTTTTTTCTTTTTTTTCTTTTCTCTTACGTCCTAGAGGTAGCTGGGGTCCATATTAGTACCATGGGGTATAGACGGGTCCACCAGGAGCCACTGGCACTTTAAGAGTTTAACAGTGTGGGCTGGCTCCTCCCTCTATGCCCCTCCTACCAGACTCAGTTTAGAAAATGTGCCCGGAGGAGCCGTTCACAGCTAGGGGAGCTCTACAGAGCTTTTCTGGTAAAATTTATTTTTAGAGTTTATTTTTTTACAGGAGGCTGTTGGCAATGGCCTGCCTGCAGCGAGAGACTAAGGGAGGGAGCAGTGTCCGCCCTGCGGGGTCTGAGCCACTGTCTCCGCTGACTGGACACTGAGCTCCAGAGGGGATAGATCACTCCCCGCCGCAGGGAAACGCTCACCCCAGCAGCATGCTGCCACCCTCTTGCAGAGCTGAAGTGTGGCGAGTGAGTCACCGTCCCCCCTAACAAGCGGGGGGTCGGTGTGAAGAGGGCGGCTACAGGGTAGGAGCGCAGTATTAATTGCGCTCCCGGGCGGCTCAGCGGTACCTGGGTGCGGCGCTGTGAGGGGCGCCCTGAGCCAGCGCCTGACCCTACGTTGACCAAATCAAGCCTGTCGGGGTCTGCGGATCTCAGCCAGCACACAAAATCTCAGGCCAGTATAATCTATGAAGAGCGGGAAGACAGCGCCATTAAGGGGGCGGAGCTTCTCCTCAGAGTGGACTCAGCAGCGTTTCAGCGCCATTTTCCTGCCTACAGTCGGATGCAAGTGGAAGTACAGTCCCTCCAGTGCAACTCCAGCTATCTGTACGGTACCAGGGGGTTGTAGAAGGGAGGGGAGGCTGTGTAAGACTCTGTCACCTATTAAGAGACACAGTCAGCGCTGGTTTAGGGTCTCCCTATACCTGTAATAGCGCTGTGTGTGGGTTGGCTCCAATCTCTGTGTCTCTCTGCCATTCTTGGGGGGGAAACTCTGTCTGCCCTGTACCCTGTGTGTATGTGGGGTGTATCAGCAAACATGTCTAGAGACTCTGTTTCATATGCTGCAGGGGATTTATCTTCTCAGGAAGATCCCATCCCATGTAATCAGGATTGCACTGTTGTAGCGCAGATCCCAGCTAGAGAACCGGAGTGGTTAGCCTGTCTTAGGGGGACTATTTCTCAGATTTCTGAGAGGCATACAAGAACTGAGCATGCAACTCAGGTATTGCAATCCTCTATGGTTGTATGGTCTGATACTGCTCCCTCGGGGTCCCCTGTGGTTCATTCTCACAAACATGCACTTGCCAAGATTATGCAGGATGACACGGACACCGATTTTGACACTGCAGACGGTGACGGGGATGTGTCGAGGGGGACGGCATCACTTGCTAAGGGGGTGCAGTTCATGATTGAGGCCGTATGGGATGTGTTGCATATTTCTGACACATCTCCTGAGCAGGTAGAGGATGCCTTTTTCACGGACAGTAAGAAGGCCCCTCTCACCTTCCCAGCATCTAAGGAATTAAATGCTATATTTGAAAATCCGGAGAAAAAAATCCAGATCCCTAAGAGGGTCTTGGTTGCTTTTCGATTCCCAGATGATGATAGAAAAAAATGGGAGTCTCCGCCTATAGTTGACGCCTCTCCCACCTCACCGTTTCTTCAAATCAGGCTTGCCGGCAGACAGAGCAATTCTTCTGGAAGCTATCCGAAAATTGGTAGTGTCCGAGGTCATTGTTCCAGTTCCGCCTCATCAGTGGAACAAAGGTTACTATTCGAACCTTTTCCTTGGTACCGAAGCCGGATGGTTCGGTACGGCCAATTCTGAACTTAAAGTCTTTGAACCCTTATCTCAGGGAGTTCAAGTTCAAGATGGAGTCTCTGAGAGCTGTCATCTCAGGACTGACGGAGTTCCCCCCCCCCCCCCCGCCACCAGTTCCTGGTGTCCTTGGACATCAAGGATGCGTACCTCCACATTCCCATTTAGTCGCCGCATCAGGCATATCTCAGGTTTGCACTGTTAGACGATCACTATCAGTTTCAGGCACTGTCATTCAGTCTCTCCACGGCACCGAGGGTCTTCACCAAGGTGATGGCAGAGATGATGGTTCTCCTCCGCAAGCAGGGGGTGAACATAATTCCGTGCCTGGACGATCTCCTGATCAAGGCGTCGTCCAGGGAGAAGTTGTTAAGATCCATTGCTCTCACGACACATCTGCTCAAGGAGCATGGTTGGATCCTGAACCTTCCAAAGTTTCATCTGGAGCTGACAAGGAGGCTGATCCTAGACATGGAGGTGCAGAGGATGTTTCTACCGGTGGAGAAAGCATTGGTGATTCAAACAATGGTCCGGGATGTCTTGAAGCCTACCCGTGTATCGGTTCATCAGTACATCCGCCTTCTGGGGAAGATAGTTGCCTCCTACGAGGATCTGCAGTATGGAAGGTTTCATGCTCGATCCTTTCAGCTGGATCTCTTGGACCAGTGGTCGGGATCTCGCCTACATATGCAGCAGAGCATACGTCTGTCGCCAAAAGCCAGGATTTCGCTCCTCTGGTGGCTTCAACTACCACACCTTCTGGAAGGCCGAAGGTTCGGAGTTCAGAACTGGATCCTTCTAACCACAGATGCAAGTCTAAGAGGTTGGGGAGCAGTCGCTCAGGGGGGAACCTTCCAAGGAAGGTGGTCGAATCAAGAATCCCTTCTCCTAATAAACATCCTGGAGCTAAGGGCCGTATACAACGGGCTTCTTCAAGCAGCACACCTTCTACAGGATCGGGCTGTTCAGGTGCATTCGGACAACGTGACCACAGTGGCCTACATAAACCGACAAGGCGGAACAAAGAGCAAGGCTGCAATGTCAGAGGTGTCAAGAATCCTCCTTTGGGCAGAAAGACACGCAGTGGCGATGTCAGCAATCTTCATTCCGAGAGTAGACAACTGGAAAGCCGACTCTCTCAGTAGACACGATCTCCATCTAGGAGAGTGGGGCCTCCATCCGGAGGTGTTCGAGGAGGTAACCGGTTGGTGGGGGGTTCCTCACATAGACATGATGGCCTCCCGCCTCAACAAGTAGCATGCAGAGGTACTGTTCCAGGTCAACAGACACGCAGGCAGTGGCGGTGGACGCACTGGTAACACCGTGGGTGTTTACGTCAGTGTATGTGTTCCCTCCATTTCCTCTGATTCCAAAAGTTCTTCAACTTGTAAAAAGAACAAAGGTTCTGGCAATCTTCATTGCTCTGGACTGACCAAGGAGGGCTTGGTACGCAGATCTGCTGGATCTTCTGCTGGAAGATCCAAGGCCCTTACCTCTTCTGGAGGATCTGCTGCTGCAGGGGCCGTTCGCTTATCAAGACTTACCACGGCTACGTTTGATGGCATAGTGGTTGAGCGCCAGATCTTAGCTTGGAAGGTTATCCCGAGCGAGGTGATTCCTACCCTGATACAGGCTAGGAAGGGGGTAACGTCTAAACATTACCATCGCATATGGAAAAAATATGTGTCTTGGTGTGAATCCAAGAAATTTCCTGCGGTGGAGTTTCAAGTTGGACGTTTTCTCCTTTTCCTGCAAGCAGGTGTGGATATGGGCCTGAGATTGGGCTCCATCAAAGTCCAGATCTCAGCTTTGTCCATTTTCTTCCAAAAACAATTGGTTGTCCTCCCTGAGGTTCAGACCTTTCTGAAAGGGGTTCTGCACATCCAGCCTCCCTTTGTGGTGCCAACGGCACCCTGGGATCTTGATGTGGTGTTACAGTTCCTGCAATCGGATTGGTTTGAGCCTCTACAGGAGGCTGAAATCAAGTTTCTCACGTGGAAGGCGGTCACGTTGTTGGCCTTAGCTTCTGCTCAGTGCGTGTCAGAATTGGGGGCTTTGTCCTGTAAAAGTCCCTATCTGATCTTCCATGAAGACAGGGCGGAACTCAGGACTCGTCCGCAGTTCCTGCCTAAGGTTGTATCAGCTTTTCATATCAACCAACCTATTGTGGTGCCAGTGGCTACTGACTCCTCAATTGCTTCAAAGGCCTTGGAAGTTGTGAGGGCTTTGAAGATCTATGTGAAGAGGACGGCTCGTCATAGAAAATCTGACTCTCTGTTTGTCCTCTATGATCCCAAAAAAATTGGGTGTCCTGCTTCTAAGCAGTCGATTTCACGCTGGATCAGATTCACTATCCAGCATGCATATTCTACGGCAGGATTGCCGTGTCCAAAATCTGTAAAGGCCCACTCTACTCGTAAGGTGGGTTCTTCCTGGGCGTCTGTCCGGGGTGTCTCGGCTGTACAGCTTTGCCGAGCTGCTACTTAGTCTGGGTCGAACATGTTTGCTAAGTTTTACAAGTTCGATACTTTGGCCTCTGATGACCTCAAGTTTGGTAAAGCGGTCTTGCAGGAGCCTCCGCGCTCTCCATCCCGTTCTGGGAGCTTTGGTACATCCCCATGGTACTAATATGGACCCCAGCATCCTCTAGGACGTAAGAGAAAATAGGATTTTAATTACCTACTGGTAAATCCTTTTCTCGTAGTCTGTAGAGGATGCTGGGCGCCCGCCTAGCTCTTCGTTTTCCTGCATTGGTTTTATAGTTCAGTACTGCCTGGTTCATAGGTAAGTTCTGCGTTGTTTGCTGTTTCAGTACTGATTCAGCTGTTGCTGAGTTTTCCGGCATGTTAGCCGGATTTGCCTGTTGTGTGAGCTGGTATGAATCTCGCCACTATCTGTGTATTTCCTTCTCTCGAAGTATGTTGTCTCCTCGGACACAGTTTCTAGACTGAGTCTGGTAGGAGGGACATAGAGGGAGGAGCCAGCCCACACTGTTAAACTCTTAAAGTGCCAATGGCTCCTGGTGGACCCGTCTTTACCCCATGGTACTAATATGGACCCCAGCATCCTCTACGGACTACGAGAAAAGGATTTACCGGTAGGTAATTAAAATCCTATTTTTACATTGAAGATAAAATAACTCTATAATAGGGTTTGACAAAATGTATTGGGTGAGCCATGTTTAAAGTTATGGATTATACCATGGTTTGAGTTTATATTAAGTAATCCAGGTATAACTTTAAAACTTCATGTTTATTATAAACTCTTAAAAGACATGAAAATTAACAAAAAGGCTAGGAGAGGATTTTTTTCGTAGTTTGAAGATTTAAAATTTAGGACATGAGCTATTGTAAGGCTTGGATGAAACACTATTGCTCACACAAACTATTTGATATCAGAAACTACCCTCTTTAAAACAAGAGACAGTGTTCTAGGTCCTTTATGGGGCTCCATTAGTGCTTTCCCTGTCTTAGTTGGCACATTTCAATGTCATTTACACCTGAGCATGCTTGTGTGGCATAGCTGTACTTACAGTACGCCTTTGTATGCTTATAAATAAATGCATACTTAATCTCTTTTAGGACTTTCTTATGGAGACATTTATCATGTTTAAGGATCTAATTGGAAAGAATGTTTATCCGTCAGACTGGATGACTATGAGCATGGTTCAGAACAGGTAAGTGAATCAATGCTATAATCATTAAAATCTGCCTGTATTTATTCTACTCATATACAGTATTGATATCCTGATTACTGCAGAGCAGGGCCATCTTAACATATAGACACACTGGGCATCTGCCTAGGGCCTCATGGTTATAGGGGCCTTCGAGTAGGGTCGGGCTGGGCCAGCGGCATCTGGTGCCTCCGGAGCTTCTTGGGTGACAGGTAGAGAATGCTACCACTTTTATTGAGTATTAAACACAGTTAAAGCGGTAAGGCAACACTCTCTACCTGCCTCCCATCCTGCAGTGATTGGCTGTCAGCATGCCGATTGATGGATGGCTGGAGTTATACACCAATCCAGTGGCGTCACAAGGGGGGTTCGGTCTGCTCCCGGGTGTCACCCGCCGAGGGGTGACACCAAAATGCCGGCTCCTGCACAGTGACAGGAGCCGAGTGCTACACTGTTATATTATGTGCAGCACTCGGCTCCTGTCACTGTGTAGGAGCCAGCACTGCAGGGACAGCACCCCTGGGAGTCAGCCCTCACCTCCCACACCCCCCAGTGACAAAAAAACAGGTGTCGGGACCGAAGACCCTCCCCCTCCCACAAAGCCCCGCCCCCTTTTCGTGCCTTCAGTTGGCTAAAAATGGGTGCCACCCGCGAAGCCCCGACCCCTTTTTGCTCGCTGCCGCACCGGGTGTTACAGAGGTGAGTGACGCCAATCCAAGTGCTGACAGCCATTCACATTACTGAGCATGTGGACAGACAGCGCGGAGCCACAGGAGGGGTCATTTATGATTTTTTTTTTTATTGATTCCTGTGAATGTGTGGACTGGAGCCCCAGTATATTGCTTTGCCGAGGGCCTAATATGCTGTTAAGACAGCCCTGCTGCAGAGCTCTTGACAGAATGTCAATAAGGAGAACGTCATTAAAAAGTTATTTGCTTACTTTAAGATACACTGTATAGTTCCCAGTCCCATTACTATCCAGATATCTTTATTATTTAGGACACATGGTCATTTACAAACTGATGCTGTATTTCTAATAATGGGTTATGCAGCGGTGCAAGTGTGCGGGAACGGGTGGGCACGGCGTACCCATAAGAATTTAGCCGTGGGTACGCCGTACCCACACCGACGTACCCACACTCGTCCCTCCCTCTGCTGCTCACTGCCGCTCACCACCGCACCGCTGCTCCCCGCCGCCCACCGCCGCACCGCCGCTGATATGAGGGGAGGAGAGCGCAGCCTGCGCCTCTCCTGCCCCTCAGTGTCTTCATTTAATTCAGCGCTGTCCGTGAGCCAATCAGAGCTTGCGGATGTGAGCTTTGATTGGCTCACGGATCGGCGCTGAATTGAACTGAGCCACCCGCACCCGCTGGACACTGAGGGGAAGGAGAGGCGCAGGCTGCGCTCTCCTCCCCTCACACACACAGGATAGCGCACAGCAGCAGCAGCGGTGAGCAGCAGGGTGGGGGGAAGCTTTGTGTATACCTGGCACTGGGGTCATGTATACCTGGCACTGGGGGGACATGTGTATCTGGCACTGGGGGATATCTGCCACTGAGGACATATCTGGCACTGGGGAACATGTGTATCTGGCACTGGGGGATATCTGGCACTGGGGGGACATGTGTATCTGGCACTGAGGGCATATCTGGCACTGGGGGGACATGTGTATCTGTCACTGGGGGCATATCTGGCAATGGGGGGACATGTGTATCTGGCACTGGGGGATATCTGGCACTGAGGGCATATCTGACACTGGGGGACATGTGTATCTGGCACTGGGGGCATATCTGGCACTGGGGGCATATCTGGCAATGAGGGGACATGTGTATCTGGCACTGGGGGATATCTGGCACTGAGGGCATATCTGGCACTGGGGGAACATGTGTATCTGGCACTGGGGGCATATCTGGCACTGGGTGCATTTCTGTATCTGGCACTGGGGGGCAATGTATACCTGGCACTCTGGAGGCATTTGTGTATCTGGCACTGTGGGGTAATGTGTATCTGGCACTGTGGGGCAATGTGTATCTGGCACTGTGGGGCAATGTATATCTGGCACTGTGGGGCAATGTATATCTGGCACTGTAGGGCAATGTATATCTGGCACTGTAGGGCAATGTATATCTGGCATTGTGGGGCAATATATATCTGGCACTATTGGGGTCATATGTGTATCTGCCCCTTCCCCCATATGTGTACTAAGCCCCCATTTTCATTGGCCACGCCCCATGTGGCATTTGGCCACACCCATTTTTGGCACGCACGCCTATGGCGCGCGCACACAGTGCCCGTAAGACATTTTTTCTACTTGCATCACTGGGGTTATGTGCCATAGCCCTGGAAATCTTGTTGGTAGGGATTCTTTTGTCCAGTGCAATAAAAAAGAATTGGTTGAACCCTTTGTTGCAAGCTGTGTTTTTCTGTTCCTAGAGCCTCCCAGCTGGCAGCTACAGGTAACAGAAAGGAGAGCTGGTGGGACACCTTTATTATTAGTAACTTAACTTTTATTTATAAGGCGCCAAGTGTCCACCGCAGAACTGGGTCAAAACAAGGTTTCACGGAACACTAGGTAAAGCTCCATACTAATGCGCCTTGTCTCCCCAATATCCACTTCTGCAGTCCTTTGACAGTCCACCTGACTTTTATAATAAATTTTTAAAAAAAGATAAGCCTTACAGTACCTAAGGGGCAGTTTAAGAGAGGAGAGGGCCCATGTGTAGGCTCCGTGTCGATACCCTCCTCTCTGGCAGTGCAGTAGACTCTTAGTAGGCTTTGCACAGGTCAGTGGGAACATGGCAGCTGCACTATATTCCAGTAGCTTTCTCTACTGCGCATGCGTAAGTCTTTGGGAAAAAGATGGGCGTGCCTTTTTTCCAGTGATTTCTGTCTGCAGTGCCGACGCGGGACTCCAGAGAGGTGAGTATAATAGAGTACAGGGTGAGCAAATATTAAGTAATGTAAGGATGTCCTTTTGTAAAAAACCTCAATTGTTGTGCTAGTAGCCTAAATGCTGTCCACCAGGAGCTGGTGCCCTAAGCAGCTACAGTACCTAAAGCTGCCAAATGGTAGCGCCAGCCCTACCAAACTATACAAAGGGGTACCCAAAAGAAACAGGTCGTGTTCTAGAGGGCGGGTGATGCTTGTAGTACAGGCTTCCGCCGCTAGGTGAATGTTTGTGGAACACTTCTGAGACAGTATCTCCGATGACGTTGCGGGGGAAGGTAGCATTGATTTGACTGCAGTGATTTTTTTCCCTATGAGTTATTCTCTCTTTCTCTGACGTCCTAGTGGATGCTGGGAACTTCGTAAGGACCATGGGGAATAGCTGTGCGCCATTGCTCCTCACACACACTTCACACTCCGGTCACTGAGGGTGCAGGGCGCTGGGGGGGGGGGGGCGCCCTGAGAAGCAATTATAACACCTTGGCTGGCAAAAATACCACAATATATAGCCCCAGAGGCTATATATGTGAAAAATACCCCTGCCAGAATCCAGAAAAAAGCGGGAGAATAGTCCGCGGAAAAGGGGCGGAGCTATCTCCTGCAGCACACTGGCGCCATTTCTCCTTCACAGATCCGCTGGAAGGAAGCTCCCTGGCTCTCCCCTGCAGTCTACACTACAGAAAAGGGTAAAAAAAGAGAGGGGGGGGGGGCACTAAATTTAGGCGCTGTATAAATTATATAGAAAAAGCAGCTATAGGGGACATAACTCAGTTAGTCCCTGCATTATATAGCGCTCTGGTGTGTGCTGGCATACTCTCACTCTGTCCCCCCAAAGGGCTTTTCTGGGTCCTGTCCTCTGTTGGAGCATTCCTTGTGTGTGTGCGGTGTGTCGGTACGGCTGTGTCGACATGTTTGATGAGGATAATGATGTGGAGACGGAGCAGATGCCTTTAGAAGGGATGTCACCCCCTGCGGGGCAGACACCTGAGTGGTTGAGCTTATGGAAAGAAATGAGTGCACGTATAGACTCCTTACATAAGAAATTTGACGACATGCCAAATGTGGGACAGCCGACTTCTCAGCTCGTGCCTGTCCAGGCGTCGCACAGGTCATCAGGGGCTCTAAAACGCCCGCTACCTCAGACCGCAGACCCAGATGTCGACACTGATACTGACACCAGTGTCGATGACGATGAGTCTAACCTGATGCCCACTAAGGCCATTCACTGCATGATTGAGGCAATGAAAGAGGTGTTACACATTTCTGATATAAATACAGGTACCACAAAAAAGGGTTTTATGTTTGGGGAGAAAAAACTACCCGTAGTTTTTCCCCCATCAGATGAATTAAATGAAGTGTGTGAAGAAGCGTGGGCTTTCCCTGATAAAAAATTGGTAATTCCTAAGAAGGTACTAATGGCGTTCCCTTTCCCGCCAGAGGATAGGTCACGTTGGGAAACACCTCCTAGGGTGGATAAAGCGCTCACACGTTTGTCTAAAAAGGTGGCACTACCGTCTCCGGATACGGCCGCCCTCAAGGAACCTGCTGATAGAAAGCAGGAGGCGATCCTGAAGTCTGTATATACACACTCAGGCATTATACTTAGGCCAGCTATTGCGTCAGCTTGGATGTGCAGTGCTGCCGCTGCGTGGTCAGATAAACTGTCAGAAAATATTGACACATTAGACAGAGACACGATCCTGTTAACCATAGACCATATAAAAGACTCAGTCTTATATATGAGAGATGCACAGAGGGAAATCTGCCGACTGGCATCTAAAGTTAGTGCATTGTCCATTTCTGCTAGGAGAGGCTTATGGACTCGCCAGTGGACAGGAGATGCAGATTCTAAAAGGCACATGGAAGTGTTGCCATATAAGGGTGAGGAATTATTTGGGGATGGTCTCTCGGACCTAGTTTCCACAGCAACGTCTGGGAAGTCAGCATTTTTACCCAATGTCTCCTCACAGCCTAAGAAGGCGCCGTTTTATCAGGTTCAGTCCTTTCGGACCCAGAAAAACAGGCGTGGAAAAGGCGGGTCTTTTCTATCCAGAGGCAGAGGTAGGGGAAAAAGGCTGCAACAAACAGCAGGTTCCCAGGAGCAAAAGTCCTCCCCCGCTTCTTCTGCCAAGTCCGCCGCATGACGGTGGGGCTCCACAGGCGGAGCCTGGTACGGTGGGGGGCCGCCTCAAGAATTTCAGCGATCAGTGGGCTCGCTCACAGGTGGATCCCTGGATCCTTCAAATAGTATCTCAGGGGTACAAACTGGAATTCGAGGCGTCTCCACCCCACCGGTTCCTAAAATCTGCCTTGCCGATTGCTCCCTCAGACAGGGAAGCGGTGCTAGCGGCAATTCACAAGCTGTATTCCCAGCAGGTGATAATCAAGGTACCCCTACTTCAACAAGGCCGGGGTTACTATTCCACACTATTTGTGGTACCGAAACCGGACGGTTCGGTGAGACCCATTTTAAATTTGAAATCCTTGAACACATACATAAAAAAATTCAAGTTCAAGATGGAATCGCTCAGGGCGGTTATTGCGAGCCTGGAAGAGGGGGATTACATGGTATCCCTGGACATCAAGGATGCTTACTTGCATGTCCCCATTTACCATCCTCACCAGGAGTACCTCAGATTTGTGGTACAGGATTGCCATTACCAATTCCAGACGCTGCCGTTTGGACTGTCCACGGCACCGAGGGTATTTACCAAGGTTATGGCGGAAATGATGATACTCCTTCGAAAAAAGGGAGTTTTAATTATCCCGTACTTGGACGATCTCCTAATAAAAGCGAGGTCCAAGGAACAGTTGTTGGTGGGAGTAGCACTATCTCAGGAGGTGCTGCACCAGCACGGCTGGATTCTGAATATCCCAAAGTCACAGCTGGTTCCGACGACACGGCTACTGTTCCTGGGTATGATTCTGGATACAGTCCAGAAAAAAGTGTTTCTCCCGGAGGAGAAAGCCAGGGAGTTGTCATCTCTAGTCAGAGACCTCCTGAAACCAAAACAGGTATCAGTGCATCGCTGCACGCGGGTCCTGGGAAAGATGGTGGCTTCTTACGAAGCAATTCCCTTCGGCAGGTTCCATGCCAGAATCTTTCAGTGGGACCTTGATAAAGCCTAATATTTATCTTACTTAAAACCCTCTAAAAGGTGAAAGAACACAGTACGCTATTGGCGTATGGTATACCGTAAGGGTACGCACATTGCGTAACAATCGCTTAGCCGTAGTCGAGACGCTCGAGCGTCACGTTCGCTCGCGGCCAAGAGATCACAGGCAGGCATGCAATAGGCTGCCGACTAACGTAATGATATGCTACTAGCGTAGCGGACGCTTGGGACCACGAGGAGATCACAAGCGGCGCTGACGCTCACAATGTTAAACCTTTATAACTATACCATAAAACAATATGCTTATACTGTAAACCCTTGTGCAGTGATAAGATGTAAATGCAACACAGTGTAACCTTGTTAACTTGAAAGCTGTACGAGCGTCTCCGACGCTCTGAGAATACTTAAAAATATAATGAATACACAGATACCGGTCTTAGGTTCTAACACCTTATATGAACGTTCTATTTGCAAAAGAATAACACAATACAAGTCATACACTACCAAAATAACATTGACTACCTAACCAGATAACTACACATGAAATACAATAGCAGTACAATAACACTTAAGAGAAAGAGAGAGAGAAAGAGGAGAAGAGAGAGAGAGAGATATGGCTCACAATAACAATAAAGGCAATATGGTTGCAGAGAAACTTACGCACAAAGGGAAACAATCGCATGCGCCTTCTGGATATCCAGCTCCCGATTATCAGCAATGAGAACCGTTGAAGAGAATAGAGAGCTGGCCCAGATCGGCTTGTCCTTTTATACACTACACACAATACAGTACAATGGTCCCTATATTCTTATTGTTCATTGGACACAGGAATTCGTCTTCGCATTATAACAAAAGGTCATAGGTTGATTCATACAGGTGGGCTGTGACTATTTCCAACTGCTCAGGTGGGTGGGAAACTAGGTTTCCCGCCGCATGGATAATAAAGTGCAAATAATAGTAAATGTCCATAAACTTCTTATGTCCATAACTATTCGCACGAGCGATTAATCCGCTTCAAACCAACACCGGAATATTGCTAATTAAATACTCTTCCGATGGATACTAAACACCACTGTATAACCCCTGTCTGACCCTTCGTATCAAACAAAGAGGGATCTCTTTGTCTATGAACATGCTACATTAACTAAACTTTCAGATTCTATCAAAGGGACCATAATCTACAAAATACACTATATAGTTAAAATATGTTACGAACGAGTCGCCCGCTAGACGCACATAAACTTTACCGTAAATGCGCACACCGTGCGCCTGCGGGTACCCGCAACGGCGAGTATGCGCACGCACGGCAGGGCTTACGAACGTGCAACAGGCACTCGCATGAGGTGCAAATATGGCAGTGTGTAGCGTGATATTTTTCTGACTTTGACAGTCCACCCTTTGGCAGTCACCAATAACTGCCACTTTCTAAAACATTTCAAAAAGAGAAAAATATATGTCATGTGTAAATACATTTCTATGATTGGGTAGGGGAGGAGAGGAGAAGGTAGGAAACGGGTATGACCTAGTGAGATAGCAGAAGCATGTGTGTATGAATCCATGTTTGGGGGGTCATGTATCATCGTGCCGTACGTGTCTTAAATCAAGCTTCGAGGTATTGCAAAGTATACATTTGAATTCCTTCTTATCCCGTGGTACGGGTCTGTGGATGGGCTGTCAAACTTTACCGAGCTCTCTTCGGCTTTTGGTTGCAACAAAATGGGGGAGCACATTTTAGTTGATGATACATGAATGGGGGAATATGTGAATGCTGATATCTGTGCCTGTATTCCCTATCGACTATGTGTGTTATTACCTGAAGGTTGTAGAGATGGAGATAAAGAACAATTATGGTAAATGCAGTGATAAACTATGTGAGTTTAATATACATTTGCCGATTGAGGTCTTGTCTTGTGTCTTGTCTTGTCTTGTCTCGATGCACATGTTGACTGTAGTCTCTTTGTGCTTTTGCTAATAAACGTAAGCAAAGCTTTATCAATGTCCATAGACTTACAAAAAATGTTGGGCTAGCGTTTTCATTAAAGTCACTAGGGAAATGGGGGGTCTATGGCAAAGTCCATCTGTTGTCTGCGTGCAAGGTTGTCAAATTTCTTCTTTAGTCCTTCTGTTGTCTGCATACACGGTCGTCAAATTCCTCTTCCAAGCGGGTCTTTTTACCTTGGAGAAAAACGAGAAACAGGTGAAAGAAACGGACCGTGGAATCACATTTTCCATATGAAATTTCCTAACCCTAATTCTCCCATCTGTTTAGTACACGTATCGGTTTGTACGATGTGTGCACAGTATCCTGGTGATACCTCTCCAACTCTCATGATCCTACTTCCTAGGGTATACCTATATCGGAAATATTTTCCACTACCGGCTATGTGGCGTATAAGTTCTGTATCTGTTGGCATTCTATTGGCTCTGTATGAAAAGGTCATGGTTTGGTTATTCCATGACACTTCCCAATTTCCCGGCTTTCGGGGATTGGAAATGTTAAAACATACTAGGGATCTATCCACATGATATTGGTGGAGCTTCAAACTAGGAGGACTGGAGATATTAAAACCTCCTGTCCACCGGCCTCCCACCACTTAGCTCAAGTACCTCCCCTATAGTTAAAGGGAAGGGCACTAATCCTGATTTGCCATGGCCTTGAGGTACTTGAGAGCATACCCAACAATCTGTCTGATTTAACACTTTACCCACTAAGGAGTGATAGTCACTCAATGGATGCCGGTCCATGTGGATATTAAAACTGGATTGGCATTTCTTGATACACCCATCCTCAACTACACTGTCACAGAGCCTACAGATGCAATTTTCTTCAGCTAAACAATCCTTCACAATTGTCTACAAATAACATGGCTGCTAGATCGTTTTCCGGTACTCGCCTTTGCTCGGTGATTGTGTTGCTATTGGAAATTTACACCTCCGTCTCAGTCATCAGAAACCCATTCTGGATCCTTTCTCGACCTCACTGGTACTCTCACCGAAACAGACTGCTCTGGTCAACATCAGGGTCAACATGAAAACACGGCTCACAGTCTCTCGAGGCGAGTCCATTCTTACAGGAGGAGAAAGGAGAAATTTGTAATGGGGGTACAGGAAAACAGTTTGAGGGGGGGAGAGAAACTTGTTACGATAATTAGTTCTCTAGTCTTGTTGTTCTTCCTGTTCTGCTGTCATCTCAAAGGTGCTGTCTCTCAGTCTTCCAAACGAACATTCCGGTGATGCAATATTCCTTCCAAACCAGCGATCTCTCTGTACGGAGCAAAAATCTTGCATTACCATTTGTCTAACTGATGGGTGACATACCATCTTTAAAACATGAAAACATGAGTGAGAAGAGAGAAAACAAAAAAAAAACAAAAGAGAGAGAGAACAATTCATATATATATATATTACCTAAACCATCAATGAACAACAACAGGAAAAAAACATTTTTCAAACATTTTAAAACATTGTTCATCAGGCTGTCATATCTACATGTCCAATGGTATCCTTGCGCAGTCCCTCCCACCAGCACCTCCATACTCCACCCTTTGTATCTGGCCAGGATACATTGATGCGGGTAGGTCATGCTGGGGTTTGGTAGACTTCTGCAAAGACCAAGTAGATATGCAATGTTTGAGTCCTACCAATAATCGTCAGAGATGGGGAGAGAAAAAAACATTTCACAGATACATTTACAACGTTTCACCCGGTCATTCCTGTGTCTTCAGGGAATGACCTCCCAATTTATTAACTATAACCTCAGGCTTACCATCTGTCCTAGTGATCACCTTTCCTGGCTACATATTATGGGTGTGGCCCAAACCTCTTCCTATATGATCCCTGATTATAATTTGGTGTGTCATATTCATGTCTAGGGGGTCTGACTTTATGTGGGCTGTAACAGTTACTGGCATAATGCCCTTCTCTTTTACAAAGATAACAAACCCTGGGCTTCTTCCAAGTGTCAGTGACCTGAGGTTTTGGTTGATTTGATGCCTCCTCAAACGCTTGGATGCTCATCACCATCAACCGCTTTCCCTGTACCTCCCTGATTCCTTGAATATCATGGTTATGTTGTTGTCTAGGGGGTTGATATGATTTTTGTATTTTTCTTGATCTACAATCTCTTGCAAAGTGTCCCTCTTTATGACAATTGTAACAGACTTCCACATTTGAATTTCTCGCAGTGGTGTGGGGCTTATGCTGGAGTGGTCTTGTGGTTAGGGCCTGTATACTTGCGGCCATTAACTTATCACTTTGTGACTCCCTGTATCTGGTGATATTCTGATCATGATCAATAGCTGCCTCCCTTAATGCGGCCACCGAGATATTTCTCCAGTTTGGGTTGGTGGTCTGTATCCTAGTTCTCAATACCGCCTTTAAACCATTCATTAATACCTTAACCGCTATTTCTCTATGCTGTGCATTAGTTTTGATGTCTGTGATCCCAGTGTTTCTAGCCATTACTTGCAGTGCTCGATTGAAATAATTAGAAATACTTTCCCCTTCGTTTTGTCTTATGGAGAAAATTTCATTCCACTTGACAACGGCAGGGAAATATACTTCTAACTGTCGGTTAATCTGCTTAATGCATTCCTGATTGTGTTCCTCCGTTTGAGGTACTTCTGTGTCTAATTGACAATCAGTAATAAATTTCGCAGGGTCAACACTGGAGGGCAAACATGCCCTCAGCACTGTCCGCCAATCTTTGTTGGTGGGTTCTGTGGCGTTTCCTAGTTCTTTAATAAACCTTTGACATGCGACTAGATTTTTCCTAGGATCAGGAAATTCAGACATAATTGATCTCAATTCGGTCCGGGACCAGGGACGGCGCATTGCACTGTCCTTGACGGGAATGATTCCCTGATCGTCAGTCTTCCCATTGGGGACTGTGATCACCCTGACAGGACTAAACTCAATTACATCACCTTGTGTTGGTCTTGCAATATGGGGTACATTTGTTTGTGCGTGATATAAAACATTGTACGTACCTGTGGACACGACCTCACCTGACCCTCCGTTAGGGGGTTTGATTATTGCCTTTACCGATTTGGTCGTGTCCACCTGGATGTCTTGTGTGATGGCTGCTGGAAAAGGTGCCGACATCGTGCTGGGCTCACGTTCTTGCTTGTAGTCCTGAGGGAAGTTTGACATGGGGTGCGACTTGCACAGGTTAACATTTGTAATTTTTACACTTTCATTTTCATAAACATTATTACATTTTACACTTTCATTCTTAATACAGTTACTAAGTGCATTTTTATCGTACAACATTGTGCCTTTCTCCGCAACCATAATCCTCTCCATTGCCATGTCTCTCCTCCCAAGATGAGGGTCAGATATGTCAGTTAAACTTCTTTGCATTTCACTTTCCTGTTGCCACAATTTTAAATGGTCATAATGTTTGATCCGTCTCTTTGCTGATTTAATGAGACCTATCCTTCTCCTTAGATTTAGTAACACATCTGGGCTAAAGCTACCTACCCGGGGAAACTTCTCCCCGTCATGCACAGTCATTCTTTCCCATTCATCACATAAAACCTGTGTGTGTGCTGAGTCAACCCGAACCGAGGTTGATCGCCCCCTACCTGAACAACTGGCCCCCATAACTTGCAGGTGTTGCTTTCACTACCTCTGACCTTCAAATCAGGGTCTTCAGCGAACCCTTACAAAAACCAAGATGTCCGGGGCAGGCCGGCGGCGAAGTTTACCGAGTACTCCACTCACTCCTCGCCCACATTGGCCAGTACTGCAATCACTGTATCCAGAGCTGTTGTACCCAACCTAGGGCCCCTATAAGCCTTTATTTACTGGGGCGTGTTCCCCAGCAAGTATCGGTTGTTGGATAGTTCCCGAGTGACCAGCGAACCTCCCTTAAAATAAAAAAATTTCACAAATCACGTTAAAATGTACAAATAGCATTTATGACCCCTAGCGTACGCAAATGGTACTGGGTCAAATTACTAACTAATGCACACAATTACGTGCGGTACAATCGTTCGGCACATAAGCAACTAATCTTATGTGCGGAGCGACCAGTGGAATCGAAAATTGCGGCTGCGAATTCCTTCAGCCTGAGCTTCAATGGCCTATATGGGTTCCGCACCAACCCTTCTTGGTGTTGTGCTACTTTTCTCTATAGCGGACTTCTTAGTCTGCTGTACCTAGACCTCCTGGTCTGTTCCGGACCTCCTGGTCTGTGCTACAGTAGACCTCCTGGTCTGCTATACTCTAATGCTCAATTTTATGTTTAACAGGGGATGCCTCCCCAGCCACCATGCACGTCACTTACATGTATGTACCTCACGAGAACTCGACTTCTTGTGGTTCAACCCAAAAATTGTAAAAACATATATATACAAACACTCACTCACCACATGTACACTTTACTTTTGTTTCTATTTCTGCGCAGAAATTTCTTTCCTTTAGACCAGATGAGTCGTAAATTTAGAGAAGGATCTATTAGTTAAATTTCGGACACTAAAATTGACTTGCGCTATTTATCGCGTTGCCATCTTTTCGCCTGTTAAAAATAATACTATAGTGTGATTTGAGTTACGTGGGCGTACCCAGACGCTCCGTTGCGTAATATACGCTGCGTGCGTCGGCCTTTACGTTGCGTACGCTTGTCTCACCCTTTTGTTAGAGACACGTGTATGCCAGCCAGATATGTCCACAGAAATACAATTAACACGTTTATCAATGTAGATGATCTTTAATTGTATTCATCTACCGAGCACCACACAAGTCTCTCCTTGTATCTTAGGCAAAGCTGTGTGCGTGCTTTACAAATTACCCCTTAATGTATTACTTTTACTCTTTAACTATTAATAGCAACAAATCTTTCTTAGCACGTTATAAATTGTGAAATGGCAAACAGGAGAGTGATATGTGAAAATACACGAATGAAAAGAAATGCAGATATATGCGTGCGTGCGTAAGCAAGACAGAAATAAACAGTTTTAAAAGACACTAGCGTGTTGTTCTTACCTCCGGTTCCGGATTCCTTCAGCACCCTTTACTAAGCGAAGCAGACGCTTATCGGGTCAGCACTACGAGGAATATTACCTCCCGCCCTTTGCTGATCGATAATGTCTGCTGAAATTACCTAGTGCAGATATGTGAAGGACGGACGAGCCGCCAATTGATAAAGCCTAATATTTATCTTACTTAAAACCCTCTAAAAGGTGAAAGAACACAGTACGCTATTGGCGTATGGTATACCGTAAGGGTACGCACGTTGCGTAACAATCGCTTAGCCGTAGTTGAGACGCTCGAGCGTCACGTTCGCTCACGGCCAAGAGATCACAGGCAGGCACGCTATAGGCTGCCGACTAACGTAATGATATGCTACTAGCGTAGCGGACGCTTGGGACCACGAGGAGATCACAAGCGGCGCTGACGCTCACAATGTTAAACCTTTATAACTATACCATAAAACAATATGCTTATACTGTAAACCCTTGTGCAGTGATAAGATGTAAATGCAACACAGTGTAACCTTGTTAACTTGAAAGCTGTACGAGCGTCTCCGACGCTCTGAGAATACTTAGAAATATAATGAATACACAGATACCGGTCTTAGGTTCTAACACCTTATATGAACGTTCTATTTGCAAAAGAATAATACAATACAAGTCATACACTACCAAAATAACATTGACTACCTAACCAGATAACTACACATGAAATACAATAGCAGTACAATAACACTTAAGAGAAAGAGAGAGAGAAAGAGGAGAAGAGAGAGAGAGAGATATGGCTCACAATAACAATAAAGGCAATATGGTTGCAGAGAAACTTACGCACAAAGGGAAACAATCGCATGCGCCTTCTGGATATCCAGCTCCCGATTATCAGCAATGAGAACCGTTGAAGAGAATAGAGAGCTGGCCCAGATCGGCTTGTCCTTTTATACACTACACACAATACAGTACAATGGTCCCTATATTCTTATTGTTCATTGGACACAGGAATTCGTCTTCGCATTATAACAAAAGGTCATAGGTTGATTCATACAGGTGGGCTGTGACTATTTCCAACTGCTCAGGTGGGTGGGAAACTAGGTTTCCCGCCGCATGGATAATAAAGTGCGGGTACCCGCAACGGCGAGTATGCGCACGCACGGCAGGGCTCACGAACGTGCAACAGGCACTCGCATGAGGTGCAAATATGGCAGTGTGTAGCGTGATATTTTTCTGACTTTGACAACCTGTTGGACCAGTGGTCCGGATCGCATCTTCAGATGCATCGCTTAATAACCCTGTCTCCAAGAACCAGGGTGTCTCTACTGTGGTGGCTGCAGAGTGCCCATCTTCTAGAGGGCCGCAGGTTCGGCATACAGGACTGGGTCCTGGTGACCACGGATGCCAGCCTTCGAGGCTGGGGGGCAGTCACACAGGGAAGAAACTTCCAAGGACTATGGTCGAGTCAGGAGACTTCCCTTCACATAAATATTCTGGAACTAAGGGCCATCTACAATGCCCTAAGTCAAGCAAAATCCCTGCTCCTACACCAGCCGGTGCTGATCCAGTCAGACAACATCACGGCAGTCGCCCATGTAAATCGACAGGGCGGCACAAGAAGCAGGATGGTGATGGCAGAAGCCACAAGAATCCTCCGATGGGCGGAGAATCATGTACTAGCGCTGTCAGCAGTGTTCATTCCGGGAGTGGACAACTGGGAAGCAGACTTCCTCAGCAGACACGACCTCCACCCGGGAGAGTGGGGACTTCATCCAGAAGTCTTCCAGATGCTGGTAAACCGTTGGGAAAAACCACAGGTGGACATGATGGCGTCCCGCCGCAACAAAAAGTTAAAAAGATATTGCGCCAGGTCAAGGGACCCTCAGGCGGTAGCTGTGGACGCTCTAGCGACACCGTGGGTGTACCAGTCGGTTTATGTGTTCCCTCCTCTGCCTCTCATACCAAAGGTATTGAGAATAATACGAAAGCGAGGAGTAAACACAATTCTCGTGGTTCCGGATTGGCCAAGACGAGCGTGGTACCCGGAACTTCAAGAGATGCTCTCAGAGGACCCGTGGCCTCTACCGCTCAGACAGGACCTGCTACAGCAGGGGCCCTGTCTGTTCCAAGACTTACCGCGGCTGCGTTTGACGGCATGGCGGTTGAACACCGGATCCTAAAGGAAAATGGTATTCCGGAAGAAGTCATTCCTACGCTTATTAAGGCCAGGAAAGATGTTACGGCAAAGCATTATCACCGCATATGGCGGAAATATGTTGCATGGTGCGAGGCCAAAAAGGCCCCAACAGAGGAATTTCAACTAGGTCGATTTCTGCATTTCCTGCAAGCAGGAGTGAATATGGGCCTAAAACTAGGCTCCATTAAAGTACAGATCTCGGCTCTGTCGATTTTCTTTCAAAAAGAACTAGCTTCAGTACCTGAAGTTCAGACATTTGTGAAAGGAGTGCTGCATATTCAGCCCCCGTTTGTGCCTCCTGTGGCACCTTGGGATCTCAACGTGGTGTTGAGTTTCTTAAAATCACATTGGTTTGAGCCACTAAAAACCGTGGATCTGAAATATCTCACGTGGAAAGTGGTCATGTTATTGGCCTTGGCTTCAGCCAGGCGAGTGTCAGAATTGGCGGCTTTATCTTGTAAAAGCCCTTATCTGATTTTCCATATGGATAGGGCAGAATTGAGGACTCGTCCCCAATTTCTCCCTAAGGTGGTGTCAGCGTTTCACCTGAATCAGCCTATTGTGGTGCCTGCGGCTACTAGGGATTTGGAGAACTCCAAGTTGCTAGACGTTGTCAGGGCCCTGAAAATATATGTTTCCAGGACGGCTGGAGTCAGAAAATCTGACTCGCTGTTTATCCTGTATGCACCCAACAAGCTGGGTGCTCCTGCTTCTAAGCAGTCTATTGCTCGCTGGATTTGTAGTACAATTCAGCTTGCACATTCTGTGGCAGGACTGCCACAGCCAAAATCTGTAAATGCCCATTCCACAAGGAAGGTGGGCTCATCTTGGGCGGCTGCCCGAGGGGTCTCGGCTTTACAACTTTGCCGAGCAGCTACTTGGTCAGGGGCAAACACGTTTGCAAAATTCTACAAATTTGATACCCTGGCTGAGGAGGACCTGGAGTTCTCTCATTCGGTGCTGCAGAGTCATCCGCACTCTCCCGCCCGTTTGGGAGCTTTGGTATAATCCCCATGGTCCTTACGGAGTACCCAGCATCCACTAGGACGTCAGAGAAAATAAGAATTTACTCACCGGTAATTCTATTTCTCGTAGTCCGTAGTGGATGCTGGGCGCCCATCCCAAGTGCGGATTGTCTGCAATACTTGTAAATAGTTATTGTTAACTAAAGGGTTATTGTTGAGCCATCTGTTGAGAGGCTCAGTTGTTTTCATACTGTCAAACTGGATATAGTATCACGAGTTGTACGGTGTGATTGGTGTGGCTGGTAAGAGTCTTACCCGGGATTCTAAATCCTTCCTTATTATGTCAGCTCGTCCGGGCACAGTGTCCTAACTGAGGCTTGGAGGAGGGTCATAGTGGGAGGAGCCAGTGCACACCAGGTAGTCATAAATCTTTCTAGAGTGCCCAGCCTCCTTCGGAGCCCGCTATTCCCCATGGTCCTTACGGAGTTCCCAGCATCCACTACGGACTACGAGAAATAGAATTACCGGTGAGTAAATTCTTATTTTGCCTATTTTTATGATGACTGATTAACATGAACAATGTGCTGCTGTGAAGTTTTGTTTGGATTTGCTGTTTTGTTTCTGGATATAAACAGATGTTTCTGTAGCACCATATTCATTCAAACTTATGAGTTTAAAAAAAAAAATCAGGCTCTCCTTCCAAGTGTTCCTTCAAAGCACGGCACGCACCCAGGCGATTGTCTCTCTGGTCAGGGGTGAGAACCGAGGCACGAAGTTTGCTGCAAATTGTTTGTGCTGTTTGTACTATTTGTACCATTTCTGCCGCATTTTTTCTCTAAAGAAAACAAAAACATCACATCATCACTTTGTTCGCGTGAATCAGCCATTCCACAAAAAAAAAATCACTGCATTCAAATGCTACCTTCCCCCTCGACATCAGCGGGGGTACTGGCTCAGAAGTGTTCCACAAACATTCACCTAGTGGCGGAAGCCCATACTGCAAGCGCCCCACCCTATAGAGAACGATTCTTGTTTCTTTTGGGTACCCCCTCGTAGATCTGAAAATAAAGACCCCCCCCCCCCCCCCCCAAAGTTTGGAGTTATGCACGCTTCCTTGCTTATATAGCCCAAATGAGAATTTGATTATTTTTCCCATATGCAACAATTAATCTGGAGAATGATTTAGCCGCTAGGATATGAACTGCTACAATAGTGACTGGATTATGTTATGCCATCTTGTAGTTTGGTTTTATTCCCACACATGGATGCACACTGTGGTGAAATAGATGAAAAATAAGAATGAATTACCTGATGTGTGCAGTGTACTTGTATGAGGAATTCATTGCACTGTTTGTCATTGTTTGCCCTGTCAGAGCTTCTCCTCTAGCTAAATATTTTGTGACACTGAGAGTAAATGAAGTGATCCATGCCAGGGTGTACAGTGTGCGCTCAGGTGGAAGTTAATCTGAAATGTTTCGTCTTATTTATAAGGATAACAAACAATAGTTTAATCGCCGAAACAGAATGGATGCTGAATAATTATTTTATTTTTGCATGCGGGGCATAAAAGCCGGTAAAATATTTCAAATTAACATAAATCCCTTTTGCAGTGAAGTCAATGAGAATAATTATGAGATTATGACTATCAGTGCTATACCAAAGCTCCATGGGGCCCTGGAATATATTTTGACCACCTGTGGTCACCCCTTCCCTCTGTGTTTTATTTTACTGGAGATGAGAAGCAGTAATTAGGGGAAGACATGCTCCTGCCATAAAATGAGGCTTCGATCACAATGACTCTATTGTAAGCTAATGGATCTCCATTCTTGTTCTGCACTGATGGGGTTATTCGGAATTGTTAGCAAACCAAAAAAGTTAGCAATTGGGCAAAACCATGTGCACTGCAGGTGAGGCAAATGTAACATGTGCAGAGAGAGTTAGATTTGGGTGTGGTGTGTTCAATCTGAAATCTTAATTGCAGTGTAAAAATAAAGCAGCCAGTATTTACCCTGTACAGAAACAATATAAACCACCCGAATCTAACTCTCTCTGCACATGTTATATCTGCCACACCTGCAGTGCAACCAGTGGCGGATCTTGCCACGGGCAAGCAGTACTTTTGCCCGGGGCGCCGCCTTCCGGAGGGCGCTGGCGCCATCCGGAGGGCGCCGCACCGTGGCAAGATCCGCCACTGCTGCCCGCTGTGTCCCCGTCCGCCTCCGCTGCCGTCCCCGTCCGCCTCCTGAAGGGAACTAGACGCTATGCGTCTAGTTTCCCTTCCTGGAGAGTAACTTTGCTGAGCGGTGCGCGATGACGTCATCGCGCACCGCACAGCAAAGGTCCTCTCTACGAAGGGAACTAGACGCATAGCGTCTAGTTTCCCTTCGTGGAGAGGACCTTTTGCTGTGCGGTGCGCGATGACGTCATCGCGCACCGCTCAGCATTCAAGCGGCGCTTTTAATGTACAGGGGGCGTAATTGACCACGCCCCCTGTGTTAGGCCACACCCCATTTCCTGCCCGGGGTGCAGAGCGCCCTTGAACCGGCCCTGAGTGCAACATGGTTTTGCCCAATTACTAACTGTTTTGGTTTGATAACAACTCTTAATACCCCCTGAGGTTTTGATTGGCTGTTGGAGGACACTGCAGTGTATGACAGCGTATAACAGTATCAACCAAGAGAAGTTTTGGTAGTAAGCACACCGCTTTCCCATCTTACTCTCCATCTCCTCAGCAAGCTGGCTCAGCAAGTGGTTCCATGCGCAGCCACAATTGTTGCAAATGTGGAACTTCTGCCTCTATGATTACAGTCATTTTTACAATCCACACTGCAAGGAGTGCCACTAAAACTGCTTTCCATCCATCATTTCCTTGAAATAATGTCACTTGGAATACGGAAATCTCATCTCTAGGCAGTAAATAGAGGTGGACGAGAGGTGTTGCTGCCCTGGGTACAGCTGCAGGACCTATGAGGTCGCACCATTGCTGGCTCATGGCAAATGCCCTATAGACCTGGAGGCATGCTAAAACAGAGCCACCCAAAGCGGCCTTAGAAAGTTCAGCTTCTGCCTAGAGTAGGTGGCAAGCCACTTCAGAGCCATCCAGTGTGTCCACTAGACGAGTAGGCACTCAGCTTCACCTTCTCCTTGGTTACGGCAATCATGATGTCACATGTTCATGGTGTGGAGCCGGCACAGGGAGCATTATCACCCTCTTATAGCCCTGTCTCATTTCATAGGTGCACTGGTGCTCTTACATTATATTTTTCAAAGAATATCCAACTTCTCTCCTCAACACAAGAAACATTTGCTTCTCCACCAACAAATGAAGAAGATAGCACTTGATGCTAGTCACTAGTGCAGGTAATTAATACAACAAAGCACTGGGTATGCATGAATATACAGTATACTACTTTTATTTCTTCAATCTAAAATGCAAACAAACAAAAACAATATTTCTCTGACGTCCTAGTGGATGCTGGGAACTCCGTAAGGACCATGGGGAATAGCGGGCTCCGAAGGAGGCTGGGCACTCTAGAAAGATTTATGACTACCTGGTGTGCACTGGCTCCTCCCACTATGACCCTCCTCCAAGCCTCAGTTAGATTTTGTGCCCGGCCGAGGTTGGATGCACACTAGGGGCTCTCCTGAGCCCTTAGAAAGAAAGTATAGATTTAGGTTTTTTATTTTCAGTGAGACCTGCTGGCAACAGGCTCACTGCAGCGAGGGACTAAGGGGAGAAGAAGCGAACTCGCCTGCTTGCAGCCGGATTGGGCTTCTTAGGCTACGGGACACCATTAGCTCCAGAGGGATCGACCACAGGCCCAGTCCTTGGTGTTCGGTCCCGGAGCCGCGCCGCCGTCCCCCTTACAGAGCCAGAAGCAAGAAGAGGTCCGGAAAATCGGCGGCAGAAGACATCAGTCTTCACCAAGGTAGCGCACAGCACTGCAGCTGTGCGCCATTGCTCCTCACACACACTTCACACTCCGGTCACTGAGGGTGCAGGGCGCTGGGGGGGGGGGGCGCCCTGAGAAGCAATTATAACACCTTGGCTGGCAAAAATACCACAATATATAGCCCCAGAGGCTATATATGTGGAAAATACCCCTGCCAGAATCCAGAAAAAAGCGGGAGAATAGTCCGCGGAAAAGGGGCGGAGCTATCTCCTGCAGCACACTGGCGCCATTTCTCCTTCACAGATCCGCTGGAAGGAAGCTCCCTGGCTCTCCCCTGCAGTCTACACTACAGAAAAGGGTAAAAAAAGAGAGGGGGGGGGCACTAAATTTAGGCGCTGTATAAATTATATAGAAAAAGCAGCTATAGGGGACATAACTCAGTTAGTCCCTGCATTATATAGCGCTCTGGTGTGTGCTGGCATACTCTCACTCTGTCCCCCCAAAGGGCTTTTGTGGGTCCTGTCCTCTGTTGGAGCATTCCTTGTGTGTGTGCGGTGTGTCGGTACGGCTGTGTCGACATGTTTGATGAGGATAATGATGTGGAGACGGAGCAGATGCCTTTAGAAGGGATGTCACCCCCTGCGGGGCAGACACCTGAGTGGTTGAGCTTATGGAAAGAAATGAGTGCACGTATAGACTCCTTACATAAGAAATTTGACGACATGCCAAATGTGGGACAGCCGACTTCTCAGCTCGTGCCTGTCCAGGCATCGCACAGGTCATCAGGGGCTCTAAAACGCCCGCTACCTCAGACCGCAGACCCAGATGTCGACACTGATACTGACACCAGTGTCGACGACGATGAGTCTAACCTGATGCCCACTAAGGCCATTCACTGCATGATTGAGGCAATGAAAGAGGTGTTACACATTTCTGATATAAATACAGGTACCACTAAAAAGGGTATTATGTTTGGGGAGAAAAAACTACCCGTAGTTTTTCCCCCATCAGATGAATTAAATGAAGTGTGTGAAGAAGCGTGGGCTTTCCCTGATAAAAAATTGGTAATTCCTAATGCACAGAGGGAAATCTGCCGACTGGCATCTAAAGTTAGTGCATTGTCCATTTCTGCTAGGAGAGGCTTATGGACTCGCCAGTGGACAGGAGATGCAGATTCTAAAAGGCACATGGAAGTGTTGCCATATAAGGGTGAGGAATTATTTGGGGATGGTCTCTCGGACCTAGTTTCCACAGCAACGTCTGGGAAGTCAGCATTTTTACCCCATGTCCCCTCACAGCCTAAGAAGGCGCCGTTTTATCAGGTTCAGTCCTTTTGGACCCAGAAAAACAGGCGTGGAAAAGGCGGGTCTTTTCTATCCAGAGGTAGGGGAAAAAGGCTGCAACAAACAGCAGGTTCCCAGGAGCAAAAGTCCTCCCCCGCTTCTTCTGCCAAGTCCGCCGCATGACGGTGGGGCTCCACAGGCGGAGCCTGGTACGGTGGGGGGCCGCCTCAAGAATTTCAGCGATCAGTGGGCTCGCTCACAGGTGGATCCCTGGATCCTTCAAATAGTATCTCAGGGGTACAAACTGGAATTCGAGGCGTCTCCACCCCACCGGTTCCTAAAATCTGCCTTGCCGATTGCTCCCTCAGACAGGGAGGCGGTGCTAGCGGCAATTCACAAGCTGTATTCCCAGCAGGTGATAATCAAGGTACCCCTACTTCAACAAGGCCGTGGTACCGAAACCGGACGGTTCGGTGAGACCCATTTTAAATTTGAAATCCTTGAACACATACATAAAAAAATTCAAGTTCAAGATGGAATCGCTCAGGGCGGTTATTGCGAGCCTGGAAGAGGGGGATTACATGGTATCCCTGGACATCAAGGATGCTTACTTGCATGTCCCCATTTACCATAATCACCAGGAGTACCTCAGATTTGTGGTACAGGATTGCCATTACCAATTCCAGACGCTGCCGTTTGGACTGTCCACGGCACCAAGGGTATTTACCAAGGTTATGGCGGAAATGATGATACTCCTTCGAAAAAAGGGAGTTTTAATTATCCCGTACTTGGACGATCTCCTAATAAAAGCGAGGTCCAAGGAACAGTTGTTGGTGGGAGTAGCACTATCTCACTACTGTGGTGGCTGCAGAGTGCCCATCTTCTAGAGGGCCGCAGGTTCGGCATACAGGACTGGGTCCTGGTGACCACGGATGCCAGCCTTCGAGGCTGGGGGGCAGTCACACAGGGAAGAAACTTCCAAGGACTATGGTCGAGTCAGGAGACTTCCCTTCACATAAATATTCTGGAACTAAGGGCCATCTACAATGCCCTAAGTCAAGCAAAATCCCTGCTCCTACACCAGCCGGTGCTGATCCAGTCAGACAACATCACGGCAGTCGCCCATGTAAATCGACAGGGCGGCACAAGAAGCAGGATGGCGATGGCAGAAGCCACAAGAATCCTCCGATGGGCGGAGAATCATGTACTAGCACTGTCAGCAGTGTTCATTCCGGGAGTGGACAACTGGGAAGCAGACTTCCTCAGCAGACACGACCTCCACCCGGGAGAGTGGGGACTTCATCCAGAAGTCTTCTAGATGCTGGTAAACCGTTGGGAAAAACCACAGGTGGACATGATGGCGTCCCGCCTCAACAAATAGTTAAAAATATATTGCGCCAGGTCAAGGGACCCTCAGGCTTTAGCTGTGGACGCTCTAGTGATACCGTGGGTGTACCAGTCGGTTTATGTGTTCCCTCCTCTGCCTCTCATACCAAAGGTATTGAGAATAATAAGAAAGCGAGGAGTAAACACAATTCTCGTGGTTCCGGATTGGCCAAGACGAGCGTGGTACCCGGATCTTCAAGAGATGCTCTCAGAGGACCCGTGGCCTCTACCGCTCAGACAGGACCTGCTACAGCAGGGGCCCTGTCTGTTCCAAGACTTACCGCGGCTGCGTTTGACGGCATGGCGGTTGAACACCGGATCCTAAAGGAAAAGGGTATTCCGGAAGAAGTCATTCCTACGCTTATTAAGGCCAGGAAAGATGTTACGGCAAAGCATTATCACCGCATATGGCGGAAATATGTTGCATGGTGCGAGGCCAAAAAGGCCCCAACAGAGGAATTTCAACTAAGTCGATTTCTGCATTTCCTGCAAGCAGGAGTGAATATGGGCCTAAAACTAGGCTCCATTAAAGTACAGATCTCGGCTCTGTCGATTTTCTTTCAAAAAGAACTAGCTTCAGTACCTGAAGTTCAGACATTTGTGAAAGGAGTGCTGCATATTCAGCCCCCGTTTGTGCCTCCTGTGGCACCTTGGGATCTCAACGTGGTGATGAGTTTCTTAAAATCACATTGGTTTGAGCCACTAAAAACCGTGGATCTGAAATATCTCACGTGGAAAGTGGTCATGTTATTGGCCTTGGCTTCAGCCAGGCAAGTGTCAGAATTGGCGGCTTTATCATGTAAAAGCCCTTATCTGATTTTCCATATGGATAGGGCAGAATTGAGGACTCGTCCCCAATTTCTCCCTAAGGTGGTGTCAGCGTTTCACCTGAACCAGCCTATTGTGGTGCCTGCGGCTACTAGGGATTTGGAGGACTCTAAGTTGCTAGACGTTGTCAGGGCCCTGAAAATATATGTTTCCAGGACGGCTGGAGTCAGAAAATCTGACTCGCTGTTTATCCTGTATGCACCCAACAAGCTGGGTGCTCCTGCTTCTAAGCAGTCTATTGCTCGCTGGATTTGTAGTACAATTCAGCTTGCACATTCTGTGGCAGGCCTGCCACAGCCAAAATCTGTAAATGCCCATTCCACAAGGAAGGTGGGCTCATCTTGGGCGGCTGCCCGAGGGGTCTCGGCTCTACAACTTTGCCGAGCAGCTACTTGGTCAGGGGCAAACACGTTTGCAAAATTCTACAAATTTGATACCCTGGCTGAGGAGGACCTGGAGTTCTCTCATTCGGTGCTGCAGAGTCATCCGCACTCTCCCGCCCGTTTGGGAGCTTTGGTATAATCCCCATGGTCCTTACGGAGTTCCCAGCATCCACTAGGACGTCAGAGAAAATAAGAATTTACTCACCGGTTATTCTATTTCTCGTAGTCCGTAGTGGATGCTGGGCGCCCATCCCAAGTGCGGATTGTCTGCAATACTTGTAAATAGTTATTGTTAACTAAAGGGTTATTGTTGCGCCATCTGTTGAGAGGCTCAGTTTTCATACTGTCAAACTGGATATAGTATCACGAGTTGTACGGTGTGATTGGTGTGGCTGGTAAGAGTCTTACCCGGGATTCTAAATCCTTCCTTATTATGTCAGCTCGTCCGGGCACAGTGTCCTAACTGAGGCTTAGAGGAGGGTCATAGTGGGAGGAGCCAGTGCACACCAGGTAGTCATAAATCTTTCTAGAGTGCCCAGCCTCCTTCGGAGCCCGCTATTCCCCATGGTCCTTACGGAGTTCCCAGCATCCACTACGGACTACGAGAAATAGAATTACCGGTGAGTAAATTCTTATTATATACAATGTCACATTATTATGAGCACTCCTACATTTGGCGTCGGCAGTGCACAGCCTATAAAGTACGTCACGTGACCTCCGCTGGCTTGGTGGGTATATAAGGTGTGCAATATGGATAAAAGAGGCGATTTATCCAAGTTGCAAAAAGGGATGATTATTGGCTTTCGGGCCAGGGGTGGCAGTATTTCTGACACAGCGCAGTTTGTGAACTGTTTTCATGCTGCTGTGGTGAAGGTGTATCGTGACTGGACAAATGGCACCATTGCGAATAACCAATGTGGAAACTGCAGAGCACAACGTTTCATTGAAGGGAGAAGTGAACTTGAACATGGCTAGAAAGGTGCTTATGGGCCGACTGACATGCTTCAGTGGAGCAACTCACCGTCAAAATTAACCTGGAGGCTACCAGACGTGTGTATAAACTGACAGTTCAGCGAGCGTCTAGCAGCTGTCCATGCTGAACATGGCAGTTACTCTGGCTATTAGCTGGGGGTCATAATAATGTGACTCGACTGTAGATTGATAGACAGACAGACAGACAGACAGACAGACAGACAGACAGACAGACAGACAGATAGATAGATAGATAGATAGATAGATAGATAGATAGATAGATAGATAGATAGATAGATAGATAGATCAGTTCCCACAATTTACAATGCACAAATCTAGGATTATACCATGTATACATTTTGAAACAATCATGATGTATAAATCTGAGAATGTCTGACAGCGATGAAGAATGTTTGTAAACTGCAGCTTTTATAAAACAAATTCCGGTCAGCAGTGATAAGTCAGAGTGCTTCTCAATTGCAATTAAGATGTGTCTATTTAGCATGACCCTCATTCCGAGATGATCGTAGCTGTACTAAATTTAGCACAGCTACGATCATTCACACTGACATGCGGGGGGACGCCCAGAACAGGGCTAGTCTGCTGCGCATGTCAGTGACGCCCCCCCCCCCCCCCCCCGCAGAAGTGCAAAGGCATCGCACAGCGGCGAAGCCTTTGCACTTCAAGAGTAGCTTCCGACCAGCGCAGCTTTAGTGTGCTGGCCGGGAGCTACTCGTCGCTCCCCGGCCCGCAGTGGCTGCGTATGACGTCACGCAGCCGCTGCTCGCCGCTCCCCGCACGGTCCGGCCACGCCTCCATTGGCCGGACCATGGCCACGAAGTCACGGCCAAATGCCGCCGTTCCTCCCCCTCCAGCCCAGCGACCGCCTCTGCCTGTCAATCAGGCAGAGGCGATCGCAGCCCAGCTATGGACTTCGGCCGTCTGGCATGCGCCGGCGAACTACGGCGCCAGCGCATGCGTAGTGGGTACCCGTTCGCTTGGCTGCAATGAAAAGCAGCGAGCGAACGGGTCAGAATGACTCCCCTTGACTCTATTTCCTCCAAAGACCATAGTTAATTCTGCAATGCGCAATAGGAATTTTCTCTTTGTAAATGACCTTCAGAGTCTCCCTGCATTCACCAATAGAGCCCACATTCTGCAGTACTACCCACTCTACAGCCACTGCCTGCCATTTATTCTAGCATGTTTAATTACAACTTTCATATTAAGCAATAGTTCTGCATTCATGTGTCATTGTCTAGTGTTGTGTATGTTGTATCAATGTCTCATTTCTCACCTGGGCACATACTATTAACAACTTAAAAGTAGATGCCAGCAACCAAACAACAAACTGGCTTCACACAACTACTAATTAATGGCTGGAAGGGCTTGCTGAACATTCTAGTTCTACAATACTTCATAATTTCTGCACAATATATTATTACACTGGCACCCAGAAGTAAGCACTCATTTTGTACATGTACCATTATTCCCCTAAGTAACTCAGCCTGTGCTGAATGGAATGGGGTTTGTTTCATTTCACAACAGAGATCCTGTGCCTCAGGTCTCCCTGTTATAGCTCATACCGGGAGAGCTGTCCTTTGTGATTTTTTTTTTTAAGCATACAGCATTAGTAAAGTCTGTTATGCTTGTGAAGAGTGGTGGGATGCGGCCCACCAACAGTGCAAGTCAATTTTATTGGGTTTTAATAATTCCCAGTCAGATAATTGTCAGCACACCATGACAGTAGGTGTCCAAGGCACAAGAGAAACAAAATACAATAGCCAAGATAATACAAGATAATCACATCAAAAAGAAATCAAATCAGTATTTCTGAACAAATGTAAAAGATTTTTACTTAGTCTCGCCTCTCCCTAGTAGCTGGTGTCTTGGGGACTACGGCATACAGTTCTTTTTCCCCAGAGCTCTTCCGGTTCTGTAATAGAGATGGGGCTGTAAGAGGAATGAAAGGGGTTTGGTAAAAATAGCTGGGGCTTCTCAGAGGGGGAGATGATATTGCATTCCTTATTTTATGTCAATAGTTCACTGGGCAGAACAGTTACTGTGGTTAAATATGGTTTAATGTATATGTGGCATCCCACCCCTGTAAGATGCCCCTTATAGAACACAAGTGAGGATTGCAACCTGTGGCTATAATCGTGCTACCTATAAATTTATTGAACTGTGACAGCTGCATTGTTAGTCCGGGTGCTAGGCAACCAAGGCTGCATGGGAGAGGACTGCCTGGAGGGCGTTGAGACCCAGGGGAAGCTGATTATGCTCAAAGAAAGAGCGGGAGACCAGCGAGGCAGCGCATTGGCTAACGGGCCGGACGGTACGTCAGATGCTGAGAGAACCGGTGGGGAGACAGCTCTGAGTGAGCGTGTGGTGAAGTGAGGCGTGTGGGACCGGCGTGTCCTCTGATCAGTTTGTGGCTGAACAGGTGGCCCACCAACCAACATCCAACAAGACTTTGGTACAGGAGCGGGTGGTACAGGAGCGGGGTCAAAAGGGAGGAGGCGCAGAGTGGTGTGGTGACCTTACAGCGAGTACCTGGCGGCTGGGCACAGAAGGAGAAGAGAGCATGTAACACGGTGCCACGCTGCCCGACAGGGCCCGCTGCACACGGCTATACCAAGGAGAGCAGATCATTCCCCCCACCGGCAGACACGCGAGTCTGGCTAGTTCAGCCACTGGGTTGTGTGATATTTCGCCAGCGTAGAGAGACAATAGTAAAGACCACGGGGCTCATGTAAGGAGAGGAGCATCCTATCAAGAGGCACTGCCACAGACACAGTATTGACCTCTCAGAAGGGCGCATAAAGCCCCCTGACTATCCTCTGGGTGTGTGGAGAACGATGTAAGTACCCTTGCAACCCACCCAACAGACCTCAAGTGTGACAAGTAAGATCCCTCACTCCGCAGCTCTACTCAGTGCAAATACACGGATTTGGGTCTCATGACGGTGTGACAGATTGTGGGAGAGGAGAAAGGACACTGTGACTATTATTGACTCAATAGCCATGTTATTTAACAAACTATAGTGAATCTGGGATTCTGGGATCCTAGTTGAATTAATATTTGCCCATTAAAGAGTATTGGGAAGTGATCCCTGGTGCCACATCGCCACCTGGTGGCAGTTATTGATAATAGAACTATCTACTTCAATGTAGGAAGGAAGCTCAAGGAAATTCTTCCAGATTTAGATTATAACACCAGCAACTACATTGTTAAAATACCTTCAGATACAGTTAAGGGTTTTCTACCTGGGCACAAACCTGACCCCTAGTGACTTTTGCATGCTATATGGAGCCCAAGAATTCTTGAGGATTTACAATACTAAAATCCTGTGCACAGGTCCCATTCTAGAACTGAGGCGCCTAAGACACTATAAATGCTTGGGTTCCCGATACTAGAACATTTCATTAAGTTATTGTGTGTTGATTGTAATGATTGAATGTTGTACAACTTAAACAGTATTGCCGGTCCGCAGCAGAAGTATTAAGTTATCCAGGTCAGGCTATCTACCAAAAACAGAACATTCTTAATTACTTTGCCATAGAGAGTGTTGCCCTGTTTCCCTATTAAAGGCCCACATTTCATGTTGACTATATACAATCTGTTAGGGTCGTAATTACTACCTATACTTGCCTTCAACCGTTCTGAATTGGCCCTAAAGCTACGGTTACGTTAATACGGGCCTAATTAAGCTAGCTAGCAATATTAAGTTGTTATTCATATGTTGTGCCGACCCTTACGGTGCTTTACCTGACACTAACTAGCGGTTACAGGGATTCCAGAAACGTGGTAGTTATACTTGAAGTTATTATTTTCTTATTGTATGATCCTTGCTGCATTACTGTTGTCACAGCATTTATGTGTGTGACCTTATAAAGGCATAAGGCGTATGGGGGCTCATCCAACCTATATAGGTGCCACACGTGTTAACTATCGAGTTGAATAAACTTAACTGCTAGCAATTGTTGTCCTCCATTTCTGAAAGAGTGGGAGTATACTATCCTGACCTCTCTGTGAAGACAACAAGAGCGTCATCCGTCGACCGAAGTCTGGTAAAGACCATTGTCCGAGGTGATTATTTCCAGAGTGTCACATATATAGGGGCAAATCCCAAAACAATGACAATAGGGGAACAAGTATGGTGTTAGAATATTTGTGCATGCCCTGTATCTGCAGCATTGTGTCATTCAGCATAAACATCAGTCATCTGAGCAACCCCCAATATCACTTTCTGGGATGCTGACCGTCGCTGCACCGTCCCTGACCCTAAAAGGCCTGTTATGTGTGAATATATGTTGTGAGAGAGGTTTCAGAATTATAACTTTATTATTGACCATTACACGTTTTAGAGCTAACAGTGGTTTTTTTTGTGCTACAAAATAAAAATAAGCTGTGTTCTCATTGCTAATATGCTGCAGGGTCTGTCTATAGCAAATTCCCTACAGATTGTAAGATAGATTGTATAATGCAGCAGTTTTAATGGCATAAATGTTTTTTTTATTTTACAGTAGAAAGTATTCCAATAAGGTGGTCGGGGGTTAGACTATGCATATGTAAAACCTGTACTTGGTTTGGCAGCTGCCTGCACAGCAGCCTGTTTAGCGGCTGAAATTGTTCCCATTTTATACATTACCTCAGAACTTGTGGTAATCAGTCCTGGCCACAATCCTCAGTGGAATCTATTTATATTCCTATTTTCTGAAAATATACTATGTGTGCCTATACAGTGTGGAGGTAATGTCACAAATATTTTTACCTGTCTACAGAAAAGTAAACTATATACGTAAACGCCACCTGTGGACATTGCATACTCAGGAATGCATGAGGTTGTATTTTGTTTATTGGACGTACATTGATTAGCGTATATATCTTTATGATTTTCTGAAAGGATGCATCTTGCAGTAGATGTACTTTAAAATAACAAAGCTATCAGCGTTTTACTGTAGGACATCTCATCTTCATTCAGAAGCAGCTGTAGGGAAACTGAAAGCATGAGGGTTTATATGCATCTTAAATAAAATTATCAATAGTGCTGTTTTAGTACATACACATAAAAGGCAAGCTTTGTGCACCGCTTCTGGAAATGTGTACAGAATTCACCAGCAGTATATAACAATATCTAGGATGGTTGAAAAACAATTCGTTTTTACTTTCATTATCTCTTAAAATTATTTATTGTTCACCTCTTACTTTATACAGCTATTTTGTCCTCCCAATTTTCCATTGTGAAGGAGACATAGGGGGTCATTCTGAGTTGTTCGCTCGCTAGCTGTTTTTAGCAGCCGTGTGAACGCATAGTCGCCGCCTTTAGGGGAGTGTATATTTGCCTTGCAAGTGTGCGATCGCATGTGCAGCCGAGCTGTGCAAAAACATTTTGTGCATTTTCTGAGTAGCTCTGAACTTACTCAGCCGCTGCGATCATTTCAGCCTGTCCGGTCCCGGAATTGAGAATTAACATCAGACACCCGCCCTGCAAATGCTTGGACACGCCTGCGTTTTTCCAACCACTCCCAGAAAACGGTCAGTTGACACCCATAAACGCCTTCTTCCTGTCAATCACTTTGCGATCGGCCGTGCGAATGGATTCTTCGTAAAACCCATTGGACATCAACGATCCGCTTTGTACCCGTATTACGTGACTGTGCAATGCAGTGGATATGCATGCGCAGTTCTGACCTGATCGCAGCGCAGCGAAAAACCTACCGTCCGATCAGGTGGGAATGACCCCCATAATACAATAGACCTAGAGGATGTAGGGGGTGATTCAGATCTGATTGCTGCTGTGCATTAGCAGTAGACTGCTCATGCATATGTACCGCAAACAACAACAGGCAATGCTTGTCAGAGACAGGCTGGTGCAAAAAATGCAATCACACAGCCATTCGCATGCTGATTGACAGGAAGAGGCTGTCTGTGGGTGGTAACTGACCGTTTTGTGGGAGTGTCAGGGAAAACGCAGGTGTTCGCAAGCGTTTTCAGGGAGGTATGTGATGTCAGCTCCGGCCCCAATCAGCCTGTTCTCATCACACTGTAGGAGTAAGTCCTGGGCTGTGCACAGACTGCACACAGCAGAAAAATCATTCAATGGTGAGTGAGGCGCGAATGGATTTGCAGCCGTCCGCTGAATAAGGGATATTTATCAGCTCGGCGCACACATGCACAGTGAATATACACTCCCCCTGGGCGGCGACTCTCTGAACGCAGCACAACAATTTTAGCAGCCCAGCGATCAGGTCTGGATCACCCCTATAACTAGAATGTAGTGTGCTTCTTAAGTAATTCTAAGCATGGTCTTACAGTGTAGGAACATTGTAATAGAATTCTATGGTAGATGAGAGATTGTAAATGTTTTACAAGCCTATGTGGCGTTTATCTGTGAAATGACAGTGCGGGTGCGAATCATCGCAGCAGAGGCCGCACTTTACGGCGGCCCAAATTCACACAAAAGTGCTTGCTGTAAGAGGATGGCGATGCGTGTAGTGCCTGCTGCCGTGCAGGTGTAGTTTCGCTACTCACCAGGCGCCGCACTCTCTCACATTCAAGTACCGGAACCTTCAACGGACCTGGAAGTCTTCAGACTGGACCCGGACGCGATGACCTAGGAGGAAGGAGATTGCTGAGTACCGTCCTCCTGACTGTGGACCGAAACGCCCTCCGGAACCAAGGAAATTAGCGCTTTCGGGCTAGGAGAGGGTCATCCTGGGCGCACGGCCTCAGAGCCCGAATTTCACCTATTGTCACTCTCGCACCAGGTGGAAATTCAGCCTTGCACCGACGTGCAAGGCTCACCATTCGCCCTGAAGGAAGGGAGACAGATAGGGACAAACACAGAAGGAACACACGTACAGATGTTACTCACCGTCCTACGTCTTGTACTCATCTTCTCCACTTACAGGTCCCTGTAAGGAGGCAAAGAGAGAAACAGCCGTGCCGGGCCTAACTCTAACCTAGTGTAACACCCCTATACTAACTACAACGGCAGAGCCCTCAAACTAGCTCTGTGGGTGTGGTGCAACAAAACTAGTCACAAACTTAACAAACTTACACTTTGCCCTGCACGGTAAACAACACACATAACATCATCAGAGTACAACATCAAATGGCGCTGTTCCTTTAAATCCCTACCTGCACTCTGGGGGGGTGGACGCCGTACAGCCTACCCACCTCCTATACCCTTTCTTATGTGGGGCTCAGGCCAAGCGAGCCTGCCTACCTATACACCTTGGGGTGGCCTAGGCCTAGTGCCCAGTGCCACCTTTTTCACCTTGGGGGAACCACTTATTTACTGGGCCTAGTGCCCCCTATTTGCGCACGGGCCCGAGGCCCGACGTTACCCACGGGCCTAGCACCCGCCTAACTTGCCACTCGTTTCGTGACCTGGGCCTAATACCCAGGGTCACCTTATATTCACCTAACGTGCCAAAATGAACTAGGGCCTAATGCCCTCTAATGCACCACAGGCCTATTGCCTGATATGCCCCTCAGGCCTAATGCCCGCCTACTGCGCTGTTAAGGTGGCTTGGGCCTAACGCCCAAACCACCAAATCAAATGGTGACCCAAACTCCTTTCTGCGCCACAGGCCTAGTGCCTGAATTGTGCCTCGGGCCTAATGCCCGCCTATTTGCCCCCGGGCCTAGTGTCCGATCACCCGGTGGTCTAGGGAGTAGCAGGTACAGGGGCACCTGAGAAGGGCCTACCTGACCCGCTGGGAGAGGCACCAGGGGGGAGCTTCGTCAGCTCTCTTCCTTTCCACCCCTGGTGACCTCTCTGGCGCTCCTTCTCAATCTTCGGCCGCTGGCCCATCCTGCCAGCGGCGCCGCCGTTGCCTCGCCGCATCCAGACGCCGCTGGACATCTTCTTTCCGGAGCCTGGAGTCTTCTGGCCTCTTCCGCGGCCACCGGAACTCTTCACCGTTCTTCGGCGCGGCCTCCCATCTTCTCCTAGCGGCGTTCTCTTCACCGCTCTTCCGCGCGCTCTCCGTCTTCGGCTCCCGCCCGGCATCTGACATCAGACGCCGGGGCGGGGCCTATGACGCGGCGAGCGCCGATTGGCTCGCCGCGCCCCTCTCCGATTGCCCGGCGCCCCACGAGCCGCGATTGGCTCACGGACGGCGCCGGGTTTGAAAAGACGGTGGCAGCGCTTCTCATTGGCGGCCCAAGTGGCGCCAAGTTTGAAACGCTGCCGCGCCGCTGCCTGTCGCCTTTGGCAATCTGGTGCAGGGAAACGTCTGATCCTTACACCAGACACCTGCCGCTGCTGTACGCCGACAGGCGCTGGGGACAGACAAGCTGCCCACAGCTATAGTCTGCACCTCTGATTTGCCCTGGGACACAGGGCACATCTCTACACTTGCTGCCCCATCGGGCTCCAATCACTTTAGTGTGAATTCAGCCCGAAACCAGCCCACAAAGGGTGCGAGATCAGGTGCCGTTGCAGCCTTTGCAGGTATAAGGATCAACCCCATTGACTGTGTTTGACATGTAAGTAAGATCTGCGGATGTATTTCTTGGAGACAGGCTGTTGTGATCCTGTAAATCCCTATATCTTGTTACTTTGATTACATATACCTTTTAAATTCCATTGTTGTTTGTCATAATCATCTTCCTGTCTACAGTATCTATATATAAAACCAAAACAGAATGATTACTTGCAATCTCCAGGCTGCAAGCATTGTCAGCTCTTAATATTCATCATGCATTCTACACGCAAATTAAACAAGGCTATTATATATATATATATATATACACAGCAGATAGAGACATGCAGCGGCACTCAGAGACTGATCCCAGTAGATAAAGTGCAAACGGTAGCTTTAATCCATAAGAAACAAAGTGGGGTGACCAACGTTTCGGGGCGCTAACGTCCCTTTGTCAAGGTGATACAGTGTATCAGTCTCTGAGTGCCGCTGCATGTCTCTATCTGCTGTATACTTATCATTCCAGAGGGCACCGGAGCCATACAATTAAGGTGAGTGCCAGCTCTTCTACAATATATATATATATATATAATATATATAATTTCACTGTATTCTGGGGAGATTGCTAAATGGCTTGTTGTACACCTTGCTGTATGTTTCGGATCAATTTCTCATCCCAAAGAGGGCTTGAGATGTAACACTACTGTAGCAATCTATTTTGCTAGCATGGTTGACCACAAAGCAATGAAAAAAAAGATACTTGGTGTAATTGCAAGATGTAAATTATGCAGCAATTGAAAAAAAAAAAAACATAAAAATGAATTCATTCAAGGGCATTCCATTGTAATTCCACTTTGCTTTCCTGTGGCAAATGCATTATGTTAATCAACTTCCCTGTAATTGTCGACTGCTGTGATTTAGCTAAGTATTTATTCAAATATAATTTATAATATTTTTAATGGTCTTTAACAGTAAACAAACACAATTACAATCGGGTGCATTATACTGTTATGACATTATTATTATTTTTTAAATAATTAATAATAGTTTAATATAGTTAACACGTTCATGGGCATGCGCTGTATAAATGCTTCATATACTTATATCACCCACTACTCCTAGAGTCAGACTGCCAATCATGAGATCCTGACAGCCAGTATGAAGGAAATCAACACAAGTAAAAAGTTATTTTAATTTAGATTTATGATCCATGAATTGATACAGAAGGCACGGTCATCTTACAGTGATGACAAGCCCATGATACAATGAGGACATGGCCATGTCGTGATAGGGTTGTGGGTGGCTACAACTCTTTGGTCCCACACATCCACTTAAATGCCACACAGTAATGGCATGTCTGCATGATAATGTGAATAATGAAAAACACTGTGCTCTACAAGAGTGTTGGGAATAAAGGGAAGGAAAAAGGTAAAAAGAAGAAAAAATAAGAAAAAATGACGCTGCTGTATGTGGAGGTGTCCTCCCTCCAGAATATGTGAATAATGTAGAAATACAGTGCTGCTCTATGGTATAAAGAGTGAAAAAAGGAGGGGAGGGGGGAGACAAAGAAAAGAGGGCAAAAGAAAGGGAAGAGAGAAAGAGGAAACTGAGGAAAAGGGTTGAAAGGGATAAGAAAAGATGTTTTAGGTATGATGACCGTGATGTAAGCTGATCACAATAATGTCTCTAACAAATAGTGTGTTGCAATTAGCACAATAATTTAATGCGTTTGAAGACAAAATTTACAAATCAAACTGAAATGGTAAAAATAAAGCTTTGAAATGATTGTAAAAATGATTGTAAAAAATATAAAAAGGAAAAAGCAGAAATGTAACTTAAAATATATGTGTGGAAAAAATGTCATAATAAGTTCCTTGCAGTCTCTGTTTATCTTTGTCAGTGTAGTGTGACCTGAAGGGGATTCTCACTACTAGTGAGGATGGGGTTACTCTTTAGGAGCACCCTAAAACCATAAACCCTAAACCCCTAATCCCGGTGCTTATGTTTCCGCCCTAGCACCGGCCCTGCCTGGACACTTGGTAGGTATATTACAATAACAATGACCTGACACGTCTATATTTATCCAGTATATACTGTAGCAAAAATGCTCAAACATGGCTTGATCTAAAAAATGTAATAATTACATTTGTTGAAAGATATAATACATATTCAGATGTTATTTCTGCAGCGGGGTACACTGTGTTCCACAGGGAATACATTGAGGGTGTAGAGCGGGATCTTGGATCCAGAGGCACCAACAGGCAAAACTTTGACTGTCCCAGGATGCATTGGGGCCTCCTCTCTAACCCCGCTTCCAGGCACTGAGAGCTCAGTTTTGAGTGGTGCCTGCGGGCAGCAGGTCACCTAACATGTGGGCTGCACTGGGCAGCCTTGAAAAAGGGACCCCACTATATCCGCCAGGGCATAGGAGTACAGGTTGGGTGTACTAACGCCCCTACTGGTGAGGCCCAGCATAGGGGAGTTGGCGCTTGACCTGTAGCCCCTCCCTCGGCACAGGGCACCATCTCCTTGCAGATTTCCCACCCTGGAGCTGCCTCACACTCTCCCTCAGTTCCTTACAGAGATGCTGGGCACCATCTTCTGACCATACTGCTACTGGTCTCTGGGATGCAAGGTCTCTCCTGTAAAGCCGCCTGTCTACAGCACTGAGACTTTACAGACACTTGAGTATTCTACATGTCTTACCACAGACAGCGTTAATTAAGAAAAAGTGTACCTATTACAGAATATATTGTACGAGTATTCTGATATATACCTACGGTCTAGGACCGCCCTGTATATATATATATATATATATATATATATATATATATAAGTCCAGTGCAGTTTTATTGTTTTTAAAATAATCTCGGCATTGACTGTGACTGTGTGTGCCTGTACCTATTGTATGGTTTCACTCTCATGTGTATCCCATCTAAGGTAGCTATCACTATATTCTATACCCGAAGGGACTAGGTGCGTCAGGGTCCTCTAATATAGTGTAAACAGTACTTATTGCTATATGGATATTTTACTGTGTTACAGTCATGTACACTGGGATTTAGTTCACAAGTGTGTGTATTCTGACGCTGTTTGTGTACTTTGTCCGCAAGTTGTGTACTCTGTCTGGCTTCATCGTACTAATGCCTAATTGTTGCTTTATTACAATGTCTAACAATAAGGGCAGTAAAACTTTGGAAGCTCCTGTAAAATGCAAGGTATGTTCCAGAGATTTACTTGAGGGGGAAGTATTGTGTGATGGTCTGTGTGCTATATGTCATACACCTCCCAGTCAGCCTACAGCTCATGTAACTACCATGGAGCCACCCTGGGCTATGTTCACCACACTCCTGGGGACTCTGGTGGACCGTTTAACCCCCCCATGGGAACTCCGGTGTCACTGCCACCTCAAGTTGTCCCTATAGTAAATCCGCCTTGGGCGGAAAATTTGTCTACCCAGCTGCAACAATTAAATCAGTCTTTGCTTAGACAGAAATCTACTCCAGGTTATTCCCATGTCTCTGGGTCCTCTAAGCGGGCTGCTTCCTCCTCACAATCCACAAACCTCTCTGATGTTTCATCTACTGAGGAGGGGAGCATACGGTCCTGCCAGACTCTGAGTCACGTGTTACTGATGAGTATTCTTTTAAAACACAATAGCACCGCTTTGTCCTTCGGCGCTGTAAACGAAAATGTAACCACTTTCAAAGCTCCACCTCTTTTGGTATTCTTCAAGCAGTAACTTTCTTTAGAAAATATAGAGTGGCAAGAAGATTATATTTTAATTACAGCAGATGTATGTTCTTTATATACAATTATTGAACACCAACATGCCATAGATGCTGTATGGAAAATACCCTTGGAGTCTCCATTAGAGAAGGATGTACAGGATTTTATATTGAAAGGTATAGGTTTCATTTTATTCAATAATTATTTTTAAAGAAGAATTTTATATACAGAAAAGGGGCACTGCCATGGGCACTAGGTTTGCCCCAAGTTATGCACATTTATTTATGGGGATATGGGAAAGAGAATCTATTTGGAACAATAACCCATATGGGGCGAACCTAGTGTCCTGGCGAAAGTATATAGATGATGTTATATTTTATTTGGAAGGGTGATCAACAAATTTAAAACAATTTTGTACATTTCTTAATGATAACCATTTTAATATTATCTTAATTTTCAATATTAGTACAACAAGTGTGGACTTCTTAGATTTAACAATCTATATAGAAGAAGGGCAAATAAAAACTAGAAATTTTGTTAAAACCACGGATTCAAGAGCAGTAAGGAGAGTTGCCATCATAAAAATTGGCTCGATTCGATTTCGTTAGGTCAATTTAAATGGTTAAAGAAGAATTGCACTAATCAAGAAGTCTTTCGAACTCAAAAAATAGAGAAGAAAGAAAACTTTGTATCCTGTGGGTATAAAGAATCAACATTAATGACAACTTTAGAGACAGTCTCAAAAATAGAGAGAAATTATTTAATAATGGGTAGAGTTGGAGATAGAAATATAAAAGATGACAAATATAAGTGGGCCTTCACAACCACTTATACGTCACAACATCAGCAGGTACAGAATATTCTCAAAAAAAAACCTTGGAAAATACTTCAGAAGGACCCTGTAATAGGGAAAGATTTACCAGCTGTTCCAGTATGTATTTTTAGAAAGGCACCAAACCTTAGATCTAAATTGGTAAGAAGCTTGTGCCTTTAATCGCCTAAACAGGGAAACGTTACATCAGTCGGTTTTTATAGATGTGGCTCCTGCCAGGGTTGCAGGAGTGTTAAAAATACATTTGGAAACAAAAAAACATGTAAAAATTAATGGTAGGAAATTAGAAATAAAAGAGTTTATAACATGCCATTCAAGAAATATTGTATATGGAATTGAATGTTCCTGTAATAAATTTTATGTTGGCCGTACAAGTAGACTTTAAAGGTGAGAATAACGGAGCATTTAAGGAACATCAAAAAAAGGGGTAGAAACACACGCACTGTCTATGCACTTTAAACAGACCCATCAATGTGATATTTCACATATAACATTTTTATGGTCTGAAAAAGGTAATAGCACAGACTTGGACTGGCCCACAGGGGAACAGGGGAAACCACTGGTGGGCCCCACTGCCTTGGGGCCCACCTCCTGCTTTAAGGATCAGGTTCCAGACTGTGCACTTGAATTATACATTATACATATGTTACCTTATACTAGGTTATGGTGTATTTTCTACAGTGCATTACTGTTATTAATCTGTTATTAATCTGGTACATTATCATGCATGCAGCAGCTGAAATTACTGTATATATTTATGAAGGGGCACTCTCTATTGGTTAGTCAAACTAATGAGGTGGCAAGCCGCACCCTCTCTGCAGAATGGCCACACCCCTAATATGGCCCCCTGCCCTGCATTCCCCCGGTGGGCCTTGCGTGCCCCAGTCCGACACTGACCAAGCATAAGGAACAGAGCAAGTGCACAGTTTTTAGCAAAGACTGAAATGAATTTAATATACAAATATAAGACTTTAATACCATCAGGGCTGAACAAAGACTTCGAGCTCAAGTGGGTTTTATAAATTTTTATAATTTTTTATAAATTTTATTTTATTTTATGCTATTATATAGCATTAAAATAATATAGAATGTTATCTTGTATTCTAATGATCTAATTATTGTTGTAAATGTAGATAGAAGTTGATTAATAAGCTCTTTTTTGATATTTAGAAATTGGTCTTCTTAAAAATGGATATCATATAATGGTTATCTATGGAATTGTCATCTCCAAAATGGTCGCCGCCAGTCCTATGGACACTTGTGAATAAGAGTGCCCATGAACTATACAGAAATAAGTGGGACGGATAACAGATTACCGTCCAGCTATTAAGAATGTCCCCACTACAAGAACAAGGGATAGAAAGGGCTCAGGACTTCCGATTTCCAGACTGGAAGTGACGTGGGACTGAAAATGATGCGGTACCGGAAGTGATGTCAGTCCGCTGCAAATAACGGCAAAAGTGGCCTTTGAGAAAATTAATAGGAAGATGGAGTGGATTATATGGACTGGAGTATATGTGGGAAAAGGATATGAAATAGAATGGTTAGAGAATCCATGTCTGGAAATAGGTTTTCCTGTTAATTAGAGAGACTGGGTTTAAATAGCAGTCTAAGGCATTTGCTCCTCATTCCTTGAGGAAGATACTTGTGTATCGAAACGCGTTGGCTGAGAACTGTTTGGTGAAGCGCTCTCCCGGGTGGACGGTAGAGTGGGGATCCAGGGACGTCTGTTACACTGTAAATATCCATGCGCTGTTGTCTGCTTTTTGTTGGTAGACCATATGACTGGGTGAGAGTCCATTTTTTACTGTGTATTTTTAAGGAAGTTTATTAAAAAATATATTACACTATTAGAAGTTTTTCCTTTATCCTACATATACAATGAAAAATATTGAAAGTGAATTGGAGGGAGGAATATGATCCTATTTGGCTTGAGCCGCTCCAGCGAATGTGATAATTTTTTCTGTATTGTTATTCTGGGGCAGCCCCCCAGGTGGAAGTCACAGGAGCAAGGTTATTTTTGCAGCTACGGGAGTGCCTGAGTTTCTACTTGGGATATGTATTTAAATATGTGTATATATATATATATATATATATATATATACACACAACAAGGTCTCGTCCGGCACTCACTGAGTAAAGCTGGCTGTGTACGTGCTCCGGTGCCCTCCTATCAGACGCTGCGGTCCGTGCATAAACAAGAAGGAAAGAGCGGCGGCACTCAGGAGACGATAATGCAGTGAAGCAAGTGGTGCTTTATCTAAGTTTTGGGGTTCGTAGCCCCGTCATCAGGACACACACAGTGAAATACAAAAAGGTGACAACTTAAATACCTTACCTGGCGCTGTTCCAGCCGTCCACGCCACGCCTCTGCTCCGCTTCCGGGATCTGGGCTTCCGTTCACAGGGACAGTCACCTGACCAGATGCTCGACCACCGGGCTATCATACGGAGGCGTGGGGGATTGTTGCTAGGCAATGCCTGTAAACAACAACATCACAACCGTGAATACATGAAACAAAAGTGACATAAACAGTATGACAGGCTGCTACTGAAAATTGCCTGAATGGAAAAGTGAATCAATATGTACAATATAAAAGTGCTCACAATAATTAGTGCTAATGTTAAAAACATCTGTTTTACAAAACATACATATATTATTAAAAAGCAGTAAGCATCTATTGCACAGTGTACAGATAACCAAGACCCCGCATACCAGGGTCATGTCATCTAGATAGCCTAAATAACCTCACAGCCATATTGGCAACCTAAAAGGAATGTTGTGTGTACATGTATATACTCTAAGTGGCATATATATAAACTATTCACATTTGGGGTGTGCAATATATGTATATGCCCCTGAAGAAAACCACTGTGTTGTGGTTGAAACAGCTGTCATGCTGCAGCTAACATATGGACTTCTATGGATCTATAAGAATAAAAAGAACCTCCTTTCTGGAAAAAAAAATTGTGACTATATTTAACCCCTTCAGGGTCCTGCACCACCAACCTAATTTTCATTACAGTGTACTGTCTTGTTTATATATATATATATATATATAAATATATATATATATGTGTATGTGTGTGTGTGTGTATATATATATATATATATATATATATATATATATTGATATTGATATTGTGTAAGGAAAGGTGAGAAGAGTGCCCTCTGGTGTAATACATCAAGGGGGTAATTCTGAGTTGATCGCAGCAGGAACTTTGTTAGCAGTTGGGCAAAACCATGTGCACTGCAGGGGAGGCAGATATAACATGTGCAGAGAGAGTTAGATTTGGGTGGGTTATTTTGTTTCTGTGCAGGGTAAATACTGGCTGCATTATTTTTACACTGCTATTTAGATTGCAGATTGAACACACCCACCCAAATCTAACTCTCTCTGCACATGTTATATCTGCCTCCCCTGCAGTGCACATGGTTTTGCCCAACTGCTAACAAAGTTCCTGCTGCGATCAACTCAGAATTACCCCCCAAGAGCAGTCAACAAAAAGACCTCCACCAATATTTCACACCCCAATAGATGGACGTGTACCATATCAGGTGGTTCAGAACCACTTGCTTGATTGAGCAGTCCCCTGGATCAGGTCACATAACATAATTCTTCACTGACAGTCTCTCTTATTGGTTAGTTATCTCTTTTACTGCAATAACCTGGTCTGAATTGTTTTATTTAGAGGAGAACAAAGTCACCCACAATTAAGGGGCTATTTAGGTAACTGATCCAGGGGACTGCTATAGTGTTCAAGCAGTAGACGCTATCAAGCAAGTGGTTCCGAACCACCTGATGTGGTACACGTCCCTCTATAAATTGACAATCGGATCAAAATTTTAATTGCACTTCCAGTATGTAGAATTTAATAAACTACAAAAATATAGTCCTGTCACTTTTTATCGTATCTGCTACAGGTGGTCTCAGGTAACGCCAGGAACCATGGTTTAATATTTACTTACATTAAAACATCTCAAATGTACATCTCTACAAATGTACCAAATTTTTAACACTCATTTAAATGTACAACCGTGAAAATCAGAAACTGCCATGCAAGGGTATGTAGAGGCAGTAGAATACATGTTAGTATTACTTTTTTACTTTAAGCAGTTTGCTACTATTCTTATTAAGAAGGCTTACATTATATTATAGCTTCTAAAACACAAACAACCATGGGTGGTCTTCAGTATGCCGACTGTCGGGATCCCGGCGCACAGTATACCGGCGCCGGAATCCCGACAGCTGGCATACCACACTTTTTCTCCCTCGTGGGGGTCCATGCCCCCCCTGGAGGGAGAATAAAAAGCGCCACCGTGCCCGCAGCATGGCGAGCGCAGCGAACCTGCAAGGGGCTCATTTGCGCTCGCCACGCTGTCGGTATGCCAGCAGTCGGGCTCCCGGCGCCGGTATGCTGGTCGCCGGGAGCCCGGCCGCCAGCATACCATACTACACCCACAACCATTGCTCAACACTCAACAGAGTACAAGGCCAACAATAATAGAAGTGGTAGCTGCATGCATTTGCCTGCCTGACCCCAGAGATGTTAAATTAGCACTTGATTATTTTGTCCTTGGGCAAATTGAATTGTTTCATTAAGCTTCATGTACTGTAACTCCAAATCAATTTCCAAATCTGGTGTGAAGGGATGAATTCGATTATATTAGGTATGCATCTGTCTGTGCTTTCTGTATCAGAGACAAGTTAATAAATGTTAGTTCCATGGCATGCCATTTTTCTTTTGAGAAATGTTGATGTGTATACTTTTGTATGTGGTGCATAACTAGCCCCTCACTTTGAAAATATAGTCTGTATTCTTTTATCAACTAGAAAAGACAGGATTCATTTAAAAAGTGATATCATGTAATGGAGGGTTAGCTATAGATGTGTCCTCATACACTGTGTCTTCATTCACGCCAAACAGCCCTTCTCTGCGTGCCAGGTTATGCGGGAGGGTGGGAAGATGATCATCTTAGCCTTAGACATGTTAAGTTTAAGATAGCGCTAAGACATCCAAGAAGAGATAGCAGAGAGTCAGTTGGAGATACGAGTAATGAGAGAGGGGGAGAGGTCAGGGGAGGAAAGGTAGATTTGAGTATCATCAGCGTAGAGATGATATTGGAAGTCAAAAGAGTGAATGAGCTCACCTAGAGAGTAAAAAGTACAGGTCCAAGAACAGAACCTTGGGGACACCTACTGTTAGGGGAAGTGCAGGGGAGGTGAAGTCATGAGAGGAGACAGAGAAGGTGAGGTCAGCCAGGAGAGGACAGGTTGTTGAGGGTCTGTTGGGATGTGATGTCCTGGCATACGGAGTCAAATTTGTATGTGAAGTATGGATGTGAAGTAGGTGGCAAAGTCAAGAGCAGAGAGTGAAGAAATAAGTTGGGCTGGGGGTGGTCAAAGGAGAGAGTTGACAGTGGCAAAGAGACGCTGGGGGTTTGGAGACTGGGAGGAGATGAGGTTCTTGAAATACGATTGTTTAGAGAAGGAATGGGCAGCACTGTAGGATGAGAGCATACATTTTAAATAGAGGAGAGCATGATGGCCTTAGAGCATGATTTCCTCCACTGTCGGTCGTAGGGTGGCCAATCCTGGGCCATTTTTTCAATTCCGGGAATTGGTATTGAAAAATTATCAATTGCGGGATTCCCAGGATACCCGGAATAGGTTTGATTTCAATGTGTGTCTCCCCTCCGCCCACCCAGACCACACAACTTACCATTGTCTGGACTTCCACTTCCTGCGGGGCGGTGAGGTACAAAGTAGTGCGGACGGTGAGGTCTATGCCACTGCACAGGCCAGTGTGACCTCTGACTTCACGTCACACTGTGCAGTGCACACAGCCGGGGGCAGGGGTAGCTGAGCAGGGGGAGTCTGGCAGCGTCTGAGCCTCTTGAGGATGCTTAACGCTGCCCAGCATTGGAAATACAAAGGGGGCTGGCTAATCCCAAAATACGGGCCAATTTTTTACCAAAATCCTGGATCCCGCCGATCCCGATCCCAGGATTGGCCACCATATACAGTGAGCAGTATGTGAATATTTTTCCAGATATTATCTACAGTATATGCTTGATGCATGGCACAAAACTATATAAAAAGTGTGTAAAATAAAAAGTATATAATAAAAGTATTTATACAGGAATACACAGGGATATTCCAATATGTACTGCTGGTACTGCAAACAATGTTCCACAATAGTTACACACTTTCAGTTGACACCCAAGGCTCTCACTTGCTTTAACTCATAATATGAAGGCAGCAAAACAAGTTAACCTTGGGTGTCCACTTTGACCTTTCAAATTTACTGAACTATGTATTCACGGCAGGTAAACATTCTCTAGTGGATCATAAAAGGTGCAATGTTTGTTTAGCTTTTATAGGAAAACAATTAGGTTAGGTAATAATTTCTGTCTGCTCAAGGGTTGAATGTTAGTAAAATAGCAGAAGCTATAAATTAGTTTTTCATTTGAAAAACTTTTTGGTCAAGTAAAGTTTACTAACAATGCAATTGTGCCAGATTTTTTCTTAATAACCCAATAAAGCAAACAAATTCCACTGTTAATAGTGCTATTGAAAAATTAGTATTTCAAAGACATATTGCATGTAAAATTTCCCAACGGTCTTAAACTGAAATATACCAGTACACTGCTAATAGACCTGCTTTCCTAACACAACTTGCAAACGTAATGAACAAATAGGTTAAGATTCAGAAGTGTCACTTTAGCCAAAAAAGACAACAGCAATTATATATTAAGATCAAAACAAGCAATGGTATATAAAGAAACGAAAGCACTTTTAAAGTAATCCAGTATTCTAGAGGGAGCCTCATTTGTTTTCATGATGAGGATGGTACGGTATTCTGTTTAAATATGTGAAGATTATAAACAACAGCATATTTTTGTATAATTTGGGTGGCACATTAATATAGCATACAGTATATATTGGAGTCTGCAATGCTCTGTAGTAAATTAAAAACTGTAATTAAATTGTCCTTCAAAGCATTTTTTTGTATGAAGCAAAAACCTAAACCGTCTCCTTCATATGTGTTTTTATGTTGTTGTTTTAGCAAATACTGTTTGTTCATTAATTTTATGGTGATTGGTGACAGAGGTGACTAGTTATCAAATATGCCCAATAAGACCCATCTTATATTGCTACAGTGTAATATATGTTGGACCTAGAGTTGCGTCCTTATGAAACTTTCCCTTTTATGCCATAAGACACAATTCCCATGCTGCATACTTTTCCTCATACAGTATATACTTTTTCTTTCTTGTTCCACTTTTTCCTCAGTCTTGTTTTAGTTCACAAATAGTTTACTATTTAGGATTATTATTATTATTTTTTTGCAAAGGAATTGGTATAAAGGGGGTAATTCAGAGTTGATCGCAGCAGCAAATTTGTTAGCAGATGGGCAAGACATCGGCCTACTTCAGACCTGATTACTACTGTTTTCGCACAGCAGCCGATCAGGACTGAACTGCGCATGCGCTGACACCGCAGTGCGCCAGCGCATGCCAGACAGCTGATTGACAGGTAGAGGCGTTCGCTGTGCGGGGGGGGGGGGGGGGGGGAGAGCTGGCAGCATTTGGCCGCCATTCTGGGGCACGGTATGGGAAACGCAGGCGTGCCGGACAGTGCGGGGGTCGGGCCGCGGCAGCTGTGTGATGTCACATGCAGCCGCTGCAACCCGGAAAGCGACGGGTAGCTCCCTGCCAGCGCACAGGAGCTGCACAGGTAGGGAGCAACTCATCAAGTACAAAGGCATTTTGTATTTGTGCGGGGAGGGGGAGGTAGGGCCAGACATGCGGGGCGGAGCATGTCTGAGTAACTGATCGTAGCCATCCAAAATTTTGCACGGCTATAATCAGATCTGAATTAGGCCCCATTTGCACTGCTGATGTGACAGATATAACATTTGCAGAGAGAGTTAGATTTGGGTGGGTTATTTTGTTTCTGTGCGGGGTAAATACTGGTTGCTTTATTTTTACACTGCAATTTAGATTTCAGTTTGAATACACCACACCCAAATCTAACTCTCTCTGCACATGTTACATCTGCCCCCCCCCCCCCTGCAGTACACATGGATTTGCCCAACTGCTAACAAATTTGCTGCTGCTATCAACTCTGAATTAGGCCCAAAGTCTCAAATTAGGTATAAAGATGCATAGCGGAGGTAACATGTAACCTGGTAACCTGTTGTTTGCCTGTTTAAACTAGTTTTTGTACTTTTCCTCCATTGTGCTACATCTTTACTCAGTTTTGCATCTTAGCTCACTTATAGTATACTATGTAGTTTGGATTAGTGTTTTGGCATGGCTTTGTAGCAAAGTCTGTCGTGTGTAAAATGTGGTTATTTGCTGCATTGGGAGTACAGGTGTATGTGTACAGATATTCAAAACAAACTCACCAGGGCAGCTGAGTGATGATCAGTCCAGTGACAACTCCTACCTTTTTAAGTGGGGGTGTCTGATTGTACAGCAGTTTGGTTAACTGTGCAGATGGTCACTGTGCCTGCCAGTCCCATAGCACAACAAACATAACAGAGAGGTTGGGAGATTGTGCATGTGCACCAAAACTGTATTCTAGGGACTGCATTGACTGCAGCCCCTAGAAGCCAGGTAGAGGTGGCAAAAAGTCAAGGGCTTGGCTTTCCATTTGAAGAGCTTTCTGCTATTCAAAGTCCCAGGCCCAGAGAGAGAACACACCTCCCCTTGGGCCTGTCTGCTCAATGTGTAGTTAGCATATAGCATATCGCATATCTATTGGGAAGCCACTGCCAATGAAGCCAGTGCATGGACTCTGACTGGCTTACTGGAAGTGGTAGAACTGTCTGGGGGGAATGTAGCCCCTAGGTAAAATATGCCCCAGATCAGCTTTCTGGCAGTACTGACCAGCAGCAATAAGCAGTGACAGTACGCAAATACCTGGGGTATCCCCTGTGCATATGTGAGCACACTGCACTTGCACCTGTATCACATGTGATCCCCAGAAAGCAACACCAGTGGTGTATCGATACTGGGTGCAGTGTGTGCGGTGTCACCCCCTTTATGTATAATATTTTGGGGACATGACAACAAGTCACATCCCATCTCATCACATAGGGTTCTTAGCCAGTACTCCAGGAGCTGCTGGGCAGCCTTCAGCCTCTCACAGTAGTCCAGCCATGCACTGGTGTGAGGAGGAAGAGCTGCATGTTACTTTCCTATTGTCTTTAGTAACCAGATGCGCCCTCTAAACCACATCCATTGCCCACCAAGGTTGTCTTTTAACCTGTTGCCATGGTGAGTGGGCAGGGTCGGTGCTGATCTGTGACTGGCACAGTTACACTGGATGACTGCTGCTTGGTTACACCATCTGAGGGGGTCCAGACTCCCTGCATTGGCCCTGACCCTCCTTGTTTTTTCTGAAAAAGACCCACCTAGGGAAATGCTGTGAGGCCCAGCATTAAAAGTATAGATTTTGGAGCAAATATTCCATACCAGATTATTGTATTGTGATTCATTATTAATGTGGTTCATAAAATACAGTATATTCAATTGTTTATCATTTAGCATATATAATACATATTGTTGTATTTTTGTTGTTAGTATTTTTAGGTATACTTCACATAATGTATATTTGTTTCAGAGTTTTCCTGAGAGCCATCGATAAGTTTGCCAGAACCATGAACCAGAAATTTCTTGAAAACATGAATTTTGAAGTGCAGGTAATGTAGTATTTCCTCTGATTTGTTTTGGCCTCCTGAGTGATAAAATGTAGCAGTATGTAATTCCAATGACAAATGTGACAGTGTAATCACTGTAAGTCTAATCTCTCCCAGAATGAGTCCCATCTGCCATGTAGTAGCAGAGCTTCCCCAAGAATTTTGTTTATTGATGGAAAAAATCTGTGTGTGTATATAGCAGTCACATTTTCAAATGCAAGCAATGCTTAATATATCTTCTGTCCATCTTCCATGCTGAACACTTTCCAGCTTTCTGAACAATTGCCTAATTGTGTCATTTCTGCTAGTTTCATCTGCAGTTACTGAGCCAGAGACACTGCTGTCAACTCTGTCTTGTACTCACTAATAATTATCTGTAATGTATTCTCTCCGCAGCGCACCGTTTAGGGCGCAGGTGACTTTTCATTTCACTTGTATCTGCTTGTAGTTTAGTTGGTTATCATTAGCCACATGGCCACAAGTCACAACTTTCGTCTTTTTTATGTATTAATTGAATACAATAACACATATGTATATTTTACATTTTGTGTTACTTAAAAGAGAAGTACAATATTATTGGGGTTCTATTCATTATTGGGGGTCAGATGGCATCCGATAATTAAGTATCCAACTTTGTGTCAGCATCAATGATGGATACTTAAACACCGGAGCAATTCTACATTCCTCCAATGCAAGAGCCCAGCATCCGGCTGAAGGAGCCCTACCTACGGGGTAGCGGGGGGATCTGATCAGATACCTCTTCACAACCCCGAACCTCCTTCCTAAAGGAAGGATTGTGATCCGGAACACGTCAAATGAAGGTTCCTAATGTCATGCTCCGCCGGAGCCCTGTACTCTATGCAGTGCAGCATTTGCACACCCCTAGTTACGACCCTGAATATCCCTAACACTGTTTTAATAAATAAATATAAACATTTAATAAATTAGTTCCAGGTTTCCCTCCATATACACCAATAAGCTTAAATACTTTTCATGCTGTCACCGCACATTGCAGAGACAGTATGAATTTCTAGAATTCATGTTTTGCAATGATTTACATTACTTCCAATCATTAATTAGTTAATGCCCCCAAACACCTACCTTGTTATTTATAATTATGTTTGCGTTTACTGTTCATAAGTTAAAGCTTAAACAAAATTAGCTTAAAAAAAATCTTTAGAAACACAGTCAATGAGAAGGAAAAGTTTTCTAAAACAACATTTATGTTAATGATTACATTTAATAATCCATCTCAGAGAAAAGGCCTCAAAGGCAGATATTAGTAACATTTACCGCTGTGGTGGTGATTTGTGTAGTCTCAGTAATAGATCATTTGATTTGTGTAATAAATTAGCTGTCCCTGTTATATTGTCCATTTACAAGATCTACAGTAAATTTGGTATGTTTCCTTTATATTTCTACATATTTACATACCATAGTAAGTATGCACATGAGCTAATGCTATTTACTTTGTAAAATACAATGGGGCAAATTTACTAAGGTGGGAGTTTTTTTAAGAACTGATGATGCTGCTTGTATCAACCAATTATATTCTACTTAACATTTCTCTAGCTGCTTCTATAAGATAATAGAGATAATCTGATTGGTTGCTATGGGCGACATCACCAGTTTTGAAAAACTCCCATCTTAGTAAATTTATCCCAATGTGGCAACAGCTACTGGATAAGTTGTATTCTGCCTTTGTGTAAAAACAAATGTGTTAGTTCAGAGGTTCTCAAACTCGGTCCTCGGGGGCCCACACAGTGCATGTTTTGCAGGTAACCCAGCAGGTGCACAGGTGTATTAATTACTCACTGACACATTTTAAAAGGTCCACAGGTGGAGCTAATTATTTCACTTGTGATTCTGTGAGGAGACCTGCAAAACATGCACTGTGTGTGCCTCCGAGGACCGAGTTTGAGAACCTCTGTGTTAGTTGATCCTTCACTTTCTGTTATATTACGAAGTTTTCATGTTCTGGTCACAGTAGGGTTTATCCCACAAACTTCACTGCATAGTTGATGCAACTTTAATAATAATAATAATAATAATAATAATAATAGGTATACAAGCAATCTTCAAGCGAATGCGTGAAAGTGTATGTCAATAATTCAAAACTGTATCAAATAAAAGAAAATGGATGTCATCTCAGATCTTACACTAACAATAGCTAAACTAAATAATGACAATTATCAACTGTGGAAATGTCAATACAAGATGCAGCTTTCCAGTTATAACTTGGTGGCGTTTATCACTACAAGCAGACCAGAAGCTTACGACCAACTATGTGGTCATATAAAAATTACTCAAGCAATCATAATGTTATCATTTGGAATTGATCAGCTAATTAATATAAGATATGAGACTATCGAAAAAAAGTATGTGTGAAAGACCCATTATAAATTTCAGGCTGTTTCTGCTTTGGAAACTGTACCAAATGAGACTTGGCAAAGGAAAGGACATGCAGGATCAAATACTTCACATGCTACAGACAGTATTTATTATTTATTACAAGGTATTTATACTGTATAATGCACACATATTCCACAGCACTTTACAGAGAATATTTTGGGCAGTTACATCAATCCCCGCCCCAACTGACCTTACAATCTATATTCCCTATTACATGCACACGCACACACTTACACACTAGGGTTAAATTTTGTTGGGAGCCAATTAACCATATATTTTTTGATTGTGGGAGGAAACCGGTGTACCCAGAGGAAACCCATGCAAGTAAGTAGCACAACTCCTGTTAAGGGGTGTTACCACAAGAGATGTGTGGTTTGGTACTCCAGAAATACAAATTCACCTGAATTTTGTGGATTCGAACCAAAACCCAGATTTTCAATCCAAATTTTGGGTTTTGGATTTAAAAAATGATACAGTCTCAACTGTTTTATCGATTTTTAATGATTTTTGACAATGATTAGCAATTTTTTTAACCGATCCAAAAAAGCATCCGAACCAAAACAATTAAAGGTGGTTTAACCAAAACAAAAACACAATAAATAGTAACCAAAACGAAAACATGGGGGTCCACGTACATCTCCAGTTGTCACTTTTTAGATATATTACTGTGCATACTATCTGATGTACATCCTGGGAAGTGGCATCTCATCTTTCAGAAGAGCAAGCCAATAGATAGACAATTGTGGCTGAGGAGGAAATAAAATACATGCACAACAATCACACTGGTTTGTTCTTGGTCTTATACTGTGTAAAGTTACCTCAGGTTGATTGCAGAGGTGCTGTAAAGGAAATAATGCTTTAATATTATAAAGATTTTTTTATTTTATTTTTCATTTGCAAAAACAAAATTCTATTTTTTAACAATTTTGTTTAAAATGTACCATTCTTTAGTGAATCTGCTGCTGGAGACTCAAGTCTAGAGGCATGGCAAATAGACCCAGTGGTGTAAGTTTGTCCCACTTGCCCAGAGGCAAGATAAATATTGGTGCCCCCCCCCCCTCCCTATATATACAGGTTGAGTATCCCATATCCAAATATTCCGAAATACGGAATATTCCGAAATATGGACTTTTTTGAGTGAGAGTGAGATAGTGAAACCTTTGTTTTTTGATGGCTCAATGTACACAAACTTTGTTTAATGCTCAAAGTTATAAAAAATATTGTCTAAAATTTCCTTCAGGCTGTGTGTATATGGTGTATATGAAACATAAATGTATTCTGTGCTTAGATTTAGGACCCATCACCATGATATCTCATTATGGTAGGCAATTATTCCAAAATACGGAAAAATCCCATATCCAAAATTCCTCTGGTCCCAAGCATTTTGGATAAGGGAGACTCAACCTGTATATATATATATAAAAAATTTAAATGTGGTAGGCGGCACTCAGAGACTTCTTAGGCAATTGAAATAGCGTGCATAAGGCCCCGTGGGTTGTGCTTTATTGGTGACGTTTCGGGGATAACTCCCCTTCCTCAGAGTTTTCCCCGAAACGTCACCAATAAAGCACACCCCACAGGGCCTTTATGCACGCTATTTCCATTGCCTAAGAAGTCTCAGAGTGCCACCTACCACATTGAAATTTTTCATACATGGGGTGTTTACCCCGGAGAAAGGCACCAGAGCCGGATAATTGGAGACTGGAGTGCTGGATGATATTGCATATATATATATATATATATATATATATATATATGAAAAAAAGGAGACTAAGCGCTCCGGTGAGTAGCACTGCACTGTGATTGTCAGCAGCCTCTTATAAAAGGGAATTGCCAGTCCCTTAAAACAAAACTATCAAACAAATAACAAGTGGCGCTTGACAATCAGAAAGTTGAAAACATTTATTTAAAAAAAAAATATATATAAGAATTACAACAACCTCCCGGGGGTAAGTAACAATATTAAAACATCACAATAATATAAGTATACACTGTATTGTAGCTCAGTGTTCAAATTATAATAAAAACACCAATTGTAGATGATCTTATTTGCATACAATTAATTATTAGTAGCACCTGGAAGGTCATAAAACGTGCTGGGTTCAATATGTGCACAAAAATATAAGGCTGTTAGATATTTTAGCTGAACAAGAATCACTTACGGCTGTATGCTTTTTGAAGGATTGCATGTGTCACAAATTAGTGGCAGTAAACGGCTGCTGCAAGAAAAGAAAAAAAGAGTTTAAGATGCACAAATACCGCTGGGCAGGAGCTTCTTCGGTCCCTGCTCCCTGGTGTTGTCCCGTTATCTGGGTAGAGACACACACCGGAGCCTCAGCGGAGGAAATTGATGCCGCGCCGTGCGGGGAGTCCCGATGTGCCGTCCTTGCCCGATCCACACCACCTCCGGTACCTCCGTGCTTTCCAAACGGAGGCTATAAGCTGGTATATCCGGAGTTGTTAAGGTGATCGGTCCGGGTGTATTCGGCCAGCAGTCGGCCTGTCTTAAGTATAGCAGACACCCGGTGTAAACTCCATACGCCGGGCTGGGTAGGAACGGCACCTGTGACTTCTACCGCCCCAACTGGAGATGGGCCGGCTGGGGCTGTAGAGATGAAGGCTGCAGTGCGAGTGTTCCTGGCTGCAGTAGTCAGAACCGGGCTCCTATGCTCGGTTCTGAGATGAATTAGAAGCAGACAGCAGTGTTGATCCTTGGAGTGCAGAGCCTGTGTCCTTAACGCATTTCAACGCCAGCAGGGCGTCTTTTTCGAAAGGCAGGTATCCTGAGGACGAAGTGATTAAAGCTTCGAAACGTTGTTTCTGCATAACCTGCGTCTGTGATTTGTATTACCGGAGTGCCACCGACTGGATGCTCTATATATATATATATATATATATAAAATTATCTTTTATTCTAAATCACACAATTCTTAGCAGTCATACCCAGGATTAGAAGCCATGACCTGTTAAACTGACGGCAGATACTTTACTGATGTAGCTATTTGCTGCTGCATAGGAAACATGAGAATTCTAACTTTAAGAAGTTACGTGTAATTGTCAGAGAAGTAACTTCATATATTTAGCATTCTCATATTTCCTAAACAGGAGCAAATAGCTTCATCAGTAAAGTTCCTGCTTCCAGTGTACTAGGTCGTGGGTTCTAATCCTGGGAATGACACTTGAAAAATGTGTATCTATAGTAGAGGGTGTGAAGTGCAGGGACCAGTGAGGAAGTCGGCCACTGAAGAGATAGCGGCAGCTATTAATTAACATAATTGAATTGTGTCACGGAATCGGAGGAGTGGTGCCCCCCTTCAGAGCAGGAGCCCGGCGGCAGAGGCCTCTGTTGCCTCCCAGAGTTACGCCTCTGAATAGACCAAAGGTCCTTAGTCTGCAGTCGGCACCACAAGCCAATAGATTATGTTAGCAAATACATGTATCAGCAGGGATGAGTCTCTGTGTGTGTCTGTTAGTTTGATCAAAAATTGTCCCTGCTATCTGGCTGTGATAATTATTGTTGTAATTATTCAGTTTTGAACTAAGATATTTATTACCCGGTTAGCTGCTTTCTTTACCACTTTAAGGATTTTTTTTAACCCTTTTCCTTTTCCTCTCTTGTACTATATATTTCATCAAATTGTAAATTGTGATAATAATGTTTCATGCCAGATATGGTTTAATGATAGATTATCTTATTGGATGTTAGATTGCCTGTCAAATTTGCCTTTGAGCTGTCAGGGGCACAGCACTGCCAGTGACACACAAAATTGAAAACTAATTGAAATGCAGACAAACTTGGCATCCTGTGCACTTTTTGTTCATTTACTATGCCAAGAAATAAAACGATTGGAACTGTAAGCTAGGCTGACAAACAATTGCGAAGCTATTATTCTTCTTGATTATTTGCACAAACTGATAGGCAATGCTGTCCTTTAAAGTATAAAGTTCAATAGACATATCAAAAGTATCTAAATTCAAAGTTCTAGTCATTAATTATATCAAAGGTATTTAGGTAGAATACAATGAATACAATGATTGTGCCTTTGCTATATAACGGGATGATAAAGGTTGCTATTGACAAATTCAGTACAGCATTTGAAATAATATGGGGAGGGGAGTCTGATGCTGGGTACACACTAGACAATAAAGTGGACGATGTAAGTGACAATAAAAGCAGAGGGATTACTTAACTAGCGCTCTCTGGTGTTCTGTTCTTTGCTGAACTCCAACAATTATTTCCTCCATTAAGGAGTAGTTGTACCAGATATGCAAAATGAGAAAGATTCATATAGTGAAATATAGTTTAATACATAGAACAAACACACATAGATTAAAATGACAATTTCTAAATGAATTTATGCAATAGCCCCTTTAAGGATGGGCAATTCGTCAGATATCCGATCAGGAGAACAATTACCGGAGATGTTGGAACTGAAATCAGTTCAATAACAGCAAGAAAGTCCATGGGAAAAGATTCCTGGGATGTTCCCACAGGCAAGCAGCTGTCCTGGTAGTCGTCCCTGTTTTCAGGTAAGCTGAACGTGTCAGGTGTCCACCAACGCGTTTCTACCCTTTGCTAGGGTCTTTTTCAAGGTGCAAGTAACAACTGACACTGACTCTGTAACTATTTAAACACATACTGTCCAATCACAGCGCTCCGTCCTCAGGTGAACCCTATACAAACATTAACTACAAGTCCCATGGTTCTCCTGGGGGCCATGGTTCTCCTGGGGGCGGGCGTGTATCCGTCTCACGTGCCGGGTGCGTAGTTATGGTAACCGCGACTCTTCCTTAGTTTGCGTCTTGCTGGTAACCATAGAAACCCGCACTTCCTCCTTTCACTTGCGTCACTTCCTTTCCGTCCTCGATCTCCGTATTTAAAACAAAGGAGTTCCTGAATGTACTGTATCACAGCGGGATTAACTTCTTACAGCCGCTCCGTAAATCTAATAAATAATTATCATCAAACGGGAATAAATTAAGATGGGAGATAAAATCGATTGAAAGTCTTCTAACCAAAACGTCACATCACTTCCGGTGATGTCATTATACATAAATGTCCCATTAATTAATTCTATAATATCAAAAACAAATAAGATATGATATATAAAAATTCCAATTTTAAACTTTTGCGCTATAATAAAAATATATGATATGGCTGACAATAATAACAAACTCCTATTAAATTAAAAATATTTAATATTGCATGAATGATCACAAATAATAAAACAAGACCGGTCTTAATAATTTGAACATCTAAGATAACAAATGTAAATACTTTCCATTAAAAGGAGGTGGACTTGAGCATATTCTGTGCACAGAAGTGTATAGACTAGCTCTATAGGCAAATGACTCAATATATATAAAAGTCAAACTAAATCAAATATAGCTGCTGGTGGAACCCGTATGTTTAGATGTTTCCAATAATCAGTCACTTAGTAACAGACTTCCTTTAAACGTGACAATCCAACACAGGACAATAAAGTGAATGAGAGCCGCTCCAACCGGAATCTTACGTGAGGTATAAGCAAATATTGTCAGCAGGAAGAAATCCCGACATCTGCCACGCTGGCTTCTGGCTACGGGAAAACCGGCACCTGCACTGGCGCCTGCTATAACCTGTCCTGCTCGATCTGAAAGCTCCACAGATCTTCACCTCTACGTGCCGTTTGCGAGCACCGATGCGCGGCTCCTCTCCACTCAAAAATAATTCGACCAGTGGATGAATGCTGCAGCTGGTGCATGTTACGGGTCTAACTCCAGCAGGGGTCCAACCGTAAAGCTTCTGACGCGTTTCGCTCCTCCTACAGGGGCTTCATCAATATATATAAAAATACATATAAAAATATATAAAAATACAAACATAAAATATTAGCATATTACACCTCATAAAATATAAATAAAGTGCACTTGTGCAGGGTTAGAGATTGAAGGAACCATTTAACTTCAAAATCTGCGTTCAAGCCATCTGGTTTAAGAGTACCCAACTCATATATGGCTTTAATTTCCGCTATTGCTAATTGTTTGTCTGAATCTTTCCTTCTCCATGATCCCTTTATATGTCTTAATCCATAAAAACATTTAATGCCTGATATACAGCTGTTGTGTTGAACCCTAAAGTGCTCAGAAAGTGCATGGGTGGTCAATCCTTTCTTTATATTTCTTAGATGTTCGCCTATTCTTATTTTTAGGGATATGGACGTGCGGCCTACATACCACATTCCACAAGTGCATCCCAAGGCATACACCACATTGGAAGTATTACATGTAATAAAATCATTTATTTTAAAACATTTTTTATTAATCTTAACTTCCATAGTTTTGCTACCTTCCCCTTTTATCCCCCTGCATCCTAAGCATAACCCACAAAAAAAAAAAAACCTTTAGACTTGATTGTACACATAGGCTTTTTTGGAGGTTGTGTACTTTTCACTAAATGTGTTTTAATAGTGGGCGCTTTTCTAAATATACACCTAGGGTTTTTTGGTAGTAATGTCCCTATAACTGGGTCTTTTTTTTAAATTCCCCAGTGTTTTCTTAGGGTTTTTTTCTCCACAACCTTGTATTGGCTGTTGAAGGTAGTCACAAATGCCCAGTCATATTTTGAGGAGGTTTGCTCGTCTGTATTTTTCTTCGATTCTAAAAGTGCTTTCCTATCTATGCCTGCTACCCGATTTTTTGTATGTTCTAATTTTTCGGTAGCATAACTAGAGGCTTCAAATTTAGATTTTAGTTCTTCTGCCTGTACCTGGCAAAATTCCAGATTTGTGCAGAACCGTTTCAGACGCCTAAATTGTCCATCTGGAATTGAACCCAGCCAATCTGGGTGATGGCAACTTGAGGCTTGAATAAAGGCCCCTGAATCTGTCGGTTTGTTAAAATTCATAGTTTGTAATTGTCCCTGGTCTATAAAAACTGTTACATCTAAAAAGTTCATCTTCTCTTTACTACTATCAAAAGTGAAACTAATGTTAAGATCATTGTTATTTAAATAACTAAAAAATTACTTAAGACTCTCTTCACCTCCTTTCCAAATAAAAAAGACATTGTCTATGTACCTTTTCCAGGCCACCAGGTTCACTCCAAAGGGACAGTGGTTCCAGATAGTGATATCCTCCCACTGCCCCATGAAGATGTTGGCATAACTTGGAGCGAACCTGGTGCCCATGGCTGTACCAACCTCTTGCTGATAAAAGGTCCCATTAAACAAAAAATAGTTATTTTCCAAAATAAAATGGACTCCTTTCTTAAAGTGGACGATGTAACCAATACCAACACATTGTTCATGATATCGTCCAGTGTATATTCCCTATGTCGCTGTCGATGTGCGTTCCCGTACATCATCAACGACAACACCTGTCGACCGTGCATCATGTCCGACGGTTAATATTACCAGCGAGGGCCATGCTGCCAAATGCACCATGAAACCCTTCCCCGCGCCTCCCCTCCCCCCCCCCTTCCACCGTTGTTTGTCGTTCGAATAAGTGTATGCACTTGCCGATGCCATCAGCCTGCCTGGAACCGCTGCACACTCTAGTGTGTACCCAGCTTAATGAAGATACGAATGCTGAAATAGGGATAAAATGTTCCTGTTTTAGTGACATACAGGTCAATTTTCTTATCAGCCAGTCTGTCAAATTCAAATTGACTTATAAATTGACAAATATAAGCCTTCCTCCAAAAAATTTTAACAAATCTCAAAATCCTGATTCTGATGGGGAGATGTTCCAAGGCTTGGAGAGAGATAAAGTGGAGAATTTGGCCAAAGCAAACAATCAGATTCTGTTATTTATCTAGCACAGTCTATGAAATGATGGTTACAAGCTGATTGGCTGCTATGCCAACTTCTGTTTTTCTCTCTCAAAGGTTTGATACATCTCCCCCTGTGTATCAAGTGTATTGTAAAGTTAATCACCGTGGAAATCACTACAATTATTTTCACTGGCTGGTATTAAGGTGGTCATTCCGAATTGATCGCTCGCTGCCGATTTTCGCAGTGCAGCGATTAAGTAAAAAAACTGCAAAAATGCGCATGGTACGCAGCGCACATGTGCTAAGTACTTTCACACAAAACTTTATAGATTTACACAAGCTCGAGCAATGTTTTTTCATCGCTCGAGTGATCTTAGTGTGATTGACAGGAAGTGGGTGTTTCTGGGCGGAAACTGGCCGTTTTCAGGGAGTGTGCTAAAACGCAGGGGGAGTGGCTGGCCGAACGCAGGGCGTGTTTGTGATGTCAAACCAGGAACTAAACGGACTGAGGTGATCGCAGTCTAGGAGTAGGTCCGGAGCTACTCAAAAACTGCAGCAAATTATTTAGTAGCAGTTCTGCTAATCTTTCGTTCGCTATTCTGCTAAGCTAAGATACACTCCCAGAGGGCGGCGGCCTAGCGTGTGCAATGCTGCTAAAAGCAGCTAGCGAGCGAACAACTCGGAATGAGGGCCTAAATACAGCCCTGCAATCATGAGGACAAATTGGCAACTGTCTTGAAATTACATTTTCCTTCCTATGGACCAATTCAAGTTTGGAAGAATTAATACAGTGAAATAGTTTAATTTTATCATGTTTTCATTATGTAACTATGGGGGTTATTCATACCTGATTGTTGTTGTGTGAATTTGCAAGCTGGATGATAATTGATTGATAATTGATGATAATTGATTGACTGCGCATGCGTATGGATTGTAGTATGCATGCGCGGGGCCAAACAGCTAAAAAATCAAGCAACTTTTTTGATCGCTAGCCATATGCAAGTTGATTGACAAGAAGCCAGCGTTTGAGGGTGATAACTGGCCGTTTTTTGGGAGTGTCAGGAAATATGCAGGTGTGGCCAAGGGTTTTCAGGAAGGGTGTGTGACGTCAGCTCCGGCTCCGATCAGCCTGATTCTATCGCACTGTAGGAGTAGGTCCTGGGTTACGCTCAGACTGCACAGACTAGAAAAATAATTTAATGGTGAGTGAGTTGTGAACGGATTTGCAGCTGACCGGCGATTGCCGAGATTTTTGCAAGGCGAACGCAGACCTGCACAGGGTGGATCCTCAATCTGTTTCGGGGTTGGCTGTCTGTTCGCAAACTTCTGCAAATTCACAGAGGAGCAATCAGGTCTGAATAATAATCCCCAATATAAGAATGTAGAATACTATAACACAAATGTTTGTGCATGTCAGTTGTTGCTTGTTCCATTTCTTTTTGCAAATGGAAGGGGGGGAAATCCCTACATTTTACATGTGCACTTTGGGGGTCATTCAGACCTGATCGCATGCTAGGATTTTTCGCTGCACTGCGATCAGGTCAGAACTGCGCATGCGTATGCACCACAATGCGCAGGCGCGTCATACGGGTACAAAGCGGATCGTTGCTGGGCGCTGGATTATACGAAGAATCCATTTGCACAGCCGATCGCAAGAAGATTGACATGAAGAAGGCGTTTGTGGGTGTCAACTGAACGTTTTCTGGGAGTGTTTGGAAAAATACAGGCGTGTCCAAGCGCTTGCAGGGCAGGTTTCTGACGTCAATTCCGGCCCCGGACAGGCTGAAGTGATCACACCGACTGAGTAAGTTCTGGGCAACTCAGAAATTGCTCAAAACTTTTTTGTACCGCTCGGCTGCACATGCATTCGCACACTTGCAAAGCAAAAATACATTCCCTCTATGGGTGGCGACTATCTGATCGCAGCAGTGCAAAAAAACCCTAGTGAGCGTTCAGGTCTGAATTTAGGCCCCTTGTACAGTGTCGACTTTGAAACCACAGGTTTCTCTGGTTTTCCAGCGGTTTTGTCTTTAGTAAATGTGATGGTTTTAAAACTGCTGTAGAAACGCTGTGGGAGAACATCCTTCCCAGCTGTGCAGCTCATGTTCCCTGTCTTTCTGTATTGGCCTAATTTTCTTCAACATGGATAATATGACTTTATTTATAAATGACACTTTGCAGACATGTACTTTATACTGTGTATAAATAGTGTACCTTTTTGGAGCCTTGTCCTACCATGAGCTAGGTGCATATATTACTATTGTCGTAGGGGTAATATATGCTGCCCTTGCAGAGCTGGGCACATCTTGTGTATATGGCTGTCTCTGCAATATAAGCACTATGGGGGTTATTCAGATCCTTTAGCAACTACTATGGGATGCGCAGAGTACCGATTATCGGTACTTTGAGCATATGCAGGGCCGGTTCTGCACAAATGTAAATGGGGTCCTGCGATGAAGGTAGCATAACGGAAGCAGACTGTTAGTGATTGACAGTCTGCTGGCGTCTGGGGAGCGGGAATGGAATGGCCTCTGTTATCTCCATCGTAGGATGGAGATTTCCTGGCCTCTGTGATGGACGGCTTGCGTGGCACCATGTGGTGAGTGAGAGCTCTGATGCTGCGTCCTAGGACACAGGTCGTATCAGTACTGCAGCAGGGGGTGTCTGATTGTAATAGATTCTGCCTTCTGCTGCATTACTATACAGAACTATCACTGTTGTGTTCCCGACACCCAATGGGACCCAGCATCATGGCGTGCATACACACTTGCACAATGCAAGGAAAAAAGGTACAATGTTCAATGCCATGCTGCATTCAGCAACGTGGCATTGTACATGATAACTACCGGTTGGCTGTGCAGTATGGCCGACCGGAAGATAGCACATGTAACCCGTGTGAGTGCGCAATAAAGCAAACACACTGCCCGATATGCACGATATGTTGTTCTGACTTGGCTGGAAACAACATTGTGCCGATATCGGCGTAGTGTGTACCCACCCTAAGATGCATGTGCAGTGGCAAGAAATCGCTCCACTCCATAGTATGGGGTCTATTCAGTTATAGTGGGAATTTCAGACAAGTCAGAAATACGGCTCTAATCCGACACCCCCGATTCATTTTGCAGATATTTCCGACAGTTTTTTGGTCTGCTTTCGACAATACCGATTCAACTATTTTTAATGTTGAATTGGCATTGTCGAAAACGGGCCAAAAACTCCCGCAAATCCAACAAAAAATGTGGATCCACAGCTAATCCGCTGATCCATGTGTTTTCCAGAAAGTCGGAAAAACGGAACTGGAATTGAATAGGTTGAATCCAGATTCGACCTAAAACCTTGAAAAAAGCCATTTTTCAACTTGTTGGAAATTCCGACACTAATTGAATAGACCCCTAAATCGACATTGCATTCAACTCTGAATGGAGCTCTTTCCAATCATTGTGGCCTTGGAGGTATGGGGAGAGCCCAATCTTGATTCAGAGTTCTGTCTATCTGAAGAAAACTGTATTACACCGAAGTAACTGAAGTGGCTCAAAACATGATGAAAATTGCATAAAAAAAAAAAAAAGCAGCAGCATGGCTCACAATATTTTTTTGGTATATGTGAAAAATACATTATAAAACTCACATTTCCTCTTGTACAAATTACACTGTCAGAGAGTTTGTTTTCATTCAGTGCAAAAACAGATATATGACTCCCTCTCCTGTGCGTACACAGATCAGGACCCAATACCGTACATTTCAAGAAGATAAACATAAATGGGAATAGAAGACATATTCATCTTAAAAGGAGACTATTGCAAAATTAAAAAAATGAATAATAGATTTATTACAGTAAAATAATTCATTTTAGATATTGGCCATTTGATATCACAAATAGAAAATCAGATGCCAACAACTGCATAGTTTTAATTCTAAAGCCTGATACTCGTTCAGTATGAGGTTAATGCAGTGTCGATTGATAAAAAAATTATTCATAAGAGCTACTAAATCATAACAAAACTGATTATTTTATCAATCCCATGCACGATTGCAGGACTTTCTTCGGGCTGCACCCACTCTGTGGAATGCCCTATAACACACAATAAGACTCTCCCCTAATCCCCAAACCTTCAAGCATTTCCTGAAAACTCACCTCTTCAGGCTAGCTTATCACATTCCAGAACCGCTCACTCAACCTTCATAAGCTTTCCCATCCGATTATATCCCCACTGTACAGTCCACACACATCCTCCACATATTTTCTCTTTCTTCACTTTCCATTCTTTCTGACCATGGTTCATCATTGCTGTGATGTGATATCATGCAAACCACCTAGAACCTTTGCAATCCGCTGGACAAATATGCAATAGATAGTGCCTTTCCTTGTGTATCAATGTCTATTACCCTATAGATTGTAAGCTTGCGAGCAGGGCCTTCCTACCTCTATGACTGTTTGTTTATTACCCAGTTTTGTTTTATTATTGTGTTTATTGTAAAGCACAACAGAATTTGCTGCGCTATATAAGAAACTGTTAATAAATAAATAATAAATAAATTATTTTATGAATGACTGGTATTGGGATCCCGATGCTTAGGATGTTGGCGGATAGAATACCAACAGCGGCAGTCCGACATGCAGAATCCTGACACCTGCTAGGTACGTATTCCAAGCCTCCCTACCAGCAGCCTAACCCCCACCCCCCACATCCTAATCCTAACCCTCCCCATTTAGGGCCTAAACCTAACCCTCCCTCCCTGCAGCCTAACACTCCCCCTTTGTGCCTAACCCTAACCCTCTCTTTTTAGTGCCTGACCCTAACTCTCCCTCCCCACAGCCTAACCCTAACCTTCTCCCCCTCACAGCCTAATCCTAACCTTCCCTCTAATACCTAAACCTAACCTCCTCCCACAGCCTAACACCATCCCCGGCATACTTACTATTGGGATGTGGACAGGATTCCAGCGGGGTCATTGTGGTCAGTGTTGGTCTCCTGCTATCTGTATTCTGACCAGTGTGGGGATTCAGACATTGTTATTCTGACTGCAGGCATCCCGAACGCTGGTATTTTGGGGGTCATTCAGACCTGATCGCTCGCTAGTTGTTTTTTGCAGTCCTGCGTTCACATAGTTGCCGCCCACCGGGGGGGGGGTATTTTAGCTGTGCAAGTGTGCGATCGCATGTGCAGCTGAGCGGTACAAAAAAACTTTGCGCAGTTTCTGAGTTGCCCTGGACTTACACAGCCGCTGTGATCACTTCAGCCTGTCCGGGGTGGGAATTGACGTCAGACTCCCTCCCTGCAAACGCTTGGACACGCCTGCGTTTTTCCAACCACTCACTGAAAACGGTCAGTTGACAACCACAAACGCCTTCTTCCTGTCAATCTCCTTGCGATCGGCTGTGCGAATGGATTCTTTGTAAAACCCATCGCACAGCAACGATCCGTTTTGTACCCGTACGACGCGCCTGCGCATTGCGGTGCATACGCATGCTCAGTTCTGACTTGATCACAGCGCTGCAAAAAACGCTAGCGAGCAATCAGGTCTGAATGACACCCATTGACCGAATCCCTTGTGCTCATGTTATATACAAGTTGAGTATCCCATATCCAAATATTCCGAAATACGGAATATTCCGAAATACGGACTTTTTTGAGTGAGAGTGAGATAGTGAAACCTTTGTTTTTTGATGGCTCAATGTACACAAACTTTGTTTAATACACAAAGTTATTAAAAATATTGTATTAAATGACCTTCAGGCTTTGTGTATAAGGTGTATATGAAACATAAATGAATTGTGTGAATGTACACACACTTTGTTTAATGCACAAAGTTATAAAAAATATTGGCTAAAATTACCTTCAGGCTGTGTGTATAAGGTGTATATGTAACATAAATGCATCCTGTGCTTAGCTTTAGGTCCCATCACCATGATATCTCATTATGGTATGCAATTATTCCAAAATACGGAAAAATCCGATATCCAAAATACCTCTGGTCCCAAGCATTTTGGATAAGGGAGACTCAACCTGTATTATTACTCTGTAATATTAGAAATCAAAATAAAGTTGACCAAAAATCTAATATTGTAAATTGAGACCAAAAAATAGTTTTCCAGATACTGTGTTTGTTTGTTTTTATTTGGATCATCATGTATAAAACACAGTAAATGACATATTATCTTGGAGGAGGAGGGGAGGAGGGAATAGAGGGGGAGAGCTGAACAGGGTACATTCCTTGTGAACTTCTGAATAGAGGGTGAAGTGTGACAATGGCTTTTATCTATCTGTACCTGCCAACCATGTGCTTCTTATCTCCTCAGCTCTGACTTGATTACATCGGTATCCCAGGCTCGCACTATTGTCACTTTATCAGACCGGTTAATTGCCACTTAACCATTACAAACCCTAAACTGCGCTATGACCCCACTGAACACAGCGTGACCCTTGGCTGCAATCATGACCCTTTTCACTGACTCCTAGGGTTTTTTTTTCTAATATGTGTTTATGGAAATTGAGATGTTGCCCATAGCAACCAACCAGATTCTAGCTATTATCTTCTAGAAGATATTAGATAAATGATAAGTATATATTCTGCTTATCATTTATCTAGTACCTTCTAGAAGATAATCTTAGCTATCATCAGGACCAACAGAAGCAATGTTGATATCTCGGATACCTTACTGCTTCCCCTTGGAAATTATGCTCCTTTCTCCCTTGATAGTGCTACTTACCTAAACCAGTAGAATGTGAGGACAGCATCTTATGCTTCTCATCCATCATAGTCCAGCCATCATAGCCCAGCGTATCAATGACATTAATAATAATAAAAATAATAATAATAATAATTTTATTTATATAGCGCTCTTTCTCCAATAGGACTCAAGGCGCTTAACAGATAAATAGCATAATATAGTACAGAAACAATGACGTACAGAACAGTTTTTCATAAAATACAGAAACATCTAGATACTAAAGGGACACTATGGAAATGCTTGAGTAAACAGGAAAGTCTTGAGTCTATTGTTGAAGGATTCTATAGTTGGGTCCTCTTGCACTGTGCATGGAAGTGAGTTCCATAGAGTTGGAGCCACATGACTAACAGCTTGACCCCTAGATTACCTACAGGAGATTCTAGGTACTGCTAAAAGTCCTTTATCCATAGATCGCAGTAATCGAGTGTGGCAGTATGGGGTCAGAAGCTGCTTCAGGTACCTTGGGCCCTGGTCATGTAAGAAGCAGTAGCTAATACCTTCACTGGTAAGAAGCTGCCAGTCTCAGTATTTCAGGAGCTCCCTAGCCATTAGCGGGTGTGGTATTGAAAGTCGACAGTAACTAGGTCGACAATGTCTAGGTCGGCCACTATTGGTCGACAGTAACTAGGTCCACAGGGTGTCTAGGTCGACAGGGTCTTTAGGTCGACATGTTCTAGGTCGACAGGTCAAAAGGTCGACATGAGTTTTTAATGTTATTTTGGTGTCGTTTTCTTCGTAGAGTGACCGGGAACCCCAATTAGTGCACCGCTTCGCTCGCCATGCTTCGGGCATGGTGCCTTCACTTCGCTCGGCACAGATTACCGTTCCAATCGTAGTCCACGTGGATCGTTAAGTATGAAAAGGTTCACAAAAAGAAAAAAATTGTGAAAAACTCATGTCGACCTTTTGACCTGTCGACCTAGAACATGTCGACCTAAAGACCCTGTCGACCTAGACACCCTGTGGACCTAGTTACTGTCGACCAATAGTGGTTACCTAGACATTGTCGACCTAGTTACTGTCGACTTTCAGTCCGGATCCCCCATTAGCGCCATATACCATCCAAGGGCATCATCATGCTCACTGAAATGGTCATGGCTGCATAACGGTGGGTGATTAGGTCGCACCCATCCATTCCTACCCTTCGCCAGCAACAACCCTGACTTAATACTATATATTAGTGTCTAACAGATTGGAATATTTAGCCGTGTGTTTTAGAATAACTTTTTCATTTATGCTTCGTAACACTGTTTAGGTTGCCAGTTTCTTCTTGTGCTAATTGTGTAGATTCCACTGTACTGATACGGTAATAACCTTTGTTGGAAATGATGAGGGATGGCAGTTGAACTATTCTTTGATAGAATACAGTTATGAATTGTACAGAGTACCTAATGGAAAGACATTATTGGGCCCGGGGACGTACAAGCTTTGCAGATCTGCATTCCACATCATCATTTTTTGCAGCTGTTGTTAGAAATAGAGCCAATGGCTGTAATGACTACACATTTTCTGTAATAGGCAGACTGTTATATGATCAATTAAACTTGCTTATCAAATAATGTCTTAGGCAACTTATGAACTGAATAGCAGAAACGTGCTGAATATTTATTGTGTGAAAGGAGTATTTTAATACAGATTGAAACTGAAAAAATTTCCTCGAAAGTGTTAACTTCATATGTCAAGTGATATATCATGTAACCATTCTACTAAATAAAGGGCCCATTTATCAACGGGTTTTAGCTATTTAAAACTTGTTGCATATGATAAATGGTGCTCCAGCCATTTAGTTCCTGTCATGTGTTCAATTAATGACAGTTAGGAGCGGATTGGCTGGGGCACCATTTATCATATGTAATGAGTTTTGAATAGCTAAACCTCATTTATAAATGGGCCCCATAGTCTGCAAATATTGCATTGGAAATAATGTAAATTAAGAAAATGTTCGACACATTTTCCAGTACCAACTATAGAGTGGATCTAAAATATAGCAGTAAAACAAAGCATGAAACTTAATTTACTGTTTTCAAAATCACAGGTGGATGCAAATCGGGTTGGTGCTGCGTCTTCGGTCGCAACGGATCGGAGAAGATATGATAATGCTGCTGTCCTTTATAATAGTATGCCCTCAGCCAGCTTCTCAGATCAGCTGCATGCACCCGAAGACGCACCATCAGAAAAACATCAGAAACATCGGTCAGCCCATCGGACCTCTAAGTAACCCTATGTTTGCTAAGACTGTCCACCTCAACAAAGCTGCTGGAGATAGTAAAATAGTTCCTGAAGATCTAGTCACTCTCTGGTACACCTCCCCCCCAAAAAACGGCTGCGACATGCCTGCATTTTAATCACCACTCTCATCACCACCCCAAACGGCTGCAGTTTGTCAATCAAACTGCATTTAAAATGACCCTGTGACTCCCATCGCAAGACCACTGTGGCAAATGCGCAGTGTGACTAAAGCCCCCATACATCTGTGGGCACGATCCCCTGACACACCAGATGTGTCAGGGGATGCGCCTACAGAAGCATCGATGATCGGCGATCTGTCTATGGATCGGGGAAATTAAGCATGTTAAAAATGCCCAATTTCCTGATCCCTGACAGGGATTTTTAAACAAGTTTAAAATCCCCAATCTCCCGACCTGACTGTCAGGGGATCGGGGGATTGCCCATATACATCACTAGTGTATAGGGGAGCTTAAGATGCTGCATTAACAATAAGGCATACGGGACTGCAGCCCCAGGCCTCCACTTAAAAATAAGCCCATCACAATGACAGCTATACCAGCAGGTATACCAGCTGCCCAGCTAGGCACATGGTTGGCCATAAATCATTACATTTGTATTTCCCTTTTCTTCATAAAGGGGGAGATATACTAAGCCTTGGAGACTGATGAAGTGGAGAGAGATAAAGTAGCAGCCAATCAGCTCCTAACTGCCATGTTATAGACTGTTTGAAAAATGACAGGTGCCTATTGGTTGGTACTTTATCTCTCTCCGCTTTATCACTTTTCAAGGCTTAGTATATCTGCCCCAAAATGTAAAGTATTTAGGGCTACATTGGTGCTGATAGTGTAGGGATGTACATGCCCGCATAGCACTGGCCACACCCATGTAGCTCTGATCACAGCTAGGGATGGCCAGTCATCAGTTCTGTCTCGATCCGGGATCAGCTTTAATAGATTCAGAAGCCTATCTTTCTGGTAATATTGATATTTCCAGGCATTAATATGCTATATTGCGCATGGGCAGTATCTTTCTGTTGGGATAACCCCCGACAGATGCAGGTAAGAGGTGGGTAGGATAAAGCAGATGGGTGACAGTTAATGATATCTCAAAGTTCGGGTTGATCCATCCCATATTTCACCCAGAATGTATCATCTAGCATCTTACTGTACAAATATTGATGCTTTCTGCATATTGGGTATTGGTGCCCATCCCTAGTTACAGCTCATCTGCTATACACAATAGGCCTTTATCATTACCCAGTCCAGACCATATGCCCCTTAGCCCAGCCCTGCACAAATGTGCAATCTCCACCCCCTTTCTGCATGGTTTGCAGTTTTGAAAACTATCATTATCTCACAGTGTGTTTGGTATATAACTGTATTCATCAGTACAATACTTCTTATTATTGAGTAGTCACTGGCTCTCCTAAAATGTAGGTATTTCTCAGACATTTATGCTGCAAAATAATCGAAATTTGGAAGGTCAACAATGTCAAACAATTATCTACTTTTTAAACAAACCTAAATATTGCTATTGATTAGTTACCTGAGATGATATATTTGCCCAACAAAAAGAAATAAGGAGAACTAATCTCTGGGGGTATGCCAATCCCACCCTCCTGGTGCTAATATTAAATTAAAATAAAAAAAAATATATAAGATAAAGTAAATTAAATACACTGCAGCGTATGTTTTGAGACTTGGATAGAGTCTCTAGCATACTGTAAATGGTTAAAACATTGCACTGTGAAATACTCAAAATGTAAGAAATGAATGTGAATAATAATAATCATAGATAATAAATGAATAATGATGAGTAGTGGCTGTGGGGTATATAAGAGATGAGGTCAGGAGACTTCTACAAATATCATATAAAATTCATTTATTTCATGACACACAACAAAAGAAACTAAAAATCAAAATTACATATATATAAAAAAAGTATTGTTTTATATATCAGACATATGCTAAAATGACATGTCATTCCAGATAGGGGCTGTCCCTGGTTAGCACACCAATAAATAAATAAATATAGCTTTTTAGTTGATTCTATAGGTGCATATGCAGTACTCAGTATGAATGAGTTACTAAAAGTCCTTTGTAGACAATGTGCAACAATTGTTGCAAATGCTCTTGCACTGGATCCATACAGGGTAATATTATGTTACTTTGTATGTCAGCGTCCTGGCTGCAATGGATAACAGTTCAATAGTATAACTGAAAACGATGCTGTATAGTTACCACCGTTTCCTCCCACTGAAGCAGCATTTCCTTCTCTTTTCACCTGGTGGTGAGTCCGCCACCGCGCCGGGTGATGTGCGCCAAGATGGAATGTCCGATTAGATGAACTGCAGGCTCCCGCTGTAAATAATACACACCGTAATGGTTTCTGTCTGCTGACAGCCAGATGGCACAGGTGATAGATTGACTTGCGGCAGCGGGAGCACGGCACCTTTTTCAAATGGGTGCGACAGCGGGATAATAGTGGATGGTTTCCGAAGCTTTCTATTCCCGTAATAGTAAACCAGTGCAATGCTGTATAGAAGTGTAGCGTCAACGCGTTTAGTCCCACAATGCCTTGGGACTTCCTCAAGACTCATATTTGCCCAACAGATTTATAGTTCTCAAGATATGAAAACAAAGCAACTTATTTAGCAATGTTCCTGAGTCTTTATAAATTTTTCAGAGTGCATCTCTTCCTACTAATAACATTGTATACTTTTGTGTTTTTTGCAATTTACAGCTCTGGAACAATTATTTTCATCTAGCTGTAGCTTTCATCACTCAGGATTCTCTCCAGCTTGAGAACTTCTCTCATGACAAGCGCAATGAAATTCTGGACAAGTAGGTTTTGACTATTTCATTAAACATGACAATATCGGTGTTACACATTGGGGCTTCTTTAAAAACAAGATGCTGTGCCTATGCGCTGTAACTCACAGCGACCAGTAGAACTGTGTCACGGGTAATAGCGCAATTATGATTTTGCCATTATGTTTTGAAACAGTTGCAAAACAATCAAATTAAAGATAGTGGTAATTGAAAGAATTTATGGTGACCAAAACACCTTTAAAACTTGATTTAATGGTCTTTATTACAATTATTGAGCTATTCTTTCTTTTAATATTACATACATATAGAAAGATATTTATCAAAGCTTGGCGAGATATAAAGTGGAGAGAGATAAAATATCAGCCAATCAGCTTCTGTCATTCAACAGCCTGTTTGAAGAAAAAAAAAGTTAATGAGTAGCTGATTGGTTGGTTCTTTGGATGCATCAAAGGGCATTTTGCATTCAAACCTATGCTGTTCTCGGAGGTTTGGACGCTTTTTGCATACAGTATGCACCAAGCTCTGGAATGCAATACTTTCTTTAGCTTGGACCTGTTGGGTAATGCCATCTTGAGATGCCATCTTTAGATGGTATTACACAATAAAAGATTATGGGCTTCTTTTTGCATTTTGCAGTGAGAGGGATCCAATCAGAACTCTCCCATTGTCATACAATGCATGTGCATAAGGACTCCCAAGGGGTAAATTTACTAAAGCTTCTAAAACAGAACATTGTTAATGTTGGCCATAGCAACTAAACAGATGCTGTATCATTTTCTAAAAGGCAATAAAGAAATGATAGACAACATCTGATTGGTTGCTATGGGCAACATCACCAATTCTCTATTTTAGAAGCTTTAGTAAATTTAAACCCAGGTCACAAACTGCAAAGGAAAGATCTTATAAGGAGAGGTGTCCTTTGCTAAAAGCTTCATGCATATGGCATAAATAACTGCCAATATGCATCCGATCATTGGTGGGATACATCACATTCAAAATGTGATGCTTCATGCATCCCGCCATTTATCTATATTCACTTTATCTCTCTCCAAACTATGATAAATATCATCCTTATTTCCTTAAATGTTGAACTATAATGATATAATACATAATCCTTAATATGATGTTTTTTTCACTAGCTTTTCTTTACAGCTGTTTCGTACCCTTTCCTAAATAAATTTTTTTATGTTTTCTATGTAGGTATGAAGATATGAGATGCTTAATAGGCTTTGCAATTCGTGACATGTGGTACAAGCTTGGTAAGTGTGACATACAATAGAGCATTTCATGTATTAGCCATTGCTTCTGTCTATAAACCGATTCTCAAACTCAATCCTTAGCACTTATAGTAAGTAGCTTATACTGGAACTTGATGGAAATGGGATGGCTCATGCACTCATCTGTATTTTAAGAAGGAATACATACTACATTGTTCATTTCAGGACATCATCTCCGAATGATTAATCTGAATTTAAACCCCATTTGTTAGACTTAAACATCATGACATGTCAGAATTAAACAGTTTTATGACATGTGAAGAGTATAAAAAGTGGTATGGGAAAGTGATGAGTGATGACTGAGCAATAAGCGACAAGCAGTAGGAGAATGAGTGACAACTCATAAATGACAAAGGAAGAGTAACATGTTATTACAGATAGGTAATGATTGACAAGTCATGAATGATGAGTGATGAATGATTAATCATTGGGGACTCCAAAGAAATCTGAAAGATGAGTGCAGCATGATGTTGTGTATTTTTGCTGCAACATGCAGAGTGCATCAGTTTACTTTTTCAATGCATATCCAATTATTTATACAGTATTTTAGCCAAACAGAAGAAAGCTAACAGCCACAGGACCATAAGTGTACAGTTACATATTTTGTGTATTAAAAAAGGCACAATATATACAGTATTGTAACTCAATATGCTACCTGCGAACAAGCATTCTGTGAAACGTACGTTGGGTGACGCGAACACGGTCACGGAGGGCGTGCTCATGTGACCGTTGGGAGACCGGCAGGAGACCAGGAGAGCCGTACGGACATCGCGTGTACATCAGCGAGCAACGGCTGACTCAAGCAGGGACGCTTATGGGAATAAGTATACCCATGAATATTCTATAGCAATTACTCTGCATATATGCCTGATCATATTTAAATCATTTTTGTATGCCGGCCCCATAACACAATTTTACTAATTATCAGCTGGTGTCTCAGCTACTACCTGTGTTCAAATCATTGCGAACAGTACCTTTGGTGTTCTGGCACTGGGTATAATTGTACACACATAAATACAATATCACGTGTGTCACAATACTTAGTCTCCTTGTGAGCATCAATGTTTAATTATTTTTGCAGGTATTTACCTAATTTTTGCAAAAAAAAATTCTTCTGTCAGGCTGTCCAAAGCAGTATGGTTAGCATTGAAATACGCCCTAATTAATCCAGAGCTGCAGAGATATACAATAAAGGCATCTCAGCAACTAGCAGAAAATTACTAGTATATTTAGGGGAATATATAAACGTCCTTCTTTTTTTCATCTGCTACATATAGCAGTTTGCTGAAGACGTGTATGACACATAGTATTCTGCTACTGATATTGTATCCATTTACATGGCTGCGCTGAGAGGTGCATAAGTAGGTTTACAATGTTTCAATTCACTATCTGGTATTTTGGCAATTATAAAATCTGTTACATATAACGTGCACTACAGTATGGATATATACTTATAATATCCATTCTTTTCATATAATTGTTTGAAGTTCAGCAATTATTTTTATATGCCTCTTTCTGGGGTTTTTTGCACTATGCTTTAACATGCTAGGACACAGATTGATCTCTTGAGCTTTTGGGAATTAGCACAAATATTTATGTTATACTGAGCCATTGTATGATATCTTCTCAATTAGAATATACAGGCTTGAATTCTGAATATTACTGTGTGTACTGTGCTATTTGATATACTGGCTCTATAGTAAACATATGATTGCTATTAATATTTGAGTGCATATATTGCCTTAAGAAATTTTTTATTCAGAAATGGTTAATTTGTGAGCACTCTATTATATGCTAAAACTAAAGGCAGAACAACTACATTTTTCTCTAGGTAATTGAGTATATGTAATTGTCTACTCCTGTTTCCCTATCCTCTATATATGACTGAACTACACTTGGGGATAAAAATTGAGATTAATCTCCTGCGCTGTGGTAGATATCCATATCAGGGGTGTTTCTTTACCAACTTAGGTATAGTGAGTCTGCCTGTCTTTCTTCAAGTTGTAATACTGTACTCTGCCCTCTCTCATTCCCCGTCCTATACCTAATATATTGGCACGACGTGAGAACAGCAGAAGGGTTAGAGTATCTCAGTTTCAACTTCTACTATTCTGAGTTGTTGTTCCATATTCATATTGAGGAATCATGAGACAATTATTGTGTGTTGCATGTGTCATGTTCTAATCCCGTAACAAGGGTACTTGACCAGGAATATGGACATACCTATGCCAATATTTACATGGGTTTTATTCAACACGTGTACTGACCAGATGATTTGAACCCATTGTTTTGGGTTACAGACTGGCACAATGATGGTCTCTCCCTAAATTTTGTAAAGGCACCAACTTGACCCTTGTGATTGGCATTTCCAATCACTAGACTGTGTATACTAACGACCTTGCACCCAGTCTTGTCTGACTCGGGCAGCGGTGCATGATTCTGCCCGTTTGGTGTCTTGGTGGGAGACTATCTCTGTAAGTGAAAAAATTTGCATTTTATTTATGTGGGCCCAGCAGATATGTTAATTATTTCATCATAAATATTCAAAGACACAGGTTAATCTGTGGTTCACGATTATGATATTTTCTATTATTTTTTATCTGTAAATTAATATTGACTCTGTCCGTGTGATCATATATTTTATATATTTTCCTTAATAAAAGTTACGTTTTAATTAGCTTTATTGTTACATAATTCTCTAGGCATACATATAGTATATATACCAATATTTTTCGGGAGTGAGTGCTCCCAACAATGGTTGTTTTCTTCTCTTTCCTCCTCTGAATCCTAATAAGTACAATCACAGAGGTGGTAATATCTATCATAGTTGGAGTGCTGTCCCTATAAGGCAGAGTGCCTGTTAATGAAATGTTCATTACATTCCAGTTTGGGGCAATATTTTATAAGCTCAGAGACTTCCTATATTTCCACTAACCATGACTTGTTTTTAAACCTGAGGCCTTAATTAGTTGTTTTATTATGTACTATTTATATGGTTATTACATTGTTATTTTGTACTATATAACAGCTCTCAGGGGCAGTATGTGTATCTAGCACCATACTATGGGTATTATGTGTATATGGCACTATACTGAGGGAGAGTATGTGTTTCTGCCACTATACTGGGGGCATTATGTGAATATGGCACTATACTGGGTCATTATGTATATCTGGCACTATAATGGGGGCATTGTGAGTTTCTGGCACTACACTTGGGGTATCATGTGTATCAGGCACTATACTGGGGCTTTATATGAATCTGGCACTATGCTGTGACAGTTATGTGTATCTGGCATTATACTGGGGTATTATGTGTATCTGGCACTACACTGGGGCATTATGTATATCTGGCACTATACTGGGGGCACTATGTGTATCTGGCACTATACTGGGGGCGTTTTGTGTATCTGGAATACTGGGCGCATTATGTGTTTCTGGCAATACTGGGGTCAGTGATGTGGAATAGGGTGTAGAGGGGTTAGGGATGTAGTACAAGGTATAAAGGGGTCTGGCAGAGCCGGCCCTAAGTAATATGATGCCCTAGGCAAGATTTTGTCTGGTGCCCCCTAGCACCGTCGCTAGTTCTGCAAGAGATGCCTGGCATGAGTCAGCTGGCAGCTCTGCTAACGTCAGGCGCCTTTTGTTTATGAAAATGCATCTTATTTGCATTACTGTGTGGCTAGGATGCACAAGCAGCTTTCTGCTGATTAAAATGATATGCAGCATGCCTATATTCTGTGTGCGACTGCGGCTGTATCTGCATACGAAATGCTACATTACAGTGATTTTCATGAATACACACAGAATATAGGCATGCTGCATATCATTTTAATCAGCAGAAGCTGCTGGTGCCCCTAAGCATACCAAATGTCCTAGGCATTTGCCTAGTTTGCCTATGCCTAAGGCCGGCTCTGGGGTCAGGGTAGTAAGTGTAGGGTATAGAGGGGTCAGTTAAAATACTAATCCCTAGTACTTAATACACCATTACTGAGTTAAAAAGAAAAATTCTGGAAAAAGTATGCAATCTGGGTAAAAAAAAAGCAAAAAGGTCAGAGATTCAATCTGACTTGCACAAAATATCGTTCTGCTCAAACTAAGATTTGTACTTTTTGTCTGGGGGGGAGAGGAAATTTTTTCGCCCTGGGCTCCGCTTGGTCTAGAACCGGCCCTGTATTAGCTGCACAAGTGAAATTTACCAGCTCCTCCAATAGAATCTGCACTAGTGATATAGGCATGTATTACCACTTTCCCCTTAAAGTGATGCTACTGATCATGGGGGAGATGTATAAAGCCGTGGAGAGAGATAAAGTGCCAACCTTTAAATTCATTTTTTTCAAACACAGCCTGTACAATTACACTTTATCTCTCTCTGATACTTCTCCCCCAGGCTACCATGCTATCTGGCTAGTATGTCCAAATGACATATAACTACAGTATAAGGTCTGCTTTTCCATTACAGTATGTCTGTGAGTGACATTTGCTTTATACTGTATGTACCGGATACAGTGTACCGCATATTGTGTCTGTTTTACCTACTGTCATTATCAGCACACAGCTGCTGTATACAACATTCTGCTGATTGTTATACCCAGCCACCTTCATTTTGAAAACATTAACCTTCGGAGATACCAACAATGCCTGAGTTTCCTAAGGTTTTCCTGGCCAAGCTGACTTTTTCTTCTGCTAAAACTCTATTTCCAAATTTCTCTATTATAACAGTTCTGTGAAGCCATCTGACAACACTTTGTCAGATTTTTTCCAATGTACAACATTACTGAAATAAAATAATATGCCTGCAGAAAGCTGACAAACGCTATATACATCAGCCTGCAGGCATCCCTTCCATCACTTTAAGTGCTGGGAGCCAGAGGCCCCAGTAGTAATGCTGCAGGAAGATTACTACAGTAACGAATGCCAAAAAATGATAGCACAACCTGATTAGCTATTCCACTGTCATGAATAAACTTCTGTGCTTGACTAACTTTATTTTATTCAAATCTATTTTAAACTGCAAGTGAAACACCCTTTTTAAGAACAATAACCTTGCTCCTGTCCTCATGGAGAATAGATTAAAACTGCACAAGTTGGGAGATTTTTTTAGAGGATAGAAAATATGCAATGTGACTATCCTCTATAATGTCTTTGCTCTAGAACGTAATGTACAGTAGGTCACGTTTATGCATACTTGCTTACTTTTCCAGGAATGTCTGGCAGTCTCGCAAATATTAGGTGGCTCGGTCAAGGTGGCTGATGATGCAATGCTTGCTTAATCACATAATTGTGGCCCCACTCCCCACTTCATGATCCCGGTAATTGCTGCATTGTATAGTTGGGGGGGCATAATGTTGCATCATGCACCCACTTGGCCATAACCCCCCCCCCCCCCCTACCCCACAGACACACACTCACAACCAAATCTTTGACCGGGCTGCTCCCCTCTTGAGGGGGCAGACAGAAAATTGGTTAACTATGAGTCTGACACATGACACACAATGAGCCTGATGCTTAGTTGAGCACAAATTGGTAGTAAGTGTTCCTGCTTTTTGCAAATTGAAATAAATGTGTATATCAAAGCCCTTATCTGTACGCTTTGTTTGCTACTTGTCATCATCATTGCAGTTAGGGTTGATGTATTAAGCAGTGAAAAGAGTGAAGCGGCCCATAGCAACCAACCAACTTTGAGGTACCATTTATCACGTACATTCTAAAAAATAATACAAAGAAGCTGACTGCTATGGGTAACTTCTCCACTGTGTCAACCCCTTGGTGTCACATATGAAGTTGCTGTCTCACACAATAACAACAGAATTTAGAAACTTTATAATTGAGTTGTTTGGGAAGACAACTTGTCCTTCTATGTACAGTATATGGCTGGTTGGGTCATAAACAAATTACATAATAAAATAAATATTGTTTTATAGTAATGGCCAGTAGCAAAAAGACTAAGAGGAAATTTCTAAAACCTGCATTACAAGATTGAATTTGTATCCACTATCAATATTAAAGGATTTTTCAGATTTCCTTGAAAGGAGATACAGTATGAAGCATTGCTTACTTTGTGGCAATACAATGAAATATATTAAAATATGGATGTAAAAGACCTGCTGCTACCCCAGTCTGTTGTTGCTATTCCAATCCGCTGCTGCTACACCAATCCGCTGCTGCTATTCCAATCTACTGCTGCTACTCCAATCCGCTGCTACTACTCTACTGCTGCTACTCCAATCCACTGCTACTACTCCACTGCTGCTACTCCAATCCGCTGCTGCTACTCCAATCCGCTGCTACACTAATCCACTGCTGATACTTCAATCCACTGCTACTACTCCAATCCACTGCTAATCCAATCCGCTGCTGGTACTTCACTGCTGATACTCCAATCCACTGCTGCTACTCCAATCCGCTGCTACACCAATCCACTGCTGCTACTCCAATCCACTGCTGCTACTCCAATCTACTGCTGGTACTCCACTGCTACTACGCCACTCTGCAAAGCTGAATAATAGCTGAAGTAAGGAGGGTGCCTCCAACAAATTAAATGCAAGTTGGATTCTATTTGAAGATCAAGTTAAAAACATTTAATAGTTTATGATCAGCGTTAACCAACCTCTGAGGCTCTCCTTTATGTGTTTTTGGGGGATTTTACATCCTTCTTCACATATGGCATAAATAAAATAATTTTCCTATACTGTATGAAAAATGTGCAATCTTACAATAACACCTAATTATATAATTCAAACTATGTACTATTTAATTCACAACACTTAAATGTATATGGGAGTAATGATGTACAGTAAATGGTTTGCACAACAGTATCAATATTTTGGATCATATAAAAAAACACTAATAAAATCAAAAGTATACAGTATCTTAGAAGAAAAATGTCAAAAGATCCAGAGGCTGAGACTGAGTAGAACAGTACTCTTGTAAGCTTTTCCCAAATGTTTACAAAGGATGCCACTACACCACAAGCACAGTATGAACTAAAACAAAAAATATCCATAAATTCGGACAATCCCACCCACTTAAGCTGCAAATAATAAAGTTCCAGAATTTTAATATATATCAAGACTACTGTATATGCAAATGGAAATACATGTAATTTAAGTTATTTCACTGTGTCTTCTTATTCATATTCTCCATGGATTCATGTGGATGATGGTTAGTATCTTATTATTTTAGACTGTTTTTATACAAAAAATAAAATTAAAAAAAATATACAAATATAAAACAGCATGCATCACAATGCTGGGCCAAGTTGTCATCCTACCATATTCAAGGAGAAATGTTGCATGCAAGCATGTCTTTATGGGACACTCATTGGGAATTGGATCAGACCCTCTATAACCAAACTCCCTTTCCAATGTATTTCGCCTGTGTACAGCCTTTATCAAGATAAATGGAGAGCTTTACACAAGTTATATGTTTTAAACCGGAATGCACCAAAATAAAAATCTGTTGTATTATTTATTACCAGCTATTTATATAGCGCACACATATTCCACAGCGCTTTACACAGAATATTTGCCCATTCACATCAATCACTGCCCCAGTGGAGCTTACAATCTAGTACACATTTGTACACACAGACACATTCGCTAGGAGTAATTTTGTTGGGAACAAATTAACCTTCCAGTATATTTTTGGATTGTGGGAAGAAAACTGAAGAACCCGGAGGAAAGTCATGCAAGAACCGAGAGAATATACGAACTCCGCACAGTTAGGGCCATGGTAGGAATTGAACCCATGACCTCAGTGCTGTGAGGCAGTAATGCTAACCATTACACCATTCGTACTGCCCAGAATAATTCAAAATCACAACCATATAAATATATAACATAATGTAGTTATATAACAGTAACATTTCACATTTGCTATTGGTGGACCTGGACTCACCCTGGGATATTTGCAAATTTGCACAGGATTACATTTTTTTTTAAATTACTGATAACATTTTACACATCCGAATTTGTACATGAATGCGTTTCAAATGAGCAACATCCCATTGGCGTATCTTTACTGGGTGCAGGATTGGTCGACACGGGCCCCTGCATTTAAGTGGGCCCACACCGCTTACCTTACACCTATAGACTACTATACAGTACTTATCCCTCTGCTGAGTCTGCTGCCACCAATATCTGTGCATGTGCAGTAGAGAAATCAGAGGGAAAATGGCATGGCTGACATTTATCCTGGAGATCTGCGTATGCCAAGTAGCCTATGGCATAGTGCCACAGCCTACACAGAGGATGCACTGGCGAGAGAGGGGATGGGGCTCAACATGGAGACTGTACACGGGCCCCCTATTCTATTAAACTGCCCCTGCATTAACCCCCACAAAGTGCGGGCTGTTTGTGAAGTTTCTTATATTTCATATATTAGTCTATCAAAACCATTCTTAATATAACTTTTACAGGTAACTGAACCTTTTTTTGCAAGCAAAAAAATGCATTTTGATGGACAGTATTATTTGGGCTTTTATTGTTCATCACATAGAGAAACATGAAAATGCCAGCTCATACTATAATAAAATCCCAATGAGATCTACACTGTACTCTGAAAAGTTCACTTTACAGTTTGCTTGCTGTCTTCAGAAATTATAATTATTCAGCTATTAACTGTACTTTGCATTTGCTACGTCATCTTTACTAGTAATTGCACATTCAGTAGTCCACTCGCTAGAAATCTACAATACACCCACGTAATACAGTAAAACCGCAGGAAAAAAAACAATGAGTAGGGGATAAGCCAATTTCCCATTATCTTTTTGGCAAATGATTGTGCACAAACATGCAGATTGTCGTTGATTGCATTATGTACAGTACAAAAGGTCTAATTTGAATTTCTTTTTTTCACATTAAAATAAGGGAAAGCTGGAGTCTAGCAGTATAGATAACTACATGCTGCGGAACATGCTGTATTTCAGAGATAGGGTGTTGGATTCCTATGATAAAATCCAATATCAGAGCTGAAATGGTTTACCCTTTATGTGCTGGAGAGATTAATACAACTTTTTTTTCATAGAAAATTATGAAATGCTTGTGAAGACACTAGAGAAACCCTGACAACCTCGATATTACTAGTGCAATATTGCAGAAATGAAATCATGCTATACTCAATGATAAATTAATATTTAGAAAACGAATATCTTATATCAGTAGCCCACTAATCAGAAGTTGCTAGCCCATGTAGGTTTATGAGATGTTAGCAAACCCTATACAGATGTTCCTCTACACCACTGTAGAGCGTATTCCCTGCTACGGATCAGTAGAAGCAGTACGGAACTCACCATACTGGAAGATCAGGGAGCGCAGGCTAATGAGTTTCATTGTAAACTTATTTAACCTAATTCCACATAATTTTATTCATTTTGGTTGAAATTATACTTTAAATGGTGGGACTGAAGAGAGTTGAGTTCCATTCAGAGATCTTCAATAGGGTATTCCAGATGTACAAATTAAATAGAAAGCTGCTGCATTTATTTTTTCACAGAAGTGATCCTGTATCTATAGAAACTCTATTAATTATTTTGGGTAAGTTATACATATAAACATTATACTGTATTATATCTGGTACCCTGCAGTGGGGCTAAAGCTGGGTACACACGTATACAATCATCAGCCCGTTCTCCCGATATCAGGAGAGCAGCAGTTTATTGCAAAGGTGTGCCAATGCAGGAGTGTAATACCCCTTTCTCTGACGTCCTAGTGGATGCTGGGAACTCCGTAAGGACCATGGGGAATAGCGGGCTCCGAAGGAGGCTGGGCACTCTAGAAAGATTTATGACTACCTGGTGTGCACTGGCTCCTCCCACCATGACCCTCCTCCAAGCCTCAGTTAGATTTTGTGCCCGGCCGAGGTTGGATGCACACTAGGGGCTCTCCTGAGCCTTTAGAAAGAAAGTATAGAAATTAGGTTTTTTATTTTCAGTGAGACCTGCTGGCAACAGGCTCACTGCAGCGAGGGACTAAGGGGAGAAGAAGCGAACCTGCCTGCTTGCAGCCACCTTGGGCTTCTTAGGCTACTGGACACCATTAGCTCCAGAGGGATCGACCGCAGGCCCAGCCTTGGTGTTCGGTCCCGGAGCCGCGCCGCCGTCCCCATTACAGAGCCAGAAGCAAGAAGAGGTCCGGAAAATCGGCGGCAGAAGACATCAGTCTTCACCAAGGTAGCGCACAGCACTGCAGCTGTGCGCCATTGCTCCTCACACACACTTCACACTCCGGTCACTGAGGGTGCAGGGCGCTGGGGGGGGGGGTGCCCTGAGAAGCAATAATAACACCTTGGCTGGCAAAAATACCACAATATATAGCCCCAGAGGCTATATATGTGGAAAATACCCCTGCCAGAATATAGGAAAAAGCGGGAGAATAGTCCGCGGAAAAGGGGCGGAGCTATCTCCTTCAGCACACTGGCGCCATTTTTCCCTCACAGCTCCGCTGGAAGGAAGCTCCCTGGCTCTCCCCTGCAGTCTACACTACAGAAAAGGGTAAAAAAGAGAGGGGGGCACTAAATTTAGGCGCAGTATACATTTATATAGAAAAAGCAGCTATAGGGGACATAACTCAGTTAGTCCCTGCATTATATAGCGCTCTGGTGTGTGCTGGCATACTCTCACTCTGTCCCCCCAAAGGGCTTTTGTGGGTCCTGTCCTCTGTTGGAGCATTCCCTGTGTGTGTGCGGTGTGTCGGTACGGCTGTGTCGACATGTTTGATGAGGATAATGATGTGGAGACGGAGCAGATGCCTTTAGAAGGGATGTCACCCCCTGCGGGGCAGACACCTGAGTGGATGAGCTTATGGAAAGAAATGAGTGCACGTATAGACTCCTTACATAAGAAATTTGACGACATGCCAAATGTGGGACAGCCGACTTCTCAGGTCGTGCCTATCCAGGCGTCTCAAAGGTCATCAGGGGCTCTGAAACGCCCGCTACCTCAGATCGCAGACGCAGATGTCGACACTGATACTGACACCAGTGTCGACGACGATGAGTCTAACCTGATGCCCACTAAGGCCATTCACTGCATGATTGAGGCAATGAAAGAGGTGTTACACATTTCTGATATAAATACAGGTACCACTAAAAAGGGTATTATGTTTGGGGAGAAAAAACTACCCGTAGTTTTTCCCCCATCAGATGAATTAAATGAAGTGTGTGAAGAAGCGTGGGCTTTCCCTGATAAAAAATTGGTAATTCCTAAGAAGGTACTGATGGCGTTCCCTTTCCCGCCAGAGGATAGGTCACGTTGGGAAACACCTCCTAGGGTGGATAAAGCGCTCACACGTTTGTCTAAAAAGGTGGCACTACCGTCTCCGGATACGGCCGCCCTCAAGGAACCTGCTGATAGAAAGCAGGAGGCGATCCTGAAGTCTGTATACACACACTCAGGCATTATACTTAGGCCAGCTATTGCGTCAGCATGGATGTGCAGTGCTGCCGCTGCGTGGTCAGATAAACTGTCAGAAAATATTGACACACTAGACAGAGACACGATCCTGCTAACCATAGACCATATCAAAGACTCAGTCTTATATATGTGAGATGCACAGAGGGAAATCTGCCGGCTGGCATCTAAAGTAAGTGCATTGTCCATTTCTGCTAGGAGAGGCTTATGGACTCGCCAGTGGACAGGAGATGCAGATTCTAAAAGGCACATGGAAGTTTTGCCTTATAAGGGTGAGGAATTATTTGGGGATGGTCTCTCGGACCTAGTTTCCACAGCAACGTCTGGGAAGTCAGCATTTTTACCCCATGTCCCCTCACAGCCTAAGAAGGCGCCGTTTTATCAGGTTCAGTCCTTTCGGACCCAGAAAAACAAGCGTGGAAAAGGCGGGTCTTTTCTGTCCAGAGGCAGAGGTAGGGGAAAAAGGCTGCAACAAACAGCAGGTTCCCAGGAGCAAAAGTCCTCCCCCGCTTCTTCTTCCAAGTCCGCCGCATGACGGTGGGGCTCCACAGGCGGAGCCAGGTACGGTGGGGGGCCGCCTCAAGAATTTCAGCGATCAGTGGGCTCGCTCACAGGTGGATCCCTGGATCCTTCAAATAGTATCTCAGGGGTACAAACTGGAATTCGAGGCGTCTCCACCCCACCGGTTCCTAAAATCTGCCTTGCCGATTGCTCCCTCAGACAGGGAGGCGGTGCTAGCGGCAATTCACAAGCTGTATTCCCAGCAGGTGATAATCAAGGTACCCCTACTTCAACAAGGCCGGGGTTACTATTCCACACTATTTGTGGTGCCGAAACCGGACGGTTCGGTGAGACCCATTTTAAATTTGAAATCCTTGAACACATACATAAAAAAATTCAAGTTCAAGATGGAATCGCTCAGGGCGGTTATTGCAAGCCTGGACGAGGGGGATTACATGGTATCCCTGGACATCAAGGATGCTTACTTGCATGTCCCCATTTAACATCCTCACCAGGAGTACCTCAGATTTGTGGTACAGGATTGCCATTACCAATTCCAGACGCTGCCGTTTGGACTGTCCACGGCACCGAGGGTATTTACCAAGGTTATGGCGGAAATGATGATACTCCTTCGAAAAAAGGGAGTTTTAATTATCCCGTACTTGGACGATCTCCTAATAAAGGCGAGGTCCAAGGAACAGTTGTTGGTGGGAGTAGCACTATCTCAGGAAGTGCTGCACCAGCACGGCTGGATTCTGAATATCCCAAAGTCACAGCTGGTTCCGACGACACGTCTACTGTTCCTGGGTATGATTCTGGATACAGTCCAGAAAAAAGTGTTTCTCCCGGAGGAGAAAGCCAGGGAGTTGTCATCTCTAGTCAGAGACCTCCTGAAACCAAAACAGGTATCGGTGCATCACTGCACGCGGGTCCTGGGAAAGATGGTAGCTTCTTACGAAACAATTCCCTTCGGCAGGTTCCATGCCAGAATCTTTCAGTGGGACCTATTGGACAAATGGTCCGGATCGCATCTTCAGATGCATCGCTTAATAACCCTGTCTCCAAGAACCAGGGTGTCTCTACTGTGGTGGCTGCAGAGTGCCCATCTTCTAGAGGGCCGCAGGTTCGGCATACAGGACTGGGTCCTGGTGACCACGGATGCCAGCCTTCGAGGCTGGGGGGCAGTCACACGGGGAAGAAACTTCCAAGGACTATGGTCGAGTCAGGAGACTTCCCTTCACATAAATATTCTGGAACTAAGGGCCATTTACAATGCCCTAAGTCAAGCAAAATCCCTGCTCCTACACCAGCCGGTGCTGATCCAGTCAGACAACATCACGGCAGTCGCCCATGTAAATCGACAGGGCGGCACAAGAAGCAGGATGGCAATGGCAGAAGCCACAAGAATTCTCCGATGGGCGGAGAATCATGTACTAGCACTGTCAGCAGTGTTCATTCCGGGAGTGGACAACTGGGAAGCAGACTTCCTCAGCAGACACGACCTCCACCCGGGAGAGTGGGGACTTCATCCAGAAGTCTTCCAGATGCTGGTAAACTGTTGGGAAAAACCACAGGTGGACATGATGGCGTCCCGCCTCAACAAAAAGTTAAAAAAATATTGCGCCAGGTCAAGGGACCCTCAGGCGATAGCTGTGGACGCTCTAGTGACACCGTGGGTGTACCAGTCGGTTTATGTGTTCCCTCCTCTGCCTCTCATACCAAAGGTATTGAGAATAATAAGAAAGCGAGGAGTAAACACAATTCTCGTGGTTCCGGATTGGCCAAGACGAGCGTGGTACCCGGAACTTCAAGAGATGATCTCAGAGGACCCGTGGCCTCTGCCGCTCAGACAAGACCTGCTACAGCAGGGGCCCTGTCTGTTCCAAGACTTACCGCGGCTGCGTTTGACGGCATGGCGGTTGAACGCCGGATCCTGAAGGAAAAGGGTATTCCGGAAGAAGTCATTCCTACGCTTATTAAAGCCAGGAAAGATGTTACGGCAAATCATTATCACCGCATATGGCGGAAATATGTTGCATGGTGCGAGGCCGAAAAGGCCCCAACAGAGGAATTTCAACTAGGTCGATTTCTGCATTTCCTGCAAGCAGGAGTGAATATGGGCCTAAAACTAGGCTCCATTAAAGTACAGATCTCGGCTCTGTCGATTTTCTTTCAAAAAGAACTAGCTTCAGTACCTGAAGTTCAGACATTTGTGAAAGGAGTGCTGCATATTCAGCCCCCGTTTGTGCCTCCTGTGGCACCTTGGGATCTCAACGTGGTGTTGAGTTTCTTAAAATCACATTGGTTTGAGCCACTAAAAACCGTGGATCTGAAATATCTCACGTGGAAAGTGGTCATGTTATTGGCCTTGGCTTCAGCCAGGCGAGTGTCAGAATTGGCGGCTTTATCATGTAAAAGCCCTTATCTGATTTTCCATATGGATAGGGCAGAATTGAGGACTCGTCCCCAGTTTCTCCCTAAGGTGGTGTCAGCATTTCACCTGAACCAGCCTATTGTGGTGCCTGCGGCTACTAGGGATTTGGAGGACTCCAAGCTGCTAGACGTTGTCAGGGCCCTGAAAATATATGTTTCCAGGACGGCTGGAGTCAGAAAATCTGACTCGCTGTTTATCCTGTATGCACCCAACAAGCTGGGTGCTCCTGCTTCTAAGCAGACTATTGCTCGCTGGATTTGTAGTACAATTCAGCTTGCACATTCTGTGGCAGGCCTGCCACAGCCAAAATCTGTAAATGCCCATTCCACAAGGAAGGTGGGCTCATCTTGGGCGGCTGCCCGAGGGGTCTCGGCTTTACAACTTTGCCGAGCAGCTACTTGGTCAGGGGCAAACACGTTTGCAAAATTCTACAAATTTGATACCCTGGCTGAGGAGGACCTGGAGTTCTCTCATTCGGTGCTGCAGAGTCATCCGCACTCTCCCGCCCGTTTGGGAGCTTTGGTATAATCCCCATGGTCCTTACGGAGTTCCCAGCATCCACTAGGACGTCAGAGAAAATAAGAATTTACTCACCGGTAATTCTATTTCTCGTAGTCCGTAGTGGATGCTGGGCGCCCATCCCAAGTGCGGATTGTCTGCAATACTTGTAAATAGTTATTGCTAACTAAAGGGTTATTGTTGAGCCATCTGTTGAGAGGCTCAGTTGTTTTCATACTGTCAAACTGGATATAGTATCACGAGTTGTACGGTGTGATTGGTGTGGCTGGTATGAGTCTTACCCGGGATTCAAAATCCTTCCTTATTATGTCAGCTCGTCCGGGCACAGTGTCCTAACTGAGGCTTGGAGGAGGGTCATGGTGGGAGGAGCCAGTGCACACCAGGTAGTCATAAATCTTTCTAGAGTGCCCAGCCTCCTTCGGAGCCTGCTATTCCCCATGGTCCTTACGGAGTTCCCAGCATCCACTACGGACTACGAGAAATAGAATTACCGGTGAGTAAATTCTTATTTTTCCACTAGCTCTAAAAACACTGGTAAATGCGCAGGGGTGCGCATTTCCCGTGTTTTTTTTCCAGCGGAAATGGCCCCTCCTGCAAATTCCCGGATCAAGTGATCCGGGAATCCTACCCGGGTAGCTTTCCGGGTTGAACATGTGTTCAACCCGGTAAGCTGTGTAGTGTAAATAGAAGCCGTGTCGTTGCGACACGGCTCCCATTCACAGTGTATGGAAGGGCGGCGCTGGGAGATCATGTGATCTCCAAGCACCGCCCCTGCAGCGTTAGCAGCAGCGTCACCAACATGGCAATGTGCCAGGTTGGTGAGCTTAGTGTAGAAGGGAGCTCTAGCACGGGTCGCAGCCATGTCAGGCTCCCAGCTGCGACCCGTGCTAGCAAGTGGAAAAGGGGTATTAGCTGATAAATGGCTTATAACGCTCCTGCAACGGTCGGTATCAGAGGTCGAAACTTGTATGTAGTTTCAAATTTGTCGGGCCAACCTCCCGATCCCATAAAAGCTCGTACTTACATATAAACTCATGTCAGTATTGAATATGTGTGTACGGGTGTCAGCAGTAGGTCAAGCCAGGGATACACTGCTCTGCTAATCGGGAGCGTTAACCGCATCAGTAGGGTAGTTGTACAGGTGTGTATCCAGGTTAAGTGTAAGTCATATGCTGATATGATAGCTTCAGCAGTAGTCGCATCTGTGACTACAGTATATGCTAATGCTAGTAACAGCCCTTCCCCTGGTGTACACACGTTTGTCTGTGACTATATTCTAATGCTAGTAACAGCCCTTCCCCTGGTGTACACACGTTTGTCTGTGACTATATTCTAATGCTAGTAACAGCCCTTCCCCTGGTGTACACACGTTTGTCTGTGACTATATTCTAATGCTAGTATAAGCCCTTCCCCTGGTGTACACACGTGTGTCTGTGACTATATTCTAATGCTAGTAACAGCCCTTCCCCTGGTGTACACACGTGTGTCTGTGACTATATTCTAATGCTAGTATAAGCCCTTCCCCTGGTGTACACACGTGTGTCTGTGACTATATACTAATGCTAGTATAAGCCCTTCCCCTGGTGTACACAGGTGCAGCTGTGACTATATTCTAATGCTAGTATAAGCCCTTCCCCTGGTGTACACACGTTTGTCTGTGACTATATGCTAATGCTAGTATAAGCCCTTCCCCTGGTGTACACACGTGTGTCTGTGACTATATTCTAATGCTAGTATAAGCCCTTCCCCTGGTGTACACACGTTTGTCTGTGACTATATTCTAATGCTAGTATAAGCCCTTCCCCTGGTGTACACACGTGTGTCTGTGACTATATTCTAATGCTAGTAACAGCCCTTCCCCTGGTGTACACACGTGTGTCTGTGACTATATTCTAATGCTAGTAACAGCCCTTCCCCTGGTGTACACACGTTTGTCTGTGACTATATTCTAATGCTAGTAACAGCCCTTCCCCTGGTGTACACACGTGTGTCTGTGACTATATTCTAATGCTAGTAACAGCCCTTCCCCTGGTGTACACACGTTTGTCTGTGACTATATGCTAATGCTAGTATAAGCCCTTCCCCTGGTGTACACACGTGTGTCTGTGACTATATTCTAATGCTAGTATAAGCCCTTCCCCTGGTGTACACACGTGTGTCTGTGACTATATTCTAATGCTAGTAACAGCCCTTCCCCTGGTGTACACACGTGTGTCTGTGACTATATTCTAATGCTAGTATAAGCCCTTCCCCTGGTGTACACACGTTTGTCTGTGACTACATTCTAATGCTAGTATAAGCCCTTCCCCTGGTGTACACAGGTGCAGCTGTGACTATATTCTAATGCTAGTATAAGCCCTTCCCCTGGTGTACACAGGTGCAGCTGTGACTATATTCTAATGCTAGTATAAGCCCTTCCCCTGGTGTACACAGGAGCAGCTGTGACTATATTCTAATGCTAGTATAAGCCCTTCCTCTGGTGTACACAGGTGCAGCTGTGACTATATTCTAATGCCAGTATAAGCCCTTCCCCTGGTGTACACACGTTTGTCTGTGACTACATTCTAATGCTAGTATAAGCCCTTCCCCTGGTGTACACAGGTGCAGCTGTGACTATATTCTAATGCTAGTATAAGCCCTTCCCCTGGTGTACACAGGTGCAGCTGTGACTATATTCTAATGCTAGTATAAGCCCTTCCCCTGGTGTACACAGGTGCAGCTGTGACTATATTCTAATGCTAGTATAAGCCCTTCCCCTGGTGTACACACGTGTGTCTGTGACTATATTCTAATGCTAGTAACAGCCCTTCCCCTGGTGTACACACGTGTGTCTGTGACTATATTCTAATGCTAGTAACAGCCCTTCCCCTGGTGTACACAGGTGCAGCTGTGACTATATTCTAATGCTAGTAACAGCCCTTCCCCTGGTGTACACAGGTGCAGCTGTGACTATATTCTAATGCTAGTATAAGCCCTTCCCCTGGTGTACACAGGTGCAGCTGTGGCTATATTCTAATGCTAGTATAAGCCCTTCCCCTGGTGTACACACGTGTGTCTGTGACTATATTCTAATGCTAGTAACAGCCCTTCCCCTGGTGTACACACGTGTGTCTGTGACTATATTCTAATGCTAGTAACAGCCCTTCCCCTGGTGTACACAGGTGCAGCTGTGACTATATTCTAATGCTAGTAACAGCCCTTCCCCTGGTGTACACACGTGTGTCTGTGACTATATTCTAATGCTAGTAACAGCCCTTCCCCTGGTGTACACACGTGTGTCTGTGACTATATTCTAATGCTAGTAACAGCCCTTCCCCTGGTGTACACAGGTGCAGCTGTGACTATGTGCCTAATTCAGACCTGATTGCTGCTGTGTCTTTTCGCACAGCAGCCGGTCAGATCTGAACTGCTCATGCACCGGCGCCGCAGTACACCGGCGCATGCAAGACAGCCGACGGCCGTCTCAGCCCTGCGATTGCCTCTGTCTGATTGACAGGCAGAGGCGGTCACTGGGTGGGAGGGGGCATGCCGGAAGCATTTGCCCGCAGTTTTAGGGGCGCGATCCGGATAATGAAGGCATGCCCGGACCGTGCGGGGGCGAGCTGCGGCAGCTGTGTGACATCACACGCAGCCGCTGTGACCCGGACAGTGATGAGTAACTCCCTGCCAGCGCGCAGGAGCTGTGCTGGTAGGGAGCTACTCTTTAAGTACAAAAGCATCGCCGCTGTGCAATGCTTTTATACTTATGCGATGGGGTAGGGCCTGACATGCGGTGTGGACTAGCCCTGTGCTGGGCATCCCCCCGCATGTCACGGAAGCTGATCGTAGGTGTGCTAAATTTAGCACATCTACGATCAGGTCTGAATTAGGCCCTTTTTGCTAATGCTAGTATCAGCCCTTCCCCTGGTGTACATTACAAGCCTGGATCTGACTGTGCAAGGGCAGCCATCGGTAGCAGATCTGGACTTTCACCAGCCCCATGCTAGGTACAGAATCTCCTTCAGAGTATGGCCTCTAATGTACGGGATTAAGCAACTGAGTTTGTCACCACTCCTGAGACATGCTCATGACACAGCGTCAATGAGCCCATCAGGTGGGAATATCTTCATAGGTCTGCATTGCCATCTCTCAGTCATCGCCCTGAATCGCCCAATACAATCAGTTCTGCAACTCTGTACACAGACATTGTGGAACGCATGCAATTTAAAAGCATGCGCAGTTGCAAAGAATTGCTAATTTGTGCGCACATCAGCCTTGCGTGCGACTCAGAATAGGGCTGCCCTGGCTATCCAATGACAATTTACCCGTGTAGGGTTTATTTAAAGCTATATGAACATTTTTAAAATCCAAAAATGTAAGCCCCCAAATGCTACCTTTAAAAGCAGGTGTCATAACAGAGCTACATTCACATACACCCAGGGCCGGCGACAGGGGGGGTCAAAGGGGACACCTGTACCGGGCCCCAAGGATCAGAGGGGCCCCAAGTATATGCCACTTAATGTCCGGCAGAGATGTCAGCAAGGAATCATCATGGAGTTATTGGGGAGAGACAGACGGTGGTGTGTGTGGAGGACGAAGGAGAGATATACATATTTATATATCTGTATACTGTAGATAAATAAAAATATATATATATTTATTTAATAACCGTTTATTATATAGCGCAGCAAATTCCGTTGCTCTGAGGGGGCCCCAGAGATATGACTCTACCGGGCCCCAAGATGTCTGTTGCCGGCCCTGCATACACTTAATGCAGGCAGCGGGTCTATCTGCCTAACATAAATACACATGGTTTACAATGCAGACATTTACAAAATGCACGTGTTTATGCACATGTGAAAGGGTACACAATATGTTTTGTTTTCAATAAACAGAAACCCTATGTACAGTGTATAAAATAAATGTAAGTAATAAATGTAATAAGTGGTGTTATGTAAAGTGACTTGGGGGTAATTCAGAGTTGATCGCAGCAACAAATCTGTTAGCAATTGGGCAAAACCATGTGCACTGCAGGGGAGGCAGATATAACATGTGCAGAGAGAGTTAGATTTGGGTGTGGTGTGTTCAATCTGCAATCTAATTTGCAGTGTAAAAATAAAGCAGCCAGTATTTACCCTGCACAGAAATAAAATAACCCACCCAAATCTAACTCTCTCTGCAAATGTTATATCTGCCTCCCCTGCAGTGCACATGGTTTTGCCCAACTGCTAAAAAATTTCCTGCTGCGATCAACTTGGAATTACCCCCAGTGAGCGTAGTCACACTAGTACCTGTTTTCTATAATTTGTGTATGCTTATTTTATACCAGGCCAGAACAAGATCTGCTTTATTCCTGGAATGGTTGGACCAATTCTAGAGATGACACTTATTCCAGAAGTAGAATTACGCAAAGCCACAATCCCGATCTTTTTTGATATGATGCTTTGTGAATACTTCCATAATGGAGATTTCAGAAAGGTAACGCATGCAGAAGTATATGATATGTAGAAAGTTGTCCGCTAAATAGTTATTAAAATATATTAGTTAAACAATATTTGCAATTTATTGTTTAGCAACTTATCTGGTAATGGTCTGGTCACTTAGTATTATAAGTAATTGCTAAAACTCAATATAAAGGGATATTTGTGGTGTTGTGTAGATTTTGATGATCAGCTGCACATATGACTGCTATTTATGGTAACCCAGCTAGCAGTACAGATTTTCCTGTGCACCTAGGGGGTGGGAGCAATAGTCTGCTATATACCTGGTTGGGTGGTCCTGGGAAAATGGTCTGAGTTATCGCTGATTGATACCTGCTTTGCTTATAACTTTTTCTTTCTTTTCAATTGTTATCTTTCTAACCTGTGAAGATCTTACATTGCAATATAGGATGGTAGTATTTCTGACGTCCAATTTGTCTCTTGGTAGAAATCATTATAGACGGTCGAGTCATATTATTATGGCCACCAGCTAAAAGGCAGAGTAATCACCATGTGCAGCACAGACAGCAGGTATACGGGCTGAACTGTTGTTTTAGACATATATCTGGAAGCCCCCAGGTTCATTTTGACGGCCCTCACGCACCTTCATACCCAACGTTCACCTCTCACATCAGTGGCACGTGGTGCTCCGCAGATTCCACATTGGCTATTTACAATGGTGCCATTTGTCCAGTCACGATACACCTTCACCACAGCAACACGCGAACAGTTCACAAACTGCTCCGTTTCAGAAATACTGCCACCCTTGGCCTGAAAGCTGATAATTATCCCTTTGCAACTCAATAAATCGCTGCTTTTATTCATGACCGCAACGAGTGATACTGTATGTGTGCAGATGGCCTATCACACACCTTATATACCCACCAAGCCAGTGCATTACACGTGACGTACTTCATAGACTATGAGCTGCACACGTCAAATGTAGGAGGTGGTAATAATAATGTGACTTGACCATGTATTTTCCTACACAGTACATCAGACATATGGTGAGCATATCAAGAGTAGTAGCTTAATGTTAACAGTGCATTTAAGCAGCTATGCACAGTGTGGATGCAAGATAATAAATGTTTCAATTATTATACAGTAGAGTTCTGCTGAAAAGTTGCATTGCCTTGCTTCATTTCCCAGATTGTAATATTGAAATTCCCTTCAATAACACCTTGTAATTGTACTACTTCTGTCAAATAAAACAATAAAAAAAAGCACTTGCCTACTGTGCTTCGTAAATCAAGTTAATATGTTTGCATGCTGACTTAAATTAATGAATTAGCAGTATTTGCTGTCTGGAGTATCTGTTAGTCACCTTTAGAAAAAAGAAACACAAAGCAGAGCTACAAGTAACTGTCTATTACTTATGCACCGACCACAGATTGTACACAATATATTAAAATTGGCCTTGTCTGCACAGTCTATTTTGTAATAAAAAAAATGGTCCAATAAAAAACCCCAATATTTACAGTATATAAAAATGGGTGGGCTGACCCCTTTCAAGAGGGGAAATTTGGATGTAGTACGCTTAGACAGAAAAATGAGCCAGGCAACAGCATTAAGAATACATTGGAGTGAAGAGAGGCATTTGTCAGGGAGGTCAGGGTGAGAAATGGTCTAATCTAGTGATGTGCACCGGAAATTTTTCGGGTTTTGGTTTTGGATTCGGTTCCGTGGCCGTGTTTTGGATTCGGACGCGTTTTGGCAAAACCTCCCTGAAAATTTTTTGTCGGATTCGGGTGGTTTTTTTTTACAAAAAACCCTCAAAAACAGCTTAAATCATAGAATTTGGGGGTCATTTTGATCCCATAGTATTGTTAACCTCAATAACCATAATTTCCACTCATTTCCAGTCTATTCTGAACACCTTACACCTCACAATATTATTTTTAGTCCTAAAATTTGCACCGAGGTCGCTGTATGACTAAGCTAAGGATGGCAGATTTAAAAAATAGTCCCCAAACCGCACATGATGCAAAGAAAAAAAGAGGTGCACCAAGTCGCTGGATGGCCAAGCTAAGCAACCCTAGTGGCCGACACAAAGACCTGGCCCATCTAGGAGTGGCACTGCAGTGTCAGACAATATGGCAGATTTAAAAAAAATAGTCCCCAAACAGCACACGATGCAAAGAAAAAATGAGGTGCACCTAGGTCGCTGGATGGCTAAGCTAAGCGACCCAAGTGGCCGACACAAACACCTGGCCCATCTAGGAGTGGCACTGCAGTGTCAGATAGGATGGCACTTCAAAAAATAGTCCCCAAACAGCACATGCAGCACACATATGGATAGTATACTTGACGACACAGAGGTAGAGCAATGGACTACTGTACCGTACTGCTATATATATATATATATATATATATATATATATACTGGTGGTCAGCAAAATTCTGCACTGTCCTCCTACTATATACTGTGCACAACTAAAATTCAGCACAGGTATGGATGGATAGTATACTTGACGACACAGAGGTAGAGCAATGGACTACTGTACCGTACTGCTATATATATACTGGTGGTCAGCAAAATTCAGCACTGTCCTCCTACTATATACTGAGCACAACTACAATGCAGCACACAAATGGATTGTATACTTGACGACACAGAGGTAGAGCAATGGACTACTGTACCGTACTGCTATATATATACTGGTGGTCAACAAAATTCTGCACTGTCCTCCTACTATATACTGCGCACAACTACAATGCAGCACACATATGGATTGTATACTTGACGACACAGAGGTAGAGCAATGGACTACTGTACTGTACTGCTATATATATACTGGTGGTCAGCAAAATTCTGCACTGTCCTCCTACTATATACTGCGCACAACTAACATGCAGCACAGGTATGGATGGATAGTATACTTGATGACACAGAGGTAGAGCAATGGACTACTGTACCGTACTGCTATATATATATATATATATATATATATATATACTGGTGGTCAGCAAAATTCTGCACTGTCCTCCTACTATATACTGCGCACAACTAAAATGCAGCACAGGTATGGATGGATAGTATACTTGACGACACAGAGGTAGAGCAATGGACTACTGTACCGTACTGCTATATATATACTGGTGGTCAGCAAAATTCAGCACTGTCCTCCTACTATATACTACAATGCAACACAGATATGGAGCGTTTTTCAGGCAGAGAACGTAGATATTTTCAGCACACTGAGCACAAATATTTGCAGCACACTGAGCACAGATATTTGCAGCACACTGAGCACAGATATTTGCAGCACACTGAGCACAGATATTTGCAGCACACTGAGCACAGATATTTGCAGCGCACTGAGCACAGATATTTGCAGCACACTGAACACAGAAACTGAGAGAACACAGCCACGTTCTCTCGCTATCATCTCCAATGCACGAGTGAAAATGGCGGCGACGCGCGAATCTCGCGAGAATCCGACAGCGGGATGATGATGTTCGGGCGCGCTCAGGTTAACCGAGCAAGGCGGGAAGATCCGAGGCTGCCTCGGAACCGTGTAAAATGGGTGAAGTTCGTGGGGGTTTGGATCCCAAGGAACCGAACCCGCTCATCTCTAGTCTGATCCTATCAATATTTTTGAGATAGAAATGGTAGCACTGTGAGAGGTACTGAATGTGTTGTTTGAAGGAGAGGGAGGAATCTAGGATAACTCCAAGATAGTGTACTTAAGGGCTAGAGGAGATAGTAGTGCCATCAATAGAATAGTGAAATTGTGGGAGGCGAGGTTATTAAGGAGGGTGGGAAGAAGATCAGCTCAGTCTGAAGGTGCATACATACAGGGCCTAATTCTGACTTGATCACAGCAGCAATTTTCTTAGCAGTTGGCCAAAACCATGTGCACTGCAGGGGGGGCAGTTATAACATGTGCAGAGCGAGTTAGATTTGGGTGGGGTGTGTTCAAACTGAAATCTAAATTGCAGTATAAAAATAAAGCAGACAGTATTTACCCTGCACAGAAATAAAATAACCCACCCAAATCTAACTCTCTCTGCAAATGCTATATCTGCCCCCCTGCAGTGCACATGGTTTTGCCCAACTGCTAACAAACTTGATGCTGCGATCAACTCAGAATTACCCCCACTGTGCGATGTTTGCTGACGATTTTGACTATATACTTAAAATCATAAGAAAAGTTAGCACAAATCGCACCAAGGGGATAATTCTGAGTTGATTGCAGCAGCAAATTTGTTAGCAGTTGTGCAAAAGCATGTGCACTGCAGGTGGGGCAGATATAACATTTGCAGAGAGAGTTAGATTTGGGTGGGGTGTGTTCAAACTGAAATCTAAATTGCAGTGTAAAAATAAAGCAGCCACTATTTACCCTGCACAGAAACAAAAAAACCCACCCAAATCTAACTCTTTCTGCAAATGTTATATCTGCCTCCCCTGCAGTGCACATGGTTTTGCCCAATTGCTAACAAACTTGCTGCTGCGGTCAACTCAGAATTACCCATGTGTACACAGCTTGCGATACAGATGCGCGCTCCCGTGGGGTCGGTATCGCAAAACAAAATAGACTGTGCAGACAAGGCAAATTTGAATATATTGTGTACAATCTAGTTTCTAGTAGTCAAAATTGTATACAGTCAAAATCGTACATAGTCAAAATCACAAGTAAAGATAGTCAATATTGGTGGTTCTGGGCTCCGGGGAGTTCAAGGGAAATCACAAAGTAAAAATTTGCACTTAGGGGGTCATTCCGAGTTCATCGCACGTAGCAACTTTTTGCTGCTCGTACGATCAACTAGACGCCGCCTATGGGGGAGTGTATTTTAGCATAGCAGGGCTGCGAATGCTTGTGCACAAGAGTAGCCCTGCAGCTACTTACCCAGTGCGACGGATCCAGCGATGAAGGTCCCGGTCCTGACATCCGTCCTCCGTTTGCCTGGACACGCCTGCGTTCTTCTTTCCACTCCCTGAAAACGGCTGGAAATGGTGAGTATCCTCCTCGGAACGCCTGCCGCCTGTCTATCTTCTTGCGATCGCCGCTGCGATCACATTTGTCGCTGGCGGCGGCGTTGCCTGGTGATGATCGTCGCCAGGCAATGACACATGTGCGCAATGCGCCTGCCGTGCATGTGCATTTCCGACACGTTCGCACCGCAGTGAACAACCACTGCGTGCGAACGGGTCGGAATGACCCCCTTAGTCAATATCTCACCATGTGTATGCACCTTTAGCCATGTTAAGTTTTACAAAGCACTTGGACATCCAAGAAGAGATAGCAGAGAGACAGCTTAAGATACGAGTGAGAAGGCAGGGGTAGAGGTCAGGGGAGGAAAGGTAGCTTTGAGTTTCATCAGCGTAGAAGTCAAAAGAGCGAATGAGCCCGCATAAAAAAGATGTATAGAGAGAGAAAAGGAGAGGTACAAGAACAGAACCTTCGGGGACACTTACTGATAGGGGAAGTGCGTGAGAAGTGGAGTCATGATTTGAGACAGAGAAGGAGTGGTCCAGGAGGTAGGAGGATAGCCAGGAAAGGGCAATATCATGCAGACCAAAGGAGTGAAGGGTTTGCAGGAGGGGAGGATGGTCCAGTGTCAATAGCAGCAGAGAGGTCAAGGAGAATAGGCAGTGAGTAGTGGCTCTTGGATTTGGCAGCATGGATGTGAAGTAGGTGGCAAAGTCAAGGGCAGAGTGAAGAATGGTGTCGAGGGGCGGGTGGGCAGAGGAGGGAGTTGACAGTACCAAAGAGATGCTGGGGGTTCAAAGATTGGGAGGAGATGAGTTTCTTGAAGTATGACTGTTGGAGAGAGAAAATGCACTACTGCAGGATGAAAATATAAATATTAAATGGAGGAAGTCCACTTTTTAGCGTGATTTCTTCCACTGTCATTCGGAGGTACGTGAACATTTTTGCAGATATCTGGTGCATTTGGAATGCCTGGTTTGAGGGATTGATTTTCGAAGGTAAATAGTGGTTTCTGCAGCAACAAAATCAATAGCAGAAGTAAGGGAGGGGGTACAAAGGATACCCCCGTACCGGGCCCCGAGGCTTTGAGGAGCCACAAGATGTAGGGGTGCACACTAGAAGCATAATGTAATAATAATTTTACATTGACAGTAAAAACATATTACACACACCGTCCGGCCCACACAAGGATCAGGGCCGAAACTAGGAGTATTGGCACCCGGGGCAAGCCATTAACTTAGCGCCCCCCCTCGCATTTAAGTGTATATGTATATATATATATATATATATATATAATAAGAATTTACTTACCGATAATTCTATTTCTCGTAGTCCGTAGTGGATGCTGGGAACTCCGTAAGGACCATGGGGAATAGCGGCTCCGCAGGAGACTGGGCACAAAAGTAAAGCTTTAGGACTACCTGGTGTGCACTGGCTCCTCCCCCTATGACCCTCCTCCAAGCCTCAGTTAGGATACTGTGCCCGGATGAGCGTACACAATAAGGAAGGATTCATGAATCCCGGGTAAGACTCATACCAGCCACACCAATCACACCGTACAACCTGTGATCTGAACCCAGTTAACAGCATGATAACAGAGGAGCCTCTGGAAAGATGGCTCACAACAACAATAACCCGATTTAGTTAACAATAACTATGTACAAGTATTGCAGACAATCCGCACTTGGGATGGGCGCCCAGCATCCACTACGGACTACGAGAAATAGAATTATCGGTAAGTAAATTCTTATTTTCTCTGACGTCCTAGTGGATGCTGGGAACTCCGTAAGGACCATGGGGATTATACCAAAGCTCCCAAACGGGCGGGAGAGTGCGGATGACTCTGCAGCACCGAATGAGAGAACTCCAGGTCCTCCTCAGCCAGGGTATCAAATTTGTAGAATTTAGCAAACGTGTTTGCCCCTGACCAAGTAGCTGCTCGGCAAAGTTGTAAAGCCGAGACTCCTCGGGCAGCCGCCCAAGATGAGCCCACCTTCCTTGTGGAATGGGCTTTTACAGATTTTGGCTGTGGCAGGCCTGCCACAGAATGTGCAAGCTGAATTGTACTACAAATCCAACGAGCAATAGTCTGCTTAGAAGCAGGAGCACCCAGCTTGTTGGGTGCATACAGGATAAACAGCGAGTCAGATTTTCTGACTCCAGCCGTCCTGGAAACATATATTTTCAGGGCCCTGACTACGTCCAGCAACTTGGAGTCCTCCAAGTCCCTAGTAGCCGCAGGTACCACAATAGGCTGGTTCAGGTGAACGCTGAAACCACCTTAGGGAGAAATTGAGGACGAGTCCTCAATTCTGCCCTGTCCGTATGAAAAATCAGGTAAGGGCTTTTATAGGATAAAGCCGCCAATTCTGACACACGCCTGGCCGAAGCCAGGGCCAACAGCATTACCACTTTCCATGTGAGATATTTTAAGTCCACAGTGGTGAGTGGTTCAAACCAATGTGATTTTAGGAACCCCAAAACTACATTGAGATCCCAAGGTGCCACTGGAGGCACAAAAGGAGGCTGTATATGCAGCACCCCCTTGACAAACGTCTGAACTTCAGGAACTGAAGCCAGTTCTTTCTGGAAGAAAATCCACAGGGCCGAAATTTGAACCTTAATGGACCCCAATTTTAGGCCCATAGACACTCCTGTTTGCAGGAAATGCAGGAATCGACCCAGTTGAAATTCCTCTGTAGGGGCCTTCCTGGCCTCGCACCACGCAACATATTTACGCCAAATACGGTGATAATGCCTTGCGGTTACATCCTTCCTGGCTTTGATCAGGGTAGGGATGACTTCATCCGGAATGCCTTTTTCCTTCAGGATCCGGCGTTCAACCGCCATGCCGTCAAACGCAGCCGCGGTAAGTCTTGGAACAGACAGGGTCCTTGCTGGAGCAGGTCCCTTCTTAGAGGTAGAGGCCACGGGTCCTCTGTGAGCATCTCTTGAAGTTCCGGGTACCAAGTCCTTCTTGGCCAATCCGGAGCCACGAGTATAGTTCTTACTCCTCTCCGTCTTATAATTCTCAGTACCTTGGGTATGAGAGGCAGAGGAGGGAACACATACACTGACTGGTACACCCACGGTGTTACCAGAGCGTCCACAGCTATTGCCTGAGGGTCCCTTGACCTGGCGCAATACCTGTCTAGTTTTTTGTTGAGGCGGGACGCCATCATGTCCACCTTTGGTTTTTCCCAACGGTTCACCATCATGTGGAAGACTTCTGGATGAAGTCCCCACTCTCCCGGGTGGAGGTCGTGCCTGCTGAGGAAGTCTGCTTCCCAGTTGTCCACTCCCGGAATCAACACTGCTGACAGTGCTATCACATGATTTTCCGCCCAGCGAAGAATCCTTGCAGCTTCTGCCATTGCCCTCCTGCTTCTTGTGCCGCCCTGTCTGTTTACGTGGGCGACTGCCGTGATGTTGTCTGACTGGATCAGCACCGGCTGACCTTGAAGCAGAGGTCTTGCTAGGCTTAGAGCATTGTAAATGGCCCTTAGCTCCAGGATATTTATGTGAAGTGATGTTTCCAGGCTTGACCACAAGCCCTGGAAATTCCTTCCCTGTGTGACTGCTCCCCAGCCTCGCAGGCTGGCATCCGTGGTCACCAGGACCCAGTCCTGAATGCCGAATCTGCGGCCCTCTAGAAGATGAGCACTCTGTAACCACCACAGGAGAGACACCCTTGTCTTTGGTGACAGGGTTATCCGCTGATGCATCTGAAGATGCGATCCGGACCATTTGTCCAGCAGGTCCCACTGAAAAGTTCTTGCGTGGAATCTGCCGAATGGGATTGCTTCGTAGGAAGCCACTATTTTTCCCAGGACCCTTGTGCATTGATGCACTGAGACTTGGCCTGGTTTTAGGAGGTTTCTGACTAGCTCGGATAACTCCCTGGCTTTCTCCTCCGGGAGAAACACCTTTTTCTGGACTGTGTCCAGGATCATCCCTAGGAATAGAAGACGTGTCGTCGGGATCAGCTGCGATTTTGGAATATTGAGAATCCAACCGTGCTGCCGCAACACTACCTGAGATAGTGCTACCCCGACTTCCAACTGTTCCCTGGATCTTGCCCTTATCAGGAGATCGTCCAAGTAAGGGATAACTAAAACTCCCTTCCTTCGAAGGAGTATCATCATTTCGGCCATTACTTTGGTAAAGACCCGGGGTGCCGTGGACAATCCAAACGGCAGCGTCTGAAACTGATAGTGACAGTTCTGTACCACAAACCTAAGGTACCCTTGGTGAGAAGGGTAAATTGGGACATGGAGGTAAGCATCCTTGATGTCCAGAGACACCATATAATCCCCTTCTTCCAGGTTCGCAATCACCGCTCTGAGTGACTCCATCTTGAACTTGAACCTCTGTATGTAAGTGTTCAAGGATTTTAGATTTAAAATACGTCTCACCGAGCCGTCCGGCTTCGGTACCACAAACAGCGTGGAATAATACCCCTTTCCCTCTTGCAGGAGGGGTACCTTGATTATCACCTGCTGGGAATACAGCTTGTGAATGGCTTCCAATACCGCCTCCCTGTCGGAGGGAGACGTCGGTAAAGCAGACTTTAGGAAACGGCGAGGGGGAGACGTCTCGAATTCCAATTTGTACCCCTGAGATACCACCTGAAGGATCCAGGGGTCCACTTGTGAGTGAGACCACTGCGCGCTGAAATTCTTGAGACGGGCCCCCACCGTGCCTGAGTCCGCTTGTAACGCCCCAGCGTCACGCTGAGGACTTGGCAGAGGCGGGAGAGGGCTTCTGTTCCTGGGAACCGACTGTTTGCTGCAGCCTTTTCCCTCTCCCTCTGCCACGTGCCCTTATGGGTCCGAAAGGACTGCGCCTGATAATATGGCGTCTTCTTATGTTGAGAGGCTACCTGGGGTAAAAATGTGGATTTCCCAGCAGTTGCCGTGGCTACCAGGTCTGATAGACCTACCCCAAATAACTCCTCCCCTTTATAAGGCAATACTTCCATATGCCTTTTGGAATCCGCATCACCTGACCACTGCCGCGTCCATAACCCTCTTTTGGCAGAAATGGACAGCGCACTTACTCTTGATGCCAGTCGGCAGATATCCCTCTGTGCATCACGCATATATAGAAATGCATCTTTTAAATGCTCTATAGTCAGTAATATACTGTCCCTGTCTAGGGTATCAATATTGTCCGTAAGGGAATCCGACCAAGCCACCCCAGCACTGCACATCCAGGCGGAGGCGATTGCTGGTCGCAGTATAACTCCCGTATGAGTGTATATACATTTTAGGATATTTTCCTGCTTTCTGTCAGCAGGTTCCTTAAGGGCGGCCGTCTCAGGAGAGGGTAGTGCCACCTGTTTAGACAAGCGTGTGAGCGCTTTATCCACCCTAGGGGGTGTTTCCCAACGTGCCCTATCCTCTGGCGGGAAAGGGTATGATGCCAATAACCTTTTAGGAATTATCAGTTTTTTATCGGTGGAAACCCACGCTTCATCACACACTTCATTTAATTCCTCAGAAGCAGGAAAAACTACAGGCAGTTTTTTCTCACCAAACATAATACCCTTTTTAGTGGTACTTGTATTATCAGAAATATGTAAAACATTTTTCATTGCCTCAATCATGTAACGTGTGGCCCTACTGGAAGTCACATTCGTCTCTTCATCGTCGACACTGGAGTCAGTATCCGTGTCGGCGTCTGTGTCTGCCATCTGAGGTAACGGGCGTTTTAGAGCCCCTGATGGCCTTTGAGACGCCTGGACAGGCACAAGCTGAGTAGCCGGCTGCCTCATGTCATCAACCGTCTTTTGTAAAGAGCTGACACTGTCACGTAATTCCTTCCATAAGCCCATCCACTCAGGTGTCGACTCCCTAGGGGGTGACATCTCTATTACAGGCAATTGCTCCGCCTCCACATCATTTTCCTCCTCAAACATGTCGACACAATCGTACCGACACACAGCACACACACAGGGAATGCTCTGATAGAGGACAGGACCCCACTAGCCCTTTGGGGAGACAGAGGGAGAGTATGCCAGCACACACCAGAGCGCTATATATAAACAGGGATTAACCTTATAGAAGTGTTTTTCCCCTTATAGCTGCTGTTATGTTAATACTGCGCCTAATTAGTGCCCCCCTCTCTTGTTTTACCCTTTTCTGTAGTGCAGGACTGCAGGGGAGAGTCAGGGAGACGTCCTTCCAGCGGAGCTGTGAGGGAAAATGGCACCAGTGTGCTGAGGAGATAGGCTCCGCCCCCTTCTCGGCGGACTTTTCTCCCGCTTTTTGCTATATTCTGGCAGGGGTTAAAAATACATCCATATAGCCCTGGGGGTTATATGTCATGTATTTTCGCCAGCCAAGGTGTTTTTATTGCTGCTCAGGGCGCCCCCCCCCAGCGCCCTGCACCCTCAGTGACCGGAGTGTGAAGTGTGCCTGAGGAGCAATGGCGCACAGCTGCAGTGCTGTGCGCTACCTTGGTGAAGACTGGATGTCTTCTGCCGCCGATTTTCCGGACCTCTTCTTGCTTCTGGCTCTGTAAGGGGGCCGGCGGCGCGGCTCTGGGACCGGACTCCGAGGCTGGGCCTGTGTTCGGTCCCTCTGGAGCTAATGGTGTCCAGTAGCCAAGAAGCCCAAGCTGGCTGCAAGCAGGCAGGTTCACTTCTTCTCCCCTTAGTCCCTCGATGCAGTGAGCCTGTTGCCAGCAGGTCTCACTGAAAATAAAAAACCTAAAACTAAACTTTTTCTAAGAAACTCAGGAGAGCCTCCTAGAATGCACCCTTCTCGGCCGGGCACAAAAATCTAACTGAGGCTTGGAGGAGGGTCATAGGGGGAGGAGCCAGTGAGTGCACACCAGGTAGTCCTAAAGCTTTACTTTTGTGCCCAGTCTCCTGCGGAGCCACTATTCCCCATGGTCCTTACGGAGTTCCCAGCATCCACTAGGACGTCAGAGAAATATATATATATATAGCAGCAAAAGATGCGGCACTGAAGCTGATTCTCCGTAATTGAGAGACACACACGGTCCTGCATTTGAAATGCAGGACCGTGTGTGTCTCTTAATTACAGAGAATCAGCTTCAGTGCCGCACCTTTTACTTCTGTATCTACTTACACCTGCATGCTGACCAACAGGGACCACTCCCTCCCCAGCGTGGCGAGCGCAGCGATCCTGCAAAGGGGCTTGCTGCGCTCGCCACCCCCCCATCCCCCCGACGACATTCCGCTCCCGGGATACCAGCGTCGGTATGCCCGGTCACGCATACCACACCCATACAGATATGTAGTGACACACCTAATCACATACAATTACACACATGCACACATTCATACACACATATAGCAGTCACACACATACAGTGCCCCTTCCCTGAGTTATACTCACTGTTAAGGCTGTGCTGCTCTTCTCCCCTCCTCTCTCCCATGCTGTTGCTGGCTGGCATGGTGGCACTGTGTGTACAGTGCCGTTTAGCCCCGCCCCCTTTTCGGACCTAGAATTTCTTGTTCACTGCAGCAGTGGCTGCAATGATTAAAGGCTCTAGCAGTGGGGTGAGGGGGGGGGGGGTAGTAATTAGTCCCCCGTGCCCCCTCTTAGTGCTGCTCTGCTGTGCCGATCAGAGCACGCTGCAGAGATGAAACTGAAAGTAAAGTACAGCTCCCGGCAGCAAAGGCTGCTGGGAGATGTAGTTTATTTTCAGTGTCATCTCTGCAATGCGCTGCGATGCGGTGTGTGTGCCTGCCTGGCTAGGCGCGAGCTCTGACGGCTGTAACAAGGTATCGCTGCCGCAAAGGGAGGGGGCGTTAGGGGGGATTAAAGTGACAGCCTCGGCGCCCTCTCCAGTCTGGCGCCCAGGTCACATGCCCCCCTAGCCCCCCCCTAGTTTCGGCTCTGCAAGGATGCATCACATGTAAAAATATGTGTCTGACCTGTGACGTGTCGTGTCACGTGTTATACACGACGCTACGCTCTGCACCACCTACCCTCCCTTCCCTGTTTGGCCCTGCCTGCTGTGCGCAGAGATAGTGTACCGGGCCCTAAGATATCAGTTGAGAGAGGCATTGTATAGGGAAGTGGTTTGTTCAGGACAGGAGAGAGAGAGAATACAGGCAAAGTAGAAATGGCACAGCATTATCCACATAAAAGATATTCTGTGACTGTAGTCACCATTGCTGCAGATTGCAGGAGCCTAGGTTATTATGAGCACAAAAATAAAAAATAAATGAGCTTGGAGTTCTGGCCTAGCAGTCAATCACAGAATTGAGCACAGTCATCAGTCATGTATGATTAGCAATACAGGTTATGGGGTTCACATACAGTAGCTTATATTTTACAGGCTGGCAGTGTGAATTGCATGTCTGTAAGTACAGATGATATATACTGTAGGTATTTTGGGGTCTATTTATTAAGCCTTGGAGAAAGATAAGGTGGAGAGAGAGAGAGAAAAGGTATTAGCCAATAAGATCCTAACTGCCATATTGTAGGCTGTGGGGTATATTTACTAAAAGTCAATTTTGGTCGATGATTGATCTATTTTGGATCAGTTTTGTGTTTAAGGGTCTAAATCACACATTAACTGTTTAAAAAACATATTGTCAAAAATCTTCTTTTAGTAAATGTGGAATTTAGACCCTGAAAAACAAAATCGACCAAACTGACCAAAAATCGATTTTTAGTAAATATACCCCCATGTTTGAAAAATCTCAGGAGCTGATTGACTAATAGTTTATCTCTCTACACCATGCCCTCATTCCAAGTTGATCACTAGCTGCCGTTGTTCGCTGCATAGCGATCATTTAAAAAAAATGGCAAAACTGCGCATGCATATGCACCGCAATGCGCACGTGCGGTGTATGGGTACAAAGAGCATCGTGGTTTTGCACATGTTCTAGCGACGCTTTCAGTCGCACTTGCAAACGCAAGGAGATTGACAGGAAATGGGAGTTTCTGGGTGGCAACTGACCGTTTTCTGGGAGTGTTTGGAAAAACGCAAGTCATTACCGTGTCATTCGTCGCTCATTGCACAGAATAAGTATTTACAGGGCTGGTCTTGTTCTGCACAAAATGTGTTTGCTGCCGCTCCGCTGCACAGGTGTTCGCACTCCTGCAAAGCGAAAATACACTCCCCGTGGGCGGCGACTATGCGTTTGCACGGCTGCTAAAAGTAGCTAGCGAGCGATCAACTCGGAATGAGGGCCCATATCTCTCTCCAAGGCTTAGCAAATAATAAGAAAATTAGAAAGGATTATAAGTAACCACTGGCACATCCTTTTAGAAGATGAGCTGCTAGGGGACATACTTCCGGAGAAACCGAATGTAATATATAGAAAGGCACCAAATCTCAAATCTAAAGTTACACATAGTCATCTAAACAAGAGAGAAACACTACAAACCACATTATCAGGGACCAATTTGAACAAAGGCTTCTTCTAATGTAACTCTTGCCAATATTGCAAATTAAACCACGTCTCAATGAAAGGTATTTTTAGTTTTCAATCAAATAGAACACAAGAGTCTTTTGCGATCCAAGAACATATATCATGTCAAACAAAGGGGGTCATTTATTTGATTGAATGCCCCTGTCATCTACAGTACATAGTGTTACGTTCACTGTACTTGGTACTCCTGGAACTGGGCGGATGAGCCCCAAGTACAGGAATGTAAAGCTGCAATAGATACAGAGCTCAGCAGTAACCCCTACGGAAACCTGACTCCGTTGTCTCACCCTCGTTGTCAGCCCACGCCTGCGTGACTATGGTTTATTGGGCCCACGGCAGCCGCGTTTGGAGGGCGAATTATGTCTGCCCAACTCCGATGCCCCCCGGTCTTAGTTGGAGACAAGGTGTAAACTGAGACGGGGTGATGACAAGGGGAACCTCTAACTAAAGACAGAAATACAGAGTTAGGGGCGCTACAGAACTTAAATAAAGTATGTGCGGCACAGCCGCCAGGATAAACAACAACAAAGGAAATGCTGTCCACACGCCGACACAATACTGTTGTGTACCGGCGGTGACAGCATATGCAGAACCCTCTGCAAAACACCAGTAACTAGAAACTAAAGAATACAGCGGCCTTGGCCGACGGATGCGGCAAAGCCGCTACTCACGGAACCGGTACAAATACTGGCAAACGGACAGGAACCCCCAATGTAGCTGACACAGGCTCTCAGGACCACAGAACAGGCAGAGTTCCAACGACTGAGCAGTGGACACCAAGGAACAGGATACGGAATCAGGATCAGGAACAGACAAAGCCACTGGACTTCAGGACAGGAACGCTTCAAGGCAAGAAGCTGGATCAGACACTGGATCAGACACTGGATCAAGGCTGGAAGCACCTAGACAGACACTGCTAGACAGGAGCTCAGAAACTGGACAGGAACTATCACCGGCGTCTGTGAAATGCACTCAGACAGAATATAACATGCAGCCCTCCAATAGCTGCAGAGAACCTAATTAATTATGTTGTGCAGCTGCCCTGCTGCACAACTGACAGGTGTAATTAATACCTCTTTTACACTCGCACACCCGGGTCACTCCCGGGATGCGTCCCAGGATGCATTCCCGGGACTGACCCCTTTCACACTGCACTAAGACCTGGGATCGACCCGGGACAGCCCCATTTACACTGATCCCGGGATATCCCTGCAAATGCATATGTATGTAATTAGAAATGGCCTTTTTCTGGCTCACATAGATGAGGTCACACTAGTCAACAAAGGGAGGGGTGGTGCCTCCTCACACCATTGCTGCAGTCATGGCCGACGGAGTACCAGTGTGTATGCCGTAGCTCGTGATTTTTTCTGCTTTGCAGATGTTTAATACAGCCAGTGACAGCATGATGCAGCTTGTCACACTGTGAAGTATATTTTATGAGGAGGAGGAGGGCGCAATTTATGCTGGATAGGGCTGCTAGTCGCTGCCAATATTTGCGCAGGAGGAGAGCCCTCATATCATCCAGGATGAGTACCATCCTGAGCGTGAGTATGAGGCCTAACCGCTCATTTTGGTCATAGTACTGCCAGTCGATACGGCCAACACCGCTCTTTTTCCTGTTGTTGTCATGCACCTTCAGGAACTGCTTTTTAAGAGTTTTCATTTTGTTTAACACTTGCTGCTGTGTGTGGATGATTCCCCTGGCTTCCAGCATCTTGGAGATGTTTTTATAAATCACTGCATCTTTAACTGTGCCTGTGATCTGCCTCATTATTTCCTCCTCTCCCCTAATGCTCAGCAACTCTCTAACCTCCTGGTCTGTCCAGGTCGCCATGCTGCCTTCCTCACACGCATCCCCAGGGCTCTGAAAGATGACATCATCTTTTCTGAGTTCATGAAAGCTCCAATCGGAGGCCTTTTAACAGTCCCGGGTAGTGAATCCCGGGATGGGCCCTTTCACACTACCCAGCTTCCCGGGACGGTCCCGGATTCAACCCTTGTCGAGACCTGGGTTGAAATCCCGGGATGCTCGACCCGGGAAATTTTGCGCGTTCACGTGCAAAATCCCGGGATTTTCATGCGAGTGTAAAAGGGGTATTACAGACAGGTGAGGCTGAACACTTGGGAACAGGCTGTAATTACACAGACTCACCACCGGCAGCAAACAAGAGTCTTCTAAACCAGAGCAAAGGGAAATCCTGGCTTGCAAGAGAACTAACACATAAAATACATAAACGGAAACCAGGAATGAACCACTACCTGTGGTTCATAACACATAGGGAGAACAGTGAGACCACTAAAAACTAGAATATCGGAGTATATAAGGAACATAAACAAGGGTTTAGAAACCCACAGCCTTTCAAATCACTTCAGAGAGAGACATGAACAGAACCCAGAAGGGATGAAATTTATAGGTATCAAAATGGTAAAACAGAATTGGCGAGGGGGGGATTTCACAAAGAAAATAAATAAGGAAGAGTTAAAGTGGATATTCACATTAAAAACCCTAAAACCCCATGGGCTGAATCTAGACAATGAGGTAAGAGCAGTGATTACAGGCAAATGAATAACAGATAATCTAGTACTGTATACTGATTAGGCTAGAAGAGTGATCAGGAGACAAACTATACTCCCAAAGAGTGATCCATCTGTTTCGCTCAATGATAGGAAAGGAAGACACACACATATATATATATATATATATATATATATATATATATATAGGCACTCGCTTTTCCAGCTCATTGGAAAAAGCAAAACAAGCCAGCACTCACGGTTTAGATGAGAAAATGAAGAAGATTTATTCCATATCAAGGCGACAAGTGTACATACAGGCACAGCCCAACAGCTGTTTCAACCGATACAGGTCTTCCTCAGGGGCTATCTGAGCAGTGTCTAGCACAGGGATATAAACATAAATTGGTGCCAAAACAGCAAAAAAACAGCATCCAATGGGAGGAGAGGGTGGTGGGACAAGCCCTGTATTTTTTTTTGAAGATTTATTCCATATCAAGGCGACAAGTGTACATACAGGCACAGTCCACGGCTCCCCCGGCTCTCCAGCTCCGTCGTGTCATCGCTAATGTAAACAAAGCCGGCGCCGTCCCTGGCAATGGCTCTGGTGCGCTGTGTGCGAGGAGGGGGACACCAGCACAGACAACACTGAGCCCGCACAGGGGACGGGGACAGTGTAGGCTGCACACTGTATATAACAAGACATGGAACGTGGCATGACATAAAAAAGTGTAAAATATAGCGCTGAAAGAGAAAAAAACTTATACTACATAATCACACAATGCACAATGCATAAACAAAAAGAATAACCAATGCAAAATGCAAGATGCAAATAAGAGAATGCGCTCCGCTGGGTGTCGCTGATAAAAAGGTGTCAAACAATAGCTGTAAACTGTCCCGTATGGACAGATCCCTGAAGCAATAACGATCATTAAGGCACTGTAGGCATTAAATGGACCAATAGGTCTAACTCAATCATATATCAGAAATGACAGCGGCAGTTAATGGCACACATGGTGGTGGATGACATTGGAAAGTGTCAATGGACAATATTCAGGTGCCCAGCAGAGCAAAAACTAAACAGCGGCAGAAGAACAGGAAAATGAAGGAAAATCCCATAGGGGCAAAGATGTGGCAGGACGCTATCAGCATCCCTGTGGATAGAGCACCTAAGTGAAATATAAAATGAAAGAAAAGAAATAGAATTAAGGTAGAGCCCACTGTGTGCAGATATTGGATGGATCGAAGGTAGTGCATTAAACGGAAGGGTAAATGATGCCCATGCTATAGTCCGAGGCCATGAGTGGTCAAGTGATAAAAGTACAGCACCCAGTATTCCCAGACCGTCTCCAGAACTGGTACTGACTGGGCCCAACACTGCTTAGTTTCCAAGATCGGACGGAATTGGACGTCGTCCAGTGTGGTATGGCTGTAGAAAACACTAGAATTCCACATCAAGAGCCGGCAAATGCCTATTCGTAACAGGGCAATGCTGGTGGTGATGGCAGAAAGGTGCCATAGCAGCAAAGTCACTCCCACAACCCATGAGGAATGCAAGATAAGTAATTGCATCAATACATCATGCACAATCACTGACACACGGCGGTGTCAAGGGGCTCAAGCAAAAAACTTAGTGGGTGAAAATGCATAATACCGGACACACGTCGGTGTCTAAAGAAATGAAACCAACAAAAGCAAGGACTGGATCGCTTCACAAGAAACAACCCAACCTAAAGTCTTCATTAAGACCATTGGGAGTCAAAGTGTGTAGTCTGTGAATCCACTGGAGTTCTCTTTGTAGTAACAGCCTGTCTCGGTCACCTCCCCGCTGGAGTGGTGGTATCTGGTCTATAATGCAACATTTAAGTTGATTGACCGTATGCTGTGCCTCTTTGAAGTGTCTTGCAACTGGTAAGTTCGTGAAGTCTCTCGTGGAATCTGTGGATGCAAGACATTTCTTAATAGAGGAGCAATGTTGGCTGAGTCGTTCTTTAAGCATTCTGCTGGTCTTGCCAACATACAGTCGATTGCATGGACATTTGAGAACATAGACAACAAAGCGGCTGTTGCAATCCAAACTCTGTTTAATTGAATACTCCTTATTGTCAGATGGATTGATGAAGCGGTTGCCCAATAACAGGAATGAACAGTTGGAGCATCCCGTGCATCTATAAACCCCAGGTTTTTTCGTAAGCCAATTAGACGTTCTATTAGTCTTTCTTTGAGAAAAATCAGTCTTGACTAGAAGGTCCTTCAAATTAGGACCCCGTCTGTAAGCAAATCTGGGAATCATGGAAAGGTCTTTGGTGGGCACTGGATCACTCGCAATCAAGTGCCAGTGTTCCCGAATTTTGTTGCGGATAAAGCCAGAGGCTGTGGTGAACATACTGCTGAAATTTAACCTGTCTTGCTCCATATCAGCAGGACGAACTTTTTTATGTAAAGCATCTTCTCTCTTAATCTGTCCGATCCTAGATAGAGCGTCATCTATCTCCTTCCTGGGATAGCCTCTGTCAAGAAATCATTGACACATGGACTCCAATGCAGCCGGGATGGCCGTGGGATCCGAGGTAATGTGAATCACCCGCAGTAGTTGTGAAAAGGGTAGCCCTCTTTTAAGGGGAACCGGATGGAAGCTTGAATGTAACAGCAAAGTATTTCTATCTGATTCCTTGCTGTAAATGTACGTCAAAAGTTTGTTGTTCTCCTTTTTGATGGAAACATCCAAGAAGTTGATGTGTGTTCTGCTGAAAGTCAGACTAAATCTAATTGTTCCTGGAATTGAATTAAGTTCATTGATGAATGCCAAAAGTTTCTCTTCGCTGCCTTGCCAAATGAAAAGTAAGTCATCAATGTAGCGAACATAAAATGACACAAATTGACCAAAACGAGGATTACCAGAGATATGCACCTGTTCATAGGCCGCCATGAATATATTGGCATAAGATGGCGCCATATTTGAACCCATAGCGGTCCCCTGTTTCTGTAAATAAAAGCAATTTTCGAAGAGGAAATAATTCTTATTGAGAATAACATCAATGAGCAACAACAAAAAAGACACCGGTGGGCCGAAATAGGCATCATTGTCCGTAAGCAGTTCTCTGCATGCTCCCATTGCTGAGACTCGAGACATCAAGAGTCACCAACAGGGTGTCATCGGTAATATTACGTACTGTTTCAAGTTTCCGCAAGAAATCGGAGGTGTCTTCAATGAAGCTGGCTGTTTGCTTAACCAATGGCTGTAGGTAAAAATCAACTACTTGAGATAGAGGTTGACAGAGGGACCCCCTTGCTGATATAATGGGTCGTCCTGGTGGCTGAGAAAGAGATTTATGAATTTTCGGGAGTGTGTACAAAAAGGGTATCCTGGGGTGTGCATTGGTCATGAATTCTGCTGTGCTCTTGTTGATATATCCATTATTGAGTCCCACCTGAATGATGGAATCTATCTCAACTTTGTAGCTTCCTGTAGGGTCATGGCCAAGTTTATGATAACAAGTGGTGTCAGCCAATTGGTTATTGGCTTCCATGGTATAGTAGTTATAGTCCAACAACACAATGCCTCCCCCCTTGTCCGCAGCTCTGATAACCAGTTGAGTGTCATTGCGTAGGGACTCAATGGCCTTTCTTTCACCCATCGTGATGTTGTGATGAGATAACTTTTGTTTGGAAACAAAGGGTACAGTGTCTCTCCTGAGAACCCTCATAAAGGTCTGTATAGAAGGATTGACAGATGGAGGATCAAAGGTACTGGGCTTCTTCAGAGGCCACGACTCTACTGATGTCGGTATAGGTTCAGAGTTGGTGTTGTTGCTCGAGAAAAAGTCCCTGAGTTGCAACTGCCTGCCCAGTTTGTACAGATCCACCTTCCACTTAAATTCGTCCTGAGTCAATGTCGGGATGAATGAGAGGCCTTTATTAAGAATGGATAATTCATCAGGTGAGAGGGGATGTTTGGAGAGATTGAACACCACTGTTTCTAGTTGAATTTTTGTTGCCGTCTTTTTTCTTTTTCTCCCACCTCGACGGGTGGGTATAAGGGGTTTTTTGGAGGTCGTCTGTTTCTTGCCGACCTTGAGAGATAGGTGGTTTGGCCAGATGTAGAAAAAAAAAAAAAAACAACAAGGCACACAAGCGATAAAAGGAATAACAGATCTAACTTTGTCCCCTTGTGAGCATTAATCTATCAATTCATCCTCCCCATCCCCAATCAATCATGGACTGATTAACATATGCCCCTCCTTCCCTTATGGGCATAAATAGCCCACACCTAAGATGGCAGACAAGGACTCTCTGACGAAGGCCAACACTGGCCGATACGCGTTGGATCATATTCAATACATTCACAATAAGCTAAGGACATTCATATCAGAGCCGTATATCAAAGATCAAGAGGAGGAGGAAAGTACGTGGGGAGAGCTGTTAACCATCGAGACCTCACTGCGGTCATGTGATCGGACCAACCTGGAAGTGAGAGAGGACGCCGGGCGCTGCAGGAGCAAAGACAGCGGAGCAGATCGCTGGCGGAGGGAAAGAAGACAGAGCAGAAGCGATCAGGTAAGGGACTCTGTAGGAGAGGAGAAGGCACAGCGGACAGCCCTAATAGGGCTAGAAGCAGTCCCCTTCTCTCTCTCCAAGACAAGTGACCGATCCCCTGTTGTCTAGAGAACCGCGGTGCGCTCACCAGAGCGCCATCGGGGTAGATCAGGACATAAGGGGATACGGTCTGTCCGGAGTCCTCATTACTTTGAGCACTAGCCCTGTCCCATTCCCCGCACTGCCAGCGGTCACTCAGGGGTACACCACGCCTCATCTCTTGGATTCCACCTACTTCAATAGGACATTAATTTAATTAATATATTGGCTCTGGACTATCCTCATCCCCATCCAGGACATTTTTCCACTACTTAGGTGGGACGCCACCTCTAGAAGTGGAACATTAGCACACCCATCCGAGTGTGCCTTCCTACACACCTCTTTAACGGATCTACCTGAATGTCACTGCTTTATCCATAGCAGTACATTTTCCCAACCCCTCCCCCGCCCCCCTTTCTGCGTGCAGCAGACGAACACGTTGTGCTGATAGAAAATAAAAACGCATTTTTACCTAATAGAGATTGTTATTGGCAGTGCTTATATTATTGTCAGCATCATATCAGAAAACGTCATTTGATTATAGTGCATTAATTAGCAGTTACTAATCACACAACTGTATCAGGCGCACTTGTAGAATTTCTATTATTACTATTATCTATGTGGAGTTTCTAGAGGTACTCCAATAACAAGTTGCTGCCCATACGAACTTAAATATCCACACGCACGAGCGCCAGATACTCTGATTGCCCATTTCATTAGCAAATAAACCCTTTTATCACTTGATTTTCCAATTCTTATTGCCAACACAAAATTATTGTATTTGCAGTCATTTATTAGTTTGACATTAAATTATTTGGATTATGCAACAAGGAGGAACAACTATTAAAAAAAACCAAAAAAAAAAACCCCCAAACAACAACAGTGGGCTTCTACAGTAAGTAGATATTGTAGTGAAATATTAATCAGGGTTACATTTTAAGGGGGACATATCTTGGCAAGCAGTATAGTGGAGAAGTTACCATAGCAAAAATGACATATAGAAACAATGTTGACCAGTGCCCTGACTGGTAACATTACATATGGTTATATTGGAGACCAACTGAAATTTGTACATTTATCTTATAGAAAGGCCTAGGGGTTGCCATATCCAATTACAGATATTTATGTTAACAAAGCAGAATTCCTTTATGTATTTACAACCCTTTATGAAGTCTAAGAACACTGTACGCTGTTTACTTAAGAAGTACCGTAAGGGTACGCTGGTTGCGTAACGATCGCTCAGCCGTAGGCGAGACGCTCAAGCGTCACGTTCGCTCACGGCCCAGAGATCACAGGACAGAATGATTCGCTATGGCGTAGCGGTTCGCTCGAGACCACGAGGAGATCACCAGCGGCGCAGACGCTCACAACGCTATACCTTTATGTCTAAACCTTATACCAATGAAATACACAGAATACCTTAATGTGAATACAGGGTGTAAGTGCAACCTTGTGTAACCTGACTAACTACAAAGCTGCTTGAGCGTTACCGACGCTCAAGTGAACACTTAACACTATAGGAAATACACAGATGCTGGTTTAGGGTCCAAAGCCTATTAACTGTATTATATCTAATATACTTGTAAAAAGAGAATAACAGTACAAATGATACACTACAATATAACAGAGACTTCCTAACCAAAATACAATACTATCTAATACAATACAATACTAGTCTAGGGGAGATGTGAGAGAAAAGAGAAAGGAGAGAGAGAGAGAGAGAAATTGGCTCACAGTAAGACAATGATTACGGAGAGAAACTTACGCACAAGGGGAAACGATCGCAAGCGCCTCTGGACATCCAGCTTCCTGATTATCAGCAATGAGAACCATTTAAAGAGAAGTGTAAGCTGGATGTCACAGACCCGTCTTTTATGCTACTCACACAATGCAATCTAATGGTCCCTACAGTCTCACTGTCCATTGGACGCAGGAACTCGGCTTCGCATTATAACAAAGGTCATAGGTTGATTCATACAGGTAAACTGTATCAGTGGTCTTGGTTATGCAAAACAATGGGTGATAACTAACACATTCCTGTCTTCTGGAGAGCTATTGTTTGGCGAATACAAAACAGAATCCTGTCTGGGTTCTGTTCTATATTCATGATGTCCACTTTCAGTTGAGACAATGACGTCTCAGCCCTTATTTTCCTGTATACAAATCCAGCCCCATTTGTAAACACAGGTGTTGGCCTTCTTCATTGAGTCTCAAAGCTCAGTGTAATTAAAGGCTATTGCACTCCGTCTGCGGGAAAGATACTGATTTGGAGTACAATTGATCTTCAATTACTATTCCTGTGTTTACCTTATGCATGTGTAGATATGAGGCCCTCTTAACATGCAAACTATTGTTTGGGGGATCTCTGAGGTCAAAGAGACATTTGAGACCCACTGATGCCTGTCTCCAACTGTTCAGATGCATGACTAAGTAAGAACAAATAAAATGGACATAACTTCTTATGTCCATAACTATTCGCACGAGCGATTAATCCGCTCCAAACCAACACCGGAATATTACTAATTAAATACTCTTCCGATGGGTACCAAACACTGCTGTATGATTCCTGTCAGACCCTTCGTACAATACAAAGAGGGATTCCTCAGCTCAGGGACATTCTATATTAACCAAACTTTCAGAATCTATCAAAGGGATCATGATCTATAAACTACATTAATTGTGAAAATATGTAACGAATGAGTCGCACGCTACGACTACATAAACTCTACCGTAAATACGCATACCGCGCCTGCGAGTGCACGCTATTGCGGGTATGCGCCTTCACGGGAGAGCGTACGCATGCGCAGCGCGGACCAGTGTGCGGTGTAAATATGGCAACGTGCATAGAGATATTTTTCTGACTTTGACAGTCCACCCTTTGGCAGTCAATAATAACTGCCACCTTCTAAAACATTTCAAAAGGAGAAAAATATATGTCAGGGGTTAATTCATTTCCATGGTTGGGTAGGGGAGAAGAGTGGAGTAGGTGTGAAGAGGGTAAGACCTAGTGAGAAAGCAGAAGCATGTGTGTATGAGTCCATGTTTGGAGGGTCATGTATCATCGTGCCGTACGTGTGGTAAATCAAGCTTCGAGGTATTGCGAAGTATACATTTGAATTCCTTCTTATCCTGTGGTACAGGTCTGTGGATGGGCTGTCAAACTCTACCGAGCTCATTTCGGCTGTGGTTGTAACAAAATGGGGATGCACATTTTAGTTGATGATACATGAATGGGGGAGGTATGTGGTTGCTGATATCTGTGCCTGTATTCCCTATCGCCTATGTGTGTCATTACCTGAGGGTTGTAGAGATGAAGATAAAGAACACTTATGGAAAATGCAATGGTATCCTATGTCAGGGAAATGTACATCTGTTGTTGAAGTTTTGTTCGGTATCTGTTGAGAGTCGTCTTCTTTGCGCTGTATTGCTCTTTGGGCATGAGCAAATAGCTTTGTCAGTGCCATCAGATTTACAAAAAATGTTGGGCTAGCGTGAGTTTAAAATACTAGGGAAACTGGGGATCCATGGCAAAGTTCATCAAGTGTCCATATCATAGGTCGTCAAAACTTCATCTTTGGTTCTTGTCTGTTGTCTGTATAGCGTCTCGTTAACTTCCTCGTCCAAGGGGTCTTTGTATCTTGGAGAAAAGCAGAAAAACAGGTGAAAGAAACGGACCGTATAATCGCATTTTCATCACATCCTGGTTTCTATCATTGGGTCATAAATCAAATCCAGGTTAATTACAGTTTCCTCGCTCCTCAAGCTCATCACTTTTGTACTTTGTTTGCACCTCATTAAAGCCTGCCCGCATCTAAATATCAATCCAATCGATATAATGACACCCAAGATACATAGTAGAAACTTTCCAACATCCATTATGACTCCTTGAGCCCAGTCTCCTAAACCGGAGAACCAATTTCGCGGGTTCAACCATGACACCCAACCAGTCAGCTCATTACCTACAGCAGCAAGGGTGAGATTGTGTTTTCGACGAAATTCCCACTTCAATTGGAGAATATCGTCCATCTTTTGGTCTATGACCTCTACCGGATCCTCGGTGCTATTTGTGATATACGTGCAACACTTTATGCCGTACTGTGTTGCCAATGTAACACAATATCCGCCTGTTACTGCTGTAAGATAATTAAGAACCATCCTATGCTGAACTAGTTCTGTTTTGTAAGCTTGAAGTTCTCTTCCAGTGTATCTAAACGTGTCATCATACATTTCAGTGATATTATCTAACAAATTGGCGAGTGCGGAAATGTATCTATAATTCATCACTCCTCGAGCGGTTCGAGTGAAATCTAACGCTACCAGAACCTGAATCCCGGTGGATTCATGGATAAGATCAGAGGCCGGATGCTCTAACCTTTCTGACAGTTGTCTTTTAACTCGGTGCTCGTAATGAGTGTGAGTATAAGGAGCTTGGGCACCACGGTGTATGTCCTTCATTTTGTCATGCGTAACAGTCATCACTTCAGGCAATACTTTTCCAATATAACACAATCCTTCAGAGTTTGGGGCAAGCCACTTGTACGCCTTTCTCCCGCATATGAAATATGCATCATCGGGGAGAACATAAGGGACGGAGAAGGACATGACCATGTTACAAACCTTCCAGGTGAAATCTCCTGACCCTAATTCTTCCATCTGCTTAATGCACGTATCAGTTTGTACGATATGTGCACAGTATCCTGGTGATACCTCTCCAACTCTCGTAATCCTATTTCCTAAGGTATACCTATACCGGAAAGATTTTCCTCTACTGGCTATGTGGCGTACAAGCTCTGTATCTGTAGGCATCCTATCTGCTCTATGCGAAAAGGTCATGGTTAGGTTGCTCCATGACACTTCCCAATTTCCCGGCTTTCGGGGATTGGAGATGTTAAAACATAATAGGGACCTATCCACATGGTATTGGTGGAGCTTCAAACTAGGAGGGCTGGAGATATTAAACCTCCTGTCCACCGGTCTCCCACCCTTTAGCTCAAGTACCTCCCCTACCGTTAAAGGAAATGGTACTAGCCCTGATTTACTATGACCCTGAGGTACTTGAGAGCATACCCAACAATCTGTTTTATTTAACACACTACCCACTAAGGAGTGATAGTCACTCAATGGATGCCGGTCCATATGGATATTAAAACTGGATTGGCATTTCTTTATGCATCCATCCTCAACCATTGTCACAGAGCCTACAGATACAGTTTTCTTTTTGAACTAACAATCCTTCACAATTGTTTACAAATAACATGGTTGTTAGATCGTGCCCGGTACTCGCCTTTGCTTGGTGATTGGGTTGCTATTGGAAATTTACACCTCCGTCTCAGTCATCAGGACCTTTCTGGATCCTTTCTCGACCTCGCTGGTACTCTCACCGAAACAGACTGCTCTGGTCAACATCATGGTCAACAGGAAAATCCATATCACAGTCTCTTGGGGCAAGTCCATCTTACAGGAGGAGAAAAGAAGAAATTTGTAAAGGGGGTATAAGAAATCAGTTTGAGGGGGAGAGAACTTGTTACGATAATAAGTTCTCTCGTCTTGTTGTTCTTCTTGTTCTGCTGTCCTCTCAAAGGTGCTATCTCTCAGTCTTCCAAACGAACATTCTGGTGATGCAATATTCCTTCCTAACCGGCGATCTTTCTGTAAGGAGAAAAAATCTGGCATTACCATTGGTCCAACTGAGGGGTGACATACCATCTTTAAACCATGAAAACATGAGTGAGAAGAGAGAGAAAAAAAAAAAAAAAAAAACAAGAGATAGAGAACAATTCATATGCATATATATATTACATAACTCGACATTAACCATCAATAGGAAAAGAGAAACAAAGCATTTTTAAAACATTGTCAACATTAAGAAAACATTGTTAGCATTAGAAAAACATTGTCAGATTATCAGGCTGTCATATCTACGTGTCTAATGGTCTCCTTGAGCAGTCCCTCCCCACCAGCACCTGCATTACTCCACTGTCTGTATCTGGCCAGAAATACATTGTGGCGGAGGTCATGCTGGGGTTTGGTAGACTTCTGCAAGGACCAAGTGGATATGCAATGTGTGAATTCTTACCAATACTCGTCAGAGATGGGGATAGAGAGAGAGAGAAAAAAAAAACATTTCACAGATACATTTACAACGTTTCACCTGGTCATTCCTGTGTCTTCAGTGAATGACCTCCCAATTTATTAACCGTTACCTCAGGCTTACCATCAGTCGTATGATCACCTTTCTTGACTACCTATCATGGGTGTGGCTCAAAATTCTTCCTATGTGATCCCTGCTTGTAATTTGGTGTGTCATAACTTTTGCTCATTTTCATGTCTAGGGGGTCTGATTTTATGTGGGCTGTTGCAGTTACTGGCATAATGCCCTTCTCTTTTGCACAGATCACAAATCCTTAAGTTCCTCCATGTGCCAATGGCCTGGGGTTTTGGTTGATTTGATGCCTCCTCAAACGCTTGGATGCTCATCACCATCAACCGCTTTCCCTGTACCTACCTGATTCCTTGGATACCATGATTATGTCGTTGTCTAGGGGGTTGGTATGCCTTCTGTGAATCTTTGATCATACAGTTAGATCTTTCCTAGGATCTGGGTAATCAGACATGATTGATCTCAATTCTGTCCAGGACCAGGGATGGCGCATTGCACTGTCCTTGACGGGAATGGTTCCCTGATCGTCAGTCTTCCCATTGGGGACTGTGATCACCCTGACAGGACTAAACTCAATTACATCACCTTGTTTTGGTCTTATAATATGGGGTACATTTGTTTGTGCGTGATATAAAACATTGTACGTACCTGTGGACACGACCTCACCTGACCCTCCGTTAGGGGGTTTGATTATTGCCTTTACCAATTTGGTCGCGTCCACCTGGATGTCTTGTAGGATGGCTTCCGGAAGAGGTGCCGACATTGTTCTGGCCTCACTTTCATGAGTGTATTCCTGGGGGAAGTTCGACATGGGGTGCAACTTGCATAGGTTAATAGTTGTACATTCAACAGTATTACAATAATCATTGTTACATTTATTACACTTATTCTTATTATCTGTACTACTGTTGCTAAGAGCATTTTTATTGTTCACCCCTGTGCTTCTCTCCGCAACCACAATTCTCCCTGCTGCCACGTTTCTCCTCTCAAGATGAAAGTTAGGTATGTAAGTTACATTTCTCTGTATTTCACTTTCCTGTAGCCATAACTGCAAACAATCATCATGTTTAACCCGTAGTTTCAAGTATTTTATGAGACAGATCCTCCGCCTTAAATTATGCAACACCTCTAAGTCAAAACTACCTATCCCGGGAAATGGTACCTTATCCCCCGCAGTCATTCGTGTCCATTCATCACAAAAGGTCTCAGAGTGGGGACCATATTTCCCCCACATTACTAACCGAGCAGACCCTCGGGGTCTGCAAGCCTCTGGAGTCTGAATCCTGACCTCCGACCGTCTCTGTGTTGTGCACTTGGCTGCCATTGTGGACCTTTTTAACACAGAAAAACTTCCTAAAATGCACCAAACACAGAACTTCGTTGGAAATCCTTAAAGCTCTTCCACTGAACTTCTTCTGCTCCGGGTATCCCCGTTCCGCCTTCTAGCAGACACGTGTAGCCGTTGCAGGCCCTATCTCTAGAGATTTTCCTGAGAAAATTCCCTTCCTTTTTCTTTACACAAATCACGCTTGCATGTGCTCCCTACAACACGTATGAGGGCAAGATTTACGCATGGATATACGACCTCATATCACGTTGCGTTATTGGTCACACATACAACCGTGCGGTCCAATCGTACCACTTATAGACACTTGTTGCCCATAAATGGTAGGATCATTGGAGTCTCCCTACTGTGCTCCAAAACAGCCAGAGCGTAATACAATGAAAACTTTATCACACTCTGTTGCACGTTTTCACTCAGATCGTGCTCATCACGTTCCACATAGATCACAAAGTTCACAAAGCGGGATTATCACATAGATCACAAAGTCCACAAAGCGGGATTCAATACACTCATACCGTTTTCAACCCACTATCATTCTTATAGTTTTCTGATCAGAAAAATCATTTCCCGTAGTCTGATAGCTCTCCCCAGAGGTATTACAGTAAAGTAAGGTATTTAAACTAAGTTTTGGAAAGCTGAAATCAATTTGTGCTATTTATCGCTTTGCGTTATTTACCGCGTTGCGCTACTTATTGCTTTGCGCTATTTATCGCCTTTTAATTATAACATTTGTGATTTGTTACATGAGCGTACACGGACGCTCCGTTGCGCTGCGTGCGTCGGCCTTTGGGTTGCGTACGCAAGTCTCAGTCTTTTGTTAGAGACACGTGTACGCACAGCAAAGATCCACCGTAACACGATTTATACGTTTATCAATGTAGATGATCCTTGATCATTTACCGCGCACCACACTGACCTTGTCTCTTGGCAAAGCTGTGTGTTTGTCTATATTTTAACTATGTTGCTTCTACTTAAATTATTGAAATAGCGACAAATCTCTCTCAGCACATTTATCAACTATAAAACTGGCAAACAGGATAGTGATATACGAAAAAAATGAAATACACGGATGGAAAAGAAATGCAGATATATATGTATACGTGCGTATATACGCAAGACAGAAGAAAAATACAGTTTTAAAAGACACAAGCGTTTTGTTCTTACCTCCTGGTCTCCGGATTCCTTCAGCACTCTTTATCTAAGCGAAGCAGACGCTTATCCCATCAGCACTGCGAGACAACCTCCCGCCCTTTTGCTGGGGGATAATGTCTGCTGATCTACCTAGTGCAGATATGTGAAGGACTGGACGGCCCCCAATTAACAAAGCAGAATTCCTTTATGTATTTACAACCCTTTATGAAGTCTAAGAACACTGTACGCTGTTTACTTAAGAAGTACCGTAAGGGTACGCTGGTTGCGTAACGATCGCTCAGCCGTAGGCGAGACGCTCAAGCGTCACGTTCGCTCACGGCCCAGAGATCACAGGACAGAATGATTCGCTATGGCGTAGCGGTTCGCTCGAGACCACGAGGAGATCACCAGCGGCGCAGACGCTCACAACGCTATACCTTTATGTCTAAACCTTATACCAATGAAATACACAGAATACCTTAATGTGAATACAGGGTGTAAGTGCAACCTTGTGTAACCTGACTAACTACAAAGCTGCTTGAGCGTTACCGACGCTCAAGTGAACACTTAACACTATAGGAAATACACAGATGCTGGTTTAGGGTCCAAAGCCTATTAACTGTATTATATCTAATATACTTGTAAAAAGAGAATAACAGTACAAATGATACACTACAATATAACAGAGACTTCCTAACCAAAATACAATACTATCTAATACAATACAATACTAGTCTAGGGGAGATGTGAGAGAAAAGAGAAAGGAGAGAGAGAGAGAGAGAAATTGGCTCACAGTAAGACAATGATTACGGAGAGAAACTTACGCACAAGGGGAAACGATCGCAAGCGCCTCTGGACATCCAGCTTCCTGATTATCAGCAATGAGAACCATTTGAAGAGAAGTGTAAGCTGGATGTCACAGACCCGTCTTTTATGCTACTCACACAATGCAATCTAATGGTCCCTACAGTCTCACTGTCCATTGGACGCAGGAACTCGGCTTCGCATTATAACAAAGGTCATAGGTTGATTCATACAGGTAAACTGTATCAGTGGTCTTGGTTATGCAAAACAATGGGTGATAACTAACACATTCCTGTCTTCTGGAGAGCTATTGTTTGGCGAATACAAAACAGAATCCTGTCTGGGTTCTGTTCTATATTCATGATGTCCACTTTCAGTTGAGACAATGACGTCTCAGCCCTTATTTTCCTGTATACAAATCCAGCCCCATTTGTAAACACAGGTGTTGGCCTTCTTCATTGAGTCTCAAAGCTCAGTGTAATTAAAGGCTATTGCACTCCGTCTGCGGGAAAGATACTGATTTGGAGTACAATTGATCTTCAATTACTATTCCTGTGTTTACCTTATGCATGTGTAGATATGAGGCCCTCTTAACATGCAAACTATTGTTTGGGGGATCTCTGAGGTCAAAGAGACATTTGAGACCCACTGATGCCTGTCTCCAACTGTTCAGATGCATGACTAAGTAAGAACAAATAAAATGGACATAACTTCTTATGTCCATAACTATTCGCACGAGCGATTAATCCGCTCCAAACCAACACCGGAATATTACTAATTAAATACTCTTCCGATGGGTACCAAACACTGCTGTATGATTCCTGTCAGACCCTTCGTACAATACAAAGAGGGATTCCTCAGCTCAGGGACATTCTATATTAACCAAACTTTCAGAATCTATCAAAGGGATCATGATCTATAAACTACATTAATTGTGAAAATATGTAACGAATGAGTCGCACGCTACGACTACATAAACTCTACCGTAAATACGCATACCGCGCCTGCGAGTGCACGCTATTGCGGGTATGCGCCTTCACGGGAGAGCGTACGCATGCGCAGCGCGGACCAGTGTGCGGTGTAAATATGGCAACGTGCATAGAGATATTTTTCTGACTTTGACAATGTATTGTGTGCAACATTTTGCTATTCTCTATATTGGTACCAGTTTTATTGGTTAATCATAATTCTATATGTTTTTATTACATTTTCAGGATTATATATACAGTAATTGACCACTTTAACTTTTATTCCCAGATTCACACACATCTGATTTCACTTTATAATATTTAAATTGATTTCCTATACCTATTAACTCCATTCCATTTCCACTGTATATAGGGCCTGATTCTTATTTGAGCACAAACCCAATGGTTTGCGTGCAAACACAATGTTTATGGATCTGCGCAGACGCAACACCCAGAATGGGTCTTGGAATGTCACTCACAGCCCCCTGCGGCATTTGAGGGGACACACACCTGGCACCATTCTTTAAAATGGGGTTATGTCACCCCGGTTTTGAAGGCGTGACTTCTTGGACCCCAGTGTCTGGATCCTACAGCCAGACTGTGTAAACTTCATCTCATGCAGGCTGGTCGGTGCCTGTAACCATGGAGAATCGCAAGCGATGGTCATGGTTGGCGTGACGATGATCCGAGGACGCAGCCTATGGATCCTCACTAATGCTAACAGGAGGCGTCTGTCTCCCACAGACGCCTCCTGCTGCATTAGAATTTGAATTAGATGGAATGGCACATCTGCTTTCTTGTGGCTGTGAAATTTCATACAAACGTGAATCGGATCTTAAGCATGAACGTAATCTTTATGGGACAGTTGAAGTGGTACAATACTCAGCGCACACCTCTGTAGGTTTGTTATATGTTGCCTATTTTAATTATGCAAGTAGAGATTGAAAGTGGCGCAAACAGCTACAATACAACATAAAAGTGGCACAAAGAAAATAAGAAATACAATTGTCGCTATGTTGAATAAAATGTTTATTACACTAATGCCTCAGGTTACTGTAGGTGCCAGTGACTGGGAATGAGTATGGGTACAGTTAGGGCAGCCTAACAAATACACAACAATACATACATGAAAAAAAAACAAAAAATTGTGTGGCTTAAAAAGTTGGGTTGTTAGAAATGCAAAAAATTGCAACATTATAAAGAGTCCTGTTGCTGTTTGCTGTCTTTCTTAATTTGATGTGTACTTACCATGGGTATGGGACTCAGGGTCGACTCCAATTAAGTCGACACCCATTGGTCGACAGTGGCTAGATCGACACTAGAAATAGGTCGACACGGCCATTAGGTCGACATGAACAGGGTTGCCATGAAAAAGGTCGACATTAGTTTTTCATGTTTTTTTGGTGTCGTTTTCTCTGTCAAGTGACCGGGAACACCAATTAGTGCACCGCGTCCCCTTGCACAGCTCGCTTTGGTCGCCATGCTGCGGGCAAGGTGCCTCACTCCGCTACCGCTGTTGTCGGCACAGGTTACCGTTCCCAATCGTAGTCCACGTGGATCGTAAAGTATGAAAAAGTCCCTCCCCCCCAAAAAGTGAAAAACTCATGTCAACCTTTTTTCATGTCAACCTTGTTCATGTCGACCTAATGGCCGTGTCGACCTATTTCAAGAGTCAACCTAGCCACTGTCGACCAATGGGTGTCGACCTAATGGGTGTCGACCTAATGGATGTCGACCCAGAGTCCGGATACCACTTACCTGTTTAAAATCAAGGTACCAACTGCAGGGCCACGGGGACACTTCTCCTGGCAGGTTGTTGTCCAGGACCCAGTAAGGCTTAGTGGTCCACCAGAGTGAGCTCTAAATGGGACGATGCTGGGAGTATTCTCTGTGGAGTCTATTCATGTTTCCATTATAGATGTGGAAATCTTACATTCCGTACCTATACCGCATATTAGAATAATGAGGATTTTCATTGTGTAGGTAACCTGACATCCCCAAAGCCAAAAGCAGCCTTTATACAATAGTAAAGGAACCTAAATTAATCAAGATCCGAAAACTGACAATTTTGAGAGTTTGAATGTAGGAACTGACTCGGTTCTCAGATGGCATTAGTTCTTGGAGCCCCACTTCTTCCCATTGGAAGGAGGTCTGAGTTGCCAGGAGGGATCCTTTTCAATCTCTTTAGCCCTCTCTGTGCACAGTAACATCGGCGGGTCAAAAAAGCTTATTATCGGCAAAAGTAGCAGAGGTACAGTAGGGCTCGCAGGAAAGCTGCTTGTTGTTAGGTATCTGCTGCCACATCGGAATCCTAATTAACGTATTAATGGGGCTTAATGATGTATATGCCTTTATGTACATTAAAATGAGGAAGATATTAAACAATAATAACCCTAAAAGTAAGATATTAGTACTACTGTTCATCAGCAGATTTGCTAAGATGCAAAAATGGTGGTAATGGCATTTAATTATTATTATTATTATTATTATTATTTTTATTATCTAATATTAATATCAGAAGGACAATATTTATGAGTGACATATTTCTATGATGCCGTTGTCTGAGCAGGGCAAATCATATACGAAATTAAAGTTATTGGTCCGTGGAGTTGGAGAAAAATATTGGCATTGCAATTGGATGCTTCATTTCAGAGTTATGGGCAAAATGTCCTCCTGCCATTGATTTACATTGCATCACCATTGTTCTCTGGAAAATGTGACAGATGGTGAACTCTCCCTGTGCACCTGCTGGGTGGCCTGGAACATATGACCTGCTGGACAGTCTAGAAACTGTGACAGTTTGCAGCCCCCTACAGTACTAAGCAAAAAAAAAAGACTCCTAAATGGGTGAAAAGGGGTAAAATGTTCCACTCAGCAAACCTTTGCCTAGTTCAAACAGGGCACATCAGCTAGTTATTATTATTATTATTATTATTATTATTATTAGCATTGTAAAAGGAATAAATGTATGAGATCCCACATTTCAGGAACTATAGCAGACATGACATCCTCTCGAAACCTTTTTGGGTCTCAGCTACTGTACATCAATCATCAGAGCTGTAACTAGACTTTCTGGTGCCCTGTGAAAAAAAAAGAATTGCCCCCCCCCCCCCCCCCCTACCCATTTTTCCTAAAGGGACATAAGGGGCATGCCTCACGGGGAAGAGGGATGACAAAATTGATCCCAGAGAAAGTCCATGCTATGATGCCCCTTCCCATATATATATATATATATATATATATATATATATTTCTTTATTGACAGTTTCTTATATAGCACAGCATATTCCGTTGCGCTTTACAATTAGAACAACAGTAATAGAACAAAACTAGGTAAAAACAGACAGACATAGAGGTAGAAAGGCCCTGCTCGCAAGCTTACAATCTATAGACATTATCTCTATATTTTGCATATGGTGTTAAAAAAATAGTTCATATCATTCCAGGTGATCGCTTGATTTGAACCTGTGGTGCCGCTCTCCAATCCCCCTGTCCTGCAGGGCCAAATATCCAGACACACGTAAAAGTTAGTATTTTTCAAATCAGAAAGACTTTACTAAAAGATAAAAACACTCACAAAGATAGTGGTGATATATAAAAATATATCACAATAGCACGTTAGACCTCAGTCCCCAGTATCTCCGGCAGCGGTCCCCGGTGGTAACCAGCGCTATCACAATCACAGCTCCCCGACATCAGCGCGTTTACATAGTATTTATTATTGTTACCAGTTTTTTATATAGCGCACACATATATCCGCAGTGCTTTCCAGAGAATATTTGGCCATTCACATCAGTCCCTGCCCCAATGGAGCTTACAATCTGTATTCCCTACCACATGTACATGCACACACATTCAATTCACACTAGAGTTAATTTTTGTTGGGATTCAATTAACCTACCAGTATATTTTTGGATTGTGGGAGGAAACCAGAATACCCAGAGGAAACCCACGTAAGTATAGGGAGAATATACAAACTCTACACAGTTGGGCCATGATGGGAATCAAACCCATGACCTCAGTGCTGTGAGGCAGTAATGCTAACCATTACACCATCCGTAAGCCATGCCCAGGCTGGTGAATCCAGGTCTAAATTGTCTAACATGTGCTATTGTGATATATTTCTATATATCACCACTATCTTTGTGACTGTTTTTATATTTTAGTAAAGTCTTTCTGATTTGAAAAGTACTACACTATTGTGCGCCTCCTAACTTTAGGTGTATATATATATATATATATATATTTATACTGTAATACACACACATTTATAGAACACTGCAAGAAAATGGATTTGGACACAAATCCTTCTTATGCCATGTTCATGCACTCTGTTCATGTTCATTAGCCCTGATTAAATAACACATTGAAATATACTGCCACACCTAGGACTCAAACCCACAACCTGCTGCATCCCAGCCAAACTCTCGCATAAACACTATGAGATTTCTAACTATATGAAGCTACCTGTACCCTGTAAAAAAAATAACCAACACCATAATCGTGCAGATCCTTGCAGTGTGCAGCCTCACATTCAATCCCTTGTAGCCACACACTACATAGATCTGCCAAGTCACAACGCTGATCACCCCTTCATAAAGTACAGGTAAGCTTCAAATAGTTAAAACTCTCCAGCTTGGAATTTTCTAGCTTTCTGTGCAAGGGCAGATAGCTCAGTGAATAGGGTGTCCGACTACAATATCATAGGCAACGGGTTCGAAACCTGGACACATCAGCGTCTGAAATGTAATAAAGGACAGTACGACTGAACACCAAAGAGCTCTCAAGTCAAGTCAATGAATGTTGTATAGGTATTAGTGACAAAAGGGGTGGGGGTAGGAGCAGGGCCGGATTAAGGTCTGTGGGGGCCCCTGGGCAACAATCTTATGGGGCCCCCTCAATTTTTATGCAACACAGAACTGCTGCCCCCCCCCCCTTGCTTCCCCCACCTGCATTATCTCACTTGGAGTCTGAGGTGTTAGAGCGGAGCGGAGCTGGCCTCTTCTCCTGCTATGTGAGTAATGGAGGGCAGCATGAGGGTGCACGCACTGTATAGAATGGAGGAGATCTGCCCAGGCAGTGCGTGGCCTGGCGGCTGCTGAGGAAGAATGCAGCACATCTGGAGTACCGCTGGTGGTGCCTGTGTGTGTTTGCATCCAGGGACGTATACACCGCTTTGGCAGCCTTACTCTCTGGCTGCAGTCTGCAGCAGCACCTGTGCTGCCCACGGCCGTGTACTGAGGAAATTGGAGACACAGCAGAATCATGCTGTGATCTGATTTCAGTGCCGGCAGCGTGTGCAACTCAGATGGAGAGTGTGGGGGCCCCTGGATGACTGCCCTTGTTGCCCCTGTTTGGATTTGACCATGGGTAGGAGACAGGGGTGGTCAGGAGATGCTGGGCTTCATAAAGAGGGGAAGCTGCAAGTGAAAGTAATTAGATAATTCATAATTGACAATTGCTGCCAACAGCGCCCCCTACCCTGGATCGCTATGTGTGGTGCACACTCCGCACACACCTAGTTACGGCGCTGTCAATCATGTTTTATCTGTTATATTGGTGAATGTAGCCATACAAGCAGCAATCACTTTTAAGACTTGGCAGAGTAGTGTCATTAAATTTGGTACGGTCATCGGTGACACGAAACATCTTCCATATAATAAGGAGTTTATTGTAGAGGTTTAGTGGGATATTTATTATATCATTCTATTATAGCCCCCTAAATCTCCACAGTAACTTATGTTTACTAAAGTACTGGTGAGGTCCTTACATAACTGCCATCCCCATAGTTCTCTGAGCGGATGGCAATAATAATAATAATAATAATAATAATAATAATAATATTAATAATAATAATAATAATAATAATAATAATAATAATAATTTATTTATATAGTGCTTTTTTCCAATAGGACTCAAGGCACTTTACAGATACCATAACATACAGAAAACATGCACATAATACAGGGGTTTAGATCTGTGTGACATATAGAAACCATGTAGATAATGTAAAGGTGCGGCAGGCATTTTGGATAATCAGTTCTAAGGATTATTCATCCTATCCACCAAGACTCTCGGCGATAAAGCCATTGTACGAGCAATACAAACTGGGCTGTAAAGGCAATGTCTGAAATAGATTACACATAATGGGAGGAGACAAAATACTAGAGTTCTAATGACTAAAGTATGGGTATATTTAGGAAGCTGCAAAAAGCTTAGCCTCGATAGCTAACACTTTGTTAAGATTGCCATGTATGCATAGTGAGCCTGATTCAGATGTGGTTGGAGTTGGCCCTCATTCCGAGTTGTTCGCTCGCTAGCTGCTTTTAGCAGCATTGCACACGCTAGGCTGCCGCCCTCTGGGAGTGTATCTTAGCTTAGCAGAATAGCGAATGAAAGATTAGCAGAATTGCTACTAAATAATTCTTTGCAGTTTCTGAGTAGCTCCAGACCTACTCACAGATTGCGATCAGCTCAGTCCGTTTAGTTCCTGGTTTGACGTCACAAACACGCCCTGCGTTCGGCCAGCCACTCCCCCGTTTCTCCAGACAATCCCGCGTTTTTCCCTGACACGCCTGCGTTTTTTAGCACACTCCCAGAAAACGCTCAGTTAGCACCCAGAAACGCCCCTTTCCTGTCAATCATTTACCGATCAGCAGAGCGACTGAAAAGCGCCGCAGGTTTTCAGTTAAATAACTAAGCGCATGCGCCCTGCGTGCCTTGCGCATGCGCAATTAGCAACAAATCGCAGCATAGCGAAAATTGGCAACGAGCGAACAACTCGGAATGACCCCCATTGTCGCATAGTACAGATGATTGGTACTTTACACATGCGCAGGGACCATTCTGCACATGAGCGAACGGGTCCTGTGACATAGGACACAGAGCGGCAGCAGACTGTCAGTGATTGACAGTCTGCTGCCATGTGGGAGGTGGAGACAACCGCCACTTGTGAAAACAGAGGCTTGTCGCCACAGTTTAGGAGGTGGGAAGAAGTCAGAAATCTCCATCATAGGAGAAAGATTTCCTGGCCTCTGCGATGGTCGGCTTGTGCCCGATGGTGACTGAGTGATCCGATACTGCATCATAAGATGCAGCTCGGTCAGTGCTGCAGCAGGAAGTGTCTGTTTGTAATAGACACCTCCTGCTGCATCACCATACAGAGCTATCATCGCTGTTTTCTAGGAAGCAGCTGCAATAGCAACTCCAACCACATGAAAAAGCAGACCCAGTATGTAAGCCTGGTTTGTAGCTGAGATGAGGCCCCTCACTGTGCAGCATGCAGCCTCCCATATCTGTGTCAGTGATATCTTCAACCGCTATACTTGCTCCAGTTATGCGGCCATCTCTCCAGGTGATCATGTTATTGGAGAGATGGCGCATGCTCAGAATAAAGCAAAGTTTCTAGCACTGACCACACTGGCAGTCTTTGCTCTCTGCTTTACATGATTGCCAGAAACATATGGATGTAGCCAGGGCAAGTAAAGGGAAAGGGGGCACACACAGATACTGGCAATTCTCTCCTGGTTGCAGGGTGTGCAGTTGGGTCCACCCCCCACCCTGCCACACTGGACACATGGGCCCATGTGCATGCAAATCCTGTATTCATTATAGACATGCCACTCGGTGGCGTCATTAGGGTTAGTGTCACCCAATGTGGTAACTCATGGCGTCACCCTCCATACTAGGGAGCCCAAACCCGGGCCATTTTTTTAATCCCGGGTATCGGGATTGAAAAATGGTCAATCCCGGGATTCTCGGGATACCTGGGATTGGCTTTTCCCTATGTGGCCGCCCCCCTTGGGCAGGTGGGAAACATTCTCTTCTCCCTCTCGGCGACGGGTGACGGAGCAGCGTGACCTGTCACTACATGTCACGTTGCATGAGGGAGCCAGGAGGAGGTAGCCGGGCAGCGTCTGAGCATCCTGAGAATCCCCGTGATTGGAGCTTTCAATCCCGGGATTGAATCCCGACCGTTTTTGCCCTAAATCCTGGGATCTCACCGATCCCGATCCCGAGATTGGCCTCCCTACTCCATACCCACGCCATCAAATACCTTACAGAGTTGCCATGGCGGACACAGAATCATTGGCGCATGGCACCCCTCTCTCACCGCCCTATGGGCGTGACATCATCACGCATGGCATTCTTGGATAAGAAAAGAGGAGTCCGGACTGAATTTATATCCTTGTGACAGGCGGGCATGACCTAGTGAGTACGACTAAGCCCCCGGCTGCCAGTCTAGACAGTGCACGCAGGTTGCCTGGGAAGACTGCCGGCTTCTATCATTTTGGTGTAACCCAATGTGGTCCACATCCCCAGCACCTCCCCTAGTGACGCCACTGACACCACTGGTTATTAGGGAACAATTGCAAAGAGCATTAAATGGACCCAATAGTGAGAACTTCAGAATAATATGATTTGTCAGGTAGTGTAGTAATGCAACTCTGCTACAGTTACTATTATACAATATATTAAGTTATATATTATTCTCTTTTCATTATATTTCACTGAGCCATGGCAAATATGTCATCTGCTCAGCAAACTATGAGTGTATACAAAGCACGTTAAATAAGATAGATGCAGACATAGAATATCAGTATTAGTGTCAATTTGTTATCAGTTTGTGTGACAGGTCAAATTGCCCTACATGTCAGTCATATCCCAAGTCCCATTCCTGTACATATTATTTTCTTCTGATGAATATCTTATTTTCTGCTTGTGGCAAACCCTCATACTTTTCTGCACTGTATGCAAAGCAAATGTTGACACAGTGGCGTAAGTTCGTCCCAGTCGCCCGGAGGCATGATACATTTTGGTGCCCCCCTACACATACACACACATACCATATGTAGCTATCCCGCACCCAGGGTGAACAGTAGAAGGGTGCTCAGGTACCTTTCCCAATAGTAATATAGATACACATAGAAAGTGGACGCACTCCAAGTCAGTCATTACAATAAAACAGACACCAGCATACCATTATAGTACACCTACAGTGCTCCCTCACCCACCAGGTCTCCATGGAGATGCTTTGGCGCAGCGGTGTGCCAATATAATTAGTGTTCACTGTAGTATTTTTTTTTTTAGGGCAGGGTGCTGATCACGGGGAGGGCACATTTTTCATTCGTGAGGGTAAATTTTTAAGTTAAATGGGCAAACTTAGGTACATACTATAATGCTTGGTGCTCCCATTCCTATGGGCAAAACATCTAGGGGCGTTGTTTCGTGGGGAAGGGGCGTGGCCACATAATAGTGTCAATTCACATTACACCACACGGTAGTGCCCCTAATACACATTGCACCAGTTAGAACCTCCTATACACACTGCGCCAGGTAGAGGCTAGAGCACGTTATACATATTGCGCCAGATAGAGCACATTATACACATTGCGCCAGATAGAGCACATTATACACATTGCGCCAGATAGAGCACATTATACACATTGCGTCAGGTAGAGAGCACTGAGGAACACTGCACCAGGTAGAGAGCACTGAGGCACACTGCACCAGGTAGAGAGCACTGAGGCACACTGCACCAGGTAGAGAGCACTGAGGCACACTGCACCAGGTAGAGAGCACTGAGGCACACTGCACCAGGTAGAGAGCACTGAGGCACACTGCACCAGGTAGAGAGCACTGAGGCACACTGCACCAGGTAGAGAGCACTGAGGCACACTGCACCAGGTAGAGAGCACTGAGGCACACTGCACCAGGTAGGGAGCACTCAGGCACACTGCACCAGGTAGGGAGCACTCAGGCACACTGCACCAGGTAGGGAGCACTCAGGCACACTGCACCAGGTAGGGAGCACTCAAGCACACTGCACCAGGTAGGGAGCACTAATGGCACACTGCACCAGGTAGGGAGCACTAATGGCACACTGCACCAGGTAGGGAGCACTGAGGCACACTGCACCAGGTAGAGCACTGAGGCACACTGCACCAGGTAGAGAGCACTGAGGCACACTGCACCAGGTAGAAAGCACTGAGATTAATGTTTACAGCTGCAAAATACTTACAAGGTTAATTTAGCCCAGGGGGACTCTCATGTACGTACCGGGTCCGGCGGCGCACGGCTGGATCCGGCGACGTGGCGGGGTCCGGCAGGCAGCAAACGGCGGGGCGGCAGGGCGCACAAAAACGGGCAGGGCGGGATTCAGCTGTCTAAAAAAGGGGCAGACACCTAGCGTGAACACTAGATATATATTAAAAAAAAGACAAACGCCTCATTCACTTAAACACACGTCTCACTTAAACACACACGCCTCTCACTTACATACACCTCTCACTTACACACACCTCTCACACACGTGCCTCTCACTTACACACACCTCTCACATACACATGCCTCTCACATACACATGCCTCTCACATACACATGCCTCTCACATACACATGCCTCTCACTTACATACACATGCCTCTCACTTATAGGCCCTACACACATAGCGATTTCACTGCACGATATGAACGATCTTGTTCATTAATGAACGAGATATCGTTCATATCGTGCAGTGTGGAGTCCCCAGCGATGAACGATGCGCGACCCCGCGCTCGTTCATCGCTGGGGCCATGTCGGCTGTGCATGCCGGCCAATATGGACGAGATCGTCCATATTTGCCTGCAAGTCTACGGAGCCGGGTGACGGGGGGAGTGAAGAAACTTCACTCCCCCCGTCACTGCCCCCCCGCCGCTGGGTCGCTCGTCGGCCGTCGGGCACCTCGGCGGCGCATCGCCGAGTGTGTAGGGCCCCTTACATACACATGCCTCTCACACACACACACATGCCTCTCACTTACATACACATGCCTCCCACTTACATACACATGCCTCTCACACACATACACACACACATGCCTCTCACTTACATACACATGCCTCCCACTTACATACACATACATGCCTCTCACACACATGCCACTCTCACACACATCACACACACACATGCCTCTTTTACTTGAATGTACAACTTTCCTTAAAAACACACACACCTCACTTAAAAACAAGCACACACAAAACACAGTACTTCCCCTCAAATACACCTCTCCCCCACCCCCCACACAGTGCCTACCTTTGGCTATCATCCAGAGCATGGAGGAGCAGAGAGTTCTGAGCTTCCCTCGGCTGGCTTACTAAGGGCCCGGGAGGAGCTGTGCTCTGGAGCTCCCCCTAGCTGCAGCCAGTGCCATCTCTCTCTACAAGAGGCAGCTTCCGTGTCATTGACACAGCTCCTCCATCTGCAATAGCAGCGCAGTCCTCAGGCTGCAGGAGACAGTGGAGGAGATGCGCCCCCTTGTGGCCAGGAGCCCGGCGGCAGCCGACTCCACTGCCTCCCACAGTTCCGCCCCTGTGTTGACACTAGAAGGGTTTGGGATTATATGCATTCTAATGAAAATTACAAAGTGAAGATCTCTGCTAAATGAAATACAGTATTAAGCCAGTATGAATTCCACCTAGTATTTACTTAAAGGCCCCAATTCACCTTCTCAGTTTGTAATCAAACAGGTCGCTGAAATGTCACTGCATTGAATCAATCATCCACAGTACTGATGCTAAAATTTCTATTAACTTCAGCAAGTGAAAGAACACAGCAAAGTTCAGTTCTTGCAGTGAGAGCAAAAATTTGGATAAGATATCTTCTGTATTGCAAATTTTTTTTTTTTTCAAAACAATGTTTATTGAAGAAAGGTAAAGATAGATGTACAAAATTCCATGTCTGGATTCATAGTGGAGAGGTACAAATAATAGAAATACGAGGTAGGTCAGGGTCATACAATAATGTCTCGGTATGTGGAAAATACATGCATAATTACATATAGTACATGTAAGAATTTGGTAATAAATGATATCCATAGGATATATTCCACTCCCATTGTCTAGGGTTACCATTTTTCTTAGTGAAATGTGAGATCTGGTATTAAAGAGACATGAAGGTATCTAGTGAAAGTAAAGACTAGTAATAAACCTCAGTATCTGACCATATAGCTCCTTATCAGCTGAGAGACCACTACAGACAAGGAAAAAGAAAACAGAAAATGAAGAGATAATAACCCTTCTTCAAATAATTTTCTATTTTGTAAAGAAGATTGGTTAGGTAGAAATTCGAATTCGTATAGATTGTAGAGGGAAGAGAAATGAGAGGAGAAAGAAAGAAAAAAGAGGGGGTGGGAGATGGAAGGGAAGGGGGGGGGGGTGGACAAGACATGAAAACAGGACAACATACAGCGTCATTCTCTATAGGAAAAATTATACCATAAGGTTGTCAGGTTGGATATATGTCCTGTGGACTGCGATAAGTAGATACTATTTACCGGCTCAACACATTTCAAACTTAGCAAAGTTAATAACATTAATCAATCTGTCTATACAAATACCAAGTGGTGGGTTCGAAGATTTTCTGGATTCTGAGCTGAGTGGCATTATCAAAGCTTCGTATAACAGTTTCCCATTTCCCATAGAATCTAGGGGCCCCTGACTCTATATCCGGTACTAGAGCTTGTCGCTCGTAAAATATGTTGTTTAGCAGAGAGGTTCTCATTTCTGTAATAGATGGAGATTGTCTGTGTAACCAATGGGTGAGGATTAATTTTTTAGCAATAGTAAGGATAACTGTCAGGGCAGGTATAATCTTCTGTTTGTGTGGTCCCAGGTCCCAATCTGAAAAGCAGTAAAATAGACATGCGGTAGGGAGCTTGGTGATTCGAACTGAAAAGATATAATTAACATGGTTTATCAGCTTGTCCCAGAAAGTTCTTATTTTCCTGCAGTCCCAGAAGTTATGATAGTAGGTGGCCTCAGCCATCCCACATTTGAAACATCGACCCGTAGAGGCCAGGGTGAAATAGGAATGCTGTTTCGGGGAGATGTAGGCTCTATTTAGGAATTTGAGGTGCGTTTCCTGCAAAGCTGCGGATTTTAAATATTTAAATGTGGGGGACAGTTTGGACAAAAGTACCGACATAGCCGGGAAATCAGGTATGTCCCGCTGCCAGCGCGAGTGGAGAGCACTTTGCAAGGGTGTTTTCTCTGAGTCTATGAGAATAGAATATAAATTACGCAGCTTATATCCTATGGTCAGATTAAAACGCAGGAGAGGGGTAAGAGGGTCAATGGCCGTATCAAGGGCCATTCCAGGTGGTAACGACCGTGCAAAATGACGGGATTGGAGGTACATATAAAATTGGGAGTTGGGTAGACCATATCTATCTGATAATGCAGAGAAAGAGTAGATCTTACCCCCAGGGTCAAAGATATCTCGAATGCACGAGATGCCCTTCTCTTTCCACGTCAAGTAAGCACGGCCGTCTAAACCAGGAGGAAATTGTGGGTTGCCCCAAAAGGTGGTGTAAGGGGAATTAGAGGAATTCCTGTGCAATCGTTTATTGATAGATTTCCAGGCTTTATATGTGTCATGAAAGAGTATGTTGGATTTTATATGGGAAGGAATCAGTGAGGTAGGTGCATGAAGGAGAGCAGCTGGGGAGAAAGGATGGAAAAGGTGTTCCTCTATGTTGGGGAGAGTATATACAGAGCCACCAGAAAACCAATCCACCATGTATCGATACATAGCTGCATTTGAAAAAGCAGAGATGTCTGGCATCCCAAAACCACCCTCCGGCCTCGGCAGTCGCAAAATATGGCGGGATACCCTAGATTTCTTTTTTGCCCAGATGAATCTTGTAAACAGGGAGTCAAATCGTTAGATATCTGACTTGGAAAGTTGCAAGGGAAGCATCTGGAGGACATAGGATAATTTGGGAAAAATAAAGCTTTTAATAACCACTACCCTACCAGACAATGATAGAGGTAAATCCATCCATCCATTCAATATTTTCTCCGCCGAGGAGTATATCTGGTGGAAATTAGCAGAGTATAGGGCGTCCAGATTAGGGGGAATCATGATGCCTAAGTATTTAAGTGGAGAGCGGCAAATTGTGAATTGTGTCAGCGTGGGGGATAGAAGGTTTGTGGAGTGACCAGGGCCTAGAGGGAGGAGGCGTGACTTGTCATAGTTCACGCGAAATCCAGAGAAAGAGCTAAAATTATCTATAATGTGTTTTATAGCAGGGATCGAAAATTGGGGGTTAGAGATAAATAAAAGCATGTCATCGGCAAATAGACTGAGTTTCACTTCAGTCGACCCAACGACAATACCAGTATATTCTAGAGACATACGCAGTGCAGTGGCTAGGGGCTCTATAGCTATTGCAAATAGAAGGGGTGAAAGGGGCAGCCTTGTCTGGTCCCTCTATGGAGGGGGATGGGAGAGGACATATAATTGTTAGAGAGGATTTGAGAGGAAGAGTCATGATAGAGAAGACGTACTGCATGGATGAAGGCCTCCGGGAACCCAAACCTGTGCATGGTGTCAAAAAGGTGATCCCATGTGACTAGGTCAAAAGCCTTCTCAGCATCAAGGGAGAGAAGGGCATAGGGGTTCTGGTCTCCCGAAGTCTCCAACCACTGCATGACAGTCAGTATCTTACGCACATTCACCGTAGAGTGGCACCCCCAAATGAACCCTGTCTGGTCCTCCTGGATCAGAGAGGGCAAGAGAAGCTTTACCCTGTCTGCCAAGATCTTGGTATATATCTTGTAATCCGTATTCAATAAGGATATAGGTCTATATGAACTGGGAAGTAGGGGGTTTCTCCCTGGTTTATGGAGAATTTTCAGAATCGCAGCATTGAAGTATAGTGGAGGGGGTGTTCCGGACAACAGCAAGTTGAATAGTTCACAAAGGGGTTTGACCAATTGAGGGGCCAGTATTTTATAGTATTCATTGGTTAGACCGTCAGGTCCAGGGGTTTTGTTTGGTTTCAAACAGTGAATTGCATGGAGCACCTCCTCCTCAGTAATGGGGTTCAGTAGGGGTTGGGATGAGGTAGAAGATAGAGAGGGGAGCGTAAGGGAAGACCAGAAAGAGTGTTGTTGTTGGTGATCAATAGAGGGTTCAGAATATAATGAGGAATAAAAAGACTGCAGAACCTCAGACACCTGGCCACAATCATGCACCACAGTGCCGTCAGCCCTAGTTAAAGCATGGATAAGTGTTGGGGGATGTTGACCTTTCAGGAGATTTGAAAGCAATCGACTAGATCGATTGCCGAATTTATGGAATCTACATTGAGACATAAATGTCAGTTTAGATTCGATTTGGGTTAAGAGTTTGTCAAAAAGGGATTTCTGTTCATGGTAGAGTTTTCTTGTAATTTGGGTGGGGGACTGCGTGAACGCTTGGTAGGCGTCAGTAAGTTTAGATTGAGCATCAAGGTACAGAGCTTGTGTGTCTTTCTTATGTTTGGAGGTGAAGGAGATGATAGAGCCTCTTAGTACTGACTTAGACGTCTGCCAGAACAGGAGCGGTGATTCATTCTCTGCAGTTATATTACAATGTGTAAAGTCAGCCCATGATGCCTCCAGCATATTTCTAAATTGAATGGAATTGGTCAGGTGGGATGGGAAGCGCCATTGTCTGACAGGGCCTCTATTGGGGAAGGTGGCGAGAGCCATCCAGCAGACCGCATGATCCGACAAGGACACCGGTTCAATTTCAGAAGTTTGCACCCTGGTAAACATAGAAGCCGAGATGAGCAGATAATCGATTCTCGACAATGTACCATGAGCAGCCGATAAACAAGTGTATTCACGGTCGACTGGATGACAGGCTCGCCACACATCCACCAAGTGCAGCTGTGACATTAGATATGGTAAACCATATTTGGGAGTATAACGGCTAGATCTGGATTTGGTATTCCTATCAAGAGCATTGGATACAGTAGAGTTAAAGTCACCTGCGAGTATCACCTGTTTATGAGAGTGTGGGTGCAGTTTAGCGGCAATGGACAGAAAAAAGGGTTGGGGATCAATATTGGGGGCGTATACATTACACAGTAGAAAACGTGAGTCATCTAGGGTGGCGTCTACAATGAGATATCTGCCTTCAGTATCAGATTGGGAGGAGTGAAGGTCTACTTGGACTGAGCGTCTAATCAAAATGAGTACCCCACGGGCCTTGGCAGTAAATGGGGCGGACGCCAGCACTCTCCAGCCCAGGCAATTGAGCTTGTCAATCTCAGGGGGAAGGAGATGAGACTCCTGGAGGAATGCAACATCTACATGTAGTTTAGATAAGTAAAGTAAGATTTTCTTCCTCTTTATGGGGGAGTGGAAGCCACCTACATTATATGTGCCAATTTTTAAACTGGTCATTATTCTGCTGAAGAAAGGTATGGTTCATGGCAATAAATAAAACCGATAATATCATATCCACAAAATACATTGCTATCATGGACATAGAAAACCAACAGGACAAGACACAGAGAGAAAAGAACAATGGGTAGAAAAAGTGGGGGAAAGTAAAGTAAAGGATCCAGAAAAGAATGGATCAAAAGATTAGCATCAAAAGTGCACTTCAGGTACAAAGATAATCTAAATTGACCTATAGTTCACCAATTGGAGAACCAGATAAGAACTCCAGGCTTGCCCCAGCCCTGGTACTGAGAAACAATAAGCATAGCTTATATATGGCATAAACAAAACATAACTCAGAATAACATGTGGAGAACTTTAGGTGGAAGGCGCCTTAAAAAAAAAGGATCCCATTCAGAATGGGATTAATGCTGAAATGGCACCCGCCATAGTATTTACGTCGGTAATAGAGGCGTCTCCTCCCACCAATAATTTCAAGAACTTCTAGCGATTAACAGCTATAACATAAACAGATATATTAAAGCAATAGAGTAATCGCCAGCAAAGGAGGAGATAACCACGCTAAGGAATTTCATAGCCGTGGTTAGCAGTCAGGAATCGAGTCCGTTGAGGGCTGGCGCAGTGAAGAACGGCCGTTCTCCTCTTCCAGTAGATATGCTTCCGCATCAGCCACGGTGGAGAATTCTGTAAATGAAGATCCTTTGAACAGGCGCAATCGTGCTGGGTATATAAGAGCGAATTTTCTATTTGCTTTGGCTAGGCGGGAACAAAGTGGGGTGAATTCACGTCGTGTCCTGGCCACCTCTGCCGAATAATCTTGGAAGATAAAAATCTTCACATCGTTCCATTGTAAGTTCCGCTTACGACGAGACGCAGACCAGATGGTGTCTTTGTGGATGTAATTTAGACAACGGAAAATAACAGCCCGGGGTCGGGAATCCTGCGTAGGCCTTGCAGGACCAATGCGATGGGCCCTCTCCACAATCATACCCGTGCAGGAATCTTGGATATCAAGCAGATCTGGCAGCGTGTCTTGTATGAAGGAAAGGAGTGCTGGCCCTTTAAGGGCTTCGGGCAGCCCAACAACCCTCAGATTATTTCGACGTGATCTATTCTCGAGATCGTCGACCTTATTAAGAAGCTGGTAATGGGATTTCTGAAGAAAGGCGCACTGTTCCTTTAAATCGGCAACATCATGAAATGTCTCCCCGAGGCGCTGTTCATTAGCCTGCACCCGTTTGGAAAGCTGTTTAAACTGTGATTTGATGTCATGCACTGCCTGTGTGACTTTGGCAGCATGAGATTCCATAATAGGGTTAATGGAGTCTTGAATTGCCTTTACCATGTCAGAGTATGTAATTGGGCCCTCAGCCTGCTCTGTAGTCTTATTAGACTTCTGTGTAGAGGGGGCAGCATGTACAGGGAGAGCTGTGTTCACAGAGGAGTCAGAGGAGGAATGTAACTCACGATCTGTGTGCATTTGCTGCTGCTGCGGCTGTGTATGCTGTCCGGCGGCCATCTTGGAATCCCCTTTCGTTTTTGCAGGACGTTGTTTGAGGGGCTTAGCCGCTTCTGGGGCGGCCAGGAAGCGATCCATCAGGTGCCAGAGGTGTTCCCACAGGCAGGTGAGCGGTCCGGGAGCGGGCTGTAACGCTATGTGCAGCGTGCGGGCTAGCGCGGGCTGGGGCGGCACACGGAGCTTACTCTGCTGCTGCTGCACGCATCGGCGCCGTACCCGGAAGTCCTCTTTATTGCAATTTTAAGATGTTTTGCTATTTGCAACATGGATTATATAGATGAGTACATTTTTTAGAAAACAAATAATCTAAAGTAATATGTTATGGAAGTGCAATTAGTAGTCATCTAATTAACGGCAATTTGAAATAACAGAATTTCCATACTTCATTGATCTGTTCTGTTTAGGCTACAAATTGGAAAATGCGAGTGTCTACCTGAACAGTGGTTTTAAAACTTTTATTCACTTGGTCTTACATTCTTATTAACAGCAACAATCCTGATAGCTTAACCTACACAAAATGACTATGGAACAAATGCCATATTGACACAGGAACATAGAAATTGATGGCAGATAAGAACCACTTGGCCCATCTAGCCTGCCCATGTCAGAGCCGGCCTTAACCAATATGATGCCCTAGGCAAGATTTTGGCTAGTGCCCCCTAGCACCGCAGCTAGTTCTGCAGGAGATGTCTGGCATGAGTCAGCTGGCAGCTCTGCTAACGTCGGGCTCCTTTTGTTTATGAAAATGCATCATATTTGCATTACTATGTGGCTAGGATGCGCAAACAGCTTCTGCTGATTAAAATGATATGCAGCATGCCTATATTCTGTGTGCGACTGCGGCTGTATCTGCATACGAAATGCTACATTACAGTGATTTCCAGAAATACACTGCAATATAGCATATTGTATGCCGATACAGCAGCAGTCACACACAGAATATAGGCATGCCGCATATCATTTTAATCAGCAGAAGCTGCTGGTGCCCCTAAGCATGCCAAATGCCCTAGGCATTTGCCTAGTTTGCCTATGCCAAAGGCCGGCTCTGGCCCATGTACACACACACACACACACACACACACACACACACACACACACACACACACACACTACAGCTATTTTTTGTTGGGAGCCAATTAACCTACTGGTTTAAATAGGATTTTGGTTACCTACCGGTAAATCCTTTTCTCGTAGTCCGTAGAGGATGCTGGGGTCCACATTAGTACCACGGGGTATAGGCGGGTCTACCAGGAGCCATTGGCACTTTAAGAGTTTGAGTGTGTGGGCTGGCTCCTCCCTCTATGCCCCTCCTACCAGACTCCATCTAGAAACTGCCCCAGGAGACGGACATCTTCGAGAGAAGGATGTAACACAGATAGTGGCGAGTTTCATACCAGCTCACACATACAAGACACATCAAGCTAACGTAGCTTGAAATCTCAGCAACCGCTGAAACATGACTGAACCAAGTAACAATGCAGTACTCAACTAAAACGAAGTTGTACTAAACCAAATAACAATAGCAGGAAAACGAAGCGCTGGGCGTGTGCCCAGCATTGTCCATGGACTACGAGAAAAGGATTTACCGGTAGGTAACCAAAATCCTGTTTTCTCTTACGTCCTAGAGGATGCTGGGGTCCACATTAATACCATGGGGATGTACCAAAGCTCCCAGAATGGGAGGGAGAGCGCGGAGGCTCCTGCAGAACTGATTTACTGAACTTCAGATCATCAGAGGCCAAAGTATCGAACTTGTAGAACTTTGCAAACGTGTTGGATCCAGACCAAGTAGATGCTCGGCAGAGTTGTAAAGCCGAGACACCCCGGGCAGCCGCCCAGGAAGAACCTACCTTACAAGTAGAGTGGGCCTAGACAGACGTAGGACACGGCAATCCTGCCGTAGAATAGGCATGCTGGATAGTGAACCTAATCCAGCGAGAGATCATCTGCTTAGAAGCAGGACACCCAATTTTCTTGGGATCATACAGGACAAACAGAGAGTTCGATTTTCTGTGACGAGTAGTCCTCTTCACATAGATTTTCAGAGCCCTTACGACATCCAAGGACTTTGATGAAATTGAGGAGTCAGTAGCCACTGGCACCACAATAGGTTGATTGATATGAAATGCCGACACAACCTTAGCAAGAAACTGCTGACGTGTCCGGAGCTTAGCTCTATCTTCGTGGAAGATCAAGTATGGGCTTTTATATGACAAAGCCCCCAACTCCGACACACGTCTAGCAGAAGCTAGAGCCAGCAAAGTCTTCCACGTAAGAAATTTGACCTCGACCTCCTGTAGAGGCTCAAACCAGTCAGATTGGAGAAACTGCAACACCACATTAAAATCCCATTGTGCCGTAGGCGGTACAAAAGGAGGATGGATGTGCAGAACTCCCTTCAAAAATGTCTGAACCTCAGGGAGGGCAGCCAATTGTTTCTGGAAGAAAATGGACAGGGCCAAAATCTGGACCTTCACAGATCCCAACTTCAGGCCCATAAAAACCAGCTTGTAGGAGGAGTAGAAACCATCCCAGTTAAATCTCCACCGCAGGAAATTTCTTGGACTCACACCCAGATACATATTTTTTCCAAATTCGATGGTAATGTTTAGACGTTACTCCTTTCCTAGCCTTTATCAGGGTAGGAATAACCTTGTTTGGAATGCCCTTCCGAGCTAGTATCAGGCGTTCAACCTCCATGCCGTCAAACATAGCCACAGTAAGTCTTGATAGGCGAACAGCCCCTGCTGCAGCAGGTCCTTCCGAAGAGGAAGAGGACTCGGCTCTTCTTGCAGTAGATCCAGAAGACCCGAGTACCAAGACCTTCTTGGCCAGTCTGGAGCAATGAGGATCACTTGAACCCTTGTTCTCCTTATTAGCTTTAGAACTCTTGGGATGAGTGGAAGTGGAGGAAACACGTACACCGACTGGAACACCCACGGAGTAACTAGGGCATCCACCGCCACTGCTTGCGGGTCCCTCAACCTGAAACAATACCGCCGAAGCTTCTTGTTGAGACGAGAGGCCATCATGTCGATCTGGGGTACACTCCAAAGATCTATTACCTCCTTGAACACCTCCGGATGGAGACCCCACTCCCCTGGATGGAGATCGTGTCTGTTGAGGAAGTCCGCTTTCCAGTTGTCTACTCCCAGAATGAAGATTGCTGACAGCGCCAACGCGTGCTTTTCTGCCCAGAGGATGAATCATGTAACCTCCGCCATTGCAGCTCTGCTCTTCGTTCCGCCCTGTCGGTTTATGTAAGCCACTGTTGTCACATTGTCCGACTGCACTTGAATGGCCCGATTTCTCAGAAGATGGGCCGCTTGGAGAATACCATTGTAGACGGCTCTTAGTTCCAGAATGTTTATCGGCAGGCCAGCTTCCAGACTTGACCATCTTCCTTGAAAGGCAACCCCTTGAGTGACTGCGCCTCAGCGCCTGAAGACTTGCATCTGTGGTTAGAAGGATCCAGTCCTGAATCCCGAACCTGCCATGAGGCAATTGCAGCCACCAGAGCCTTTGGCGACAGACGTATTCTCTGGTGCATGTGTAGATGGTATCCCGACCACTTGTCCAGGATATCAAGTTAGAAGGACCGAGCGTGAAACCTCCCGTATTGTAGAGCCTCGTAAGAGGCCACCAACTTCCCCAGAAGGCAAATGCACTGATGTACTGACATCCGGGCTGGCTTCAGGACATCCCGGACCAGTGTTTGAATCACCAACACCTTTTCCTCTGGGAGAAACACCCTCTGCACCTCCGTGTCGAGGATCATTGCCAGAAAGGACAACCTCCTGGTTGGTTCCAAATGTGATTTTGGAAGATTCGGGATCCAACCATGTTCCCTGAGAAGCTGGGTCGTGAGTACTATGGACCGTAACAGCTTCTCCTTGGACGATGCCTTTATCAGCAGATCATCCAGATACGGAATTATGTCCCCTGTCTGCAGAGGAGAGTCATCATTTCCGCCATCACCTTGGTGAATACCCTCGGCGCTGTGGATAGGCTGAATGGGAGGGCCTGGAACTGAAAGTGACAGTCCAGCAGTGCGAATCGAAGATACGCTTGATATGGCAGCCAAATTGGAATGTGGAGGTACGCATGCTTGATATCCAGGGATACCAGGAATTCCCCCTCCTCTAGACCTGATATCACTGTCCTTAGAGACTCCATTTTGAACTTGAACTCCCTCAGAAAGGGGTTTAGTGATTTTAAGTTCAGAATGGGCCTGACCGAACCATCCGGCTTCGGTACCACGAAAAGGTTTGAATAGTAACCTTTCGTTTTGCATATGAGGTGGTACTGGCACAAGGACCTGTGCCTCCACCAATTTCCGGACGGCCTCTTGCAGGACAGTCCTGTCTACCAGCAGAGCTGGCAAGCCTGATCTGAAGAATCTGTGAAGGGGGAGATTTTGAAATTCCAGCCTGAACCCTTGGGACACAATATCTTGCACCAAGGGGTCCAGGCCGGAGGACACCCAGACATGACTGAAATGTCCGAGTATCGCTCCCACCAGCCCCACCTCCGTGGCGTGCTGTCCACCATCATGCAGAGGACTTTGGTGTACCTGAAGGAGGTTTCTGTTCCTGGGAACCTGCAGGCGCAGGTTTCTTGAACTTGGGCCTACCTCCCCGAAAGAAGGTATTGTGGACGTCTTGGCCTTTCTGGGCTTGGTAGACCGAAAGGGCTGTGATGTAACTGAAGAAAAGGGTTTCTTCGGATCAGGTGAAGCTGAGTGAAGAAACGGTGACTTACCAGCTGTAGCCGTGGATATCCACACATCTAACACTTCCCCAAAGAGAGACTGACCTGTGTAGGGTAAGGTCTCCACAATTCTGGATTACGTGTCGGCAGACCACTGGCGCAACCATGGTCCTCGACGAGCTGATACTGACATGGAGGAAATTCCCGCAGCCATGGAACCCAGGTCTTTCATGGATTCTACCAGAAATCCTGCCGAATCCTGAATGTTACGTAAAAACAATTCAACATAACATTTCTCCATAGTATCCAAGTCCTCAAGTAACGTGCCTGACCACTTTACTATAGCTTTGGAAATCCAAGCACTGGCAATAGTGGGACGTAGTATTGCCCCAGAAGCCGTGTACATGGATTTGAGCGTATTATTAATTTTACAATCAGCCGGCTCTTTCAAGGCGATAAATCCTGGAACAGGTGAAACCATCTTTTTTGAGAGTCTGGATACTGACGCGTCAACAATAGGCGGGTTTTTCCATTTTTTCCCATCCTCTACTGGAACAGGAAACACTACCAGAACCCTCTTGGGTATCTGGAATTTTTTATCCATGTTTTCCCAAGCCTTTTCAAATATAGCATTTAATTTCTTTGATGCAGGGAAGGTTAGTGAGGCTTTCTTATTTTCAGTGACGTAAGCCTCCTCATCCTGCTCGGGTGTTGTATCAGCAATATTCAACACATCTCTAAAAGCCTCAATCATCAACTGCACCCCTTTTGCAAGAGATGCTGCCCCCCGCAACACATCCCCGTCTGCAGTATCAGAATCGGTATCATCCTGCATGACCTGTGCAAGAGCACGTTTATGTGAATATACAGCGGGGAGCCCTGATGTACCAGAACTGGGCCAGACTGCCATAGAGTTCTTTAAAGCCTGAGTTGCAGATTCATTTTGTGCAACTCTGTTAGAAATCTGAGAAATCATAGATTTGATAGAGGATAACCACTCAGGCTCCCTTGCTATATCTGTGCTAAACCAGTGCAATCCAGATTACATGGAATGGGATCATCCTGAGAGGACAAATCCTCTGCAGCATATGACACAGAGTCCCTGGACATTGCTTAATGGAGACCACAGACACTCCACACACACACACACACACACACACACACACACACACACACACACACACACACACACACACACACACACACACACACACACACGAGTACAGACAGAGTTTCACCCCCAAGAATGGCAAGAGAGACACAGAGATTGGAGCCAACCCACACACAGCGCTTTTAATATAAAGGGAGAGCCACTATCAGCGCTGACTGTGCACCTTAATAGGTTACACAGTCATTTTGAAGCCTCCCCCCCCCCCCCCCTTCTACAACCCCCTGGTACCGTGAGAGATAGCTGGAGTAGCTGTGGAGGGACTTGCTCTTCACTGACAGCGTTGTGCAGGCAGGAAAATGGCGCTGAACGCTGCTGGGTCCGCTCTGAGGAGAAGCTCCGCCCCCAAAATGGCGCTGTCTTCCCGCTCTTCATAGGATTATACTGGCCTGAGGATTTATGCTGGCTGAGATCCCGGGACCCCGACAGGCTTGCTGACCAGTGTAGGGTGTAGGCGCTGGCTCAAGGCGCCCCTCACAGCACAGCACTATGTACCGCTGAACCTCCAGAACGCAGTGAATACTGCGCTCCTACCCTGATGCCGCCATCTTCACACCGGCCCCCCGCCACTGATCTTCAGCTCTGTAAGGGGGTGGCAGTATGCTGCTGGGGTAAGCGATCCCCTGTGGCGGGGGAATGATCTATCCCCTCTGGAGCTCAGTGTCCAGTCAGCGGAGATAGTGGCTCAGACCCCGAAGGGCGGACACTACTCTCCCCCCCCCTTAGTCCCACGAAGCAGGGAGGCTGTTGCCAGCAGCCTCCCTGTAAAATAATAAACTCTAAAAATAAACTTTACTAGAGGAACTCTGTAGAGCTCCCCTAGCTGTGACCGGCTCCTCCGGGTACATTTTCTAAACTGAGTCTGGTAGGAGGGGCATAGAGGCAGGAGCCAGCCCACACTCTCAAACTCATAAAGTGCCAATGGCTCCTGGTGGACCCGTGTATATTCCATGGTACTAATGTGGACCCCACCATCCTCTAGGACGTAAGAGAAATGTAATTTAATTTAATTGGAAATCAGTGCTGTGCGAACCATTACACCATTTTTTGTTACATTGCTAGCTATATGAATAGTATAGTAATGCTGCTGGCCAGCATGTAGCTACAGTTGGTACAGGAGATGGGCCTTCGGGTCCAAACCACCTTGGGGCCCATCTCCCTTGCACCCAGCTCATGCCGCTGAATGCTTTTAAGAGAAACTGTGATGCTCCTCTCACCATTCCCTGAGGTCATATCTGTCCAGCTTCAGAGGACGGAGACTGACGGAGGGGACGCCAGCTGAAGACTCACTGTCCGCTAGGTGTGTTTGGTGGGAGACCCCAGAAGGTTCACTCAGCGAGCACATAATGGGACAGTGTGGTGGATAACAAACCTGTTGTGTCAGGGAGGAGAGTGGTAAGCTCCTGCCTGCTAGTATGAACTAAGAGTACTGTAAACTGTGCCAATATAATGTGGCATAATATGAACTATTAAAATGAAAATGAAACAGGGCATTACTATGGGGTATACAATGAACAGCTGTGGAGAGGAGTGTCCCTATCTTCTTAAACCACTTACACATTATTGTGAGGTCATGCCTCTTCTACAATTCCACTAAACGGAACAATCTAACCCAAATAGGAACTATTGGGATTTATACATAAACTGCAGGTCTGTATTTACACACACAACGTGTACATCTAGTTTGTATGGCTTGCTCTTTAGTTGAGAATTCTGTAGGCATAACCTTTGGATTGCCAAGTTGGGTTTGGTATGGAAGGTACAGTATATAGTAACTAGATCGACATTGTCTAGGTCGACCACTATTGGTCGACAGTAACTATGTTGACAAGGTCTCTAGGTCGACAGGGTCTTTAGGTCGACATGGTCTAGGTCGACAGGGCAAAAGGTCGACATGAGTTTTTTATGTTTTTTGTGTGTCGATTTCTAGCTTCGGGCAGATTACCGTTCCAATCGTAGTCCACGTGGATCGGTAAGTGTGAAAAGGTTCAAAAAAAGAAAAAAATTTGTGAAAAACGCATGTCGACCTTTTGACATGCCGACATAGAACATGTCGACCTAGAGACCCTGTCGACCTAGTTACTGTTGACCAATAGTGGTTGACCTAGATAGTGTCGACCTAGTTACTGTCGACCTAGAGACCAGATCCCGTCAAGTTACTGTAGCTACTTCTGCATCTCTTCAGCTAATCTCCTGTTTTCAGTAGAGATGAGCGCCTGAAATTTTTCGGGTTTTGTGTTTTGGTTTTGGGTTCGGTTCCGCGGCCGTGTTTTGGGTTCGAACGCGTTTTGGCAAAACCTCACCGAATTTTTTTTGTCGGATTCGGGTGTGTTTTGGATTCGGGTGTTTTTTTCAAAAAACACTAAAAAACAGCTTAAATCATAGAATTTGGGGGTCATTTTGATCCCAAAGTATTATTAACCTCAAAAACCATAATTTACACTCATTTTCAGTCTATTCTGAATACCTCACACCTCACAATATTATTTTTAGTCCTAAAATTTGCACCGAGGTCGCTGTGTGAGTAAGATAAGCGACCCTAGTGGCCGACACAAACACCGGGCCCATCTAGGAGTGGCACTGCAGTGTCACGCAGGATGTCCCTTCCAAAAAACCCTCCCCAAACAGCACATGACGCAAAGAAAAAAAGAGGCGCAATGAGGTAGCTGACTGTGTGAGTAAGATTAGCGACCCTAGTGGCCGACACAAACACCGGGCCCATCTAGGAGTGGCACTGCAGTGTCACGCAGGATGTCCCTTCCAAAAAACCCTCCCCAATCAGCACATGATGCAAAGAAAAAGAAAAGAAAAAAGAGGTGCAAGATGGAATTGTCCTTGGGCCGTCCCACCCACCCTTATGTTGTATAAACAAAACAGGACATGCACACTTTAACCAACCCATCATTTCAGTGACAGGGTCTGCCACACGACTGTGACTGATATGACGGGTTGGTTTGGACCCCCCCCAAAAAAGAAGCAATTAATCTCTCCTTGCACAAACTGGCTCTACAGAGGCAAGATGTCCACCTCATCTTCACCCTCCGATATATCACCGTGTACATCCCCCTCCTCACAGATTATCAATTCGTCCCCACTGGAATCCACCATCTCAGCTCCCTGTGTACTTTGTGGAGGCAATTGCTGCTGGTCAATGTCTCCGCGGAGGAATTGATTATAATTCATTTTAATGAACATCATCTTCTCCACATTTTCTGGATGTAACCTCGTACGCCGATTGCTGACAAGGTGAGCGGCGGCACTAAACACTCTTTCGGAGTACACACTTGTGGGAGGGCAACTTAGGTAGAATAAAGCCAGTTTGTGCAAGGGCCTCCAAATTGCCTCTTTTTCCTGCCAGTATAAGTACGGACTGTGTGACGTGCCTACTTGGATGCGGTCACTCATATAATCCTCCACCATTCTATCAATGTTGAGAGAATCATATGCAGTGACAGTAGACGACATGTCCGTAATCGTTGTCAGGTCCTTCAGTCCGGACCAGATGTCAGCATCAGCAGTCGCTCCAGACTGCCCTGCATCACCGCCAGCGGGTGGGCTCGGAATTCTGAGCCTTTTCCTCGCACCCCCAGTTGCGGGAGAATGTGAAGGAGGAGATGTTGACAGGTCGCGTTCCGCTTGACTTGACAATTTTGTCACCAGCAGGTCTTTCAACCCCAGCAGACCTGTGTCTGCCGGAAAGAGAGATCCAAGGTAGGCTTTAAATCTAGGATCGAGCACGGTGGCCAAAATGTAGTGCTCTGATTTCAACAGATTGACCACCCGTGAATCCTTGTTAAGCGAATTAAGGGCTGCATCCACAAGTCCCACATGCCTAGCGGAATCGCTCCCTTTTAGCTCCTTCTTCAATGCCTCCAGCTTCTTCTGCAAAAGCCTGATGAGGGGAATGACCTGACTCAGGCTGGCAGTGTCTGAACTGACTTCACGTGTGGCAAGTTCAAAGGGCATCAGAACCTTGCACAACGTTGAAATCATTCTCCACTGCACTTGAGACAGGTGCATTCCACCTCCTATATCGTGCTCAATTGTATAGGCTTGAATGGCCTTTTGCTGCTCCTCCAACCTCTGAAGCATATAGAGGGTTGAATTCCACCTCGTTACCACTTCTTGCTTCAGATGATGGCAGGGCAGGTTCAGTAGTTTTTGGTGGTGCTCCAGTCTTCTGTACGTGGTGCCTGTACGCCGAAAGTGTCCCGCAATTTTTCTGGCCACCGACAGCATCTCTTGCACGCCCCTGTCGTTTTTTAAAAAATTCTGCACCACCAAATTCAAGGTATGTGCAAAACATGGGACGTGCTGGAATTTGCCCATATTTAATGCACACACAATATTGCTGGCGTTGTCCGATGCCACAAATCCACAGGAGAGTCCAATTGGGGTAAGCCATTCCGCGATGATCTTCCTCAGTTGCCGTAAGAGGTTTTCAGCTGTGTGCGTATTCTGGAAAGCGGTGATACAAAGCGTAGCCTGCCTAGGAAAGAGTTGGCGTTTGCGAGATGCTGCTACTGGTGCCGCCGCTGCTGTTCTTGCGGCGGGAGTCCATACATCTACCCAGTGGGCTGTCACAGTCATATAGTCCTGACCCTGCCCTGCTCCACTTGTCCACATGTCCGTGGTTAAGTGGACATTGGGTACAACTGCATTTTTTAGGACACTGGTGAGTCTTTTTCTGACGTCCGTGTACATTCTCGGTATCGCCTGCCTAGAGAAGTGGAACCTAGATGGTATTTGGTAACGGGGGCACACTGCCTCAATAAATTGTCTAGTTCCCTGTGAACTAACGGCGGATACCGGACGCACGTCTAACACCAACATAGTTGTCAAGGCCTCAGTTATCCGCTTTGCAGTAGGATGACTGCTGTGATATTTCATCTTCCTCGCAAAGGACTGTTGAACAGTCAATTGCTTACTGGAAGTAGTACAAGTGGGCTTACGACTTCCCCTCTGGGATGACCATCGACTCCCAGCGGCAACAACAGCAGCGCCAGCAGCAGTAGGCGTTACACGCAAGGATGCATCGGAGGAATCCCAGGCAGGAGAGGACTCGTCAGAATTGCCAGTGACATGGCCTGCAGGACTATTGGCATTCCTGGGGAAGGAGGAAATTGACACTGAGGGAGTTGGTGGGGTGGTTTGCGTGAGCTTGGTTACAAGAGGAAGGGATTTACTGGTCAGTGGACTGCTTCCGCTGTCACCCAAAGTTTTTGAACTTGTCACTGACTTATTATGAATGCGCTGCAGGTGACGTATAAGGGAGGATGTTCCGAGGTGGTTAACGTCCTTACCCCTACTTATTACAGCTTGACAAAGGGAACACACGGCTTGACACCTGTTGTCCGCATTTCTGGTGAAATACCTCCACACCGAAGAGCTGATTTTTTTGGTATTTTCACCTGGCATGTCAACGGCCATATTCCTCCCACGGACAACAGGTGTCTCCCCGGGTGCCTGACTTAAACAAACCACCTCACCATCAGAATCCTCCTGGTCAATTTCCTCCCCAGCGCCAGCAACACCCATATCCTCCTCATCCTGGTGTACTTCAACACTGACATCTTCAATCTGACTATCAGGAACTGGACTGCGGGTGCTCCTTCCAGCACTTGCAGGGGGCGTGCAAATGGTGGAAGGCGCATGCTCTTCACGTCCAGTGTTGGGAAGGTCAGGCATCGCAACCGACACAATTGGACTCTCCTTGTGGATTTGGGATTTCGAAGAATGCACAGTTCTTTGCTGTGCTGCTTTTGCCAGCTTGAGTCTTTTCATTTTTCTAGCGAGAGGCTGAGTGCTTCCATCCTCATGTGAAGCTGAACCACTAGCCATGAACATAGGCCAGGGCCTCAGCCGTTCCTTGCCACTCCGTGTGGTAAATGGCATATTGGCAAGTTTACGCTTCTCCTCCGACAATTTTATTTTAGGTTTTGGAGTCCTTTTTTTTCTGATATTTGGTGTTTTGGATTTGACATGCTCTGTACTATGACATTGGGCATCGGCCTTGGCAGACGACGTTGCTGGCATTTCATCGTCTCGGCCATGACTAGTGGCAGCAGCTTCAGCACGAGGTGGAAGTGGATCTTGATCTTTCCCTAATTTTGGAACCTCAACATTTTTGTTCTCCATATTTTAATAGGCACAACTAAAAGGCACCTCAGGTAAACAATGGAGATGGATACTAGTATACAATTATGGACTGCCTGCCGACTGCAGACACAGAGGTAGCCACAGCCGTGAACTACCGTACTGTACTGTGTCTGCAGCTAATATAGACTGGTTGATAAAGAGAAGATGTCTATGTAACTATGTATGTATAAAGAAGACTGAAAAAAATCCACGGTTAGGTGGTATACAATTATGGACGGACTGCCTGCCGAGTGCAGACACAGAGGTAGCCACAGCCGTGAACTACCGTACTGTACTGTGTCTGCAGCTAATATAGACTGGTTGATAAAGAGAAGATGTCTATGTAACTATGTATGTATAAAGAAGAATGAAAAAAATCCACGGTTAGGTGGTATTACAATTATGGACGGACTGCCTGCCGAGTGCAGAGACACAGAGGTAGCCACAGCCGTGAACTACCGTACTGTGTCTGCTGCGACTGGATGATAAATGATATAAAAAATATATATATATCACTACTGCAGCCGGACAGGTATATATTATATATTATATAATGACGGACCTGCTGGACACTGTCTGTCAGCAGAATGAGTTTTATTTTTATAGAATAAAAAAAAAAAAAACACACAAGTGAAGTCACACGACGAGTGTTTAACTTTTTCAGGCAATCACAATATAAGTATACTACTAACTATACTGGTGGTCAGTGTGGTCAGGTCACTGGTCAGTCACACTGGCAGTGGCACTCCTGCAGCAAAAGTGTGCACTGTTTAATTTTAATATAATATGTACTCCTGGCTCCTGCTATAACCTATAACTGGCACTGCAGTAGTGCTCCCCAGTCTCCCCCACAATTATAAGCTGTGTGAGCTGAGCAGTCAGACAGATATATAATATATATAGATTATGCAGCACACTGGCCTGAGCCTGAGCAGTGCACACAGATATGGTATGTGACTGACTGAGTCACTGTGTGTATCGCTTTTTTCAGGCAGAGAACGGATATATTAAATAAACTGCACTGTGTGTCTGGTGGTCACTCACTATATAATATATTATGTACTCCTGGCTCCTGCTATAACCTATAACTGGCACTGCAGTAGTGCTCCCCAGTCTCCCCCACAATTATAAGCTGTGTGAGCTGAGCAGTCAGACAGATATATATAATATTATATATAGATAATAGATGATGCAGCACACTGGCCTGAGCCTGAGCAGTGCACACAGATATGGTATGTGACTGACTGAGTCACTGTGTGTATCGCTTTTTTCAGGCAGAGAACGGATATATTAAATAAACTGCACTGTGTGTCTGGTGGTCACTCACTATATAATATATTATGTACTCCTGGCTCCTGCTATAACCTATAACTGGCACTGCAGTAGTGCTCCCCAGTCTCCCCCACAATTATAAGCTGTGTGAGCTGAGCAGTCAGACAGATATATATAATATTATATATAGATAATAGATGATGCAGCACACTGGCCTGAGCCTGAGCAGTGCACACAGATATGGTATGTGACTGACTGAGTCACTGTGTGTATCGCTTTTTTCAGGCAGAGAACGGATATATTAAATAAACTGCACTGTGTGTCTGGTGGTCACTCACTATATAATATATTATGTACTCCTGGCTCCTGCTATAACCTATAACTGGCACTGCAGTAGTGCTCCCCAGTCTCCCCCACAATTATAAGCTGTGTGAGCTGAGCAGTCAGACAGATATATATAATATTATATATAGATAATAGATGATGCAGCACACTGGCCTGAGCCTGAGCAGTGCACACAGATATGGTATGTGACTGAGTCACTGTGTGCTGTGTATCGCTTTTTTCAGGCAGAGAACGGATTATAAAGTAAACTGCACTGTCCTCACTAGTAAACTCTCTCCACTCAGTCTCTACACTTCTACAGTAACAGTACTCCTCCTAGTCAGCTCCAGTAAATCTCTCTCAGTCTCTTATAATCTAAATGGAGAGGACGCCAGCCACGTCCTCTCCCTATCAATCTCAATGCACGTGTGAAAATGGCGGCGACGCGCGGCTCCTTATATAGAATCCGAGTCTCGCGATAGAATCCGAGCCTCGCGAGAATCCGACAGCGTCATGATGACGTTCGGGCGCGCTCGGGTTAACCGAGCAAGGCGGGAAGATCCGAGTCGCTCGGACCCGTGAAAAAAAACATGAAGTTCTGGCGGGTTCAGATTCAGAGAAACCGAACCCGCTCATCTCTAGTTTTCAGCCTGCAATACTGTATGCCAGAGGTTCCCAAACTGTGTGCCGTGGCTCCCTGGGGTGCCTTGGATTGGTGGTCCAGGACCAATTCAAATTATTCATGGTCAATATAATCGGCAAAACCAGTGCTGGTGGCTGCCAGTCATAAAATATGTGGCCAAACAGAAGCAAATCTTGTCCCCCAGCACACAACTGACCCTAAGGATGACATATAAACGCGATCTACTTAATGTAATATTTCTTTCTAAATATCTCAATAAGAAATTTGTGGCCTAGGGGTGCCATGAAAAAAATTCTGATATTCTAGGGTGCCGTGATTCAAAAAAGTTTGGAAACCACTGCTGTATGCTAAGGTATACTAATGCATTTTAAGGTATACTAATGTGTCATGGTGCAGGTATTCAGTTACACTTCATCAATCATGTAGGATTATTTGTTTCATGCATTTAATTATAATTGGCACATCTGGGCACTGCCACTAGGAAAGATAACAAAAAAAAATCTAAACATCAGCGAGCTTTAAAAAAAATGCTTTGTATTACTAAATCTTGGTAAATGAATGCAGTAAAAAAAAAAAAATGTAGAAATTTGCATATTTTGTAAATGATTTGATTGTAATACAAATAAACACGACTCATCTCAGATGTTAACATTACGGTAAATGACTGCCACAGTAGTTACAATTGTATTGAGACACCTAATTTGCTGTAGCCCTTTGATGCTAATCAGGATAAATGCACACAAATAATGTTGCTGACCTTGTTTTCCTGTGCAGTTTGAAAATGAAATAATACTGAAATTGGACCATGAAGTAGAAGGAGGACGTGGTGATTGGCAATACATGCAACTGTTTGAAACAATGTAAGATGATATGTATTTTATTCATTTCACTCTACAAAGTCAAAGATAAGTTGTTATTTTTTTCTTCAATGTGATAAGGGGTAGATTTAATAAAACTTTTAAAAATGCAAAGTTGTGGTATTGTCCATAACAACCCGATTCTGCTGTCAATTTGAGGATTCAGTCAAGAACTGATATCTAGGGGTATATTAACTAAAGTGCAGGTTTATAGAAGTTGAGCTGTTGCTCAAAGCAAGCAATCAGATTTTCGCTATTATTCTCTTGGAGGAGCTATATAAATGATAAGTACAATCTGATTGGTTGCTATGGGCAACATCTCAACCCCGCACTTTAGTAAATGTACTCCCTAGAATCTGCTAGGTTGCTATAGACAACACAGCCCCTTTTCATTTTTGAAAGCTTTACTAAATCTAACCCTAAGGTAGTAATTCATTTAGACACAGTAAAACATTTAATAAGCTCTGAAAGCTGTCACTTTCAGGGATTTATTTAACCTGCCTGGAGGAAGGAGAAATAAATCACTGATAACTGACCCATTTCCATGGCTGCAATTTCGAAAACACATGGATCCGTGCAGTGGCGTAAATTCGTCCCAGTTGCCCGGAGGCAAGATAAATATTGGTGCCCCCCTATTTCCTATATTAAGATAAATAAATGTATGTACAGTAAGTGTGCGTGCGTGCGTGCGTGCGTGCGTGCGTGCGTGCGTGCGTGTGTGGAGTGTTCTGAAAAAAATGTATATACTGTATTTATACATTTAATTGTCTTTTATTTTAAATCACACAATTCTTAACAGTCATACCCAGGATTAGAACCCATGACCTGTTACACTGACAGCAGACACTCTACTGATGGAGCTATTTGCTCCTGTATGGGAAGTATGAGAATTCTAACTATATGAAGTTATGTGTAATTGTCAGAGAAGTATCTTCTTCATATAGTTAGAATTCTCATATTTCCTATACAGGAGCAAACAGCTTCATCAGTAAGGTGTCTGCTTCCAGTGTAATAGGTTGTGGTTTCTAATCCTGGGTGTGATACTTGTAAAATGTGTATATTCAGTATAATAAAGAGGGTGTGATTTGTAAGGTGCAGGGACCAGTGAGGAAGTCGGCCACTGAAAAGACAGTGACAGATATCAATTAACTTAATTCAATGGTGTCACAGAATGGGAGGAGAAGTGCCCCCCCTCAGAGCAGGAGCCCGGCGGCAGATTACTCCGTTGCCTCCCAGAGTTCTGCCTCTAGATCCGTGAATTTATATCCCGGACTGTGTGTATTTTCGAGTGAAACCTGGGGCAAAAAACAGGCAGTAATTTAATTACTCCCCCCCCCCAACAAAAAGTAAATTGTGGTAAAATCCTGTTTTTACTTTGTGCAAAATAATATTGCCACCTAATCGTATTCCCCCTAAATCTAAGTTGGGGAAATCCCTTATATTCAAAGTAAGCTGTTGTAGTAAATAAACATGAGGGTCTTGATGCAGAGTGCACACTGTGCTAGTTATTATAGTGTATATTCATCTTCTGTGAATTTAAACTGGACATGCCAAAAACAGTGTGCACGGATGCAGATTTGCATTATTTTGTCCCTTACCCCAGCAGAGCAGGACAAGGCATTCTAACAAAGGCAAAATAAAGGCGCGTTAGCGTAACTGTGCACACATGCAGAATGGGTAAAAGATGCATATTTTCCCCTTGAGAAAACAGTATTACTTGTGGGTCGTCAGGGACAGGCACAAATTGAGACAATGATGACAGTTGTGATGAACTCCATGTGCCACTTTTTGGTACTTTCTTCATCTCTCAAGCTGTTTTTAGTGTATTTCAAATTTGTTTTTCATAAGCAATATCGGAAACAGTTTCTGCTGTACTACAGGGAGGTTTTTGTAGTTTAAGTGATGCCTATTGGTGAAAACATGCCTAGCCTAAACCAGAAACACATATCCTACTGTTGCTGACCAGAATGCATATCAAGCTCCATATGTGGTTAGAAATATTCTACCTTTGTGTACATAATTACCCTCATTTTGCGGTTCAGTCTGTATCGGGCTACATTGTATGCTTACGCCCCCCGCCCCCCACGACACGCATCCACCTTACAACCACTAAAGGAAAACAAGGCAGTTATTATGTTGATGCAATGATCGCTTATGGCTGTGCTCACTCCGCAGCATCATTTTCCCCCACATGCATCCCTTGTGTGCCGCAAATGCCCCCAATGTCTCGCTGACATTCCCCCTCCACCCTTAATGCTGTATTATGTTACATATGATATGTTATACACTGCACTACATCACTACACTACATCCCGTTATATGCTGCACTACTGTACATCACTACACTACATCCCCTTATATGCTGCACTACATTACTGCACTACATCCCTACACTATGGGGGTCATTCCGAGTTGATCGCTAGTTGCCGTTATTCTCTGCATAGCGATCAGTGAAAAAAACGGCTACTCTGCGCATGCGTATGCACCGCAATGCGCACGTGCGCCGTATGGGTACGAAGTCCTTTGTGGCTTTGCACTGGTTCTAGCGACAATTCCAATCACACAGTCGAACACAAGGAGATTGACAGGAAGTGGGAGTTTCTGGGTGGTAACTGACCGTTTTCTGGGAGTGTTTGGAAAAACGCAGGCGTGGCCGGGCGTTTGCTGGGCGGGTATCTGACATTATTACCGTGTCACTCGTCACAGCAATCATCGCACAGAATAAGTAACTACAGGGCTGGTCTTGTTCTGCACAAAATGTGTTTGCTGCCGCGCGGCTGCACAGGCGTTCGCACTTCTGCAAAGCGAAAATACACTCCCCTGTGGGCGGCGACTATGCGTTTGCACGGCTGCTAAAAGTAGCTAGCGAGCGGTCAACTCGGAATGAGGGCCTATATCCCTCTATACGCTACACTACATCACTATTCTACATCCCCTTATATGCTGCATTACATCACTACATTTCGCTATATACTGCACTACATCACTACTCACATTCCCAATTTGTTTCACTACATCCCTACACTACATCCCATTAACCTCTGCACTATATTACTAAACATTAATATCCCCCAATACGCTGCACTACATCACTATACTACATCTCTACACTCATCCACCTAAACACTACATCCCCCAATATGCTGCATTACTTCCCTAGACTACATTCGTTCACTACATCCTATATGCTACACTACATCACTATACTACATCTCCCCGAATATGCTGCAGTACATCACTACACTATATTCCCCAATACACTACACTACATCCCTACACTACATCCCCCTATACACTGCACTACATCACTACACTACATTCCCCACAATATGCTGCCCTATATCACTACACAATGAGGGACATGTACTAAACTGTGATAAAAGTGGAGAAGTGAGCCAGTGGAGAAGTTGCCCATGGCAACCAATCAGCATTGATGTAACATTTATAATTTGCATACTATAAGTTTATAAAGAGCAGCTGAATGGTTGCCATGGGCACTACACTATGAGGGACATGTACTAAACTGTGATAAAAGTGGAGAAGTGAGCCAGTGGAGAAGTTGCCCATGGCAACCAATCAGCATTGATGTAACATTTGTAATTTGCATACTATAAATTTATAAAGAGCAGCTGAATGGTTGCCATGGGCAACTTCTCCACTGGCTCACTTCTCCACTTTTATCACTGCTTAATACATGTTCCCCTATCCCTACACTACATCCCCCTAAATGCTGCACTACATCACTACCCTACATCCCCCACTATGCAGCATTATATCCCTACACTACAGCCTAATAACTGTTATACACTGCACTACACTGCTACCCCCTATATGCTGCACTACATCACTTCACTACATTCCTACACTACAGGTATACCCCCTTTATGCTGCATTACATCACTACACTACATCCCCCTTAATATGCTGCACTACATCACATCACTATAATACATCCACTGTATATGTTGCACTGCATCAGTACACTACATCCCCCCAATACACTGCACTAAATCACTACACTACATCCCCCAATATGCTGCAGGACATTACTACGCTGCATCCCATCAATATGCTGCACTACATCACTAAACTACATCCCCCAATACGCTACACTACATCACTACACTATATTCCCTTATACACTTCACTACATAACTACACAACATCTTCCTCAATATGCTGCACTACATCACTTCACTACATCCCTACGCTACATCTCCCTAAATGCTGCACTATATCACTCCCCTAGATCCCCCAATACAATGCACTACATCAGTACACTATACCCCCCCAATTTGCTGCACTAAATCCCTACACTGCATTCCCCAATAACCTTTACTGCATCACTACACTACATCCCCTCAATATGCTATACTAGATCACATCATAATACATCCACCTATACACTGCACTACATCACTACACTACATCCCCCCAGTGGCGGATCCAGCAGGGGGCGATGAGGGCAATCGCCCCCCGTAACTCAGCGACCCAGACCCGCCCACTTGTTGCTGCGGGCAGCAGAGGTGAGGGAAGTTGAGTGCGACGGCTGGGATCTGGCCGCATTGACAGGGCAACTGAGACGGCGCTGGGCGGGACCACCCAGTGTGCCCCAGCTACCAGCGGCAGCAGCAGCATAACTCCCCAGCCTAGTTCGCTCCTTCGGCTGCGGAGGAGCTGCCGCCACCTTGTCTGGCAGATCAGGAACCGCAAGGACGCACAACAGGTGAGGGGCGGGGAGAGGAGGGGGAGGCGATTGGCTGGTGTCAGAGAGCGGTCGGAGTTCTGTCCTGCGGAGAGACAGGGCAGGAGAGACAGGGGGCCTGTCCCGGCAGATGGAGGAGGAGGAGCGCTGGGTGGACGGGACTCTACTGTATCCTATTGTGTCTGTGTATGTACCGTACATCACTAGTGTCTATGTGCATGGAGTGTTACTAGGGCTTGTGTATGCTGTGTATCACTAGTGTGTGTGTGTGTGTGTGTGTGTGTGTGTGTGTGTGTGTGTGTGTTAGTAGTGTATGTGTGGTGTGTCACTAGTGTATGTGTGTGTGTGTGTGTGTGTGATGGTGTCTGTATGTGCATGGAGTGTTACTAGGGGTTGTGTGTGCTGTGTATCACTACTGTGTGTGTGTTTATTAGTAGTGTATGTATTGTGTATCACTAGTGTGTGTCAGTAGTGTATGTGTGGTGTATCACTAGTGTTTGTGTGTGTTAGTAGTGTATGTATAGTGTATCACTAGTTGTGTGTGTGTGTGTGTGTGTGTGTGTGTGTGTGTGAGATAGTAGTGTATGTATGGTACATAACTAGTGTCTGTATGTGCATGGAGTGTTACTAGGGGTTGTGTGTGCTGTGTATCACGTGTGTGTGTTTATTAGTAGTGTATGTATGGTGTATCACTAGTGTGTGTGTGTCAGTAGTGTATGTATGGTGTATCACTAGTGTGTGTGTGTGTTAGTAGTGTATGTATGGTGTATCGCTAGTGTCTGAGTGTGTCTTAGTAGTGTATGTATTGTGTATCACTACGGCCTAACGGACTGGACTAGAAATGGGAGGAATCCAGATTAATTTTAAAACCGCCCCCAATATAGGAGAAGTCTAGATCCGCCCCTGCATCCCCCCCCCAATACTGTGCCCCACATCACTACACTACATCCCCCAATACCCTGCACTTTAGCAAATCACAACAATACATCCTCCTATATGCTGCACAACGTGTACATCACTACACTACTTTCCCCCAATATACTGCACTACATCACATCACTATAATAAATCCCCCAATATACTGCACTACATCACTTCACTATAATTCATCCTCCTATACGCTGCACTACATCACTACACTATAACCCCCAATATGCTACACTACATCCCTACAGTACATTCCCCTATATGCTGCACTACATCACTACACTATATGTGCCAGATACGCATAATGTCCCCAGTAATGCCAGTTACACATAATCCCCCAGCAGTGGCAGATACACGTAATGCCCCCCGTAATGCCAGTTACACATAATGCCCCCAGCAGTGCCAGATAAACCTAAGGCCCCCAGTAATGCCAGTGACACGTCATGCCCCCAGCAGTGGCAGATACACGTAACACCCTAGTAACGCTGGTTACATGTAATTCCTCAGTAGAGATAAATATTACCAAAAGGTAGATGATCGGGCGCTATGTGGTGCTGTTGCTCTAATGCTGCTGCTAAAACCTTTTGGGGTAGTCACACCCAAAACAGAATTCACAGAAAAAAAATACCAAATAGCAGCGCTAACGTATTAATAATACATATGAAGGATTGTAAGCTTGCGAGCAGGGCCTTCCTACCTCTATGACTGTTATCACCCAGTTTGTAATTGTTATTTCAAATTGTAAAGCGCAGCGGAATTTGCTGCGCTATATAAGAAACTGTTAATAAATAAATAAATAAATAAATAAGGATTGAGTGATAAGAACTTCACATTTAATGAATTACCGAATTACGATGGTTTAATTCGGTAATTCATTAAATGTGAAGTTCTTATCACTCAATCCTTCATATATATTATTAATACATTAGCGCTGCTATTTGGTTTTTTTTTTCCTGTGAATCCCTCAGTAGAGCCAGATACATATAATGCCCCATGTAACACCAATTACATGTAATCCCCAGCAGTGCCAGAGACACGTAATGCTGATAGCAGTGCCAGGTACATGTAATGCCCCCAGCAGTGCCAGATACACGTAATGCCCAAAGTAGTACCAGATACATGTAATGCCCAAAGTAGTGGCATTTACACATAATGCCCCCTGTAGTGCTCACCGCTGGTGGGCTTCTACTTCTGCCACCGCTGTCACTGCTGCTGCTGGGTGTCTGAGGAGAGGGGATTAGAGTGTAACTTGCGCCTCTCCTGCCCTTCCCTCCAGGTCTCTGGCAGGTGGTCCGATCTCCTGACGCAGCTGGGTGTCTGAGTGGAGGAGAGCGCAGCACGCGCCTCTGCTTCCCCTTACTGAAGTCCAGGTCTCTGGTGGGTGGCAGCCATTTGAAATAGCCACACACCCTTACTAGCATGGCATCCTGCGCAGCCACACACCTCGACAGAGGTGATGGAGGGTAATGTGTTACTACAGAGGTGATGGTGGATTGTGCTACTACAGAGGCGATGGGGGATGTGTTAATACAGAGGTAATGGGGGAAAGTGTTGCTACAGAGATGATGGGGGGATGTGTACCTACTGTACAGAGAAGGGAACTACAGGAATGATGGGGGGGTGTTACTACAGACATAATGGAGGGAAATGTGTTACTAAAGAGATGATGGGGGATGTGTTACCACAGAGGCGATAGATGGGAATGTGTTAATACAGAGGTGATAAAAGGTAATGTAATACTACAGAGGTGATGGAGAGGATGTGTTACTACAGGGATGATGGAGAGGAATGTGCTACTACAGAGGTGATGGAGGTAATGTATTACTACAGAGGTGATTTGTTACTACAGAGGTGTTGAAGGGAAATGTGTTACTTCAGAGGTGATGGAGGGATGTGTTACAACAAAGGTGATGGAGGCGAAAGTGTTACTACAGAGATGATGGAGAGGATGTGTTACTTTGAAATTGATGGGGATGTGTTACTACAGAGGTGATAGAGGGTAATGTGATGGTGATGGCGGAGAAGGTGATGGCGGAGAATGTGTTACTACATGAATAACCCTAGTAAACCAGTAAGCAATGTAAGGCATTGGGGCATATGTATTACTCTGGAGAAAGCACAAGGAAGTGATAAGTGAAAGATGATAAACACACCAGCCAATCAGCTCCTAACTGTTAATTTACATATTGGAGCTGATTGGCTGGTGCGTTTATCACCTTACACTTATCACTGGTTTATCACTTCCTTATGACTTCTCCAGGTTAATACATCTGACTGTAAGTGCCGTGGCACCCTAGGGTGCCTCGGGACACACACTTGCCGGGGTGCCCTGGGTTGGTGGTTCAGCACCAATTCATATTATTTATGGATGTCAATAAAATAGGCAAACGAGTGCTTATGTCTATGTCTAACCATCATAAAATATGTGGAGAAACAGAAGCAAATCCTGTCCCCCGCCACATAACTGACACTAAGGGGGATATTCAATTGTTTGAAAAAGTCAATTGGGTGTCTGTTTTTCCCCCTATCTAATAGACAGGAAAAAACAGACACCCAACCGACTTTTCAACATTTGAATTCCCCCACTTTGGTTGACATATAAACACAATTTAATATTTATTTCAAAATTTCTCAGTAAGAAACATTTGGCCTAGGGCGCCATAAAAAAAATTCTGATACTAGGGTGCCGTGACTCAAATTTGAGAACCACTGGCATACACACTGCCCGATCCGTCGTGCGCATTTACACTCGCCCGCCCAGTTCAGCCGTCAATCACTGCCGGCTGCCGCAGCATGTGTGCTTGTGGTCGGATGACTGCCTGTACACACACAATGATGCATCAATATATCTGTATCTGTAGATATATTGGTCATCTTGTGTGCTGCAGGGCCGATGCGATATGTCTGTGAACGATGACGTTCATAGACATATCGTTGGCACACACTGGCCGACGGACCCGCGATATATCAGTCGTTCAATAAAACAGCTGATATATATCTGCCAGTGTGTACCCAGCAGTACTTACAGTACAGTACATTATATCGAGGCCAGCAAACCTGGCACATAGCCAGGCAGCCAGTGACATTGTCATTGTACCATACACTATAAGTAGGCTTTGTGTCCAGTCTCTTATGGAACACTTGTATTTTATTTATTTTTTTGTTCTGTCTATTTTGCTGATAGAGGCCATATTTGTTATTAATAAAACCCAGCAAAAAGGGAAAGAGAAGCTCTGTACCACCCCATGCCATGTGTGCACAGAACTCTGTGATACCCCTTTCACACCACACAAATAACCCGGTATATTGTCAAGTTGATGTGGGTCTAGATGCGGTGTGAAATGGGTATGTTTCGACTTCCTGAGTCACCTGAACCGGTATTTCAAGACGAGAATAAAGCAGGGTTATTCCCGGATTATTACCGGGTCAGGTGCACAGTGTGAACGGGTTGCCGGGTCGATGCGGGACGGCACCTGGAGATGATCTGATCTCCAGGCTCCACCTCTGCATGTCACCGTGCACGTCACCAACCTGGCAATTTGCCGGGTTGGTGCCGCCAGTCTGAAAGGGGTCTCATGCGACCCGCTTTTGCGATGTAAAAACGGTATGAGTCTTGCAGCAGCACCATGTCAGTACGGGGGGAAGGTGGCTGAGCTTTCTTCCTGGCAGAGACCTGACCCCTTTCCACCTCACCTCCCCCCACCCCCCACACAAAAATACAGATTAAAATCATTAGGGATAAAAAGGAGAGTTATGGTAGACTTACCATGGTTAATTCTCTTTCTGCAAGGTACACTGGGTTCCACGGGGAATACATTGGGGGTGTAGAGCGGGATCTTGGATCCAGAGGCACTATCATGCAAAGCTTTGACTGTCCCAGGATACATTGGGGCCTCCTCTATAACCCCGCCTTCAGGCACTGATAGCTTAGTTTTGAGTGGTGCCTGCTCAGTTTCGTTAACCAGTCCAATGCAGGAGCAGGTAAAAGAGAAGGCAGATGTTAGTCACATAGGGGGTAATTCCAAGTTGATCGCAGCAGGAAATTTTTCAGCAGTTGGGCAAAACCATGTGCACTGCAGGGGGGGCAGATGTAACATGTGCAGAGAGAGATAGATTTGGGTGTGGTGAGTTCAATCTGCAATCTCAATTGCAGTGTAAAAATAAAGCAGCCAGTATTTACCCTGCACAGAAACAAAATAACCCACCCAAATCTAACTCTCTCTGCACATGTTATATCTGCCTTCCTGCAGTGCACATGGTTTTGCCCAACTGCTAAAAAATTTCCTGCTGCGATCAACTTGGAATTACCCCCATAGAACCACAATCTCACGACAGGAGAGGGTACCAGCAGCTAATGCCATACAACCCAAAGAAGCTAGGTTCATCAGGGTGGGCGCCCTGTGGAACCCAGTGTACTTCAGTTAACCATGGTAAGCCTACCATAATATTAATTTTCTGTAGCGGGGTACACTGTGTTCCACAGGGAATACATCGGGGATGTCCTAAAGCAGTTCGTCAATGGAGGGGACGCGCCTTAGCGGGTAAGAGAACCCGGCGTCCAAAGGAAGCATCCTGGGAGGCGGAAGTATAAAAGGCATAGAACCTAATGAACGTGTTCACTGAGGACCACGTAGCCGCCTTGCACAATTGCACAATTGTTCTGGGGACGAGACATGGTGGGCCGCCCAAGAAGGTCCAACAGACCGACTAGAAGGGGCTTTAACTGAAGCAGGAGCTGGGACTCCAGCCTGCGCATAGGCTTGTGCAATCACCATTCTAATCCATCCAGCCACGTTTGTGAAAACAAAACAAAACAAAACAAAAAGGGAATCTATCCTCCTGATAGAGTTTCTGGAAGCCCTGATGCTGGGAGCTGGGGCTCTGTCATGCTGAGAGTATAGCGTTAGCATTTTTTATATTCATATATAGATGCTGTATGTAATTTATCGATAGAGTGGGTGGAGTGTATTCGTACCTGAAGTTCAGTCGCGTTCGTTGTCAGTTGAATCCACTCTTCAACGATGTCGAGGCCAGTGACTACTCTTGCCGTCACCTCTATGGTTGAGACAGAAGGACAAGGCGGACCCCGGAAGGATGACCTAAACATAGTATACTCAAGGACCACCGCACAGGGAGACGGTGACAACCATTTATTGAACAGGAAGTTACCAGTCACCGCTGTAGTTATATCTATATATTACTATTCGATCTTGCAATATTCCAGTTACGGCAGAATCTGTAACAGCAATCACAGTTTACACATTCGAAAGGCACAACAATGGTTTGGTCAAACAATCATATAAATTATGTGCAACATCAACCATTAGGATATGATTAACCGCTTTAGGGGGGTAATTCCAAGTTGATCGCAGCAGGATTTTTGATAGCAATTGGGCAAAACCATGTGCACTGCAGGGGAGGCAGATATAACATGTGCAGAAAGAGTTAGATTTGGGTGGGTTATTTTATTTCTGTGCAGGGTAAATACTGGCTGCTTTATTTTTACACTGCAAATTAGATTGCAGATTGAACACACCCCACCCAAATCTAACTCTCTCTGCACATGTTATATCTGCCTCCCCTGCAGTGCACATGGTTTTGCCCAATTGCTAACAAAAATCCTGCTGCGATCAACTTGGAATTACCCCCTAGATGTTTTAAGGAAAGAAATGTCCTGGCAGTCGATTTGGTACACTACCTAAACTGCCCACAGGGTGGCGTTGTACGCCGGACACTAACGTTCAGTTCTTATGCCTTGGTTTGCGTTTGATGCCAGTGTCTGAGTATGAAGGTCTGCACGGTAATAGTGAACTCCTGGGAAGGTAAGTCAACGGACATAAGGTAAGTACTTGTAGGAAGACGTGCAGAATGGGCTAATTACAATGTAACACAGCAACTATAGATAACGGTGCTAACTGTATTTGTATCCACGGGAAGGTAAGTTCATTAGCAGAGCTATTTGCCTTAGTGTTCCTAAGTATATTTGTATCCACGGAAAGGTAAATCAGAGGGAAATTAAAGCCAATCCGGATCAAGTGTCAAACAACATATGCCGTCCCGTAGTACCAGCTAGTGGGGTATAAGTAAGGCACTTGTTTACGCGTAACTCGCGTTCAGTTTTGATGACCCAGTCACATTGGTAAGAATGGGGTTACAACCCTACAGTAGTTCTACACAGATTACAGTCACACGGGCTAACCGCTGGTATGTAAAGGGTTGGCAAGTCTCTGCCTAAGGTGCAGTGGGAAAGGTGTCTCACTCTGTACATATGGGGAAAACACCATTGGGGACTAACCCCACCATGTATCAACTGGCTGGAGTGGGGTGCGTACCTGTACCTTCAGTAGTGGTTGATACTCCTGCTGACTGTGGGTAGCTGTAGTTGCAACTCCTCCTGTTTGCAGGTTGCTGTGAGCCTTCCGTGTCCCCCCCTCTGTGATCCCCTGAAGCGCAGTGGAGCCCGTGTGTGTCCTCTGTGCATCTGCTAGACAGCTCTGGCCCCTCATGCAGCGGTACCTTTAGCTCCGGCGGCTCTAATCCCCATCGCGGGTCCTCCTCCCTGTCATGTGGCTGGCGGTTTCGGGTGCTCTCCCACTATCCTGCCCACGGACTCCAGGCTGGCCCTCCCCAGACACAGCGGTAGCCGGCGGTCCCCTCTGCGGCTAGCCGCTGCTCACGGCACACATGCTCGGCGTGTCCCTCTTACGTGCAGCAGTAGCTCACTGCGTCTCACACTCTCCTTCCTTGTCGGGATGCTCCCCTCAGCGGCTTCCTCTGGACACACACGGTGGCTCTTCTGACGCATGCACCGCGGCTCACTTCCTCTCCTCCTTCTTTGGCGCGCAGCCCTCTACACCAATCTCCGGCTCCCTAGATTCCCGCTCTTGGGAAGTCAACGGCTTGGCTCTTCTGGGTCCCAGTGCCCCACTGCTCAGTTCCCTGAGTCGGGGTGTTACTAGGCAACACAAGGGGAAAAGTTAACCTTTTCATAGCCACAGGAGCTGCAAGTAGGGTTCCTTAGCGCCCAGGAGGGGCACCACAAACACGGGTTCCACACTGTATATCTGTAATGGGCAGGCTATAATGATGTCGCACTATATACACCAATACTGGCACATGTAATCTTACCATTCCATGTACAGCTCCTGGCCAGCATGGGGGAAGAGGACACCAGTAGCCACCAGCAGCTGGTGGCATGGCCTGCTTAGGCATGGCCTGTGTGGGTTGTAGGAGGGGTGACACAGGACCCCGACCCTCTGCTGGCACGCAGTATATATAAAGTAGTTGAGCTGATTATCTGCCTCCTCTTCACCTGCATCATCTGCAGCCCAGCGCCGACACCTCCTCCTCCTGGTCACCGCACTTCTCACCCCACACAGCGTCTCACCCCTTCCTGACGGACTTATTCACTCCCCCCCCCCCCCCCCGCCAGTAAGTGTGCCTTCGCTCTGAGCACTGCAAAATGCCTGGTGGTTCCTGCGTTCTTTTTCTGGTTACTGCTGCTATTTGTTGCAGAGTCCCGGTATGGCAAGTATATGTAGGAGGGAGGTGCACTGTATATAGGGGCACTATATGGAGGGGTATGGAGGTGCAGTGTGTATATAGGGGCAGTACATGGTGGAGGGTGCAGTGTACATAGAGGGTGTGGGTCCTCATCCCTCCAGTGGCCACCGGCGGCATCACAGGGGTGAGAAGCAGCATTAAATTAATTTAACCGTAAGTGGAGATCAAACAAAAGGATATAAAATTCAGTCAATTTGAATATGAAAAGTTGTTATAAAAGGCAACTGCCACACCAAAAACCTACCCCTACCCCACTCTTTCTCTCCCCAGCACCCTCTCTCCATATTCTGCAAGTGTGAAACAGTCAGATCAATATTTTTAATTAGCAGCAGGCTATAGCATATCCCTGCGTGATCACTTTCCTTTCCATTTGGTCGATGTGGCGGCCTCTAGTGGCCACCGGTATACATAACAGAGGTGAGGAGCAGTTAGCCTTTTATTATATAGGATGGGAGCCACAGTTGCTGTTGGGAATACGGGTGATACTTAATATTTGTGGATTTACCACAAATATTATTTAATAACTATGTTTCAATCTATCTTCGAAGTATCTATGAACAGATCAGATTGGCAATTATTACATGATTGAATTGATAAGCTGTGAGTGGACATGATCAACATTTATAAATATTTAAGGGGACAATACACAGAGCTTTCGGGTGATCTGTTTTTGTTAAGACCAGCACAGAAAACACATGGACACCCACTTAGGTTAGAGGAGAGGAGATGGGAGAGGCAGAAGGGTTTTTTTCACAGTAAGGACAGTACGAGTTTGGAATTCCCTGCCTGAGAAAGTAGTAGTGGTAGACTCTGTCTTTACTTTTAAGAATGGCCTAGTTAAATTATAATGGATACGGATATACAGGGTTATGGTGGATCGATCACGTACCATAGTTATAATAAAATGAGGGAATACAGCACAACGGCTGACTTTATCAACAGATAAAATTAATCCTGAAAATAATACAGAGTAGGAGAACACAAATAGGTTGAACTCGATGGACGGATGTCTTTTTTCAACCTCACAAAATATGTAACTATGTAAGTGTGGGGTGGAAATTCACAATATGATGGCACATACCTGAGTAAACAGAGATCAAGTGAAAGCAAGCGGTTCTGCTCACTCATCTTGGCAAAATATAAAAAAAAATTGTTCATGGCTATATGCAGTCAGATTATGGTACACAGTCTAGTATAGATTGTTATTTAAGTGCCAGCAAAAGCTGAAGAAACAGAGTAGTGTTTGTATGTGACAGATTATGTATTTGAGAAACAAAATGAAAAAACACATATGTGATGTATCATTCATGAACTGTAAAGTTTAAATATCTCTGCTGTTAAAATATGTTCATTTGCTCATTTGGCATCCTTTGTCATTTTCCCTCAGATTGCTTGATTATGCTGCAACCCATCCTTATATCTCTAAAGCAGTGGAGAGCTTTGTGGCTCTGATAAAAGGCCTTTTAGTGAGGTTATTGGATTACAGAGCGGTGGTGACTGATGAAAGCAAAGGCAACCGTATGAGCTGCACAGTCAACTTGTTGGTGAGTGGTATTATTCTGTGTGCAAGCATGGAAGCTCTTATGAATAAACATGTCCTGTACAATATGTAAGTGAAACTTCAACTGTGTAATGTTGTTTTTTCAAGGCTGAAAGAGAAAGTGATAACGGATTGTTCTAGTATAATTGCATTAGGGCTTTCACTCTGCTTACCAGAACAGCCTGTCCTGCACTGATGAGACCATATGGGTCAGTCGACATGTGAATTCTCTGTGTCACTGTCATATTCTGAAGCCCAATAAATAAGGGATTGCCTCAGAGAGCTGCCATGTAAATGTCACTCTCCAGAAGTCCATTCTCTTTCTGAAATTATTAGTTCCGCTTTTACATACGCCAGCAGCAACCTGTTTATGCCAATTGTCTTGTCTGTCTTCATGTGGAAGGCTGCTCCAACCACTATTTTTCTGTCTACAGTCACAGATGTCATCATAAATATCGTGACCAGTGGTAAATTTACCTAGGGGCCAATACAATGTAGAAAGTATAAGTTTAATAAACACACTTGCACAATCACACACTTACTTACAATCCCTGTAGCCATTCATTCCCTCTTCTCCAAGTAGCATCCAGGTAACCTGTAAAAAAAAAAGCCATACTCACCTATTCCTAGCGTAGATCAGGTCCACCTCAGTCCATGTAGACATCCCAGGGGTTAAAAAAAAATAATAAAGCGCAAACCTGAACCAGATGAACATGTGGAAGTATTTGTGTGACCACATACACTTTCACTATGTGACTGAGAATGACCCAAGTGACTTCTGTCATTCACAGACCCACCAGCCAGTTAGACATCTCATCTGTAAAAGTTGCACGGTGATTTGCTGTGAGCGACTGCACTGTTAACCAAACCTACCCCCACAGACTTCAGTGGTGGTAAAGCGCCATTGAAGTCTATGGTGAGAACCGCTACATTGTATACTATGATGTTAACCACAAGGTTCACCTCTATTACTCTTGTGGTTAGAAATGTAAACCACAAGGTTAACAGAGGTGGACCTTGTGAATGAAACATAAAATTGTGTTTTTCTCTTTTACATTGTATTAATATCAACTCTTCCTTTTATACAGAGGTGCTACTTTGATTTTCCAAAAGCACTTTCACATACAGTACAGTATATGTATATGCACCAATGAATACTCAAGCCCAGCCAACAGTAAAGTACAGTAGCTTAAGCATTATCAGTGGCTGTTAAGATATCTGCCAAGATTATACCAACAACAAAAAGCTTTTGATAAGAGTGGTCACTACACGTTACATAAAGAATGTTTGAGGAGACAGAGAAAGTGTACATTGGTCTGTACTAGTCATTTCATTGTATAACAGAAGGAAGGTTTTTCACATACACTGATTTTCTACAACTTGATGATTTATCCTATCACTAGCTGAATACCCATGCTGCGCTATGGAATTGAAAGAATAATGCCAATATTTATCATGCCGCACCTCTGGGCTTCCCCAGATTGATGCTGTCAAAATACTGGTGCTGAGTATAATAATCCACCTACTACTCTGCCCCATCCCGCCTCTGATGCTGCCCTGCTCAGTGCTGTAAATGCTGGGATGACAGGCCGCCCGCTGTATGCGAAATATGTTAGGTTTGCAGGCTGACTGTATGTCAAAGGGCCCTAGTTCGCCTTGCTTATCTTCAAAACTAAAGTATGCCTCTGCCCCACATGTGTGTGCATCTGTCCTTACCCGTAGGTGCCTATACTCCTACCCGTATGCCTATGCCCCTACCCATGTGTGCCTCTGTCCCTACCCGTGTGTGCCTCTATCCTTACCTGTGGGTGACTCTGTCCCTACCCATGTGTGCCTCTGCCCCTACCCATGGGTGCCTCTGCCACTACCCATGTGTGCCTCTATCCTTACCCGTAGGTGCCTATACTCCTACCCGTATGCCTATGCCCCTACCCATGTGTGCCTCTGCCCCTACCCGTGTGTGTCTCTATCCTTACCTGTGGGTGACTCTGTCCCTACCCATGTGTGCCTCTTCCCCTACCCATGGGTGCCTCTGCCACTACCCATGTGTGCCTCTATCCTTACCTGTGGGTGCCTTTGCCCCTACCCTCTGCCCCTACCCGGGTGTGCCTCTGCCTCTACCTGTGGGTGCCTCTGCCCCTACCCTTGTGTCCCTCTATCCTTACCTGTGGGTTCCTCTGCCCCTACCCATGTGTGCCTCTGCCCCTACACGTGGGTACCACTGCCCTTACACGTGGGTGCCTCTGCCCCTACCCGTGGGTGCCTCTGCCCTTACACATGGGTGCCTCTGCCACTACCCATGTGTGCCTCTGTGTAAATAGCTCCAGGCATTCCAGAGTTATGCCAAAAACAATGGATTTTTACATGTCACCCCACCCCCACCCCCAGGGATGCTAGGGTAGTCTTAACCCCACAGTATTTTTTTCCAGATTGTAAGTCATATATGTACCAAGTTTGGTGTAAATTGCTCCAGGCATTCCAGAGTTATGCCCGAAAACTTAGCATTTTTACATGTCAACCCTTCCCACCCCCACCCCTAGGGGTGCTAGGGGTGTCTTACCCCCACAGTATTGCTTTCCAGATTGTAAGTCATATGTGTGCCAAGTTTGATGTAAATTGCTCCATGTATTCCAGAGTTATGCTGGAACACACACACACACACACACACACACACACACACACACACACACACATTTATATATATTATATATATATTACTTAACTGCATGAAATCAAGCTGTTTGCACAAATAGTACTCGCCATATGTACTATGCTGCAAGACTGAGGCAAAGTCTACAACTTTCTGGTGATGTGTGATAAGTTATGAAGCTACACATCATTGATGTTCCAGCGTGTTTGCTGGAAATACTTAAATAAATTAAAGTAAAAGGATTTTCTCCTCACCAGCGCTAGCGTTTCTGTCTAGGTTGGTATTGGGAAACCAGGGGGACAATGAGCATGGGATCCTCTCAATTTTTTTTTATTACTTTCACTAGGCTAGACAGTTAGGGTTTATGGAGCCATATAGGGGTTCCCCTACTATGATTACACCATTCCAAGGCCAGTTGGCACCAGAACTGGGTAACCCAGGGAAGTGGTACACTCAAAAAATTATTTGGGCCTGGCTACTCGGTACAAATTGCCCAAATGCCAATAGCACTAGGGATCTTTGGGCATGGAGGTAATGAGTAAATAAAAGTATAAATAATATAGTACTTTACACATGGACTACTGGTTTCAGCTACCAGTGCATTATGACAACTGGAGAACCACAAGTGCCACCATGTCTGGGAATCAAGGGCCCACTGGCACCAGTAGTCTGCCTGTAAACAAATATATACATAAAGACAGTGTACATTGTAGTATAAAGTCCTTAAAAAATGCGCCAGAAACACTCCAGAAATCCAAGGCCACCTCCACTCTTCTTTCCTTATGTCTCTTTCCCTCAGATGGATTATCAAATCCATTGATCTCATTTGTTAACTAATTACCACCTCAATCAGACCCCATTATGTTTCTGCTCTGGCTTCACAAATCCCATGCTCTCATGATGTGTTTTACAGTCTAAGATTTTGCTTTCCTTTACTGTGTTAAGGAGATCGTAGTAACATTAAAAAAATGTATTACTCGTACAGACTGTACAGGATTGGCAGGCTCTGTGGCTGGCATACAAAATTTTGACCAAATGAAGATGGAAATTAATTTCCTTTAACTGACAGTTGTTCTGCATTAGAGCGGTGTCACCACTGTTGGAACTACCAACACTACTGGGAGTGCAGCCAACTGCAGACTCAGAATAGCAAAGTGTAAAGGAGTAAATTTGCATCTTGGCTAATCATGTCCAGATTCATAGGGTGCAAATGTATTTGTCTGTTATTTTTGCATGAATTAAAAATAAATAAGGATCATATGGCCCAAAGGTATTAAGCCTTAAAAAGTGATAAAGTGGATATAGATAAAGAGTGATGAAGCACTAGCCAACACATCTTGTAACACGGCAGTTAGGAAGCTGATTGGTTGGTACTTTATCACTCTTTCGAGTTGATCGCTCGCTAGCTGCTTTTAGCAGCAGTGCAAACGCTAAGCCGCCGCCCTCTGGGAGTGTATCTTAGCTTAGCAGAAGTGCGAACGAAAGGATCGCAGAACTGCTCCAAAAAAAGATTGTGCAGTTTCTGAGCAGCTCGAAACTTACTCCTAGCTAGCGATCACTTCAGACTGTTTAGTTCCTGTTTTGGCGTCACAAACACGCCCTGCGTTCGGCCAGCCACTCCCCCGTTTCCCCAGCCACTCCTGCGTTTTTATCGGGCACACCTGCGTTTTTACACACACTCCCCGAAAACGGACAGTTTCTGCCCAGAAACACCCACTTCCTGTCAATCACTCACCGATCAGCAGTGCGACTGAAAAGCGTCGCTAGACCTTGTGTGAAACTACATAGTTTTGTGTGAAAGTACGACGCACGTGCGCAGTGCGCACCATACCACTTTATCACATTTTAAGGCTTAATACGTTTGGGCAGAGGAGGATTGAGATGGAAAACCAGCACAGGAAATTTATGGAAGCAGCCCTAATGGGGGTGGGGTCTGTTGTGTGGTTGAGGGGGCGGGATCCTCCTGATAGGGACTGATTCTGAGTTAGGTGCAGTTGCGGCCTTCCTTGCATCTTTTGCTGCAGTTGCATCTGTGACTTTATGCTAATGTCGCTACAATGCCCTTCCCTGGTGTACATCTCGGTATCCAAATTTGCAAGAACAGAGATGCCCACTTTCAGTGCCTCCAGATGCTGCAGTCATGCTTTGTGCATCTTTAGACGCCACCATCAGTTGCACCATTGTAACTTTCACCAGTTAGGTGCAGATCATTTGTCTGTGTATGGCCTCCAATGTGAGCACTTCAATGTCTCTATATGTCACCACTTTTAGCAACACGCCCAGGGCATCAGAACGTTTTTCAGTTGGGGGGGGGGGGCAAGATAAAATCTCAGTTTGGCGCCCCTAATTACTGGCCACCTTAGACGGGTCATTAGTACCTGTACGGAACTCTATGGAGCAGCTGGGAGTGAGTGGCCCCTTATATACATGTCTGGTAGAACTGCCTTACATACAATGTGCCTGCTAAATCCCCTTATATACATTATGTCTGGTAGAGCTTCTTCCACACATTATGTCTGACAGAGCCCATTATATACATTGTAGAGCACCTCCTCCTCATTCATCTCTCCTCTCCTTCTCATTCCTGTGCTCCACTTCCCTACCCCACAGTCAGTATATACACAGGGTGACAGAGGGACATACACAGGGTGACAGCAGCACATGTATACAGGGAGACAGAGGGACATACACATGGGGACCGAGGGATATACACACTACACAGGGTGACAGCAGCACGTATATAGAGGGAGACAGAGGGACATACACAGGGTGACAGAGGGACATACATAGGGAAACAGAGGGACATACACACAGGGTGACAGCAGCACGTATATACAGGATGACAGCAGCACGTAAATACAGGGGGACAGATGGATATACACAGGGGGACAAAGAGATATACACAGGGGGACAGAGGGACATACACATGGGGACCGAGGGATATACACAGGGTGACAGCAGCACGTATATAGAGGGAGACAGAGGGACATACACAGGGTGACAGAGGGACATACATAGGGAAACAGAGGGACATACACACAGGGTGACAGCAGCACGTATATACAGGATGACAGCAGCACGTAAATACAGGGGGACAGATGGATATACACAGGGGGACAAAGAGATATACACAGGGGGACAGAGGGACATACACAGGGGGACAGAGGGACATACACAGGGGGATAGAGGGACATACACAGGGGGACAAACTGATTGTCTGCTGGAAAGCACAAGGAAAGGCAGCCAATCACACTCCTAGCAGCTGAAGCTGTCACTCAGCACCACGTATACATCGCAAGCGAGGAATGCATATATACGGTATGCTCAGTTTCTAAATGAGTGGCAGCTCCAGTGGTGCAAGTAGAAAAAAATCCCTTAGTGGTACTCTGTGCGAGTGTGGCCACATACCACACGGGGCATGGCCAATGAAAATGGGGGGGTGGGGGCGTGATACACATATGGGGGGCCATAGTGCAGTTCCAAATACACATATGCTGCCCCCAGTAGTGCAGTTCCAGATACACATATGCTCCCACTGTGCCAGATACACATATGTCCCCACAATGCCAGATACACATAACTGCCTCCACAGTGCCAAATACATATATTCCTCCACAGTGCCAAGTACACATATGCCCCCACAGTGCGAGGTACACATATGCCCCCACAGTGCCAGATATGCCCCCAGTGCCAGATACACATATGCGCCACACCATAATCTGTAAATGAATATGCAGGAGAGGTAGAATGTAGAAAGAGATTTGGAAAACAGACGTTTTGAAAAAAGTTAGTTTGGTTTTCAAAAGTGATGGATTTACAAATATGGGATACTGAATAGAGGATAGTGCTGGCAGCATGGCTGGGCAGCTGGGGATATACAGTGTAGGCAGTAGATATAAACTACTGGCTTTGTTGGCAATGTGTGTTTGAATGGATATGATGGATTCAGACTACTACAATAAACTTGTTCTGTAGTCAGACATCTGTAAACCAGAAGGAAGGGAACAAGAGCAGATTGATCTTTGGCCTCTCCAGGAGTTTTTGAAATTTGGCTGTTAAATTATAGGGCCACTGAAAGTATTTCTTCTCCAAAAAACACACACCCTTTTTTGTTTTACGTTTGTAATTTTGAGGGGGAAGGTGTATAATGGCAACACTGCACTTATCGAGGCCAGACCCGATATTGATTTGTCTCCTGGCGCTTGGCCTCTCCCCATGGACTAGCCACCTTACTACTGAGCCGTGCCTATGTTTTTCCTTACCTTCCTCATCCCTTTCCCCTTGTGCTGCTCCATCCTCTCTTCTCCTCCCATCCTCCCTCAGTTCACACCGTGACCGATGCTGCGGCGGGCCGGTGGCTTTGGCGAGTCCTGCGCTGTCATGGGGAGGCGGAGGCTACAACTTTATCCTTGTGCTGCGGCTGGGACTTAAATTCGGTGGACGCGGCGAGGCATAACTTTTGAATAAAAAAAACCTCCTAAACAACAGCGGGGCGGAGTGGTACGGCGTACCAACACACTAGCACCACTGGTCAGCTCTGAAAGGCTTCCATTAATCTGCCTGCCTGTGCGGCTATGAGTGACAGTGGAATGGTTCACACTGCCGGCGCCACTTCCAGACAGTGTGTAACAGCGACAGCTAGACACTGACCGCTGCTATCATTGTACACTAGTGGCGGCGGCTGCAGGCTCAGAATCAGGTGGGCAATCGCGGGTCCATGTGGATGTCGCCTCTCTTATGTTTGGGGGGAGCGGAGCTGCCCCCTTGCCCCCCCCCCCCATTCTGATGCCCCTGAACACGCCCAACTACTTTATATCTTCATCTATAAGCCAACCCCCTATAACCGCATAGGAATGCAAGCGCAGATCAGAAAAATTGAACAAGAAAAAAATAAAACACAGCTGTGTGGACATACAGTAGCTTTTGGTATTACAATTTGTTTCAAATTTCCAGTGCTGTTTGAAAGGCCCAGTAACAACAAGAGGTTTTATAGTTCTTGGCTCTTATAGGCCCTACACACTGGCCGATTTTCAGAAAGAGATGAACGATCTCGTTCATAAATGAACGAGAACTCGTTCATATCTTTCAGTGTGGAGACTCCAGCGATGAACGATGCGCGTCCCCGCGCTCGTTCATCGCTGGTCTCCCGTCGGCTGTGCATGCAGGCCAATATGGACGATCTCGTCCATATTTGCCGGCACTTCAATGCAGCCGCGTGACGGGGGGAGTGAAGAAACTTCACTCCCCCCGTCACTGCCCCCCCGCCGCCGGGTCGCTCGTCGGCCGTATCGGCCGTCGGGCACCTCGGCGGCGCATCGGGAAATGAGTAGGGCCCATAACACCTATATATTTATTTATTTATTTATTAACATTTATGTAGTGCTAGCATATTCCATTGTACTTTCTTTCAAAGTCAGACAGGGGTGGATTGGAAGTTGAAAGCGGCCCTAGAAACATTTGTAGAAGTGGGCTAACATGGACAGCACTAGAGGTATGCCGTGTAACCATGGCAGCAGCACCACCACTCACATGTCAATAATCAAAACACGTCCTGCATGCACATCGGCCTGCCGGGGATCTTCCCAGTGAGCCCTATGGACAATCCGCCCCTGCATTTGGCCCATAATAGTGTGCAATTAGAGTAGAATATTTGATACTAAAATATTTGTTAATCCTGTATTTTTTCTCTCTTAGAATTTTTACAAAGACATTAATCGGGAAGCAATGTATATCAGGTAACAATACTTTATTGTATTTAGTACAGATGAATAATGAAATAGTGTTATTTATTTAATTTTTTTATTATTGTTGAGTTGTTAGTTTATAGCTGCCAACTAATTATATGAGGTGTCCAGTACATAATATTAACATAATCGTTTCAATTTAAATTAGTTTTAACCGAAAAGCAAGCTACAATATTTTCTACAATCTGTAAACTTACAGATGATTTAATAAACAAAATTTCTCCAATATCCATCTTGCGGACATGGAGGATCATTCAGGTGCGGTTTTTCTTGCTGCTGCCAGTGCTATCTTTTGACATATGCAATTGTGATTATATGCTAATATGGGCAGAAGCTAACCTAAGCATAGGAATGCCCGCTGCTATCACATTATTTCCACCTGACAGCGTATAATTGCTGATACATCAGTACCATCATTGCAAATCGGGTCATGTCAGAGAGTCTTGAGTGCCTCTGAAGACACGCAGAGTGAGCTGTAAGACTGCAACTGTTGATTTATGCATGCCCACAAAATGGCGGCCATGACATGCCTGTGTTTACATGACCACTCCCTGTTCCCACCCCCAAATGCTGTCTTCTTGTCACTCACTTTGCAACTCATTCCTTGATTGTTGGTAGCTGTATGGACACACAAGACAGTATATAGATGGATGGATCACCTGGCTGAAGGATTGAAGATCAAGTTTCAGCATAGCTATAGCAGCCAGGTGTAGACTGTGACTACACTCCCTTTAGGCACTTTTACAGGTTTTATTTAATCCTATATTAGATAACATTATTTCAGACACCACAGGAGGCAGGAGCACCTTTGTACTAGTTAATCCATTTTGGCCATCTGGTCACTGATCTTGTTCCTTTTGAAATTCAATTGTACAAGAGAAGCTCCAATCAAGAACTTTGCTGTTGTACATCTAGAAGGTAACCAGTGGGGCAAACATTGTGGATAGGGTTTCAGAAACCAAAATGTAAACATTCTACTTAATGGGGCCTCTATCCGCTCAGACTTCTCTTTGGTTGTGGGGTATCTATTCTTCTTTAAGACTGAGTGGATGTCTCCCACATCAGATTAATGGAGGGGAGAGACAGATGTAGCCATGCTTAGTTTTGACGCCTAGCGTCTTATTCGCGGCAAAGCTTGTGCAGCTAGTGTTCCTGCGACTAGGACACGCACGTGTGTATGCACGTGCATGGCTATAGGAATGAATGGGCAGAGTATCTACTGTAGTCACAGCTAGGCATACTAAGTCTCACCCGTGGCTCGGCAAAGCATGTGTGCCCGTGCAACCATGCTGCTAGTAAAATGGCTACGTCTGCACCATCAGGTGGGATTATATTCCCAAGCTCCTGGAATCTCCATTCCAAATGTTTCTTTGCCACTCCAGATCTTCAGAATGGCACAAGGCATCAATCATTTCTGTGTGCTATTCATTTGCCACTCCAGATCTTCAGAATTGCATAATGTGTCAAACCCTTCTGTGTGCCATTCAATCCTTACTTTCTTCCTGAGTAATTACCCAAAGAAACAGGAAGAGAAGGGGTTACAATCCTGGCTCTTTTTAGTTAAAAAATCAGGTCTATACATTTTTCCCACTCAGTCTTCACTCGAAAGTGACAAGGATAAAAATGCAGTCTCTATGCTCAATCAAAATTATTATGGAAAGTGGAACATTTCTAGCATCATTAGACATGAAAGATGCATACTTTCATGTCCAAAGCTGGGAGAGGCATCATTGCCTTCACAGATTTGCAGTATACATTGTACACTTGTAGTTTCAAGCTTTGGGCCCACTGCAGCCCCCTGAGTATTCAGAAATAATGCTGGTAATGGTGGCGCGAATTCTAGAAGAGGTAATATCACTCATCCCTTATCTTGATGACCGCCTGACAAAATTCAGTTTTGATACTCATCTCAAATCACACCTGTACATGGTGGTGGAGGCTCTGCAGAGGCATGATTGGACTTTCAACTTTCCCAAGTCCAACCCAATTCCATCACAACAATTAATATTTCAAAGCCTCTTATTCAACATCAGTGGTCAAAGTTTTTCTCATTGAAGAGAAAATATCATCAATAAGGAGGCAAGTCTCTCTTCTATTGTCCCTGGACAGAGATTCAATTCACCAATGAAATCCAAAATCTATTAGGAAATATGGTCTTGCATGGAATCAGTTCTATTTACCCAATTTTATTCCAGGACTCTTCAGTGTTGGCTGTTCAAAAGATGGAATCATGTGACTCCTAGGATGGATGTCCAAATTTTCTCCTGCAATCAGACAATCATTTTGGTGGTTACACCACAACAATTTGTGTCAGGGACATCAATAGCCAAGTAGACTGTAGTGACAATAGCCAAGTTGACTGATGACAGTCTACAAAAATTGGGAGCAGTAACAATCCACTTTCATCTTCAGGACTTCTGGTCTGCTGCCAACACAAACCCGCCAATAAACATTCTAGAGCTAAATGATCTTCTTCAAGCTCAGCCATTTCTTTGCTGAAACCCTCTGTACATACAATCAAATAATGTCATGGTCATGAAATACTTCAATCACCAAGGCAGAACACAAAGTCACATGGTTATGGCAGAAATGGGCAACATTTTTCACAGGCTAGTATGTGTTGGCAATCTCATTGATTTTTATTCCAGATGTTGAAAACCAAGAGGATGACAATCTAAATGACCACATACATACTAAGTGAATGCACTTAGGGAATGGACTGTCCACCTTGATGTGTTTCTACAACTGGTAGAGTGGTGGGGTCAGTTAGAGATGGATGTGATGGCCTCTAGATTGAATCATAAACTCACCCTTTTAGGGGCCAGAGCACTGAATACTCATGTGATTCTAATAGATGCACTTTTGTCCTTCAGTGCCCTTGATTCTCATATCCAGAAGAAGTTCAAAGCAGTCATTCTGGTGGCGCAGAATAAGACTCCTCAACATCCTTAGTCTGCTGGCAGAACCTCCATGATCACTTCCAGCCTTGATAGATCTCCTAAACCAAGGACCATTTTTACATCAGAATTTAGCTCGGTGGGATTTAACATTATGCCAGTTGAATCCATGATACTTCAAGCTAAAGGATTGTCATTCAAACTATGCTTAGCACTAGGAAGCCTATGTCTTCTATAAACTATCACAGTGTGCTAATTAGTGTACAGCATACCCGTATATCACAGAAACATTACTTATTCTTAATGTGCTAAGACTTCAGTATTTCTTTTTACAGATTCTTTATTATTGATGCAGGATAGATTACAGATTATATTTTATAGAATAAATTATAGATTTCGATTTTTCTTATGATCCGTGCACACACATTTATTTGAAATATGAGCATATGATATATTTGGGTCCAGTATAACTCTCAGTGAATGTATTGGTCACCAGTGAGAGCGTTTTCTCATTTTTATAGGGCATTTGTAGATGCCATTTTAAGTAAAATTGGGATGTTTAAAGGAGCACACATCCCTGCTAATGTGGAAGCATCACAGTGTGAAAGTCCTCAGCGGAGGAATTGATGGTCTCAATTATCTTTTAAGTAAAATTGTCATAACACCCCTGACGAAGTCCTCGTGATGAAACGTGTAGGGTTCACCAATCTGCAATACTGTGTCTCTGTATTCATACTGTCTCACCAAGAGCTCAAACCTTTTTGTTAAGGAGCATATAATATATGTGGGTCCAGTATAACTCTCGGTGAATGTATTGGTCACCAGTGAGAGCGTTTTTCTCTGTTTTATAGGGCATTTGTGGATGCCATTTTTAAGTACAATTGGGACATTTAAAGAAGCACACATCCCTGCTAATGAGTGGAAGCATCACAGTGTGAAAGTCCTCAGTGGAGGAATTGATGGTTTCAATCATCTTTTAAGTAAAATCATCATAACACCCCTAAAGAAGTCCTTGTGACGAAACACGTTGGATTTACCAATCTGCAATACTGTGTCTCTGTATTCGTACTGTCTCACCTTTTTGTTAAGGTGAGGGTGAGCCATATTAACTTCTACTATACATCGACATGCTTGTTGTAATTTTGGTGTAAGACAAATTTTTTATGTATGTTTTAAAAAATATATTGTATGAATAAAACAATGTCTGATTATTATGTCTGATTATTATCTTTTTGGGTGATATTTTTGGTGAGAGGGTCCATTTTAGGTGTCCTGATTCCATTCAACCATCAAAGATCCTTGGTACTTTCAATTGATCCACATCTTCAGTTCTGAAGTTAATTCAGTATTGTATACACTAGTGCACTTGGATATTATTTGTTTTTTATGTGATTTGTATTGGTTCTCACTAACAGGAGTTCCATCCTAAGTGCTGCTTTGTGCTTTGACATAGCGCAAAGAAGGAGTATTTTTGTTCATCCTTCGATTTTTCTTAAGGCCACCATCCACTAGTCAGATTTGGGCAGTTTTCTTCAGATTTCGATGCATCTGACCATCATATCTGAAGAAAAGTGTCACATCGGATGGCTCTTCAGATCCAATGCTCACTCCCGTGTCAGATATGTCTGAACTACAGATCTCTGAGGCTGCCCCAACTATTTATCTGAATCTGAAGAAAACAGGTGCACATCGGATTGTTTATTTTACTTCAGATGTATCTGATCAGATTCATCTGAAGCGTCACTTGACTGGCATCTCCCTGACCACTCCCACCCACCAAGAGGGGGAACAGCGGCAGCATCAGATCAATCGCATGTAGCATGTGTGCATCAGATATATCTGATGCGATCTGGCACATGATATATCGCATCAGATATATCTGAAGTGAATGTAATGAAAATTAAAGCCAGGGTCTGATCCGATTCCCAGGACGCTCCTGGGAGAGTTCAAGAGAAATCTGATGCTATCTGCAGTCCAGACAAGTCTGAGTAGTGGATGGCCACTTTTAGACTTACAAAATAAAATCTGATTTATTGAGCTCTATAAATTGTAACAATGGATTGGGTTGTAAGATAGATTTCCACCTGACAGTGATATTGCATACTACCTTTGCTAGAGTAGGCATCAGGTCCAGTCTGAGTAAAAAAAACAGAAAATAAATATGCCCGCACTTGGTTTTATGCATTATTGTACAAGTTAAAAAACAGCCTTGGCTTGCAAAGGAAGTCAGCACATATATCATATGTATCCATCTGTTGGAACTACTGCTCACCCTGTACCATAGTGGGTTACAGAGCATTGTGTCCAATCGCTGCAGCATGTGACTATTAGTAGCAGTACTAGGAGACTGAACAATCCATTTAGAGTATAAACAAGTTTGCAAACTCCATACAGTAAAACTCCCAGACATACATGCAAATACCATATTTCCAGACTAATGGACAGCAACTTTACAGTGCTCCAGCTAGATGGTTCTATGCATTTAATCAGCAGAAATCAGGAAATAATGAGATGCAGAACAGAAACACAAATCACTTCTGCTTTGGGTGAGAGATGGAGGGATGAGATGGGACACCACCCATGTCAGATGATTGATGTGTGACCTGCCATGAATCTTATATGAAGAGAAATACTGCCTTCAATATAGTATAAATAATTCAATCAGCTCATCTTGAATTACAATTTCTGTTTTCAATTCAGTTAATATATTTTTAGTAGTGTCCCCAGCATATCTCTCATAGTAAGTAGAAACTTGGGACAGACAATCTGTGAGTAGAAGGCAAACAGAAAATGAATTATGTGTTCTGTGTTACTTGATATTAGAATCTAGGAAATGGAAAATGTAATTGTTAATTTATAAATAAGTTTTAAGTTTAAGGGATGGGGGCAGTAGTTACAGGCTGACCTAATCATTTTGGTTGCAGATATGTGTACAAGCTCAGAGACCTTCACTTGGATTGTGAAAATTACACTGAGGCCGCTTACACCCTCTTACTCCACACAAGGCTCCTAAAGGTAAGAGCATTGTTTGTATTTCAATAACAGTGGGTTCAATTCAATTATTAGCAAGCTCTGCGGTGTGCCATTCCACCGGCATGGAAATACCAGCAACGGCGCACCAAGTTGTTCTCTTTACCCCTCCATCTTAAACGTGTGTACGCAGCCCTATGGGACTGCGACAAAAATTCTGCAATCTTGGGCCTGCGATAAGTGTAAAATAGCCATACACTTACTCATGTGGCGTGCCAACTCCATATTATGCTTATTGGGTATATACTTTTATTGAGGCACATTAAGGTCTGTGATTTTCAGTTGCGCTTTACAATTGGAAATAACAATGATATAACAAAACTGGGTAATAATAAACAGTCATAGAGGTAGGAAGGCCCTGCTTGCAAGCTTACAATCTATAGGGAAATAGGCATGGATACACATGGATAGGTGCTATCTATTGTATAGTTGTCCACCAGATTGCAAAGGTTGTTGGTGGGCTGTATGATATAGTCATACAGCAATGATGAACCGGGTTCGAGAGGAAGGGAAAGTGAAGAATGAGAAGACATGTGAGGATATGTGTGGACTGTACAGAGAGGATGCAATTTGATAGGAAGGTTTTTGAAAGTTATGTGGGCGGTTCTGGAATTTGATATGCTTGCCTGAAGAGGCGAGTTTTCAGGGAATGCTTGAAGGTTTGGAGACTAGAGGAGAGTCTTATTGTGCGTGGTAGGGCATTCCACAGAATGGGTGCAGCCCGATGAAAGTCCTGCAATCGTGAGTGGGAGCGAGTAATGAGTGTGGATGAGAGACACAGGTCTTGTGAAGAGAGGTGAGGTCGGATTGGGAGATATTTTGAGATAAGCGAAGTGATGTACATTGGTGCAGTTTGATTAATGGCCTTGTGTGTGAGTAAAAGTATTTTATAATGAATACGGTAGAATACAGGTAACCAATGGAGGGACTAATCAGCGCCTGTCACTTTTCAGGCTGTGTTTGAAAAATGTCAGTGAAGAGCTGATTGGTTGGTACTTTATTTCCTTACAGTTTAGCTCCCACAATTGGGCACAAAATCTTACTGCAAAAGTTTATTTGTGTCTCCTACAGAAGTTGTTACATGTAATGATAATTAAAGTGACAATATTTTGTACTACTGTATCTTTATCATCAATTCAATGTTTGTGCTGAGATGTGTAGGGGCAAGGGCACAATTTCACTTGCCGTAGAAGGTGGCTGGATACCTGGATATACCTCTGTCAGTGTGTGATCATTTCCACCTTACATAACCTTGGCACAGAAGGATGTCCCAACCATAAGGCAAGGGATCACTGAGTATGGCAACAAGTAAATTAATGTAGGTACAAGAGTGTTCTGTTTGGTCCCAAGCCAATAGCATATAAGGAAAACTAGTACCCAGTTATTACAAAGATAACCATACATTTCCATATTGTAGATTCTTTTTTTATGGATTCAAATATTTATGATACAGAATAGCATTTTTTTAACCTCAAAATGGGCCTTTGTCACTGGCATCATAGTGGGCAATGCACTGTTTAGTTGCCTTGGTGAGTGATGGTATCATTGTGATCTCTTGTTTGTTGTCAGGCCTGTTTTCTGTACTTTATAAATCATGAAGTCTAGTGCACAATTACTGTATTATATGGATATTTGTTATTGTTCTAAAAAGAAAATATCCGGTTTCATGTCTCAAGACAGTATATATTATGTTGCATATCTGTTAATTATTGCCCTTGCTCTCTTTAAGTGGTCAGACGAACAGTGTTCACCTCAGGTCATGCAGACAGAGTTCCAGAGCTCACAAACACATCGGCAGCTGAAGGAGAATTTGTATGGAGTCATCATTGGGTACTTTGATAAAGGAAAGGTATGCCTCATACAGTGGTTTATTATCTGTACAGTCAGGGCCGGTGGTAGGGTGTTCGGCGCCTCCCTGCAAACTATAATTTTGTGCCCTCCCATACTTTACAGAGGGACAGCGCACGTAACGCCCCCTGTAGTAGTGCCACTTACGCATGTAACACCCCCTGTACCAGGGACGCTTACAAATGTAATGCCCCCTGTACTAGTGCCACTTCCGCATGTAACGCTTGTACCAGTGACGCTTACAAACGTAACGACCCCCATACCAGTGATTCTTACACACTTAACGCCCCCCTTGTAGTAGTGATGCCTACACACATAACGCCACCTGTACCAGTGACGCTTACACACATAACGCCCTCTGTACCAGTGATGCTTACACACGTAACGCCCCCTGTAGTAGTGCCGCTTACGCTTGTAACGCCCCCTGTACCAGTGACGCTTACACACGTAACACCCCTTGTACCAGTGATGCTTACACACAGAACCCCTCTGTAACAGTGACGCTTACACACGTAACGCCCCTTGTACCAGTGATGCTTACACACAGAACCCCTCTGTAACAGTGACGCTTACACACGTAACGCCCCTTGTACCAGTGATGCTTACACACAGAACCCCTCTGTAACAGTGACGCTTACACACGTAACGCCCCTTGTACCAGTGATGCTTACACACAGAACCCCTCTGTAACAGTGACGCTTACACACGTAACACCCCTTGTACCAGTGATGCTTACACACAGAACCCCTCTGTAACAGTGACGCTTACACACGTAACGCCCCTTGTACCAGTGATGCTTACACACAGAACCCCTCTGTAACAGTTACGCTTACACACGTAACACCCCTTGTACCAGTGATGCTTACACACAGAACCCCTCTGTAACAGTTACGCTTACACACGTAACACCCCTTGTACCAGTGATGCTTACACACAGAACCCCTCTGTAACAGTTACGCTTACACACGTAACACCCCTTGTACCAGTGATGCTTACACACAGAACCCCTCTGTAACAGTGACGCTTACACACGTAACGCCCCTTGTAGTAGTGACGCTTACACACAGAACCCCTCTGTAACAGTTACGCTTACACACGTAACACCCCTTGTACCAGTGATGCTTACACACAGAACCCCTCTGTAACAGTTACGCTTACACACGTAACACCCCTTGTACCAGTGATGCTTACACACAGAACCCCTCTGTAACAGTTACGCTTACACACGTAACACCCCTTGTACCAGTGATGCTTACACACAGAACCCCTCTGTAACAGTTACGCTTACACACGTAACACCCCTTGTACCAGTGATGCTTACACACAGAACCCCTCTGTACCAGTGACGCTTACACACGTAACACCCCTTGTACCAGTGATGCTTACACACAGAACCCCTCTGTACCAGTGACGCTTACACACGTAACACCCCTTGTACCAGTGATGCTTACACACAGAACCCCTCTGTACCAGTGACGCTTACACACGTAACACCCCTTGTACCAGTGATGCTTACACACAGAACCCCTCTGTAACAGTTACGCTTACACACGTAACACCCCTTGTAGTAGTGACGCTTACACACAGAACCCCTCTGTAACAGTTACGCTTACACACGTAACACCCCTTGTACCAGTGATGCTTACACACAGAACCCCTCTGTACCAGTGACGCTTACACACGTAACACCCCTTGTACCAGTGATGCTTACACACAGAACCCCTCTGTAACAGTGACGCTTACACACGTAACACCCCTTGTACCAGTGATGCTTACACACAGAACCCCTCTGTACCAGTGACGCTTACACACGTAACACCCCTTGTACCAGTGATGCTTACACACAGAACCCCTCTGTAACAGTGACGCTTACACACGTAACGCCCCTTGTAGTAGTGACGCTTACACACAGAACCCCTCTGTAACAGTTACGCTTACACACGTAACACCCCTTGTACCAGTGATGCTTACACACAGAACCCCTCTGTAACAGTTACGCTTACACACGTAACACCCCTTGTACCAGTGATGCTTACACACAGAACCCCTCTGTAACAGTTACGCTTACACACGTAACACCCCTTGTACCAGTGATGCTTACACACAGAACCCCTCTGTAACAGTTACGCTTACACACGTAACACCCCTTGTACCAGTGATGCTTACACACAGAACCCCTCTGTACCAGTGACGCTTACACACGTAACACCCCTTGTACCAGTGATGCTTACACACAGAACCCCTCTGTACCAGTTACGCTTACACACGTAACACCCCTTGTACCAGTGATGCTTACACACAGAACCCCTCTGTAACAGTGACGCTTACACACGTAACACCCCTTGTACCAGTGATGCTTACACACAGAACCCCTCTGTACCAGTGACGCTTACACACGTAACACCCCTTGTACCAGTGATGCTTACACACAGAACCCCTCTGTAACAGTTACGCTTACACACGTAACACCCCTTGTACCAGTGATGCTTACACACAGAACCCCTCTGTAACAGTTACGCTTACACACGTAACACCCCTTGTACCAGTGATGCTTACACACAGAACCCCTCTGTACCAGTGACGCTTACACACGTAACACCCCTTGTACCAGTGATGCTTACACACAGAACCCCTCTGTAACAGTTACGCTTACACACGTAACACCCCTTGTACCAGTGATGCTTACACACAGAACCCCTCTGTAACAGTTACGCTTACACACGTAACACCCCTTGTACCAGTGATGCTTACACACAGAACCCCTCTGTACCAGTGACGCTTACACACGTAACACCCCTTGTACCAGTGATGCTTACACACAGAACCCCTCTGTACCAGTGACGCTTACACACGTAACACCCCTTGTACCAGTGATGCTTACACACAGAACCCCTCTGTACCAGTGACGCTTACACACGTAACACCCCTTGTACCAGTGATGCTTACACACAGAACCCCTCTGTACCAGTGACGCTTACACACGTAACACCCCTTGTACCAGTGATGCTTACACACAGAACCCCTCTGTAACAGTTACGCTTACACACGTAACACCCCTTGTACCAGTGATGCTTACACACAGAACCCCTCTGTACCAGTGACGCTTACACACGTAACACCCCTTGTACCAGTGATGCTTACACACAGAACCCCTCTGTACCAGTGACGCTTACACACGTAACGCCCCTTGTAGTAGTGACGCTTACACACAGAACCCCTCTGTACCAGTGACGCTTACACACGTAACGCCCCTTGTAGTAGTGACGCTTACACACAGAACCCCTCTGTAACAGTTACGCTTACACACGTAACACCCCTTGTACCAGTGATGCTTACACACAGAACCCCTCTGTACCAGTGACGCTTACACACGTAACACCCCTTGTACCAGTGATGCTTACACACAGAACCCCTCTGTACCAGTGACGCTTACACACGTAACACCCCTTGTACCAGTGATGCTTACACACAGAACCCCTCTGTACCAGTGACGCTTACACACGTAACACCCCTTGTAGTAGTGACGCTTACAAATGTAACGCCCCCCGTAGAAGTGACACTTACACACATAACGCCCACCATAGCAGTGACGCTTACACACAGAGACGCTTACACACTTATATACATTATGCGGCACAGTCACCATTACACACACACACACACACACACACACACACACACACACACACACATATAAATACACAGATACTGTATACATACACACACTTTCACTCACTCGCTCTCCAGCCACTTACCTAAGGAAGTCTGGCAAGCCGTTGGTATAGCAGCTCGTCCTCCTGTGTAGCAGGCTGCAGCTTGGTCCCGTGTAGCTCGGTTCCTTATTCCCATGTATCGCTGCCCTCTTTTAGGTCCGCACACTGCACTGACACAGGGGAGGGGAGAGGAGGCTTCATGCTGCTGGTGCCGCTGCCTGTCATAGATTTTGACAGGCGCAGCTGCCGGCAGCAGCAGGGACATCAGCTCAGCATAGGGACAGTGTACAGTGTTTTATTATCTTGAAACAGAAAAGGAAAAGGTTAAACAAGGCAGAAACTGGAAGGGAGCTGCTAACATCCCTGGTGATACTGTCTGGCAAAAGTAAGCAGTGACTTACAGTACCATATCAATGGACAGTCAGAGATACATCTGCACATTGTCAATTTGGTTCACATATGCATACTGCACCTGAACATTGAATCTTTGTATAATGCTACTGTATATAGGACACATCTGTATGTCTTATTATAAAATTGTATCCTGATGTAATTGAAGCGTGGATGATGACCTAATTGTTTCTGTGGCGAATCTGCACTTCTAAAGTAAAGTTTGCAGTGTGCTCCGCAGCTCCCACTGCGTGCTGTGCAGGTGTGCCGCCAATAAGGGGAGAAAGATGACTGTGAACTGTGGTCATTACGGTGGCTATAACTAAATTGACTTAACAACCAGAATGGTTGTACTTGTTTAGTGCCATACAGAGTTTTATGCATCTTCTTTCAGAACAAACTGTAAACAGAAAAGAGGTACTCAAAAAATCAGACTTACGTGTGCTGAGACAGGTATTTGTCAAGATTTGTTCAGCTCAAAAACAGTAGTAAAATCAGGAATACAAGTGTGTATACTGAGGTCTAATGCAGCTAAGTCACAAGATCATATTTGCACATAATATAATAATGTAATGTAGTATCACATACTTAAGAGAAAAAATTGTCTTGACAATTATTAGTAATAATTAGCAATAGTTTCATAAAATGTATTTACAGTATATACATATCACATCTGTTGTTTACCATTTTAATAATCAATTGAAGAATTTCATTTCTGCAGTATTATATTTGGAAATGCCAAGTAAGCAACACAAATATATTAGCAAGACTAGATATAATAGGGCCACAATGCTATTATTTAAATACTTTCAGTATAAACGTTTACTATGTAGCCAGCCAGTCCAAAGTGGCTAGGTAATGCTACTGAAAGTCATCAGCGTCATTATTACTGCCAGTCTAGAGCCTGCAAAGAGGCCTACCTTGGGATTCAGTCATGTGTAATTATGTTTTGATTTTGTGTACAGACTCTTAGCAGTATATTTACTTAAGTGCTGGGTTTTTAGAAGTGGAGATGTTGCCCATAGCACCTTCTAGAATATAATAGCTAAAACCTGATTAGTTGCTATGGATAACAAATCCACTTCTAAAAACTCAAACCTTAGTAAATATGCCCATAATTGTTAACATCTTAAGGGGGGTACTCACGGGGCGATATTCTAAGCAATCTGACTAGATTGCTTAGAATATCAGCATGATCGCTCCGTGTGTAGCCTCCTCAGCGATAGCGATGCGCGGCCCCGCACATCGCTATCGCTGCTGCTAGATTGGCCTGCATGCAGGCCAATCTAGCGGGTCGCTCACTTCACCCGCTGGCTGAAGTGAGCGGCCCCCCCGTCTCCCTCCCCCCGCATGCTCAGCACAGATCGCGCTATGCTGAGTGGCAGGAGAGATGTGTGCTGAGCGGTTCACATGTGTGCTGAGCGGTTCACATCTCTCCTGCATCGGCCCGTGGGTACTGGGCTTAACACTTGTTCATTTGTTAATCTGCTTTTTAGCTGTGCATATAATTGAGTGTCTACTTTTCGAACCTCTCTGGTGATTGCTCAAAATATTACTGCAATGCACTGAGCAGACAGTGCTCAAAGAGGCATTCCAAAGTTTCAATGCTCACCAAATAATAGACCATGTGATTGTGGTTACACCATAAGGAGCGTATCTTCCCCTTGGCTAGGATGGCACTCGCCATGTTGGGGGCGCCAGTTTGTTTTTTTAAATGAGCAACTATATTTTGTGGCTGTATGGGTGCCTGCCAGGCAGCTGCGGGAGAAGCAAGATGTGGCTGATCACCCACTCAGGACCCACAATCGCCCACATTCTGCACTATGATTACCTTGTTCTCTGTCTCCATAGGGGCACAACACCTCCTCTGCACATGCTGCGCTTCCTGTGATGAGTCCTCCACCCTTGCTGCCTCCTGCCGGCCCCCAAACAGCTGCAGATTGTCACTCACCTGACGTCTGCAGCCTCACTGCATGCGAGGACACAGGACTCATACCGTACATGTGCAGTTTGGGTCCTGCGGTCCTGCATGAGTTCTGACAATTTCCTCACTCATCCATGGACACCCCTCTTCCCTGTCTTTCCTTTCAGTGTTCTCCAACATTTTTAACTGTTAAATACATGAGTTTTCCATAAAATTCACATATCAGAATTTGTATTTAGCACAAAGTAAAAGTAAGCCCATGAATAAAAGTAGACATGTTGTGTTGTACTTGTCACAAATAGTGCATTTTATTCATTAGCATTTTGGAGGTCAGCATGATGCTATTATGAAAGATGACATTTTTTTGTCCTGTACTTTGTTGTCAGTATGCCCTTGCAGTTCAGTACTGGGTTTCTGAATTGTACTTGGCAGAGATAAAAGGGACAGATTCATAATGTAACTTGTGCTTTCTTGTTTTATTTTATTGCTCCAGAGGAAGAGAGATACTCAAGGGTGAGTTACTCTAAGGTTACAAGGGAGCACAGTTTCACATTTTATTATGTAATTCCATTACAGATGTGGGAGGAAGCAATTTCTCTGTGCAAACAATTGGCAGACCAGTACGAAATGGAAATCTTTGACTATGAGCTTTTAAGCCAGTGTTTGGTAAGAATATTTGTTTTAACATCAGCTTGTAACTGTAATTGTGTTTGTAAATAATTGGCTTAAGGCATGTAAATATACAACTGACAATATACATTTTGGTTCAAATAAATATCTAAAAATTCTTCGAGGTCCGTCCTGGGAGCATGTTGGGCTCGGGACAGACTCACAAATTAGTGTAAATTTAGTGCAAAGCTTGGTCCAATATACTAGGGACTATGTGATTCTTTTGTGACCAGGAGAACCAATCAGAAGCCAAAATCTCTATGATATCACATAGCCTCAATTTTTGGCTTTTGCTGTGAGATGAGCCACTGAGCCTCCTGGGAGTCCTATTTTAAGACCTCATAATATTTAAGATCATATTTTTACGAACAATCAGGTCAGGGCCATATTTTCGTATGGACTCAATGGGCTCTCTCCCAAGGGCCCCAGGATTAAAAGGGCCCTAGGCTGATAGCTGAGGGTCCCCTCTTTCCAGGGGTACCAGATTTTTGAAAATCGGCCCTGGGGAACCGGAGATATCCGACTTCAAAGCAGTGGTCCCCATTCAAGCCTGTTAATTGTTCTTCCCAGCCAGATATCTCTGGTTCTGTCTGACTTAGAGTTTTCTGAGGGTATACTCCAAAAGCTGGAACTCTCCCCTTTCAGTGGATACTGGCAGCTTGTCTCTGCTATGCCCAGAACCAGAGATATCAGCCTTCAAGCAGCTGGTCCCTGCTCCAGCTCCACAAGCTTAATATGCAGTTTTATATTTTTGTTGGTGGATTGCTCTGGCTCCTGAATACTGATCTCCAAGTCCCCAGTACCTCCTGAAAGGTGGGACTCTCTAGGTTTTTTAACCCAATAAAGCTAAGAAACCCATTTCCGGGAACTGGAGATATCTGTAGCAAAGCAAGCTACCATGACCCCTGGAAAATGATGAATATTAAGCGCACTCCATTATCCACCCCTCCCCTGTGTATTAAACGCCCCCTACCACCCTGGAAGGAATGTACCAGGGCTCCTTCAGTCAGCACAATGTCCCCTTCTACAGTTTAGTGTTCTCCTTCCCATCCCATTTGTGCAGTAAAGGAGTAATTAGCAGAAATTATTTCTCCAGGTCCTACATGCTTAGCGTAAGATAGAACCCCCATACTCCCCATGGGACATCAAAGCTGCCGCTGATAGCAACCCCCACCCCTACCGCTGATGGGTGGGTAGGGGCCCCAGTGCATTGCTGTGCCCAGGGGCCTATACTGCTGTTAAGATGGCTCTGAATCAGGTGGTAAAATAGTATGCCCACAGTACACAGATGATGGCACTATGGGTCAAAGTCAATTAGCAGCAAGTCCCGTTGCAGTGTGAGTAAGTATGGTTACAGGCTGCACTTACGGTAGCTCTGGACTTGTGGCTTTTTGTTTGCTGCCCCTTAGGGCTGCATGCAAATACTGTGTGTGTCCAAGGCAAAATCGGGCCACAAGGGGGTGAGTTGAGGTGCGGTTGCTGGCGTTTCCATGCCGTTGTAATTGCAACTCACACCCCACCCACCCCCTCCACACCACCACCATGTGGCTAATTGATATCTGAAATGTGTGTAAGCTGTAACAACATACTAAATTAAAGACTATGGGGCTAATTGAGGCCAGAATTTTTGCGGGGGTGCCGAGGGCGCATGCGCAGCGGGCCCTACTGCGCATGCGTCTGCATTTTCTGCGGGGGGGGCGCAGAAAATGCAGTTCCCTCTGCTTGTCAATCAGGCAGAGGCGGTCGCGGGGTGGGAGGAGGGCGGCAATGCTCCATTTTCAAGGAGAAAATGGAGCATTTCGGGGGCGGGGCGACCTGAACGGTGGGCTGTGCGGCACGAACGGGGGCGTGTCAGGGGTGCTGTTGCGGCGGCTGTGTGATGTCACACACAGCCAATGCGACAGGTAAGATAGCGCTGGGACTCCTGCGGCCAAAGCTAAGCTGCACCGGCAAGTAGTCAACCTTAGTTTCTGCTGGTATGGTAAACATTAGTGGATCAGAAGAAATACAAAACTCATCTTTATTTTTATTTTTTTAAACTTTTGACTAACTTGATTGAGAATCCAAAATATGACAAATTGTATCACTCCTCAATGTGTGGGTATAACAGGAACATAATATAGGCCCCCCATTTATCAAGCCTTGGAGAGTGATAAATAGCACTGTGATAATGTATCAACCAATCAGTTCCTAGCTTCCGTATCACAGGCTGTGTTTGAAGAATGACAGTTAGGAGCTGGTTGGTTAGTACTTTATCACCGTGCTATTTATCACTCTCCAAGGCTTGATAAATCTGGGCCATAGTCTCTCAATATCATCTACTAACATCTACCTATTAGGCACCCTGTACTGGACCTGCCCTGTAAACCTGTGACATCATGATGCCATACCTAGGGGGCAGGCTGCAAGCTCTGGGAAGTAGAGCACTGCCCAGAGCATCCTAAGAACAATCCAGGCAACCCCACAGGCTGCAATGTGCCACCCTGGAGCATCCATTGGACACTCTGGGTGGCTCTGCAGTAGCACTACTGGCACCAGGCATCCTCTAAGCCACATGCAGGTGCCGTGGAGCAGCAAAGGTGCCACCCCCAGGGCCCTGCGTCTTGTTTAGCGACACCTCTTACACACACCCTGTTGCTGCCTGTAGTTCAGCTTTTATGGAAGTTTACATTCCATCTTGTGTTTAATGCTTGAAAATCAAAGTCTAAGTACAGCAAACTTTAATTTGACATGAATGCATCACAAGCCAATGATTTCAATGGTGTGATGAATTAAATGTCATTTTAAAATTTGTTAACTCTGAAAATAATTGCTATAAATTCTAATATAAATATGTACACATTGTTCCCCATATCAAAATAATTTTTTTTGACCTGCAAAATTTACATATACCAGAGTGAAATATAAACTTGTACATTTCAATGATAAGGCAATACTGTAAAGAACAATCTATACTACTGAACAAGTATAAAACTAAAATGTAAATACTGTAGATATAACTATAAAATATCAGACTATGTTTAGTTAATATTTCCCTTATGTTTTCTCTTGGCAGAAACAGCAAGCAACATTCTATGAAAACATAATGAAAATTCTTCGTCCGAAGCCAGATTACTTTGCAGTTGGATACTATGGGCACGGGTTCCCAACCTTCCTCCGGGTAAATGCTTTATGTCAACACTAACTAATTTTAATGCTCCAAATAATGTGTTAAATTAAAATGCAGATGCAAATGTACTGGAGGCTAGGATTTACAGACATAATATAAAACGGTTTGTGAGTGAGTCGGTTCTGGGCCTAATTCATGTTTGTACGCAATGCCGATGTTCATGCAACTGAGCGATAACCGGTAGACTGCACATGCGGCACGATTGCACTGCAACGCGCCAAGACACCTTGTGATGTGCTCGCAGTGAGAATTTAAATGCAGAGTTATTGACAGGAAGGGACCGTTTGGTGGAGGTAACAGGGATGGTGGCAAAAATACAAGTGTTTCATGGCTGGTTTTTGGGGCATGTATTTGCCTTCAGCTGCGATCATGTACGCAGAGACACATAGCGCCAGCGTCACTACCGTGGAGGCCAGTTTGCAAGACCATAGACTCACTCGAGGAGTCTGTGTTCCTCGATATTGCATAAATGCTGTGTACACAGTTGCTGAGGACTATGCGATGGATCCGGTGGGCGCTTATAATCTTTTCTGGGCGGAAGCTTTACTTATGATGATTAGCAAATTCGTAGCCTGAAAAATCGCAACTGTAAAGGCATGTGCGTACAAACATGAATTAAGCCCTCTCCTATTTTATTAGCTCTACTGTGTGAATACATAGCCCTACTATATATTTGACCTTTCCTACGGATACCTTGGATTGCAGTACTGTTTTCCTCAAATAATAGTGAACTTCTCTACATGCACTGTATATTTATTAAAGTCTTCCAGCTTATAAAATATTTGGAAACATTGCAACTAAATCCTGGTCTCTGATTGCAGTGGAGGCCCCCTGCTTAACATGAGACTATTGAGGGCTTAACCATGGGAATAGAGGGCTGAAACAGGGAGTTTGGCACCTTAAATATTTGCTAGTTGTAAAAACTCCTGCCCTTCTATGACCTCGCACTGCAGAGAACTTCGGCTATTTCCAACCAAGTTACATACTGTAAGACAGAAGATGACGGGACGAGGTTCCAAAGAGGGATAAAACCACCCAACCACAAAACACACAAAGCAAGGAATAAGCTTGAATTGTTGACCAGGAGGCTGCACAACAGAGGTGCCCTACAGAGACCACAATACACCATCCAAGAGGCCAGGGCTAGTCATGTAGAATATGTACAAAACCAGGACAAGCCCACCATGGATGTAATAAATGAATCAAAGTGCAGAACTTCAAACCAAATTGTATCTATCTTTCTGCAGCAGGTTACATTGGTTTTCACAGGGAAACATTGGGGTGTAGAGTAGATCCTGATCCAGAGGCACCAACAGGCTAAAGATTTAGGCTGTCCCAGGATGCATTGGGGCCTCCTCTATAACCCCGCCTCCAGGCACTGTGAGCTGTTTCAGTTGGTGTCTGCGCAGCAGGTCACTTAACAGGAGGGCTGCACTGGGCAGCCCTGAAAAAGCTTTTTCTGACAGAAAGTTTCTTCAAAACTGGTCTGTCAGCGCTGTATGTCATGGTGACACTTCAGCACTGCAGCTCCATCACCTCCCAAGCAGCATTGCATACTCCCACGGCCTGTTCCCGGGTACTTATGGCGGAGACGCTCTGGCTTTAGGCACACAGTCGCAGTCGCTCTCCTGTCGCATGGCTTCTACGGGGAGGAGGTAAGAGGGTCCCCCAGGCGGGACCCACCAATAAATCACATTCCGTCCACGACCTAGGGAGACGGGTCACGGCACTAGCGTGGACACTGTCACCGAGCAGATTACTAGGGGGACACTGTCACCCTAGATTACTATGGCAATAGAGCACAGGTCGGGTGTACTAACGCCCTATTTAATAAGGCTCGATAGTACCCGAGGTGGAAGTCCTGCATAGGGGAGCTGGCGCTTGACCTGTAGTCTCTTCCCGGCCCAGGGCAACATCTACTGCAGATTTGCCCGCCCTGGAGCTGCCTTACACTCTTCCTTACTCCCTGACTGAGACGTTGGGCGCCATCTTATAAGCATAGTTGCGGCTAGTCTCTGGGACTGCAGGGCAAGGTCTCCCTTGTAAAGCCGCCTGTTTACAGTGCTGTAACTTTACAAACACTTGAGTAATCTACATGTCTTTATACAGACAGCGTTAGTTAAAAAAAAGTGTACCTATTGCAGGATATATTGTATGAGTATTCTGATATATACCTCTGGTCTAGAACCGTGCTGTGTTTTATATATATATATATATATATATATATATATATATATATATATATATATATATATATATATATATATACACACTGCTTAAAAAAATAAAGGGAACACTTAAACAACACAATGTAACTCCAAGTCAATCACACTTCTGTGAAATCAAACTGTCCACTTAGGAAGCAACACTGATTGACAAACAATTTCACATGCTGTTGTGCAAATGGAATAGACAACAGGTGTGGAAATTATAGGCAATTAGCAAGACACCCCCAATAAAGGAGTTGTTCTGCAGGTGGTGACCACAGACCACTTCTCCGCTCCTATGCTTTCTGGCTGATGTTTTGGTCACTTTTGAAAGCTGGCGGTGCTTTCACTCTAGTGGTAGCATGAGACGGAATCTACAACCCACACAAGTGGCTCAGGTAGTGCAGCTCATCCAGGATGGCACATCAATGCGAGCTGTGGCAAGAAGGTTTGCTGTGTCTGTCAGCATAGTGTCCAGAGCATGGAGGCGCTACCAGGAGACAGGCCAGTACATCAGGAGACGTGGAGGAGGCCGTAGGAGGGAAACAACCCAGCAGCAGGACCACTACCTCCGCCTTTGTGAAAGGAGGAACAGGAGGAGCACTGCCAGAGATCTGCAAAATGACCTCCAGCAAGCCACAAATGTGCATGTGTCTACTCAAATGATCAGAAACAGACTCCATGAGGGTGGTATGAGGGCCCGACGTCCACAGGTGGGGGTTGTGCTTACAACCCAACATTGTGCAGGACGTTTGGCATTTGCCAGAGGACACCAAGATTGGCAAATTCGCCACTGGCGCCCTGTGCTCTTCACAGATGAAAGCAGGTTCTCACTGAGCACATGTGACAGACGTGACAAAGTCTGGAGACGCCAAGGAGAACGTTCTGCTGCCTGCAACATCCTCCAGCATGACCGGTTTGGCAGTGGGTCAGTAATGGTGTGGGGTGGCATTTCTTTGTGGGGCCGCACAGCCCTCCATGTGCTCGCCAGAGGTAGCCTGACTGCCATTAGGTACCGAGATGAGATCCTCAGACCCCTTGTGAGACCATATGCTGGTGCGGTTGGCCCTGGGTTCCTCCTAGTGCAAGACAATGCTAGACCTCATGTGGCTGGAGTGTGTCAGCATTTCCGGCAAGACGAAGGCACTGATGCTATGGACTGGCCCGCCCGTTCCCCAGACCTGAATCCAATTGAGCACATCTGGGACATCATGTCTCGCTCCATCCACCAACGCCACGTTGCACCACAGACTGTCTAGGAGTTGGCGGATGCTTTAGTCCAGGTCTGGGAGGAGATCCCTCAGGAAACCATCCGCCACCTCATCAGGAGCATGCCCAGGCATTGTAGGGAGGTCATACAGGAGTGTGGAGGCCACACACACTACTGAGCCTCATTTTGACTTGTTTTAAGAACATTACATCAGAGTTGGATCAGCCTGTAGTGTATTTTTCCACTTTAATTTTGAGTGTGACTCCAAATCCAGACCTCCATGGGTTAATACATTTTATTTCCATTGATAATTTTTGTGTGATTTTGTTGTCAGCACATTCAACTATGTAAAGAACAAAGTATTTAATAATAATATTTCATTCATTCAGATCTAGGATGTGTTGTTTAAGTGCTCCCTTTATTTTTTTGAGCAGTATATATATACTAGTCCAGTGAAGTTTTATTGTCATAATAGTTATCTTCATTGCCTGTGACGGGATCAGTACGAAATCCTGCCGGACAGGATACCGGCGGTAAGAATACCGAAACCGGAATCCCGACCAGCACAATCCCGACAGGGGGGCGAGCGCAACACAGCCCCTTGCAGGTTCGCTGCGCTTGCTGCGGGCACGGTGCCTTGCTACACTCGGCACACTAATTTATTCTCCCTCTATGGGTGTCGTGGACACCCACAGAGGGAGAATATATCGGGATTGTGCCGGTCGGGATCCCGGTGTCGGTATTACGACCACCGGGATTCCGTCCGGCGGGATCTTGACCGCATCCCCCTGTGATGGTGTGTGCCTGTATCTGCTGTATGGTTTCACTTTCAGTATTTCCCAGATATATCTATCACTATATTCTGTACCATAAGGGACTAGGTGCGTCAGGGTCATATATATAGTGTGTCACAGTATTTACCCATTACATGTATTCTACTGTGTACTCAGTCACATAATACCGGATTTAATCGCTGGTGTTGTGTACTGTGTCTACAGTCACATACTAATGGATTTATTTGCAGGTATTGTACTCTGTCTGGCTTTATCGGAATACGTCACTCTGTTGTTGCATTTGTGTACAATGTCTAACAAGAAGGGCAGTAAATCTGTGGATGCTGCTGCATCAGGCAGAGCATGCACCAAACATTTACCAGAGGGGGAATCTGTGTATGATGGTCTGTGTACTATGTGTCATACGGGTGTAGTATTGTATGCCGGCAGTCAGTCTCCCGGCGACCAACATACCGGCGCCGGGAGCCCGAACGCCGGCATACTGACAGTGTGGCAAGCGCTAAGGAGCCCCTTGCGGGCACGGTGGCATGCTACGTGAGAGAGAGAGAGAATAAGTGTCGGTATGCCGGCTGTCGGGATTCCGGTGCTAGTATACTGTGCGCCGGGATCCCGACAGCCGGCATACTGAAGACCACCCATGTCATAAATCTCCCAGTCAGTCCGCAGCTCCTGTAACCAATCAGGAGCCACCCTGGGCTGTATTCACAAACCTACGGGTACTCTGGTGGAACGCCTTACTCCCCTATGGGACCACCTGTTCCAATACATCCCCAAATTGTCCCTATGGTTAATCCGCCTTGTGCGGAAAATTTATCTAACCAGTTGCAGCAATTAAATCATTCCTTAGTCAGGCAAAAATCTACTCCAGGTCACTCTCATGTCTCTAGGTCATCTAAGCAGGCTGCTTCCTCATCACAATCCACTAATCTCTCAGATGTTTCATCTGAAGAGGAGGGGGAGCATACTGTCCTGTCAGACACGAATCAGGTGTTTCTGACAAGGATTCTCCATTGCAAATTGATGTCCCTGCCCTTGTGGTTGCTATTAGGCAAATCCTACAAATCACTGATGATGAGGATTCCACTACTGTGGCTAAGATAACTGATATGTTTAAATGGCAGTAGGTGGTTAAAAATCTATTACCCCATTCTGACCATTTGGTAGACATCAGGCAGGAGCCCTGGTCTAATCCAGGGAAGAAATTCCCTCTTTCTAAACGGGCCTTGTCTCGCTATCCTCTCCCTGCAGAGTCATGTAAGTGGAAAAATTAACTGCCGGTGGATTCTCATGCCACACGCCTAGTGGTGTTATCCACTCTGCCTGTCACCACTGTCACTTTACTGAAGGAACCAAAAGATAAGCGTGTGGAGGGATGCCTGAAGTCTATTTACTCCCTTACAAATGATGTACATAGATCCACTATTGCCACCTCTTGGACTGCAAAAGGAATTGAAGCATGGGTTCAGGCATTAGAGGAAGAGCTGCCCGAGGATATATCTGACAATGCCAGACAATACCTGTCTCATATTACCACCACCACTGATTACATTTAGGAGGTGTCCTCTGAGGCGGGTGTGTTGGCAGCCAAGGCGTCGACTATGTCTGTCCTGGCTCGCCGTATTCTATGGTTGAGGTCATGGAAGGTGGACCTAGACTCCAAAAAGACCTTGGAGGTACTCCCCTTTAAGTGGGACATTTTGTTTGGGGAAGACCTAACTAAATTGTGTCTGAATTGGCAGCTGCTAAGACTGTCTTTCTCACAAATACTAATCCTTCTGCACAGAAGGCTAAAGGTACCACTGTTCATTCCTTTCGGCCTCAAGGGAAAGCAAAAGGTCAGGCATACCCGAGACAATCTTGTGCTCCCAAGACCACTAAGCCCAAGGCAAAGCAGTCCTGGGCGGGCCATCAGCCTGCTTCTAAACAAGACAAGCCTGCCGCATGATGACCCCAGGGTGGCAGGCTGACTTCTGCAGTTCACCCAGGTCTGGTTAAAGACCACTTCAGAAGCATGGGTGCGGGAAGTTGTCTCTCACGGGTACGCAGTCTCCTTCAAGAGACGCCCTCCTCGCCAGTTTTGCACCACGGTTATCCCTTCAGAACCGTAAAAGGCGCAAGCTCTACAAAAGGTGGTGGGTTCCCTCCTGAATACAGGAGTGGTAGTGCCGGTTGCTCTGGCCCAGAGAGGCAGAGGCTATTACTCAACACTGTTTATAGTTCCGGAACCCAATAGGTCTTTCTGGCCCATACTTTACCTCAAATCACTAAACAAGTTTGTGAGAGTGTCCAAGTTCCGTATGGAAACACTGCGCTCAACTGTACTGGCTATGGAACCAGGATATGGTATCCCTGGATATACAGGATGCGCACCTGTTTTTACCTATTGCCATGTTGCATCAGCAGTATCTGCGGTTTGCTATTGGCAACCTCCACTATCAGTTTCAGGCTCTACCATTTGGACTGGCTATGGCTCTTCGGATCTTCAACAAGGTCATGGCCGTAATGATGGCCCATCTCCATCGCCAAGGAGTCAGGATCCTGCCATATTTGCATGATTTGCTGATTCTGGCAAACCTCCCACAATGTCCTCCTCAGTCATCTGCAATTGACGGTAAGCTTCCTACATGCCCACGGGTGTCTCATCAATTGGAAGAAACCCTTGCTGGTCCCAGCTCAGAGCATGGTGCACCTGGGGGCTCTCCTGGACACACACAGTCAACGACTGTTTCTGTCTCCAGGAAAAGTCCTGAGACTTCAAGACAGAATAAGATGCTTCCTTTTTCACCCCAGAGTGTCGATACACTTGGCGATGCAAGTACTTGTCCAAATTGTGTTGGCATTCAATATGGTAGAGTATGCTAAATTTCATCCTTGCCCTCTGCAGAGGTTAATCCTTTCCAAGTGGGATGGCCTACCTCATCGGATCAGATCTCACATGATCACTTTGACTCCGGAGGTTAGTCTGTCGCTGACCTGGTGGCTACATGACTAGCAATTGAGCAGGGGCCGTCCCTTCTGGATCCCTGACTGGGTCCTGCTGACAACGCATGCCAGTCTGAGGGTATGGGGTGTGGTATTGGAGCAACACTCTTTTCAGGGTCGCTGAACCAAGGAGGAGTCACTCCTCCCAAAAAACATTCTGAAGTTGCGGGCAGTGTTCAATGCATTGACTCTCACCCTGCCTCTGGTACACAACAGGCCGGTTCAAGTACGGTCAGACAATGCCACTACGGTGGCATACATAAACCATCAAGGCGGCACTCAAAGCCGCATGGCTATGATGGAAGTGTCAAAAATCCTTTGTTGGGCGGAGTCCATCTGCCAGCAATATCGGCAGTGTTCATTCCGGGCATCCTAAACTGGGAAGCGGACTTCCTCAGTTGCCAGGACGTGCATGCCGGAGAGTGGAGTCTTCATCCAGAAGTCTTTCAACCCTTAGTGGACAAGTGGGGACTACCAGATGTAGACCTGATGGCGTCTCGACACAATCACAAGGTTCTGGTCTTCGGATCAAGGACCAGGGATCCTCAAGCAGCGCTCGTGGATGCACTTGCAATTCCATGGAACTTTCGGCTGCACTACGTGTTCCCTCCAGTGTCACTCCTGCCCAGGGTTCTGTGGAAGTTCAAACAAGAAGGAGGCTTTCTACTTCTAGTCGCTCCAGCGTGGCCCAGACGGCATTGGTTCTGAGACCTGCATGGTCTATCGACAGAGTGTCCTCTTCTACTTCATTAGCGCCCAGACCTCCTCGTACAGGGCCCTTGTGTTTATCCAGACCTGAGCAGGCTGGCTTTGATGGCGTGGCTCTTGAAGCATCACTCCTGAGAGCCAAAGGATTCTCTAAGGCGGTCATCCAAACTATGTTAAAAGCCTGTAAACCAGCTTCAGCTCGGATTTATTACAGGGTCTGGAATTTTCACTTCACCTGGTGTGCTGATAAAAATTATGATGCATACAGATTCAGGACTTCCAGAATTCTGTCTTTTCTGCAAAGAGGCCTGGACTTAGGCCTTTGTCTGGCCTCCCGCAAGGTTCACATATCTGCCTTGTCGGTATGAGTTCAGAGAAAAATTGCGTCTATACCTGACGATCATAAATTCACTCAGGGTGTCTTACAGATTCAGCCTCCCTATGTCCCTCCTGTGGCTCCATGGGATCTGGATGTTGTACTGAATGCCCTGCAAGAGTCACCATGTGAACCTCTTTAGACAGTGGACCTTAAATGGCTCACGGCCAAGGTCTTGTTTTTACTGACTATTGCCTCTGCTAGAAGGGTGTCGGACTTAGGCGCGTTGTCTTGTTGTCCACCCTTTCTAATATTTAATTGTGACCGGGCAGTTCTTAGAACTTGCCCAGGTTATTTACCTAAGGTGCTGTTATATTTTTACCTTAACCAAGAGATTGTGGTTCCGGCCCATATCTCTTCTGATTTGTCCTCCATAGAGCGGATCTCAGTATATATGTGGAGAGGACTGCTTCTATCAGGAGGTCAGACTCCCTTTTTGTCTTGTTTGGTTTTCAGAAACGTGGCTGGCCTGTGAATAAGCAAACCTTGGCCAGGTGGATTAGAATGGTGATTGTACAAGCTTATGGACAGGCTAGTTTCCCAGCTCCTGCTGCTATTAATGGCCATTGTACTCAGTCTGTTGACCTTCTTGGGCGTCTCGCCGTGGCGCGTCCGCAGAACAATTGTGCAAGGCGGCTACGTGGTACTCTGTGAACACGTTTATTAGGTTCTATGCCTTTGATACTTCCGCCTCCCAGAATGCTTCCTTAGGATGCCGGGTTCTCGTACTTGCTAAGGCGTGTCCCCTCCCTTGAGGAACTGCTTTAGGACATCCCCGATGTTTCCCTGTGGAAATCAATGTAACCTGCTGCAGACAAGGGGAGTTATGGTACCGAGATACATTGGGTTCCACAGGGCGCCCACCCTGAGGCACCTAGCTGCTATGGGTTTGTATGGCAATAGCCGGTGATCCCTTCTCCTGTCGTGAAAATGTGGTTCTATGTGCCTAACATCTACCTATCTCTTACCTGCTTCTGCATTGGACTGGTTAACAAAACTGAGCTCACAGTGCCTGGAAGCAGGGTTATAGAGGAGGCCCCAATGCATCCTGGGACAGCCTAAAGCTTTAGCCTGTTGGTGCCTCTGGATCAAGATCCACTCTACACCCTGTGGAACCCATTGTACCTAGCTGATAGGGAGTTAACAATGGTTAACAAACAGTGGCTATCAAACAGTGAAAATACATAAATTATGGCTTATTCTCCAAAGATATTCTAAAATGGCCTGGCAGATTTGGTATTCCTTAGGAAATATAATAAATAATTGGATTATAGTGATATTTCAAACTGTAAATGTGCACGGATCCCTGTATTTTGGTTTTGGTTCCAATTCATCATTGTGTTTTGGTTTGGGCAAAACCATCTTCAATTGTATTGGTTCGGATTTAGATTTTGGTTCGGTTTTGGATTCCAATAAAATCGATAAAACAACAAATTGCAAAAATGTGATAAAATCATGTAATTTGGACCTGTTTACATGCAATCTAAAACCCAAATTCAGTTTTTAAATCCACGTTCTGAACTGACAACAGGCCCAAGCCGGGACTCAGTTCCACACGGAACCCCAAAGTGATTCCGAACTGGTATTCCTTTTGACTCAGAACACTTAAGTTCGGGATAACGAACCGCACATCTGTATTTCAAACTAATTGCTTTCTCTAATTAGCACCACACACATTTTCATTCTTCTCACCAGCCATTCAGCATATTTAAATGGAAAAAGCTAGTCACTCTGCTGTTTGGTATCAGTGTGTGCACCACACTGAACATGGACTAGAGATGGATAGAGTTGTCTAAGAAAATCAGAAAGAAAATTATAGACAAGTATGTTAAAGGTATATGCTGTTATACCATATGATGTTCCTGTGACTACAGTTGCAAATATATTTAAGAAGTTAAGGTAGTACAGAAGGTGGACAGATTAGAATTGCTTCTGGTTTGGAAGTCACCTAGGTAGTGGATATATATCTGCAGTGGTGAACTGAAATGACTTTTGGGGACTCTCTATGAAGTACTCTAGTATAGCGATTCAGAGCTACTGACTTTCTGAAGATGATTTTAAAATTTGACAAGTGTCTGACTCTCTGGAATTCAACCATTAAATCAAGGATAGAAATTACTGGGTTGGAAATGGTAGGGAGGAGATGTCCGTGAAAAGTGCTAACTATCGCTGTGATCCCTGCTGCCCATGGCCTCCATACAAAGAATAAAAATGATAGGCCCTGGTTTCATTATGTGTGAGAGAAATGAATCTGAGAGGGCACAACTGTCGTAATCCTGGCTGAGGGAGAGCTATAATGTGCTTAAGGAAATAGTGAGGTCACAATCCCCAGTGCTCAAGGAGCCTTCTTCACTTCTGTGGACAAAAGCTCTGCATGGGACCATCCCCTTACTTACGTAGTCTATACGTGGTATATTAGATCAATACTTTAGTGGTAGTGGTAATGTATTATCTTTCACAGCTCTATCATTGACAAAATATTTTCAAGCATTTTAGAGTGTTTCTTAAATTATACCAAATACTGATCTAGTTTTACACTCTTTATTTTTTTTTAATCTCCAGATATTGCATTAGCTTCCTCCATCTACTGCATAGATATGTGTCAAAATGTTTTGATATTATAGAATGAGTTATACAGTAGCCTTGGTTTATATTTTCAGAACAAGGTGTTTATTTATCGAGGGAAAGAGTATGAGCGGAGAGAAGATTTTCTTGCACAACTGATGAGTCAGTTCCCTTTCTCAGAGAAGCTGAACACTACCTCATCTCCTGGAGAGGATATCAAAGACTCCTCCGGACAATGTATCCTTGTATAATGCCATTATCTAACTATCTATCGATCTATCGATCTATCTATCTATCTATGATGTGTTCTCATAAACCTAGCCTCAATACGCCACGCAGTGGGAGATGCCTCGCGTGAGAGAGCTGACAGGTCCTGTGCAATTCCGTTAGCGTTGGGCATCTTTTTTTGCTGGAAATAAATCTTAGTCATGATGTGATGTATATCTGTGTGCGACTGAGTCTGTATATGAATCTCAATAGGGGCGTAGCCAGAAATTAACTTCTAGAGAGACACCTTTCCGCAGCAGTTGTTCATTGTATGCCCCATAAAAGTGCCCTAGTTTACTTACTAAACTATAGTACGCATTAGTTAAAGTTATCCCCCATAGAACTGCCAGTACACATTATGCAATACAGTACCCCTAATTCGCATTACTATATACAGGGTCCAAAGTTCATATTATTGCACATTAAAGGGCCCTCAGTTCATATTATGTCACATTATGGTGCCTCCACTTCACATTGTGCCACCTTACAGTGCCCCAGTTCATATTACTACATGTAACATTATAATGCCCTCCAGTTCATTTTATACTACAGTAGAATGAGCAGGTCCATTGGTGTAACTAGATATATTGCAGGACGAAAGGCAAAAGTTTGTAAGGGCCACTATGTACCACCTAATGGTTGAAAATGTATTCAACACATGTTACTTTGACAGGGAAGGTGGGACCCTCTCAGCTATGGGCCCCATAGCAGCTGCACTCCCTGCACCTATGGTAGCTACGCCCTTGAATCTCAACAGAACTTAGCAGGGAAGAAAGCTGCAGCCATTGCATCATAGCACTTCATATACAGATTCAGAGACTGAGTTGCACACATACAGTATATACAAGTGTTGCATATCAAATGAATCATCACCTTCTCCTGGTGTGTCCTAGTCACATTGCATTGTGACTAAGATGCATTTTCAGCAAAAAAAAAAAAGATCCCCAGTGCTAGTAGATTCTCATGGGACCCTAGTGCACTAAGAAGTGCTGTTTATCGCGACTGCAACAATGATATATGAGGACACATCTGTATCTATCTATCTACTATGTAAAATGTGGTAGACTCTTCACTCAAGGCCATCTTAATGTATGGGCACACTGGGAAGATGCCCAGGTGTGTGGAAGATAGAGTGGCCACACTGATTGTGAATTACACCCAATCAGAACGGCCAGGCAGCACTCTCTTATTGCCTCCAGCTTGCGGCCAGTCAGTGAATGTCTGTCAGCTTGCTGATTGGTGAATGGTTGGAGCTATGTAGCATCAGAGTGCTGACAGCCATTTACTGTATGGATGGGGGCCCCAGTGCATTGCTTTCCCAGGACCTTCAATGCTATACATAACGCAAGATGATTGCCAGAGGAGACACAAATTACACTATAAAGAAAACATAGGGCATTGGCACTCCAAATGTGTTGCTATTAAACAAAATGTGTTTAATAAGCAAAAAAAAATGAAGGCAGTCTGTGAGCCTAGCAGTTTTACTCTAATTAAACGTTGGACTGACCACATATGGGGCTAAATGCAATAGTTTGCGATTTGTAAAAATCTTAAGAGTTTTCCGCAAAAAAAACATGACTGCATTCGTCGTATGTAATAGGCTTTGCACCAGAGTCTACTGCGCAAGTGCAGGTCTCTGCACATGCACAAATCACCGGAAAATAGGCACGGCTGCCATTTTACAAGTGATTTTTGCCAATGTGCAGTCAGCGCCGGGTCAACAGAGAGGTGAGTATAGTTAAATGGGTGCAGGGTGAGCGGTGTGCGGGCACCCAGGGACCCATGTGCTCCACACATCTTGCACCCCTTTCCTCTATATTTGTGTATGTACTGTATTATACACTGGAAGGCAAGGCTTCCTTCCTCTGGTATTGGCATCCCTCCCATTTACCCTCAGGTGTTTTAATTAGCTAGGTTCCTGCATTTCAGATCACACATTGATAAGGGCACTATTTAAAGGTAAGTCCTGGATAAATTTATATAATGTATTAGGAATGTTAGGGACCCATGTGATGAATTCACCTGGCCGCTGTACATGAGGCGGCATATTTGCGCAAATGTGTGTTAAGAACTTTAATTTATACTCCATGTTAATTGTAAGGGTTTATTTAAATTATTCTTACTATCAGTGTTCTTAGCAGTGCCGTTTCTAGCGGCGAGCGAGCCGTGCAACCGCACGGGGCGCCCGCCGCGGCACTTTGTTACTCCTTATCGCCTCTCCCGAGCGCTCCTGCTCGGGGGGCGGGGCTTTGCGGGATGACGCGGTGCGTCGTGACGTCACGACGCAAACGCGTCATTCCGCGAAGCCCCGCCCCCCGAGCAGGAGCGCTCAGGAGAGGCGATAAGGAGATAAGCAAGAAGGAGGAGGCGGCCGGCGCGAGGGACGTGAGGCGGCGGGACAGAAGAGCGGGAAGACGTAAGTATTCTCTCTCTCCCCTTTCCTTCCCCTCAACTTGAAACCTGCCTGCCGCTGCCGCACTGTGTAAAATGGGGACACCTGCCTATGGGGATACCTGCCTGCCGCACTGTGTAAAATGGGGGCACCTGCCTGCGTACTGTGTAATATGGGGGCACCTGCCTGCATACTGTGTAATATGGGGGCACCTGCCTGCGTACTGTGTAATATGGGGGCATCTGCCTGCGTACTGTGTAATATGGGGGCATCTGCCTGCGTACTGTGTAATATGGGGGCATCTGCCTGCGTACTGTGTAATATGGGGGCATCTGCCTGCGTACTGTGTAATATGGGGGCATCTGCCTGCGTACTGTGTAAAATGGGGATATCTGCCTGCCGCGCTGTGTAAAATGGGGATACCTGCCTTCCGCACTGTGTAAAATAGGGATACCTGCCTGCGTACTGTGTAATATGGGGGCACCTGCCTGCGTACTGTGTAATATGGGGGCATCTGCCTGCGTACTGTGTAAAATGGGGATATCTGCCTGCTGCGCTGTGTAAAATGGGGATACCTGCCTTCCGCACTGTGTAAAATAGGGATACCTGCCTGCGTACTGTGTAATATGGGGGCACCTGCCTGCATACTGTGTAATATGGGGGCATCTGCCTGCGTACTGTGTAAAATGGGGATATCTGCCTGCCGTGCTGTGTAAAATGGGGGCACCTGCCTGCCGCACTGTGTAATATGGGGATACCTGCCTTCCGCACTGTGTAATATGGGGGCACCTGCCTGCGTACTGTGTAAAATGGGGATATCTGCCTGCCGTGCTGTGTAAAATGGGGATATCTGCCTGCCGTGCTGTGTAAAATGGGGATATCTGCCTGCCGTGCTGTGTAAAATGGGTATCTGCCTGCCGTGCTGTGTAAAATGGGGATATCTGCCTGCCGTGCTGTGTAAAATGGGGATACCTGCCTGCCGCACTGTGTAAAATGGGGATACCTGCCTGCTGCACTTTGTAAAATGGGGGTACCTGCCTGCGTACTGTGTAAAATGGGGATACCTGCCTACCGTACTGTGTAAAATGGGGATACCTGCCTTCCGTACTGTGTAAAATGGGGACACCTGCCTGCCGCGCTGTGTAAAATGGGGACACCTGTCTGCCGCGCTGTGTAATATGGGGACACTTGCCTGCTGTAATGTGTAAAAAGGGGACTTTTTTATTTTTATTTTTTCCCCCGTGTGGTGGGTGTGATGATATCTGATGAGGCCATGCCCACTTTAATGAAACCACGCCCATTTTAATCAGGCCACACGCCCTTGTCGGGAGCGCGCGCGCCTACGGCGAGCGCATGCTTTTTCATTTTATGGCTATGTGGGGGGGGCACACTTTTTTTTTTTAGAGCAATAGGGGGGGGGGGCGCATTTTGAAATCTCGCACTGGGAGCCAAATTGTCTAGAAACGGCCCTGGTTCTTAGTGCTAGGAGTGTGCATCTGCATTTCTCCTCTTTACCCATTATACACCAGTGGTCCGCGCACACATGCAAATTGAGGTTATCTGCTGACTGCATTTTCCAGCATGGCTAATAATTCTAAACTTCTATTCCCTATATTGCACCATTTGTCACCAGCTTAAGCTTTGTTTATCATATAATAATTCTAAAACCCAATTTATGCTAGAGTATCCTTTCTCATCTATCCCCCCACACACCCACACATGCACACTCACACCAACACCACCCCACCAAAATAATGGTGATCAATGAATCAGTGATTGGCTTTATAATTACAGTAAATTAACCTAATTGTCATTCATTAGTAAAGACATATATACTATACATCGGCACGTATTTAGAGTAAAGGCAATTTCACCTTGAAGTAGACACATTTAATTAGTTCCCTTTGTCCAGCACTGTGATATGCAACGCAAACCTTTACACTGGGCGCTTTATCACCAAAACCTTCATTCAATTCAATTTTATAGTCTATTCCGTATGATTTATGAAACCTGAGTAAAGACTAATTGAGCAAATAGTAAAAGCAAACACATTCTAATTTAATTATTCAAGGCAGTCTCTATTGAGTTGTCCCTCAGCTTCATTTATGCCAAGGGAAAGCAATTATTTTATGTTCGCTACCCAAAGGAAAAAAGAGAACATCTCAGCAACACTTGCTTGGTACATAAAGGTTGTAATATTTTGCAACTCGTGTAGTACTCCTTTTTATAGGCATACAGCTTGCTAAATACTCACATCAATAATGTTTTCCCATGAAATCTACATTTTAATGATACTACTTTATAAATATATTTAGCTGGAGTGGTCAGGGACTGATAGCTGCTTGGTGATCCTCAAGTGGAGCATGTTTGTTCCAAATTATTTGTATCTATTTTATTAGCCATTATTTTCTATGAGACATTTTCAATTACAATTTAAGCAATGATTCCACTTCAGAAGATATCTAAAGGTAACTGTTGTGTCATCTGTATTTGCATGTTGTCGAAAAAAAAATTGTTACTAAAAATAAAAAATATCAATAATATAGATCACATTATGGAATGGCTTCATTGAATAAGCATCAGCAAACTGTCATGTTTCATTTAAATGAACAACCCTAGTAAACCAGTAAGCAATGTAAGGCATATAGCATTGGTTCCCAAACTAAGTGCCGTGGTGCCCTGGGTTGGTGGTTCAGCACCAATTCATATTATTGTAATAGGCAAACCAGAGCTCGTGTCTTCCTATTATAAAATATGTGGACAAACAGAAGCAAATCCTGTCCCTCACCACATAACTGATCCTAAGGATGACATATAAACACAATTTACTTCATTTGAAATGCTTTTCTGAATTTCGCAATATAAAACTCTTGGCCTAGGGCACTTTTCGTGTTTTGTGTTTTGGTTCTAATTCCCCGCTCGTGTTTTGGTTTTGGATTGGTTTTGCCAAAACCACCCTTTCGTGTTTTGGTTTTGGATCTGGATGATTTTTGAAAGAAAAACCATAAAAACGCTAAAATCACAGAATTTGGGGGTAATTTTGATCCTACGGTATTATTAACCTCAATAACATTAATTTCCACTCATTTCCAGTCTATTCTGAATACCTCACACCTCACAATATTGTTTTTAGGCCAAAAGGTTGCACTGAGGTGGCTGCATGACAAAGCTAAGCGACACAAGTGTGCGGCACAAACACAAGGCCCATCTAGGAGTGGCACTGTAGTGGCAGACAGGATGGCAGATATAAAAAAAGGCCCCAAACAGCGCATCATGCAAAGATGTAAAAGAGGTGCAATGAGGTAGCTGTATGACTAAGCTAAGCGACACAAATAATTGGCCCATCTAAGAGTGGCACTGCAGTGTCAGACAGCATGGCACTTTAAAAAAACTAGTCCCCAAACAGCACATGATGCAAAGAAGAAAAAGAAGTGCACCAAGGTTGCTGTATGACTAAGCTTAGCGACACAACCACCTGGTCCTTCTAGTAGTGGCATGCAGTGGCTGAATATCAAAAGTGGCTCGCAATTTTTCAGTCCACTGACAGCATCTCCTGCATACCCCTGTCATTTTTCAAAAATTCTGCAATTGGTGGACTTATACGGCAGTACCCCTGGACTAATACAGCAGTACCCCAGGACTTATATGGCAGTGTCAGACAGGATGGCACTTTTCAAAAACCATGCCCCAAACAGCACATGATGCAAAGATGAAAAAGAGGTGCACCAAGGTTGCTGTATGACTAAGCTAAGCAACACAAGTGTGCGGCACAAACACCTGGCCCATCTAGGAGTGGCAGTGGCAGACAGGATGGCACTTAAAAAAACTAGGTCTCAAACAGCACATCATGCAAAGATGAAAAAGAGGTGCAGTGAGGGAGCTGTATGACAAAGCTAAGCGACACAAACAATTGGCCCATCTAGGAGTGGCACTGCAGTGTCAGACAGGAGGGCAGATATAAAAAAAGGCCCCAAACAGCACATCATGCAAAGATGAAAAAGAGGTGCAATGAGGTAGCTGTATGACTAAGCTAAGCAACACAAACAATTGGCCCATCTAGGAGTGGCATTGCAGTGTCAGACAGGGTGGCACTTAAAAAAACAAAATAGTACCCAAACAGCACATCATGCCAAGAAGTAAAGGAGGGCAATGAGGTAGCTGTATGACTAAGCTAAGTGACACAAGTATGCAGCACAAACACCTGGCCCATCTAGGGTTGGCACTGCAGTCACACTGCACTAATAGCGGATACCGTAAGCAACGTCTAACACCAGCATACAGTAGTTGTTATGGCCTCTGTAATCCGCTTTGCAACAAGGTATATATATATATATATATATATATATATACCAGTGTGTGGACCGGCACTCCTCTTGGTATTGTTGGGTGCTCCGGTGCCTCCAGAATATAATGGGTATAATAGAACAAATGACCTGCGGCACTCAGAGACTTGATGCAAAAACGTGCTGTATTAACAAATACACATGAACTCCAACGTTTCGGGGTTGGCACACCCCTTTGTCAAGGAAAAGCAGCAATACAGTAGTTGTTATGGCCTCTGTAATCCGCTTTGCAACAAGGTATATATATATATATATATATATATATATGTATTTACGGCAATATCACTGGAATTATATGGCAGTACCACTGAACGTATTCGGCAGTACCACTGGAATTATATGGCAGGATCACTGGAATTATACGGCAGTACCGCTGGACATATACGGCAGTATCATTGGACATATACAGCAGTATCACTAGACATATACGGCAGTATCACTGGACTGGATTTATAAGCCAGTACCACTGGAATTATACGGCAGGATCACTGGCTTTATACGGCAGTACAGCTGGATATATACGGCAGTACCGCTGGACATATACGGCAGTATCAATGGACATATACGGCAGTATCACTGGACATATACGGCAGTATCACTGGACATATACGCCAGTATCACTGGACTGGACTTATACGCCAGTACCACTGTAATTATACGGCAGGATCACTGGACTTATACGCCAGTACCACTGGAATTATACGGCAGGATCACTGGAATTATACGGCAGGATCACTGGAATTATACAGCAGGATTACTGGAATTATGCTGCAGGATCACTGGATTTATACTGCAGTACTGCCGGACATATACGGCAGTATCAATGGACATATGCGGCAGGATCACGGGACATATACGGCAGTATCACTGGACATATACGGCAGTACCACTGGACATATACGGCAGTACCACTGGACATATACGGCAGCACAGGGATACCACCACTGGACTGATGCAGGACAACAGAGTACCAATACAATGGACTGTACTTATACAGCAGCACTGGATATATGGTATGGCAGCAGAGGACACAACCACTGTGACTGGATAGATGCAGCACAAGACACGGACACTGAGGACGGAGACATGTCCTCTCTCTACACTCTCCAATGCCGGAGTGAAAATGGCGACGACGTGCAGCTCTTTATATGCAATCCAAACCCTGCGAGAATCCAACAGCGGGATGATGACGTTTTGCCTCATTCTGGTTTCCGAGTCAGGCGGGAAAACCTGAGCCTGACTCGGATCCGGGCTCGGTTGGAGAAGTCCGGTAGGGTTCGGTTCTCATCTCTAATATATATATATATATATATATATATATATATATATATATAAAATAATGTAAGGCAAAAACTATTTATTTCATTTTGATTTACAATAAGAAATAAATTAAATATTATTTAGCAAAAAGTTTTATAAAGTCCTAAAGTAATAATATAAGTAGTGTCAGGCCTATTAATTATTCTACATAAAGATCTATGTAGCCACACTTACCAGGCACCAAGTTCTACAGAGACTGACAGGTTTCCCAGGACAATACTGCTTCTCTGAAACTGGGAAACTGATTGGGTACAGTAAGCGCTGTATGTGCACCCATAATGTTGCACTAGTATTTTCACCACACTATACATTCTAAGTTTTCCATTGCTGCACATTAAGAGGCTGGTACAAGGTAAATTGCATCAATCGTTCCAGACTTACCAAGAAAACCAGACACACCTATGCAGATGATTTTGGCACTTGCGCCTATCTGCCCTTGGAGTGGTGAGACGGGGAAGGAAAGGGCGTGCTATTGCAGGCTGAGCATCATTTTTTTTTTTCAATGTTATACAAACTGGGATCACGGCGAGTCTTTGTCCCTTAACTGATTCATTTTACAGATATTCAGTGTTTCACAGTGCAGCCTGTGCTGGAAGCGCAACCCAGATTTAGTAATAAACCTGTTCCTGATCAGATTATAAAGTAAGTATTGCTATACAATCTTGCCTTGAAAATTGTATTCACTTTTAAGCACACACTTGTTACATTTTATAAGCCATTACCATTATGTGTAGCTTTACACAAATATGTCTACCAGCTGTAAACAAGTCACCTACAAGTGTAAAGGCTGGGAGAAACACATCTTTAGATAAGCAAACTGTGTTTCCAGCAGAGAGTTTTCTTAATAGTCATTTCTTAATGATTCATTTAAAATATTTGCTAATAGTTTTTTATTTCAATTTGCGTGTTTTAAGATCTAGCATCCTCTGCACATTCTAAGCATACAGTATACTGTAACTGAAATGAAAGGTTCAGAGAATCAGTAATGAACACTAGGTTGTTCTTAAACCCATATTTCCACCATAAAGTGGACACAGAATCTGTATATGAACTAAGGACCTCATTCATATTTGTACGGTTGCGAATAGATACAACGTTGGGGGTCTGCACCAGAGGCGTCACTATGGTTGGTGTCACCCGGTGTGGTAACTCATGGTGTCACCCCCCATGGACCTCCTCCCCTATCACACCATAAGGAATCCTGGCAGGGGGAGGTGATGGGGCGGCGACGCACCGTTTGAGGGGCGTGGTCCGGACAACGCAGACGTTTCTGGACCATTTGTCGGGCGGGCCGCAGCGGTTGCATGACGGCACACGCAGCAGCTGCGACCCAAAAGATGGCGGCCCGGCGACTGCCTTCACAGCTAGGCTGCAGAAGCAGAGGGCTACCCTTAAAATGAGAGCGCATCTCTGTATAGCAATGCACTCGTGTATAAGCGGGGGGGGGGGCGGACATAGCATGTGGGGCGGCCTTGCCCTGTGCTGGGCGGCCCCCCCTCATGCTAGAGAAAGCAGTTGTAGTTTTGCTACTTTTAGGGGGAGATTCAAATGTTTGAAAAGTCGGTTGGGTGTCTGTTTTTTCCTGTCTATTAGATAGGAAAAACAGACTCCCAACTGACTTTTCAAACAATTGAATAGCCCCCTTAGCATACTAAACCGCAGCTCATCTGGTGAAATGTGGTGACATGTGGGGAAATGGGGTATCATGTGGGGATATGGGGTATCATGTGGTGTCTTGGTGGTGATATGGGGTATCATGTGGTGTCTTGGTGGTGACATGGGGTATCATGTGGTGTCTTGGTGGTGACATGGGGTATCATGTGGTGTCTTGGTGGTGACATGGGGTATCATGTGGTGTCTTGGTGGTGACATGGGGTATCATGTGGTGTCTTGGTGGTGACATGGGGTATCATGCGGTGTCTTGGTGGTGACATGGGGTATCATGCGGTGTTTTAGAGCTGACATGGGGTATCATGTGTTGTCTTAGAGGTGACATGGGGTATCATGTGGTGTCTTAAAGGTGACATGGGGTATTATGTGGTGTCTTAGAGGTGGCATGGGATTTACTTGGTGGTGGCACTGATTAACCAATTTCCCCTAAACAGCAACCGCAAACATATCCCTGTCCAAGAACCCATTACTGAAGCCCCCCCCCCCGTTTCCGTGCATCCATTACCCCATCTCTCCCCAATTCATTATCAATCCCGCCTCCCAACACCCATTAGCACATTAATTCACCCACACTATCACCTCACATAAAGCTCCGCTCACACAGCACCACCCATACTACGCTCAAACTGCACCCATACTACGCTCACACAGCAGCACCCATACTACGTCACACAGCACTCATACTACACTCAAACTGCACCACCCATACTACGTCACACAGCACTCATACTACACTCAAACTGCACCCATACTACGCTCACAGAGCAGCACCCATACTATGCTCAAACTGCACCCATACTACGCTCACACAGCAGCACCCATACTACGTCACACAGCACTCATACTACACTCAAACTGCACCACCCATACTACGTCACACAGCACTCATACTACACTCAAACTGCACCCATACTACGCTCACAGAGCAGCACCCATACTATGCTCAAACTGCACCCATACTACGCTCACACAGCAGCACCCATACTACGTCACACAGCAGCACCCATACTACGCTCACACAGCAGCACCCATACTACGCTCACACAGCGGCACCCATACTAAGCTCACAGCACCCATACTACACAGCACCCATACTACTCTCACACAGCACCCATACTACGCTCACACAGCACCCATACTACGCTCACACAGCAGCACCCATACTACGTCACACAGCACTCATACTACGCTCACACAGCAGCACCCATACTACGCTCACACAGCGGCACCCATACTAAGCTCACAGCACCCATACTACACAGCACCCATACTACTCTCACACAGCACCCATACTACCCTCCCACAGCACCCATACTACGCTCACACAGCACCCATACTACGCTCACACAGCACCCATACTACACGGCACCCATACCACTCTCACACAGCACCCATACTATGCTCACACAGCACCCATACTACACGGCACCCATACCACTCTCACACAGCACCCATACTATGCTCACACAGCACTCATACTACTCTCACACAGCACCCATACTACACAGCACTCATATTACGCTCACACAGCGGCCATACTACGCTCACACCGCACCCATACTACACGGCACCCAAACCACTCTCACACGGCACCCATATTACGCTCACACAGCACCCATACTGCACTCACACGGCACCCATACCACGCTCACACAGCACCCATACTACGCTCACACAGCACCCATACTACATGGCACCCATACCACTCTCACACAGCACCCATACTATGCTCACACAGCACCCATATTACGCTCACACAGCACCCATATTACGCTCACACAGCACCCATACTGCGCTCACACGGCACCCATACTACGCTCACACGGCACCCATACTACGCTCACACAGCACCCATACTACACAGCACCCATACCACTCTCACACAGCACCCATACTATGCCCACACAGCACCCATACTGCACTCACACGGCACCCATACCACTCTCACACAGCACCCATACTACACAGCACCCATACTACACTCACACAGCACCCATACTACACAGCACCCATACTACGCTCACACAGCACCCATACTACTCTCATACAGCACCCATACTATGCTCACACAGCACCCATACTACTCTCACACAGCAGCCATACTACACAGCACTCATACTAAACTCACACAGCCCCAATTAGCTCCCCCACCTAGCACTCAACCCAACAATTTGTACATCCCAATGCCCATTAACACATTCACCCCCATACAGACACACACACACACACATACATTTCATAAATCGATTCTGCTCATCGTGGAGCATTTACAGAAGTTACCTGGCATCATGCATCAATATCAGCAGCAGCAGCAGGATAGTGTGGGAGGCGGAGCTTGTGTGTGTCACTGTCTGGCTCAGTCAGGACCCGAGTGGACTCTGGAGGAGAGGGGAGGGGCGGCCAGAGCACTGCCTGCACGGCTCTGTGGCTGCTGCCTGCTGATCTCACTGACAGGTGAGAATGTCGGCCTTTAGGAGGCGGGGCCTGGGAGGAGGGGGTGTGGCCATAGCCGTGGACCATACTTTGTCTTTGTCAGTCAGGGGATGGGGGTGCGTGCGTGTAAGTGTGCGGCTCGCTTTGGTGTCACCCTATTGAAGGGTGACACCCGGGTGCGGGCCGCACCCCCCGCACCCACCTCATGACGCCACTGGTCTGCACAGATGCAAGACCTGTTTTGCTTATGTGCAGAATGGGCCTTGCGATGTTGCCAGCAGCCCCCTGTCAGCAGCAGCATGAGTGACATGCTGCAGTGTTTATGGGGGCGGCACCCAGCACCATGCTTTAAAACTGAGGCGCGTCACTCCGTGCAGCCGTGTGGGTTGCTGGATGAACTCGGACATTTTTTTAAAGGAGCAATAATTTCTAATAATGTTACGAATTCTCAATGAGGGGTACGTAGTCATAGAAAGGGTGCATCTACCTCAGAGGTAAATGGCAATGTGATAAAGTTATTCTTGTTGTGTAGTGATTTCTAGCCATACATCCACATTTCTCTTTATGGGATGTTCGGAGTAGTGTGAATGTCACACAAAGACAGTGAGATCAATGTAAATACAGGTTGAGTATCCCATATCCAAATATTCCGAAATACAGAATATTCCAAAATACGGACTTTTTTGAGTGAGACTGAGATAGTGAAACCTTTGTTTTCTGATAGCTCAATGTACACAAACTTTGTTTAATACACAGAGTTATTAAAAATATTGTATTAAATTACCTTCAGGCTGTGTGTATAAGGTATATATGAAACATAAATTAATTGTGTGAATGTAAACACACTTTGTTTAATGCAAAAAATAATTAAAAATATTGGCTAAAATAAATGACCTTCAGGCTGTGTGTATAAGGTATATATGAAACATAAATGCATTCTGTGCTTAGACTTGGGTCCCATCACCTTGATATCATATTATGGTATGCAATTATTCCAAAATACGGAAAATTCCTATATCCAAAATACTTCTGGTCCCAAGCATTTTGGATAAGGGATACTCAACTGTAATACTATACTGAAGGCCGATGAGTCATCTGCAAGATAGAAACTAAAATAGAGGACTGTTACCTTCAAACAATATTTTTTGATTGATATTTCTCCACAACTGTCTGAGGCTGTCTCGGACAGTTGGGAAAGCACATCGGGCTAAATTTACTAAGAATGGGAGGTCTATTTAAGATGCCCATAGCAACCAATCAGATTCCGGGTATTCCCATCTTAAATAGAATTCACATCTTAGTAAATTTACACCAAAGTCTTTTTATATGTGCTGAAATAAAACTGTGTTTCTGCCACCTGGTGGGAATTTACAATAACCACATTCTTTGAATGTTAACAAGTTGTTATGATCGAAAAATGTGTTTTTGCCAATGAAATGATCAAGCATCTATAAATAAAATGCATAGTAAAACATTAGTGTATACTGTATATACAGATGTAGCCATGCTCATCTATGTAAGCATCGCAGAACGGATGGTGCAGCCAGTTTGCTTGCGAGTGAACGTGCGTGTGCGTTTCCTATGGGCAAACTCCGGCTGCGACTAGTCGCAGCATATCATATAATGCTGCTTACCACGATGCGTATGCTCGTGCAGGGCAGTAGAGAGCCGGGCTGGGCCCAGGTACTTTTCCGGGGGTGTGGCCTGATCACAGGAGGCGTGGTCATATGCACCCTTTGAAAAAATACAGAAAAAAATTGTATTTTAAGCGTCACCATGGGTATATTCCAGCCCAGCACACAGCAGCGTGTGCTGGGCTGAGAAGAAGAGCTGCTGCTGCCAGTTAAGTGGAAGGAGGCCTGGGGCCCCCACTGGGCCCTCACTTGGCCCCTCCATCAGACCTGGGTCCCCGGGTAATTTGTACCCTCTACACCCCTCTCTCGGCACCACTGTGCCTGTGCATAAGCAACGGTGAGGCTGGCTACATCTGTATGTTGATAGTGAAGATTATTTGGTCACATCTAATTCCTATTCTACAGTACAATCTCTATTGTATGTGAGCCGTGCATTGCACCATTACAGCTCTGAAATAATAAGTGGGATTTGCTCTACTTACCGTTTTACAAAAGTATTAATAAATACGGCACATTTTGCTCTTTAGCAGGGCAACTACCTAAAGACTTTAGTATGGGCAGCACAGTGATGTTGTGGTTAGCATTGCTGTGTCACAGCACTGGGGTCACAAGTTCAATTTCAAACTAGACTAAATCAGTGTGGTGTTTGTTTGTTCTCCCTGTGTTTCAGTAGATTTACAACTGGTGCAGTGGCTTACTGCTACACTCCAAATAAAACATAATGGTAGGTATTCTGGTAAAACATAAATTAACTCTAGTAAATATGTGTGCAAGAAAGTGTTAGGGAACTTATGAGGCGAGATGTAATAGCATCTGAGATTGTCGAAGGTGCAGGATGCCAGGCGATTTTGGGCATTTTTATTAAAACGGCAGTCATTTACAAGGCATGGTTTTGGCTTGGAAATGATTGCTGCTATAAAAAAAAGTCAGAGATCATCCGGCATTCCACACCTCCAACAATCTCGGGCACTATTACATCGCCTATGATATTAATTGGGGCAGGGACTACTGTGAATGATACATTGTAGCACTAAATAAATGCTAATAATAATAGGTAACAGCAGGGATTCCCAACCTCTTCCAATCTCGGCCCTCAAGGCACACTGACAGTCCAGGTTTTAAGGATAGCCATACTTGAGCAAAGGTGACTTACTATAATTAATACCTCAGTTATTTTGATCTAATCATCTGTGCTTATGCATGGATATCTCTAAAACCTGGATTGTTAGTGTGCCTTGAGGACCGAGGTTGGGAAACACTGGGGTACAGGATGACAGGTATTTTGCAGTCATTTATAGAATTCATATTTAATATGGGCAGAAATGGATTTTGGATTATGGAAGAAAACCATAAGAGTACCCAGAGGAAATCCACAGAAGCACAGGGAGAATATACAAACTCCACACAGTTATGGCCACAGTGGAATTCAAACCCATCACCTCAGTGCTGTGTGGCAGTAATGGTAACCATTCATGCTCAAGGGCAGATTTAGGGGTGAGGTGCCCCTAGGCACAACAGTAACAGTATTATTTTTATTGTTTGGCTATAGGCCCTCATTTGATGATAGCCAATTTAGTAGGATAATAAAAAAAGCCAAGAACTATGATTTGTTTTTTATTTTTTTGTTATGTGTACATATTTACTAAGTAGGATAGCTTACAAGGGTAGTATGTGCATGTCCTACCCATTTACACTCCATTCAATATTGTATATAGATATATTTGCAGTGACAGGATCTTTTTGGGCTGACAGTACCATCACAAGCATACAAGTGGTGCCCCCAAACAAATGCCGCCTCTCACGTGTCTAAAATTTGCCACTGTTGAGCTGCCCTCAAGTGAATCGATCTACAGAGCCCAGCAGTAGACCCACTAGAAGCTCAAACCTCCCCATATAATAATGTATAGCCAAGATATAGTGACTGCAGGCAACTCTACATATACTGACAACATAAATCCAGAGGCAAAACTTTTGCACTGTAGAAAAATGTTTTATAGTCAAGATTTTGTTTTTACATTGCACGTTTTTCAACCTTTTAAACTATTAGCAAATTGTGCAGCCTGTGACCATTATACAGCTCTACAATATTTAGCATACTATACATTCCCATATAGAAATCATGTAATGTGTACGTGGGTATAGTATGGTATGCCGGCGGCCGGGCTCCCGGCGACCAGCATACCGGCGCCGGGTGCCCAACCGCCGGCATACCGACAGCGTGGCAAGCGCAAATGAGCCCCTTGCGGGCTTGTTGTGCTTGCCACACTGCGCTCATCACGCTGCGGGCACGGTGGCGCGTTACGCGCGCCACACTATTTATTCTCCCTCCTGGGGGGTCGTGGACCCCCACAAGGGAGAATATCTGTCGGTATGCCAGGTGTCGGGATTCCGGCGCCGGTATACTGTGCGCCGGGATCCCGACATTCGGCAACCTGAAGACCACCCGTGTACATTATACAGGGCCGGCAACAGAAATCTTGGGGCCCCATACACTGATATCTCTGGGGGCCCCCTACCCCCTCAACTCTTCCCCTCAATATAAATGTGTGTGTATATATATATATATATATATATATATATATATAAATATACAGTATATACATACACACGCACACATATACATACACATATACAAACATACATATATAAGCACATATACATGTACATATACTACACAGACACAAACATACATATATATATAGACACAGACCCACAGATTGTCACAACGGTGAGGGAGATTGCAAGGACCCAGGAGGGACTGACCTTGTCTGTAGGGACATCACATTGGTAAAGCTGCAGTCGGCTGCTGTCTGATATTCACAGTCAGTGTGCATGGCAGTGCTGTGCCGCTCAGCTCCTCGGAGTCAGCGGCAGCAGCAGGGACGGGCTGGCGCGGGTTCATGCGTAGTGACGCCGCGACGCTGGCAACACAGCACGGGACCAGCTCAGACCAAGTGATGGGGTATGCGGCAGGGGTGGTGTTTGTATTGGGAAGTAATTGTCTGTTAATTGACGTATGGGCATCCCGGAGTGCACGGGAGCCACAGCTTTCTTAGGCGCTGCCTACACATTTCTTGTGGCCCTGATGCTCGGGGCCCCCCTGATCCTTGGGGCCCCATACGGGTGTCCCCTTTGACCCCCCCTGTCGCCGGGCCTGACATTATACACCCGACTGATGGGATCACTATGATTTCTCAATACTTATTAATATTGTCAGCAACATAATGTTGAGTACAGTGTTCTGACACAGTTGTAATTGTAGTTGAAACATTGTAACTGTGCTGCACTATACCTTTAAACAAGATGGTAAAGCAATTTGTTTAAAGTTATAATGCCAACCCAGTTTCATTGCTTTAACATCAGTATCATGCTGACATATTATGTCAACATTGTGAAGGTCGGGAAGTTAACTACCTCCCCAGCTGATGACTATTGAATTATTCTCAACACCATTTGACCAGGTACTACCTGTCACTACAAGTTATCACATTTGGTACTTATGCAGATCAGCTAAAAATGACCTTAATGGTAACTGTAATATTATGGGTTCACTACGATATGCCGGCGGTCGGGCTCCCGGCGACCAGCATACCGGCGCCGGGAGCCCGACCGCTGGCTTACAGACAGTGTGGTGAGCGCAAATGAGACCCTTGCGGGCTAGCCACGCTACGGGCACGGTGGCGCGCTACGCGCGCCACACTATTTTATTCTCCCTCCAGGGGGGTCCTGGACCCCACGAGGGAGAATAAGAGTCAGTATGCCGGCTGTCGGGCTCCCGGCGCCGGTATGCTGGTCGCCGGGAGCCCGACCGCCGGCATACTGAAGACCACCCTAATATTATATGTTCATTTAAAAATAAATTGACCACAGTTTAAGGACAGCTTAGGTTGTGAGACACTCATGAGGTTTTTTTTTTATGAATACCGTCCTATGGGCTATTTCAATTATATATTATCTCTTTATTATCCCTGACATTGTTTACCACTTTTGGATGCATTCCTAACCTAGGAAACTACTATAATATTGATGACTGCGTGTGAATTATCTAGCAGTGTCTGGATATTTTACATATCAATTAAAGTACTGTAATATAAGACAAAATTATTATACACTTCCATTCTGAAGAACATTAAAGCAATGATGGGCATAGATTTTAGAATATGCTAATTGATTTTCTATAGCTGCACATATAACGGGATGAACACAAGGCTTTAAAATCATCATTTTGTGTTTTATGGATAGCTGTAAGGAGTGATATTGGCTAAAATGCAAAAAAGTAAGAACAGTGAGTATAGGCATCATCTTATGACTTAATCTATCGTATCAGCTTTCCAGGTGGACACTTTCAATTAATTTGCATACACTTTGCCTGTAAAAGTAGAGTATGTAGAAATGTGGATTTATGGCCCTGACTCAACCTTAAAACACTTCTATGGAACATAATATCGCCCAAGAGATGCTGTTCATTTTGGCTGATTGTCCTTTATATCTTTCAGCTTTTACAAGTCAAATTACGTGCAGAGATTCCACTACTCCAGACCTGTAAGGAAGGGCTCCATCGATCCAGAGAATGAGTTTGCTGTGAGTGTATTCTGCTGGGGATATTGTATGTGTTTACTATACCAAAAAGTAATTATTCCAGGACCATTGATTTTCTTCTGAGATGAACACTCCAATATAAGAAGTATGTAGAAACTGCAAAAAGGAATCACTATATAAATATACAGCCAATGTGTATGGCCATTAGGTGCAATCAGATAAAATGTATACAGTACATGCGTGTTTTGTAGTATGGCTTAGATCATATTATAAATGCTTACTGTACGTGTAACAGAAGCAAGGCAAGTAGTGTTCCTAGTAAGACATGTTTTTCCTACTGGATGTGTTTTAGGAACATTCATATCTTCTATAACAATAGGAGAAAAGGGAAATGTGTTGCTATGATATTATCTCTTCCTGCCTAATTAGATATGTATATATAGAGAGGGGGAGCTGTATGTATATATAGAGCGGGGGCTCTGGAAGTATAGCTGCTGTAGGGAGTTTGGTACGGGATGCCGGCGCTTGGGATGCCGGTGGTCAAAATACCAACAGCGGCATCCTAATGCGCAGAATCCCAACACCTGCTAGGTAAGTATTCTAACCCTCTTCCCTACCCCCAACTCTAATCCTCCATGCCTGCAGCCTAACCCTAACCTACGCCCCCACACCCTAACCCACCTCCATAGTGTCTAACCCTTTTCCCCTAACCCCCGCACCCTAACCCACCTCCTTAGTGCCTAAACCTACACCCTAGAATCCACCCTTCTACCCACAGCCTACCCCTAACCATACCCCCTTAGCAGCGTCAGACTGACTCACCGGAGGTTCGCTTCTGGTCCATTTATGCCGGAACAATGGTTAGAAGCACTCGGCACCTTGCATCACTGTCATCACACACAGTGATTGCAGGTGTGAGTGCAGAGGTCTCTAAACAGTGTGCCGACCAACCCCTTAGTACCTAACCCTCCCTCCTGCAGCCTAACTTTAACCCTTCCCCTGCAGCGTAAACCTAAACCTCCCCCCACAGCCTAACCCTAACCTGCCCTATACTGCCTAAACCTAACCCCACTCCACCCCACCCTCCCTGCGACCTAATGTTAACCAGCCTTGGCATACTTACGTTGCATACAACAAGTTGGGATTCTGGTGTCAGCATTGTGAGGGATGTCGGAGTTCTGGAACCGGTCTTCTGACCAGTGTCAGTATTCCAGCATTGGTATTCTGACTGCTGGCATCCCAAACGCCGGTATGCTGAACGCATTCTGTTGTATGACAGGCAATAGTAGAACATGCAGGGGACTAGGACCAATTAGCTGTTATACCATGTGTTTGATACCACTGCTGTTAATCCCTGTATTATCACTGTGTTCCTGCATTAATCCTCTACCTGTTGTTTACCAATAAACCAACATCCTGGTGAAGGACTCGGTGTGGCCTAACAGTCACTTTCACATCTGCTGTGACCCTATAGTGACCACCATCTTAATAGGCTATATATCAACATAAGTATGCTTATGAAGTGCTATTAACAAATACACACATTAAGCACAGTATAACCAAATAAACTGCATATTTCCAATACAACAGATAAAATATAACTATACAATATAATAACACAATACAATACAGTATTGTCCAGGATATAACTAATACCATACTATCGATTAGTGGAGTCCATGGGTAGGACCAGGGATAGGAAAGTAAATGTGTGTCTTTTAACACTGTGCAACACAAGGTGCAGGCTGTGTCGTCACAGGCACCATCACAAAGATATACACACCACAATGGGCGGTAACTTATTAGCCTCGATGCTGCTTTGGGTGATCAAAATGTGCAGATATCACCATGACCGATGGTCATTATCACGGTATCTAATTAGAGGCTGTTTTGATCGCCCTAAATTGGAACCACGATTGCATGAAAACACATGGGATAGGGGATAAGTCCCTGATCCCACGTGTTATAGCAGCTCTAGTGGCCACTTATTGCAGATTATGCTTCGGTTGTCTGAGCACCTGAAGCATAATCCCAGATAAGTGCCGGCATTGGGAGAAAAGAAAGCCGGCATTGGGGCTAATAGCCCCTGGCGATCCTGTTAGCAGCTGTAAAGTATCACTGCTAATAGGATACCGCCCAATGATTGCTCCATTCCCAGTCAGCACAAGTTAGTCAGACAGCACACAATAGGGCAGAGTACTGATGGCATTAGTTGCAAATAGAGATGTGCACCGGAAATTTTTCAGGTTTTGTGTTTTGGTTTTGGATTCGGTTCCGCGGCCGTGTTTTGGATTCGGACTCGTTTTGGCAAAACCTCCCTGAAAATTTTTATCGGATTCGGGTGTGTTTTGGATTCTGGGTTTTTTCCCAAAACCGCCTCAAAAACAGCTTAGATCATAGAATTTGGGGGTAATTTTGATCCTATAGTATTATTAACCTCAATAACCACAATTTCCACTAATTTCCAGTCTATTTTGAACACCTCACAATACTATTTTTAGTCCTAAAATTTGCACCAAGGTCGCTGGATGACTAAGCAAAGCGACCCAAGAGGGCGGCACAAACACCTGGTCCATCTAGGAGTGGCACTGTAGTGTCAGACAGGATGGCACTTAAAAAAATTAGCCCCAAACAGCACATGATGTAAAGAAAAGAGAAACAGAGGTGCACTGTGGTCGCTGGACGGCTAAGCTAAGTGACACAAACACCTCAATATCACAGGAATTATTTGTTCTAATCAATGGTATTATTGGTCCAAATCACTGGAAGAAAATGACAAAATCACTGGAATTATTTGTTCTAATCAATGGTATTATTGGTCCAAATCACTGGAAGAAAATGACAAAATCACTGGAATTATTTGTTCTATTCAATGGTATTATTGGTCCAAATTACTGGAAGAAAATGACAAAATCACTGGAATTAAAGGGCAGTAATGTCGGGAATTATATCAAATGGCAGTACCACTGGACATATACGGAAGTGTCAGACAGGATGGCACTTCAAAAAAATTGGCCCCAAACAGCACATGATGCAAAGAAAAGAGAAAAAGAGGTGCACTGTGGTCGCTGGACGGCTAAGCTAAGCGACACAAACACCTCAATATCACAGGAATTATTTGTTCTAATCAATGGTATTATTGGTCCAAATCACTGGAAGAAAATGACAAAATCACTGGAATTATTCGTTCTAGTCAATGGTATTATTAGTCCAAATCACTGGAAGAAAATGACAAAATCACTGGAATTATCCATAAACATTTGTAGAAAGTCGCTGCTTTCTGATTACAGAAAAGCTCAGATATTCCTGCGAATCCACAATCCCTTCCCAGAGGAAAAAGAAATTGAGAAACCGTTGTTTGAGAACGTTTGTTCTCATTCCCTTACAAAGGAACAAACCACTTTCCAAGAAGACTGACGTTTTTGGGATTATGGAGACATAATGTTTTTGAATATAAATCCTAAAGCAGGTGGTGTATTAGAGCAAAAGAGTACAAGAGACCAGCCATGCAGTTTCTGAAATATTATGACAAAATGTTACTGTATTTCATAAGCACTCATTCCTAACTCTGCTAAGTACTGTTTGGTATACTGTATCTGGCTTCCATGAGGTAGTTGTGTATTATTTCAGCTTCCATTGACCTTTTTGAAAGCGGTAGAAGTTATCGATTCTTTTTTTTATTTTTATTTTCCCCTATTTCTCTGACGTCCTAGTGGATGCTGGGGACTCCGTCAGGACCATGGGGAATAGCGGCTCCGCAGGAGACAGGGCACAAAAGTAAAAGCTTTAGGATCAGGTGGTGTGCACTGGCTTCTCCCCCTATGACCCTCCTCCAAGCCTCAGTTAGATTTTTGTGCCCGGCCGAGAAGGGTGCAATCTAGGTGGCTCTCCTAAAGAGCTGCTTAGAGTAAAAGTTTTGTTAGGTTTTTTATTTTCAGTGAGTCCTGCTGGCAACAGGCTCACTGCATCGAGGGACTTAGGGGAGAGAAGTGAACTCACCTGCGTGCCGGATGGATTGGCTTCTTAGGCTACTGGACACCATTAGCTCCAGAGGGAGTCGGAACACAGGTCTCACCCTGGGGTTCGTCCCGGAGCCGCGCCGCCGACCCCCTTGCAGATGCCGAAAAGTGAAGAGGTCCAGAAACCGGCGGCAGAAGACTTTTCAGTCTTCATAAGGTAGCGCACAGCACTGCAGCTGTGCGCCATTGTTGTCAGCACACTTCATAGCAGCGGTCACTGAGGGTGCAGGGCGCTGGGGGGGGCGCCCTGGGCAGCAATGATAGTACCTTATTCTGGCTAAAAATACATCACATATAGCCCCTGGGGGCTATATGGATGTATTTAACCCCTGCCAGGTCTCAGAAAAACGGGAGAAGAAGCCCGCCGAAAAGGGGGCGGGGTCTATTCTCCTCAGCACACAGCGCCATTTTCCCTCACAGAAATGCTGGTGGGAAGGCTCCCAGGCTCTCCCCTGCACTGCACTACAGAAACAGGGTTAAAACAGAGAGGGGGGGCACTTATTTGGCGATATGACTATATATATTAAAATGCTATAAGGGAAAAACACTTATATAAAGGTTGTCCCTGTGTAATTATAGCGTTTTTGGTGTGTGCTGGCAAACTCTCCCTCTGTCTCCCCAAAGGGCTAGTGGGGTCCTGTCCTCTATCAGAGCATTCCCTGTGTGTGTGCTGTGTGTCGGTACGTGTGTGTCGACATGTATGAGGACGATGTTGGTGAGGAGGCGGAGCAATTGCCTGTAATGGTGATGTCACTCTCTAGGGAGTCGACACCGGAATGGATGGCTTATTTAAGGAATTACGTGATAATGTCAACACGCTGCAAGGTCGGTTGACGACATGAGACGGCCGGCAAACCAATTAGTACCTGTCCAGGCGTCTCAAACACCGTCAGGGGCGTTAAAACGTCCTTTTACCTCAGTCGGTCGACACAGACACGGACACTGACTCCAGTGTCGACGGTGAAGAAACAAACGTATTTTCCTTTAGGGCCACACGTTACTTGTTAAGGGCAATGAAGGAGGTGTTACATATTTCTGATACTACAAGTACCACAAAAAAGGGTATTATGTGGAGTGTGAAAAAACTACCTGTAGTTTTTCCTGAATCAGATAAATTAAATGAAGTGTGTGATGATGCGTGGGTTTCCCCCGATAGAAAATTATTGGCGGTATACCCTTTCCCGCCAGAAGTTAGGGCGCGTTGGGAAACACCCCTTAGGGTGGATAAGGCGCTCACACGCTTATCAAAACAAGTGGCGGTACCGTCTCCAGATAGGGCCGCCCTCAAGGAGCCAGCTGATAGGAGGCTGGAAAATATCCTAAAAAGTATATACACACATACTGGTGTTATACTGCGACCAGCGATCGCCTCAGCCTGGATGTGCAGCGCTGGGGTGGCTTGGTCGGATTCCCTGACTGAAAATATTGATACCCTTGACAGGGACAGTATTTTATTGACTATAGAGCATTTAAAGGATGCATTTCTATATATGCGAGATGCACAGAGGGATATTTGCACTCTGGCATCAAGAGTAAGTGCGATGTCCATATCTGCCAGAAGTTGTTTATGGACACGACAGTGGTCAGGTGATGCAGATTCCAAACGGCACATGGAAGTATTGCCGTATAAAGGAGAAAAAGACAACGTCTTTTCAGCCTCAGTCCTTTCGTCCCCATAAGGGCAAGCGGGCAAAAGGCCAGTCATATCTGCCATGGGATAGAGGAAAGGGAAGAAGACTGCAGCAGGCAGCCCATTCCCAGAAACAGAAGCCCTCCACCGCTTCTGCCAAGTCCTCAGCATGACGCTGCGGCCGTACAAGCGGACTCAGGTGCGGTGGGGGGGGTCGTCTCAAGAGTTTCAGCACGCAGTGGGCTCACTCGCAAGTGGACCCCTGGATCCTACAAGTAGTATCCCAGGGGTACAGATTGGAAATTCGAGACGTCTCCCCCTCGCAGGTTCCTGAAGTCTGCTTTACCAACGTCTCCCTCCGACAGGGAGGCAGTAGTGGAAACAATTCACAAGCTGTATTCCCAGCAGGTGATAATCAAAGTACCCCTCCTACAACAAGGAAAGGGGTATTATTCCACACTATATTGTGGTACTGAAGCCAGACGGCTCGGTGAGACCTATTCTAAATCTGAAATAGTTGAACACTTACATACAAAGGTTCAAATCAAGATGGAGTCACTCAGAGCAGTGATAGCGAACCAGGAAGAAGGGGACTATATGGTGTCCCGGAACATCAGGGATGCTTACCTCCATGTCCCAATTTGCCCTTCTCACCAAGGGTACCTCAGGTTCGTGGTACAGAACTGTCACTATCAGTTTCAGACGCTGCCGGTTGGATTGTCCACGGCACCCCGGGTCCTTACCAAGGTAATGGCCGAAATGATGATTCTTCTTCAAAGAAAATGGACGATCTCCTGATAGGGGCAAGGTCCAGAGAACAGTTGGAGGTCGGAGTAGCACTATCTCAAGTAGTTCTACGACAGCACGGGTGGATTCTAAATATTCCAAAACCGCAGCTGTTTCCGACGACACGTCTGCTGTTCCTAGGGATGATTCTGGACACAGTCCAGAAAAAGGTGTTTCTCCCGGAGAAGAAAGCCAGGGAGTTATCCGAGCTAGTCAGGAACCTCCTAAAACCAGGAAAAGTGTCAGTGCATCATTGCACAAGGGTCCTTGGAAAAAATGGTGGCTTCTTACGAAGCGATTCCATTCGGTAGATTTCACGCAAGAACTTTTCAGTGGGATCTGCTGGAAAAATGGTCCGGATCGCATCTTCAGATGCATCAGCGGATAACCCTGTCTCCAAAGACAAGGGTGTTTCTTCTGCGGTGGCTGCAGAGTGCTCATCTACTAAAGGGCCGCAGATTCGGCATTCAGGACTGGGTCCTGGTGACCACGGATGCCAGCCTGAGAGGCTGGGGAGCAGTCACACAGGAAAAAAAGTTTCCAGGGAGTGTGATCAAGTCTGGAGACTTCTCTCCACATAAATATACTGGAGCTAAGGGCAATTTACAATGTTCTAAGCTTAGCAAGACCTCTGCTTCAAGGTCAGCCGGTATTGATCCAGTGGGACAACATCACGGCAGTCGCCCACGTAAACAGACAGGGCGGCACAAGAAGCAGGAGGGCAATGGCAGAAACTGCAAGGATTCTTCGCTGGGCGAAAAATCATGTGATAGCACTGTCAGCAGTGTTCATTCCGGGAGTGTACAACTGGGAAGCAGACTTCCTCAGCAGGCACGACCTCCACCCGGGAGAGTGGGGACTTCATCGGGAAGTATTCCACATGATTGTGAACCGTTGGGAAAGACCAAAGGTGGACATGATGGCGTCCCGCCTGAACAAAAAACTGGACAGGTATTGCGCCAGGTCAAGAGACCCTCAAGCAATATCTGTGGACGTTCTGGTAACACCGTGGGTGTACCAGTCGGTGTATGTGTTCCCTCCTCTGCTTCTCATAACCAAGGTACTGAGAATTATAAGACGTAGAGGAGTAAGAACTATACTCGTGGCTCCGGATTGGCCAAGAAGGACGTGGCACCCGGAACTTCAAGAAATGCTCACAGAGGACTCATGGCCTCTGCCGCTAAGAAGGGACTTGCTTCAGCAAGTACCAGGTCTGTTCCAAGACTTACCGCGGCTGCGTTTGACGGCATGGCGGTGGAACGCCAGATCCTAAGGGAAAAAGGCATTCCGGAAGAGGTCATTCCTACCCTGGTCAAAGCCAGGAAGGAGGTGACCGCAAAACATTATCACCACATGTGGCGAAAATATGTTGCGTGGTGTGAGGCCAGGAAGGCCCCACGAAGAAATTTCAACTCGGTCGATTCCTGCATTTCCTGCAAACAGGAGTGTCTATGGGCCTCAAATTGGGGTCCATTAAGGTTCAAATTTCGGCCCTGTCAATTTTCTTCCAGAAAGAATTGGCTTCAGTTCCTGAAGTCCAGAAGTTTGTCAAGGGAGTATTGCATATACAACCCCCTTTTTGTGCCTCCAGTGGCACTGTGGGATCTCAACGTAGTTCTGGGATTCCTCAAATCACATTTTAAACCGCTCAAATCTGTGGATTTGAAATATCTCACATGAAAAGTGACCATGCTGTTGGCCCTGGCCTCGGCCAGGCGAGTGTCAGAATTGGCGGCTTTGTCTCACAAAAGCCATATCTGATTGTCCATTCGGACAGGGCAGAGCTGCGGACTCGTCCCCAGTTTCTTCCTAAGGTGGTGTCAGCGTTTCACCTGAACCAGCTTATTGTGGTACCTGCGGCTACTAGGGACTTGGAGGACTCCAAGTTGCTAGATGTTGTCAGGGCCCTGAAAATATAGGTTTCCAGGACGGCTGGAGTCAGGAAAACTGACTCGCTGTTATCCTGTATGCACCCAACAAACTGGGTGCTCTTGCTTCTAAGCAGACGATTGCTCGTTGGATTTGTAGCACATTTCAACTTGCACATTCTGTGGCAGGCCTGCCACAGCCTAAATCTGTCAAGGCCCATTCCACAAGGAAGGTGGGCTCATCCTGGGCGGCTGCCCGAGGGGTCTCGGCATTACAACTCTGCCGAGCAGCTACGTGGTCGGGGGAGAACACGTTTGTAAAATTCTACAAATTTGATACCCTGGCTAAAGAGGACCTGGAGTTCTCTCATTCGGTGCTGCAGAGTCATCCGCACTCTCCCGCCCGTTTGGGAGCTTTGGTATAATCCCCATGGTCCTGACGGAGTCCCCAGCATCCACTAGGACGTCAGAGAAAATAAGATTTTACTTACCGATAAATCTATTTCTCGTAGTCCGTAGTGGATGCTGGGCGCCCATCCCAAGTGCGGATTGTCTGCAATACTTGTACATAGTTATTGTTACAAAAATCGGGTTATTATTGTTGTGAGCCATCTTTTCAGAGGCTCCGCTGTTATCATGCTGTTAACTGGGTTCAGATCACAGGTTGTACAGTGTGATTGGTGTGGTTGGTATGAGTCTTACCCGGGATTCAAAATCCTTCCTTATTGTGTACGCTCGTCCGGGCACAGTATCCTAACTGAGGCTTGGAGGAGGGTCATAGGGGGAGGAGCCAGTGCACACCACCTGATCCTAAAGCTTTTACTTTTGTGCCCTGTCTCCTGCGGAGCCGCTATTCCCCATGGTCCTGACGGAGTCCCCAGCATCCACTACGGACTACGAGAAATAGATTTATCGGTAAGTAAAATCTTATTTTTTAATTTTCTCCTGCATAGCCCAGTAAAATGTTGCAATGTTAAGTATTGGCTTGTGCCTTCTGGGGGTCCACTTCTTCACCAAACCGAGCCAAATCTCATCCAAACCCTCTGTTTCACGTTCTCTATGTACCCCATCTGTGTCACCCATGTCTGTCTACCCCTCCCCTTTAGATTGTAAGCTCTCATGAGCAGGGCCCTCTTCCCTCATGTGCTTATCCTTTGTCTTACTTTAATAATCTTCAACTATACCACATCCAGCAGTCTTCTGCCACCTGATACTTATTCCAGTGTCATCTGCTGATGTAACTATGTTTATTTACCCTGTACTTGTCCTATACTGTCATCAACTGTAAGTTGCTGTTTTCCTGTTTGATTATTTATGTACTCTGTAATTGGGCGCTGCAGAACCCTTGTGGCGCCATATAAATAAAGGATAAAAATAATATTATAGGGTGTATAATCCCCAGGTGTATCTCACACATCACACAGTACAGTATATAGGGTGTATAATCCCCAGGTGTATCTCACACATCGCTCAGTACAGATTACAGGATGTATAATCACCAGGTGTATAACACACGTCGCACAGTACAGTATACATACTGGTCACAACAATGCAGCAGATATTGAGCACTGATCAGGATACTAGAAGTGACACAGAGCTGCAAGATACAGCAATGGCCTATTGTACACAACTATATACTGTTGGGTCACCAAATGCTGCACTGTAATACTATATGTACTGCTCACAAAAATGCAGCACAGATATGGAATGGATACTTGCAGTGACACAGAGCTGCAAGATACAGCAATGGCCTACTGTGCACAACTATATACTGTTGGGTCACCAAAATGCTGCACCGTAATACTATATATACTGCTCACAAAAATGCAGCATAGATATGGAATGGATACTTGCAGTGACACAAAGCTGCAAGATACAGCAATGGCCTACTGTACACAACTATATACTGTTGGGTCACCAAAATGCTGCACTGTAATACTATATATACTGCTCACAAAAATGCAGCACAGATATGGAATGGATACTTGCAGTGACACAGAGCTGCAAGATACAGCAATGGCCTACTGTACACAACTATATACTGTTGGGTCACCAAAATGCTGCACTGTACTACTATATATACTGCTCGCAAAAATGCAGCACAGATATGGAATGGATACTTGCAGTGACACAGAGCTGCAACATACAGCAATGGCCTACTGTACTGTACTACTATAAGTATAAATATATATACTGGTGGTCCCCAGTCCCCACAATAAAGCACACTGAGCACAGATATTTGCAGCACACTGAGCACATATATGGAGCGTTTTCAGGCAGAGAACGTAGATATTTTTAGCACACTGAGCACAGATCACGGAGCTTTTCAGGGAGAGAACGCAGCCACGTCCTCTCCGTTCAATCTCCAGTGCACGAATGAAAATGGCGGCGACATGCGGCTGTTTATATAGAATACGAATCTCACGAGAATCCAACAGCGGAATGATGACGTTCGTCCGTGTTCGGGTTAACCGAGCAAGGCTGGAAGATCTGAGGCTGCCTCGGAACCGTGTAAAATAGGTGAAGTTCGGGGGGTTCGGATCTCGGAGAACCGAACCCGCTCATCTCTAGTTGCAAATGGCACATTAGCCTGAATTATGTACACAGTAATTTTATCCTCATTTTCAAATCAAATAACTGCAAGATAAAGTTGATATGAAACTTTATTAAGTTTGTATTTTAAAGCACATTTCTCTAACGTCCTTAGTGGCTGCTGGGGACTCCGTAAGGACCATGGAATAGACGGGCTCCGCAGGAGACAGGGCACTTCAAGAAAGAATTTGGATACTGGTGTGCTCTGGCTCCTCCCTCTATGTCCCTCCTTCAGACCCCAGTTTGAATCTGTGCCCGGACGAGCTGGGTGCTACTTAGTGAGCTCTCCTGAGCTTGCTATAAGAAAGTATTTTGTTAGTTTTTTTTATTTTCAGAGAGATCTGCTGGCAACAGACTCTCTGCTACGTGGGACTGAGGGGAGAGAAGCAGCCCTACTCACTGAAGATAGGTCCTGCTTCTTAGGCTACTGGACACCATTAGCTCCAGAGGGATCGTACACAGGATCGTACCCTTGGTCGTCCGATCCCGGAGCCGCGCCGCCGTCCCCCTCGCAGAGCCGGAAGACAGAAGCCGGTGACAGAAGCAAGAAGACTTCGAAATCGGCGGCAGAAGACTCCAGTCTTCATATGAGGTAGCGCACAGCACTGCAGCTGTGCGCCATTGCTCCTACACTAAACCCACATACTCCGGACACTGTATGGTGCAGGGCGCAGGGGGGGGGGCGCCCTGGGCAGCAAGTAGAGAACCTCTTGGCAAAAGTTTGCATAATATACAGTTGGGCACTGTATATATGTATGAGCACCCGCCAAAATTGTACATGAAAGCGGGACAGAAGCCCGCCGTCGAGGGGGCGGGGCTTCTTCCTCAGCACTCACCAGCGCCATGTTTTTTCTCCACAGCATTGCTGAGAGGAAGCTCCCCAGTCTCTCCCCTGCAGTTACACGGTAGAAGAGGGTAAAAAGAGAGGGGGGCACATAATTAGGCGCAAAAATCAATTTAAACAGCAGCTACTGGGTTAACATTAAGTTACTGTGTTATTCCTGGGTTAATAGCGCTGGGGTGTGTGCTGGCATACTCTCTCTCTGTCTCTCCAAAGTGCCTTGTGGGGGAACTGTCTTCAGAAGAGCATTCCCTGAGTGTGTGGTGTGTCGGTACGTGTTTGTTGACATGTCTGAGGTAAAAGGCTCTCCTAAGGAGGAGATAGAGCAAATATGTGTGTGTGAGGGTGTCTCCGTTGACAACGCCGACACCTGTTTGGATATGTGTAATTAAGTGCTAAGGTGAATTTATTGCACAAAAGAGTAGAAAACAGACAGGAAATCTACCCATGTCTATCCCTATGTCACAGAGACCTTCAGAGTCTCTCAATGCTCACTATCCAAAATAATATACACTGATATCGACACGGAGTTTGACTCCAGTGTCGACTACGATAATGCAAAGTTACAGCCAAATGGCAGAAAAGTATGCAATATATGATTATTGTAATAAAAGATGATTTGCATATCACTGATGACTCATCTGTCCCTGACACAAGGGTACACATGTTTAAGGGGAAGAAAGCTGAGGTAAATTTCCCTCCTCTCATGATGAAAAAGAGCGGGAATCTCCAGACAAGAGACTGCAGTTTCCCACAAAGAATTCTCAGGCAGTATCCTTTCCCCACTAGAGCCAGGATAGGATGGGAATCTTCCCCTAGGGTGTTACGTTTGCCCAAAAGGTAGCCCTGACGTAACAGCTATTCTCAGGGATCCTGCAGATAGCGTGCACATTCTGGTACACTACTCAGACCGGCGATTGTGTCGGCATGGGTATATAGCGCTGTAGCAGCGTGGACAGGTACCTTATCAGCAGAGATTGAGACCCTAGTATGTAGATATATATATATATATATATATGTATATATAGAGATATATATATATATATATATATTAAAGATGCTGTCTTAAGAGATATATATATATATATATATAAGACATGCTCAAAGAGACATGAGTCTACTGGGTCCTAGAGTCAAAGCTATGTCGATTTCTGCTTGACGTGTCCTGTAGAATATGCAATGGACAGATGATGCCGACTTAAGAGGCATATGGAAGGCTGAGGATTGTGTGGAGAAGGGTTCTCGGACCTGGTCTCCACAGCTAAAGCTGGTAATACTGATATTTTGCCTTATATTCCTGCACAGCCTAGAAAAGCATGACATCAAATGCAGCCTTTCGAACAAAGAAACAAGAACGTCCGAGGTGCGTCCTTTCTTGCCAGAGGTTGGGGCAGAGGAAAGAAGCTGCACAACACAGCTAGTTCCCAGGAACAGAAGTCCTCCCCGGCCTCTACAAAAATCCACCGCATGTCGCTGGGGCTCCACAGGCGGAGCTAGGCCCGGTAGGGGCACGCCTTCATAAGTTCAGCCACAAGTGGGTTCACTCCCTGTTAGATCCCTGGGCAATAGATATTGTGTCTCAGGGATACAAGCTGGACTTTGGGAAGATGCCCCCTCACCGACGGCCCTGCCAGCTTCCCCCCACAGAGAGGAAAACAGTGTTAACTACAATTCACAAATTGTATCTTCAACAGGTGGTGGTCAAGGTTCCCCTCCTTCAACAAGGAGGGGGTTATTATTCGACCATGTGGTAGTCCCGAAACCGGACGGTTCGGTCAGACCCATATTGAATTTAAAATCCCTGAACATATACCTGAAAAGGTTCAAGTTCAAGATGGAATCGTTAAGAGCGGTCATTGCAAGCCTGAAAGGGGGAGATTTTATGGTGACTCGGGACATAAAGGATGCATACCTTCATGTCCCCATTTATCCACCTCATCAGGCGTACCTCAGGATTGCGGTACGGGATTGTCATTACCTATTTCAGACGTTGCCGTTTGGTCTCTCCACGGCCCCGAGAATGTTCACCAAGGTAATGGCGGAAATGATGGTGCTCCTGCGGAAGCAAGGTGTCACTATTATCACGTACTTGGACGATCTCATAAAAGCGAGATCAAGAGAGCAGTGGCTGAACAGCGTATCACTTTCTCTGGAAGTGTAACGGCAACATGGCTGGATTCTATATATTCCAAAGTCGCAGTTGGTTCCTACAGCTCATCTGCCTCTCCTAGGCATGATCCTAGACACAGACCAGAAAAGGGTTTATCTCCCGATAGAGAGAGCTCAGGAGCTCGTGACACGGGTCAGGAATCTATTAAAACCAAAACAGGTGTCAGTGCATCACTGCACTCGAGTCCTGGGAAGGATGGTGGCATCATACGAGGCCATTCCCTTCGGCAGGTTCCATGCGAGGACCTTCCAATGGGACTTACTGGACAAGTGGTCCGGATCACATCTTCAGATGCATCGGTTAATCACCCTATCCCCCAGGGCCAGGGTGTCTCTCCTGTGGTGGCTGCAGAGTGCTCACCTTTTCGAAGGTCGCAGATTCGGCATTCAGGACTGGGTCCTGGTGACCACGGATGCAAGCCTCCGAGGGTGGGGGGCAGTCACAGAGGGAAGAAATTTCCAAGGGCTGTGGTCAAGTCAGGAGACTTGCCTTCACATCAACATCCTGAAACTAAGGGCCATATACAACGCCCTAAGTCAAGCGGAGACCCTGCTTCGCGACCAACCGGTTCTGATTCAGTCAGACAATATCACCACAGTGGCTCATGTAAACCGCCAAGGCGGCACAAGGAGCAGGGTGGCGATGGTAAAAGCCACCAGAATTCTTCGCTGGGCGGAGAATCACGTAAGAGCACTGTCAGCCGTGTTCATTCCGGGAGTAGACAACTGGGAAGCAGACTTCCTCAGCAGGCACGACCTCCACCCGGGAGAGTGGGGACTTCATCAAGAAGTCTTCACACAGATTGCAAGGCGGTGGGAACTGCCACAGGTGGACATGATGGCATCCCGCCTCAACAAAAAGCTACAGAGATATTGCGCCAGGTCAAGAGACCCTCAGGCGATAGCTGTAGCCGCACTAGTGACACCGTGGGTGTTCCAGTCGGTTTATGTATTTCCTCCTCTTCCTCTCATACCAAAGGTGCTGAGAATCATAAGAAAAAGAAGAGTGAGAACAATACTCATTGTTCCGGATTGGCCAAGAAGGTCTTGGTATCCGGATCTGCAAGAAATGCACACAGAGGACCCATGGCCTCTGCCTCTAAGACAGGACTTGTTGCAACAGGGGCCCTGTCTGTTCCAAGACTTACCGCGGCTGCGTTTGACGGCATGGCGGTTGAACGCCAGATCCTAGCAGAAAAAGGCATTCCGGATGAGGTTATTCCTACGCTGATAAAGGCTAGGAAGGACGTGACGGCTAAACATTATCACCGTATAAGGCGAAAATATGTTGCTTGGTGTGAGGCCAGGAATGCCCCTCTGGAGGAATTCCAGCTGGGCCGTTTCCTTCAGTTCCTACAGTCGGGAGTGACTTTGGGCCTGAAATTGGGTTCCATTAAGGTCCAGATTTCGGCTCTATCCATTTTCTTTCAAAAAGAACTGGCTTCTCTTCCTGAAGTCCAGACGTTTGTAAAGGGAGTGCTGCATATTCAGCCCCCTTTTGTGCCTCCAGTGGCACCTTGGGATCTTAACGTGGTGTTGAGTTTCCTGAAGTCACACTGGTTTGAGCCACTCAAAACCGTGGAGTTAAAATTTCTCACGCTTCAGCTAGGCGTGTGTCAGAATTGGCGGCTTTGTCATATAAAAGCCCCTATGTGGTTTTCCATATGGACAAGGCAGAATTGCGGACCCGTCCACAATTTCTGCAAAAAGTGGTGTCATCCTTTCATATGAACCAACCTATTGTGGTGCCTGTGGCTACTCGTGACTTGGAGGATTCCGAGTTACTGGATGTGGTCAGGGCTTTGAAGGTTTATGTAGCCAGAATGGCTAGGGTCAGGAAAACAGAATCTTTGTTTATCCTGTATGCTTCCAACAAGCTTGGGGCGCCTGCTTCAAAGCAAACTATTGCTCGCTGGATCTGTAACACGATACAGCAGGCTCATTCTGCGGCTGGGTTGCCGCTGTCTAAATAAGTTAAGGCCCATTCCACAGGGAAGGTGGGCTCTTCTTGGGCGGCTGCCCGAGGGGTCTCGGCATTACAGCTTTGCCGAGCGGCTACTTGGTCAGGTTCAAACACCTTTGCAAAGTTCTACAGGTTTGATACCCTGGCTGAGGAGGACCTTGTGTTTGCTCATTCGGTGCTGCAGAGTCATCCACACTCTCCCGCCAGTTTGGGAGCTTTGGTATAATCCCCATGGTCCTTACGGAGTCCCCAGCATCCACTAGGACGTTAGAGAAAATAAGATTTTACTTACCGGTAAATCTATTTCTCGTAGTCCGTAGTGGATGCTGGGAGCCCGTCCCAAGTGCGGACTTCTTCTGCAATACTTGTATATAGTTATTGCTTAAATAAGGGTTATGTTGGTTGCATCAGGGTTGATCTGATGCTCCGTTGTTGTTCATACTGTTAACTGGGTAAGTTTATACGGTGTGATTGGTGTGACTGGTATGAGTCTTGCCCTGGATTCCAAAATCCTTTCCTTGTGCTGTCAGCTCTTCCGGGCACAGTTTCTCTAACTGAGGTCTGGAGGAGGGACATAGAGGGAGGAGCCAGAGCACACCAGTATCCAAATTCTTTCTTGAAGTGCCCTGTCTCCTGCAGAGCCCATCTATTCCATGGTCCTAACGGAGTCCCCAGCATCTACTATGGACTACGAGAAATAGATTTACCGGTAAGTAAAATCTTATTTTTGTCCCCTGTTGCACATGGACAGGTAAGGCCAACCTTCTCCTATATAATAACCCAGAGCAGAGGCCGCTGAGTTACTGCCCCAAGCAAGGTACATGCCCCTTCCTCTCTGCAGTGAGCAGGACATTGTGTTTGTATCCCTATCACCCAATGCCTCCCCATCACCATCTGCCTCCTCCTGCCTTATGATGTCACCCTTTGCTCTCCCTGTCACCCAGTACCTTGTGGTGTCAAAGTTGAAAATATTGCAGTACACACATCACGTACAAACTACACACAGATGTCTGCCGTGCGTGCTCATATTCACAAGTTGCGTATGACCGCTCCCGCGGTCCTGCGTATTAGTGCGTGGTATGAGTAATTACGGTAGTGATTGTAATCGCATGGAAAAGCCATAAAAACACATTACATATTTAATCCACATAGTGCACAATGCACACATAGTCTACATATACCACACCAGCGAGTTACACTTGCTTAAAGGGTATAAGAACAAAGGGATTCACCTTTACAGGATATGAGGGGGCAGAATTAGGTTAGGAGGTGGTGTTTGGTATCCAGCTGTAGGGTAATTTAAGAGCAATATTCCGGTGTTAGTTTGCAGAAGATTGCACGCTCCTGTGAATAGTTATGCGCAGAAGCAGAATATTAATATTAACTGTATTTACTGTACTCTTGATATTCGGCGGGAACCCAGTGGAGAACATCTGCAAGTGCACCTGGACCAGACATCGCCCACCTATTCAAACAGACCTATGACCTCTCCTGTACTGTAAACGACCATCCCTGTGACCAATAGACAAAAAGATTACAGTTCCCATTGTGTTAGGTTTTGGACAAATGTATAAAAAGCCAGCTGCAGGCCCGGTCACACACAATCTCTGAAGATCATCTACCTTGATGATTGAGGACCGGACTGGGAAGCGCAGGTGAACAAACGTATGTACCATTGACTGTAGCCTTTTTCTCTTATTGTATTGTGTTGTTATTGTAACCCCCTGCTAGTAAAATAACCGTTGGTGGGTTGGACCCCAACATAGTTTTGAAATACAATTTGGTGTCGTGTCTCATTTCCTGCTAAAGGTTTGAGGTGTATTTCTATCACACGTGTATCTGCATTGTGCTAACAGCGTGTCTGTGTGTGTGTATGCACTGCGGGTACTTTGTACGTCCGTTGCGGCGTTGGTACGCAAAGTGCTTACACGGTATGGGTCTTTGTACGCTAACTGTGTAAAAAGTACGTAGGGTAAGGATTACATACAGCGGCCGCAGCGGCTCGAATTTAAGTGTATTAAGGCATTGCTTTTTGTCTTGTAAAATAATCAGCATTCACAGTGGCATATTGTGAACTTGGGTTGGGGTGGAGGAGGTGGGCTCAAGTTACATTTTTGCACCTGGGCCCACTACTCACAAGTTCCGCCACTGCCCAGAGTTGCTGTGTGTATAACACTGGGCGTGGCTAGGAGCTCTCATTGGGTTAGCAGGAGGTCTATCACACCCAGTCCACAACTGATTGGGCGAGAAACGCACTCCCACACAGGTTACATCCAATAGGAGGCCCTTTGGCTGCTGTGTGTTCCCAGAGCAGGATTAACAATAGGGTTGATGAAGCTGCAGCTCAAGGTCCACACCCCAAAATAAGCCCACTGCATCTGCAGCAACATACCCTCCAACAATTTACACATAAAAATCGGTACAAATTCGAAAAGGGGGCATGGCCACGGGTAAAGTGGCGTGGCCACGCCCCTTTTCCTATACTTTTAATGGAAGTTTGGAGAGCCAAAAATAGGTACAGACCATTTAAAAATGGTACTGTACCTGCCAAAAAGATACAGTTGGACGGTATGCCTTCTGCATCTGCAGCAAGTCTCTGCGCTGTAGATAGGGGGGTGGGGGGTGGAATCCTTTTACTGTAGCATCCTATGTCCTGCTGCCAGTCTCCCTGCCCCCTCCGGCATCAACAATCCCCATTCCTTAGCCACGGCACCGGTGGAAAAAAAGCTGCTGCAGTCACCGGCATAGACAGGGTTGGACTGACCCACACTGGTACAGGGGAAACCCCCGGTAGGCCCTACTGCCAGGGGGCCCACCTCCTCCTCTAGGAATCAGGTTCCAGACTGTGCACTTGATTTATACATTAAACATATGTTAAATTATGCGGCACAGGACTATGGTGTATTCTCTACAGTGCATTTCTGTTATTAATCTGCTATATTATCATGCAAGCACTAATAGTATTTACTAGTTATATTTATCAAGAGGCCCAGACCATGCACTTTCTAATGGTTAGGCAAACCAAATGTGGTGGTTGGCCACACCGCTTTGGAGACTGGCCACACCCCTAAAATTTGGCCCCTGTCACGGCATTCCCCGATGAGCCCTTCACGCCCCAGTCCAACTCTGGGCATAGATGTGTATGAAAGAGGCGCAGCGGAAGGCTTTCATAGCCATCCCTGCGCCGCATACTCTCTGAGCCCCGGAGCCTCCTCTGCGCGTGATGTCACAGAAGTGCCTCCCCGCCACAGCAGCGCCCAGATCCCCAGAGGCCCTGACTCTGCAACACAGCACCTGGGCTGCCGGCCTGGAAGCCCTGATATGGCTAATGTAACGGATAGAGTGGGTGATATCGTGGGGGTTAATGTCTGGATGCTGAATCAATGTAAAAGGTGACAGTGCTGTGCAGTGCAGTGGGTGTGCAGTGCACCCCCACACCCTCCCTCCACCACCTGCGGTGGCTCCGGACCTCCACCCCCACCCGCAGCACCCCCGCACCACCCCCTCCCCCACCCTCTGCACCATGGCACCAGCCCCTCCCCCACCTGCGGCACCCTGCAACCGCTCCTCCGACACCCGTGGCACCCCCGGATCCCCTCCCCCATCCGCATTAATTATTACGCTATTAGTAATGAAGAGGTATATACACAAGAGAGAATCGTGTCTTGACAGTGTTATTAATAAAGTTGACCATCACATTTTACATATAAATTGTAATTAAATACAAACAGACCAAAACCCATTATTTATAATTTCTCTTATGTCCTAGGAATACTGGGAATCCATTTAGTACCATGGGGTATAGATGGGTCCACTAGGAGCCATGGGCACTTTAAGAATTTGATAGTGTGTGCTGGCTCCTCCCTCTATGCCCCTCCTAGCAGACTCAGTTTAGAAAATGTGCCCGGAGGAGCCGGTCACATCTCTGGAAGCTCCTGAAGAGTTTTCTGCATTTATTTTCTGTGTTTGTTATTTTCAGGCAGAATTGGATGGCACCAGCCTGCCTGCTTCATGGGACTTAGCGGGGGGAACGGCCCAACTTCTGTCAGGGCTAATGGTCCCGCTCCCCGCTGACAGGACACTAGCTCCTGAGGGAACTATTCACAAGCCCCACCACGGCGAGCGTACATTCACGCAGCACGCCACCACCCCTAACAAAGCCAGAAGAAAGAAGAGTGGTGAGTACTAAGCCGGCATTCTGGTTAGCGGGTCGCTGGCCATTATGGCGGCATGAGGGTACAGAGATGCATGGCTTCTGAACGGGGGCACTGCGTCTCCCGCTGTGTAAGTATACAGATGCTGAACAACGGACACAGTACCTAGACTGGCAACAAAGCCATAAAAGGAGTCTGTCTCCATTTTATGTACTAAGACACAAACAGCCAGCATAAAAAAGAGCGGGAAGATCACGCCATTGAAGGTGCGGGGCTTCACAATGAGCAGATCCAACAGCTCACCAGCGCAATTTTCCCTCTGCAGTTGACACAGACGCTGACTGACAGGGACGTGCAGCTCCTCCGGAGAGACTCCAGATGACCTCAGCGGTACCAGGGGGTCATAGCAGGGGGGGGAGGGGAGCGGTTATTAGTGTACTAAGTCCCTAATCTAGGTACTTAGTCTGCAACCTGGCTAAGCTTGGCATTAGCGGTAACGGCGCCGTGTGCTGGCTCCATACTCTCTCTGTGTACTCAGTGTAGTATCCCTTCCCAGGCTAGCAGGGCTGAAAGCATGGCTGGACTCCACTAGGGGAATGATTTCCAATATTTCTACTAATTTGTCCCACAATGAGAGAGAGACGCAATTCTTAAGAAAATCGATGACTGAGTTTATGAAAAGAGACTCAGTACCCAAACCAGCGTCTCAGTCCCCTGCCATTTGTCCGCATAAACGTACTTTGGCCTATATCCTGGGGTCTGACTCTGATGATGAGGGGTCAGACATGGAGGAGGGGGAGGTGGACTCAGAGGTGGGGGAGGCTGCTCTGTCACAGGGAATAGAGGCTCTCATAAAGGCTCTTAAAGAAGTTCTGCATATACCTGATAAGGTGACAGAGGAGAGGGAGGAATCTTATTTTAATATAAAAAAGAAATCCTCAGACACTTTTCCTGTGTCAAAGGAACTAAATACCCTGTTTGAAGAACCGTGGGTTAATCCTGATAGGAAATTTCAAATCCCAAAAAAGGTTGTTATCATCTTTTCCTTTTCCTACTGAGGATAGGAAAAAAATGGGAGAATCCACCGATAGTGGATGCATCAGTATTCAGGCTGTTACGAAAAATTGTATTGCCTGTCTCGAGTGCAGCCTCCCTGAAAGACGCGGCTAATCATTAAATTGAGACCACACTCAAATCCTGGTATACAGCTGCTGGGGTGGCCCAGAGACCCACTATAGCATGTGGGTGGATTACAAGAGCCATTGCCAAATGGTCGTGTAACCTAATTGAGGGGATAGATACCTTGCCCCAAAAGAAGATTATTTTAATCCTGCTACATATACAGGACTCTGCGAACTTTATGGTGGAAGCCATAAAAGAAATAGGCTTGCTTAATGCACGCACCACTGCTATGGCAGTGTCAGCACGCAGGGGCTAACGCGGACGCCAGGAAAGGCGTGGAAGGCCTACCCTTCACAGGAGAGGCCTTATTTGGAGATGAACTAGACAAATGGATCTCCAAAGCTACTGCGGGTAAGTCTACATATCTTCCTTCTGCAGTTGTCCCAGCTAGGAAGGCTTACTCAGGTCCCAATTTACAGTCCTTTTGGATGGCCAAGTTTAGGGGCAAGCCCAGAGGTTCTTCTACAGCCACTAGAAGTAAACCATGCAAACCGCCAACTGCCGGTTCACAGGAACAGGGCTCAAACTCTGCTTCTTCAAAACCTTCAGCATGATGGTGGACCGCGATGCCTGGAAGACTAGCAGGTGAGAGCCCGACTAAAATTCTTCAGGTCTGGAGGAGGGGGAATTCATAGTGTCTCTGGATATCAAGGATGCGTACATTCACATTCTGAACTGGCCACCACATCAGGCTTATCTACGGTATGCACTGCAGGACTGTCACTACCAGGTCAAGGCCCTGCCATTTGGTCTCTCCATGGTACTGAGAGCATTCACCAAAGTGATGGCAGAGATGATGTTACTACTCCGCAAACTGGGAGTGAACTTAATCCTGTACCTGGACGATCTTCTGATAAAGGCACCGTCCAGGGAGTGGTTGTTGGACAGCATTGGCCTCTAAACCAGACTATTCCCGGATCACGGGTGGATTCTGAACTTACCAAAATCTCACCTGGAACCGACACAGAGGCTTCCTTTCCTGGGAATGATACTGGACACAGAGTCTCAGAGAGTGTTCCTTCCCTTGGAAAAGGCTATGGTAATCCAGTCGATGGTTCGGGCTGTCCTGAAGCCAACCCGGATCTCGGTACATCTGTGCATTCGCCTTCTGGGGAAAATGGTGGCCTCTTACGAGGCGCTTCAGTACGGAAGGTTTCATGCAGGGCCCTTCCAGCTAGATCTATTGGACAAATGGTATGGATCGCATCTTCACATGCTCCAGAGGATCCGGATGTCCCTTTTGTGGTGGCAACAGACTTCTCACCTCGTCGAGGCACGGAGGTTTGGGATTCAGAATTGGATTCTGCTAACCACAGATGCAAGCCTCAGAGGTTGGAGAGCAGTCACCCAGGGGGTGCAATTTAAAGGAAGATGGTCAAGTCAGGAAGTCGTCCTTCCAGTAAACATCGTGGAACTCAGGGCTATCTGCAACGCCCTTCTGCAGGCCTCGTCTCTACAATGGAATCAGGCCATTCAAGTCCAGTCGGACAATGTGATGGCGGTAACATACATAAACTGACAGGGCGGAATGAAAAACAGAGCAGCAATGTCAGAGTTGTCAAGAATTCTCCTCCGGGCGGAAAAACACACTGTGGCGTTGTCAGCGGTCTTCATTCCGGGAGTAGACAACTGGGAAGCAGACTTCCTCAGCAGACACGACCTGCACCCGGGTAAGTGGGGCCTTCACCTGGAGGTGTTCCAGTGGTTGACACATTGGTGGGGATATCCACAGATCAACATGATGGCTTTTTAACCCAACAAGAAGCTCAAGCAGTATTGTTCCAGTTCGAGAGACCCACAAGCAGTGGCGGTAGACGCTCTGACAACTCCGTGGGTCTACCAGCTGGTGTACGTGTTTCCTCCACTTCCTCTGATCCCAAGAATTCTAAAGAGAATAAAAAGGGAAAAGGTTCAAGCAATCCTCATTGCTCCGGACTGGCCTCGAAGGGCCTGGTACGCGGATCTTCTCGAGATGCTGATCGAAGATCATTGGCCTCTACATCTTTGCGAGGATCTTCTGCAACAGGGCCTGTTCGTCGATCAAGACTTACTGCGGCTATGTTTAACAGCATGGAAGTTGAACGGCTGATTCTAGCCAGGAGAGGGATTCCTGACAAGGTCATCCCGACTATGATCCAAGCCAAGAAGGGGGTAACGTCTAAACATTACCACCGTATATGGAAGAAGTTTGTCTCTTGGTGTGAAAGCAGACAATATTCTGCAGTGGAATTTCATCTGGGACGTTTCCTGCTTTTTCTGCAGTCGGAAGTGGATGTGGGCCTACGTCTAGGCTCCATTAAAGACCAGATTTCAGCCTTGTCTTTCAGAAACAATTGGCTTCTCTCCCTGAGGTCCAGACATTCTTGAAGGGTGTTTTGCACATCCAACCTCCCTTTGTGCCTCCCACGGCACCTTTGTATCTCAATTTGGTTCTGCACTTCCTCCAATCGGACTGGTTTGAACTGTTACAGGAGGTGGACGTAAAGTACCTTACATGGAAGACTGTCACACTGCTGGCCTTGGCTTCAGCAAGACGTGTGTCGGAGTTGGGGGCATTGTCTTACAAGAGACCCTACTTAATTTTCCATGAGGACAGAGCTGAACTCAGGACTCGTCAGCAATTTCTTCCTAATGTGGTGTCCGCATTTCACATCAACCAACCTATTGTGGTTCCGGTTGTTACGGACACCTCTGCTACTTCAAAGTGTTTGGATGTTGTGAGGGCTTTGAAGGTGTATGTAAAGAGAACAGCTCAACACAGGAAATCGGACTCGCTATTCGTTTCCTATGATCCCAATAAAATTGGGTGTCCTGCTTCAATTGCTCGCTGGATCAGGCTCACTATCCAGCATGCTTATTCCATGGCAGGTTTTCCGGTTCCAAAATCTGTACAGGCCCACTCTACTAGGTTGGTGGGTTCTTCTTGGGCGGCTGCCTGGGGTGCTTTACAGCTCTGCCGAGCAGCTACTTGGTCAGGTTTGAACACGTTTGCTAAGTTTTACAAGTTCGATACTTTGGCCATCTGAGGACCTTCAGTTTGGTCAATCAGTTCTGCAGGAACCTTAGCACTCTCCCACCCAGTTTGGGAGCTTTGGTACTCCCCCATGGTACTAAATGGATTTCCAATATCCCCTAGGTCTAGGATGTAAGAGAAAATAGGATTTTAATTACCTACCGGTAAATCCTTTTCTCTTAGTCCATAGGGGATGCTGGGCGCCCGCCCGATGCTTCATTCTTCCTGCACTGTTACATGGTTCAGTAATGTTGTTTGGTTCAGCTGTTGCTGTTCCTGGTTTCAAGTTTGGTTAGCATGGCTTTCCTCTTGTTGTGTGTACTGATTCGTAATCTCACCACTTTCCTTATCTATCCTTCTCTCAAAGTATGTCTGTCTCCTCGGGTACAGTTTCTAGACTGAGTCTGGTAGGAGGGGCATAGAGGGAATAGCCAGCACACACTATCAGATTCTTAAAGTGCCTATGGCTCATAGTGGACCCATCTATACTCCATTGTACTAAATGGATTCCCAGTATCCCCTACGGACTACGAGAAAAGGATTTACCGGTAGGTAATTAAAATCCTATTTTTATAAATCCAAAGGGGTTCTTTACTCTTGCAGTAGTCTACATGGAAATTACAATTAAGTAATCCCAATAGATGGCCGCTACTTGGCCTAGGGCCCGATTCAGACCTGATCACTGTTGTGCGAATTCACACAGTGGCCGATTATCGAATGACTGTGCATGCATATGCACAGCAATACAACAGAATGGTGTGAAAATTTCGGTCGCTAGACGTACGCATGGTGATTGACAGGAAGCGGACATTTGGGGGTAGTAACTGCCCATTTTCTGGGAATGCCAGGAAAAACGTAGGCATTCCCCAACTTTTTCTGGGTGGATGTGTGACGACAGCTCCAGCCCCGATAAGACTGTTTGTATCGCACTGTAGGAGTAAGTCCTGGGCTACTCACAGACTGCACATTATGGAAAAACCATTCAGTGGTGAGTGAGTTGTGAACAGATTTGCAGATGTACGCTGCCTGGTGAAGTTTTCACAGGGCGCACACATGCATTTGTACACTCTTGCATGGGGCGGGTTTTCACTCTCCCTGGGCAGCTACTATCTGATCGCAGACCTCTGCAACTTTGCAGCACAGTGATCAGGTCTGAATTACACCCCCAATTTGAGCGCGGCGCTAATGATAGAGGTCAATTTACAAATAGCAAATAAGAAACTGCTAGACTGTGCTGCTAGGTCATTATCACATAGATAACTGTATTTCACTCATGTTCATAGCCTGCTTTAATCAAGCCTACTGTATTATTTCTGCATTGCCATCACCAGCCTTACACTAACCTCTTTCCCATACTAGGCTGTCACAGTGGAAACTTTGTGGAACCTTAAATATAAAAGTAATAAGAAATATAAAAGTAACAATATAATAATAATAATAATAATAATAATAATAATAATAGTAATAATAATCATGATAGACTTTAGCACCTTACAAAGACATTCCATTTCCATTATCTTATTAAACAATAATATGTGATTAAACATATGACACATATACCAAAATACTTAATAAAATAGATATAAATATATTTATACTGTGCCTTTATAAGAAGCAACAATAGAAAACTGCAGTCTGCATGAATCCATACAATGTACTGCACTCTAAACATCCCAATGAGTCGGGGTGACTTTTATTAATAACACAGGCACTAGTTATGCAACTTTAGCTTCAAACTGCGTAATAAAATGTCCTATTTGGATAATACTTTAATTAACTCACAACCTAAATCACTTAATAAATAATTTTGCAGAACATTAAAATATATAATTGAATCTTGCAATTAATGCAACTAGACAGAGGACCACTAAATCTAAAATATAAGTTGATTGATATAAAAGAGCTAATAGCATTCACAATTAAAACCTGTAAATGCTTTAAAGATTTATTATATTTAGCGCTGCTGTACTGTACAGTATACACTCTGTTATCAACCATTTTATGCATAAAATGGGATAATATAGGCTGCAGTGCTGTCCTTCAGTGGGATTAATGACAGAAAGTGCACCGAAAGTATTACCTGCATCCACATCACCAGGGTCTCTGAGAGAGGGAAAACATTCAGGTCCCGCACTGTCTGGTGCCCAGCATGGACCCAAGCCTGATGACAAGATGCATCTACGCTCCCAAGATTCAGCATTTAAAGAGGGCTCAGTATTGAAAACTTGGGGCGGGATGCATCAAGCTTTGCAGTTCGCTTGCGATATATCCCACCACTCTTCAGAAGCATTACAGCATTTATTAACACTGTATGCTTGAAGAAAATACCAAAGGACAGCTCTTGTGTTAAGATCTGCCCTTTGCGATGATAGGACTTCTGGGTTTATGAGCTGAAGTCTTATCTGCGCATGCTTAAGCTGATGCACACACCGCGGGGGGGGAGGGGATGCTGGGAGTGATCTGATTGGATCCCTCTCAGGAGAAAAATGCAAAAGATGCCCATAGGCTTCTACTGGGTGACACCATCTTGGTATGGCATTGCCCGCCGCATTCAAGCCCTGGAATCTATCGCAATCTGGTGATTGGTGTATATGTGATACATGGACTAACCTCAAACGGCATTTTCTGAGGCTCAGTTGCATCATAATAGTTGGTGAATCCTGCCCTGGGTGTGGCCATAGGCCTGGAAATCACCACTATATCTTCAATAGCCTGTATTATAATTAATTCCAAAAATGTTTACACATATAGGGGCTGATTCTTAGTTGCACGCAAAGTGTCTGTAAATCAGGCTTCTACAGCTGCACACAACCACAATCGTATGCTAATGTGAGAATCCTTAGGGCTATTACAGAGGTTTAAATGTCTGCAAGAGGAAATCCACACTGCCAATTGAGTGTATGTCAGCCGCCACAAATGTCATCATTAGTATATGGACTTGCTCCAGCCCCAGAAACAGAATCACACAGAGCTTGAGGTACACGCCAATGATATTCCCACAAGTTAGGGTGTTCCGCGTGCTTGCATTGTTGCAAAATTGCAGCCCCACATCACCCAGTTTCATAGAAAGGCTGAGTTCCATCTGACTCAGAAGGGAACGGACATATAGGATGCAAAAATGTGTAAATCTCTGCAGGCGCTTGTACAAACTCAGTTTCCATCTGTGCACAGAGATTCGTCCGAATCAGAATCAGCCCAGGAATTGTGAATGTTTATAATAGCTCTTTTATATTTATATTTCTCATACGTCCTAGAGGATGCTGAGGACCACATCAAGACCATGGGGTATAGACGGGATCCGCAGGAGACATGGGCACTCTTAAGACTTTTCATTGGGTGCGATCTGGCTCTTCCCTCTATGCCCCTCCTCCAGACCTCAGTTTTAGAATTGTGCCCAGGCAGACTGGATGCACTCTGAGGAGCTCTACTGAGTTTCTCTGAAAAGACTCATGTTAGGTTTTTTATTTTCAGGGAGAACTGCTGGCAACAGACTCCCTGCTTCATGGGACTGAGGGGCAGAAGTAGGAACCAACTTCCTAAAGAGTTTCATGGCTCTGCTTCTGGCTTACAGGACACCATTTGCTCCTGAAGGGTACTGAACGCTAGTCGTGTCTAGATGCTCACTCCCACAGCACGCTGTCACCCCCCTTGCAGAGCCAGAAGTCAGAAGAGCTTCTATCAAGTAAGTGATGGCAGAGGTACGGCGCGGCTGGCGGGAGCGCAGTGCGCCATTGCTGCCCACACACACAGGCACTGCAGGGTGCAGGGCGTGTGGGGGGGGCGCCCTGGGCAGCAAGAAATATACCTCAAACTGGCTAAAAGGGGGCATAAGATGCCGCTGGCACAGCCCTACCCCGGCCAGTATAAATATCATGATGTATGCTGAGTATAAGGACGCACCATTGCGGGGGTGGAGCTTCTTCCTCAGTCAGCCAGCACACTACACAGCGCCATTTTCTCTCTCTCCTCAGGCTGCAGAGAACACGCTGGTCCTCTCCTCCACTTCTGACAAGTACAGGGTGTTATTAAGGGGGGCACAAAGCGATTGTGGTGCAATTAATAGTGTGAATTAAAGTGCTGTTTGGCTGTGGGCATTCTGTGTTCACAGGCATAGCATACTGGCGCTGGGATTGTGAACTGGCTGCTCCTATACTGTGTCCCTCTGACAGATTTTACTGTGGGTCTGTCCCCAAATAAGTCCCAGTGTGTCTGTGAGTGTGCGGTACACGTGTGAGGCATGTCTGAGGCAGGGAGTTACTCCACGGAGGAAGCCATTTTAGGGACACAGAGTTGTAATGTGGTGGCGCTACCGGCACACCAAGAGCCTGCATGGGTGAAAGAGATATGTGACAGTATGCATCTGATTAACTGAAGATTAGATAAGTCTGAATCTAAGGCTGCATGCTGGAGAAAATCTGTGGAAGATGTGATTTTTCAGGATGCTGTTATTCCTTTTGCAGGCGGCCCCTCTGGGTCACATAAAAGACCATTTACGAATGTTGTACACATGGATACCGACACGGACTCTGATTCTTGTGTCGACGATAGTGACTCCAGAGAGATAGATCATAAATTGGCTGCAAGTATACAATATATGATTGTGGCTATAAGGGACGTGTTGGAGGTTACAGAAAGTACTCCTGTACCTCAGGAGAAGGCTTATTTATGTAAGGAAAAGAAATCCAAAGTCACGTTCCCTCCTTCACACAAACTAAATGCTCTTTTTGAAGGAATGTGGGTGAATCCTGATAAGAAATTTTGTTTTCCCAAAAGGATTCAGATAGCTTACCCTTTCCCGGCTGAGGACAGGAAAAAATGGGAGTCACCCCCTGTGTTAGACAGTGCGCTTTCTGGGTTGACAAAGAAGGTAATTCTCCCTGCACCTGGCACGGCTTCACTTAAGGAGCCGGCAGACCGCAAAATGGAAACGACATTGAAATCCATTTATGTTACCAATGGTACGCTGCTCAGGCCCACTATTGCCTGCGCGTGGGTGAGTCGCGCTATTGAAAAATGGTCAGAATGCGTGCCATCAGAGATTGACACGATTGATAAAGATGAGATACTCCTTAAGTTAGGGAATATCAAGGATGCTGCCGCCTACATGCTGGAAGCAATGAAGGATATTGGACTCTTGAGTTCACAAGCCGTTACCATGGCAGTATCGGCTAGGCGGGCACTGTGGATTCGCCAGTGGAACGCGGATGCAGATTCCAAAAGAAACATGGTGGTGCTCCCATGGCCTGGATGCGTTAATCTCGGTGGCTACCGCAGGTAAGTCAACATTTTTGCCCTCTGCGCCTGCACCGGCAAAAAAGACCTATCACCCGCAAATGCAGTCCTTTCGGCCCAATAAATATAAAAAGACGAGAGGTTCCCCATTCTTTGCAGGTAGGGGAAGAGGAAGGGGAAAGAAGCCCACAGCGGCTCCAGGTTCCCAAGAGCAGAAATCTACCCCTACTTCTGCCAAATTCTCAGCATGACGCTGGAGCTCCCTTGCGGGAGGCCGCTCGGGTCGGGGCTCGTCTCAAACTCTTCAGCCAGGGTTAGATTCTGTCTGGCCTGGATCCCTGGGTGTTGCAAATAGTATCCCAGGGATACAAACTGGAGTTTCAAGACGTTCCTCCATGCCGATTTTTCAAATCGACCTTGCCAGTTTCTCCGCCAGAAAGAGAAGCAGTAACAGCGGCAATCCAAAAATTATGTCAAGACCAGGTCATAGTCCTGGTACCGTTATCACAACAAGGGCAGGGTTTTTATTCAAGCCTCTTTGTTGTTCCGAAGCCGGGCGGCTCGGTCAGACCGATCCTAAATCTAAAAGTTCTGAATTGCTACCTGAAAAGGTTCAAGTTCAAGATGGAATCACTTCGGGCGTTGATTGCCAGTCTGAAGGAGGGGGACTACTTGGTGTCGGTGGACATAAAGGATGCTTACCTGCATGTTCACATTTATCCTCCTCACCAGGCTTATCTGAGATTCGCGGTTCAGGATTGCCATTACCAATTCCAGACGTTACCTTTCGGTCTCTCCGCGGCGCCGAGGGTATTCACCAAGGTGATGGCGGAGATGATGGTCCTCCTTCGTCAGAAAGGAGTCAATATAATTCCTTATCTGGACGATCTCCTGATAAAGGCGAGATCCAGGGAGCAGTTGCTACAAAACATATCACTCTCTCTGTCAATACTCCAACAACACGGGTGGATCATAAATTACCCAAAGTCACAATTGGAACCGACGACAAGGTTGTCTTTCCTCGGGATGATTCTGGACAGAGAGGTTCAGAGAGTATTTCTTCCGGTGGAAAAGGCTCCAGAAAATGGTAAAACAGATATTGAAGCCATCGAGTGTGTCGATCCATCAGTGCATTCGGTTGTTGGGGAAGATGGTGGCGGCCTACAAGGCCATACAGTTTGGCAGGTTCCATGCCAGAGTATTCCAATGGGACCTGTTGGACAAGTGGTCGGGGTCACACCTACACATGCACCGAAAGATAATCCTATCGTCAAAAAACAGGATTTCGCTCCTGTGGTGGTTACACAGCTCTCACCTGAGGGACGCAGGTTCGGGAGCAGTCTCTCAGGGAGAAAACTTCCAGGGACATTGGTCCCATCAGGAAGCCTGCATTCACATAAACGTGCTGGAGCTAAGAGCCATTTACAACGGCCTTCAACAAGCGGTACATCTTCTTCAAGACCGTCCCGTGCAGATCCAGGCGGACAATGTAACAGCAGTCGCGTACATAAACAGGCAGGGCGAAATGAAAAGCAGAGCGGCAATGGCAGAGGCGACAAAAATCCTCCGCTGGGCAGAAAAACATCTACAGGCACTGTCGGCAATATTCATTCCGGGAGTAGACAACTGGATAGCATACTTCATCAGCAGACACGATCTCCATCCAGGAGAGTGGGGCCCCCACCAAGAAGTCTTCGCAGAGGTGACAAGTCTTTGGGGAGTTCCTCAAATAGACATGATGGTGTCTCGCCTCAACAAGAAGCTTCAGAGATACTGTTCCAGGTCGAGAGACCTTCAAGCAGTAGCAGTGGATGCACTGGTGACCCAGTGGGTTTTCACGTCAGTGTATGTCTTCCCTCCACTTCCGCTGATCCCAAAAGTACTCAGGATCATAAAAAAAACAAGGGTTCGAGCAATCTTCATTGCCCCAGACTGGCCGAGGAGGGCTTGGTACCCAGATCTTCAGCAGTTGCTCATAGAAGATCCTCGGCCTCTTCCTCCTCGATAGGACCTGTTGCAGCAGGGGCCGTGCGTGTACCAGGACTTACCGCGGCTACGTTTGACAGCGTGGCTGTTGAGCGCCGTATCCTAGCCAGGAAGGGTATTCCCAAGGAAGTCATCCCCACCCTTATTCAGGCCAGAAAAGGAGTAATGTGGAAACATTACCACCGTATTTGGAGAAAATATGTGTCTTGGTGTGAATCCAAAAGCTCCTACGGAAGAGTTTCACTTAGGGTGTTTCCTCCATTTTTTGCAGGATGGTGTAGAGGCGGGCCTCCGATTGGGATCAATCAAGGTTCAGATTTCGGCCTTGTCAGTGTTCTTCCAAAAACAATTGGCCTCTCTTCCAGAGGTTCAGACCTTCGTGAAAGGGGTTCTGCACATCCAGCCTCCATTCGTGCCTCCAGTGGCACCATGGGACCTTAACGTGGTATTGCAGTTCCTTCAATCGGATTGGTTTGAGCATCTAAAAAAGATAGAGTTGAAGTTTCTCACTTGGAAAGTGTTGCTGCTTTTGGCTTTGGCATCTGCAAGACGGGTGTTTGAATTGGGGGCCTTGTCTCACAAGAGCCCTTACCTGATCTTCCATGTAGATAGGGCAGAGTTGAGAACTCGACAACATTTTCTTCCTAATGTGGTTTAATCTTTTCATATAAACCAACCTATTGTAGTGACAGTAGTTACTGACACATTCACTGAATCAAAATCTGTAGATGTGGTTAGAGCTTTGAAAATCTATGTTGCTAGAACGGCTCGTATACGGAAAACAGAGGCCCTGTTTGTCTTATATGCTCACAACAAAATTGGGTGTCCTGCTTCCAAGCAGACTATTGCATGGTGGATCAGAAATACGATTCAGCAAGCTCATACTACGGCTGGATTGCCGTTACTGACGTCGGTAAAGGCCCACTCCACTAGGAAGGTGGGCTCATCCTGGGCGGCTGCCCGGGGGTCTCGGCATTACAACTGTGCCGAGCAGCTACTTGGTCGGGTCAAACACATTTGCTAAGTTATACAAGTTTGACACCTTGGCCGATGAAGACCTAAAGTTTGGTCAATCGGTGCTGCAGAGTCGTCCGCACTCTCCCGCCCGCACTGGAGCTTTAGTATAAACCCCATGGTCTGGATGTGGTCCCCAGCATCCTCTAGGACGTATGAGAAAATAGGATTTTGATACCTACCAGTAAATCCTTTTCTCCTAATCCCTAGAGGATGCTGGGCGCTTGTCCCAGTGCGTACTGCAGTTTAGTTATTAGAGTTACACAAGTAAGTGTTATCTTAGTTTTTCAGCATGTTGCTGCAATTGTTTCATGCCTGTTGGCATGTGTTATGTTGAATTCCATGTGTGCGGCATGGTTGAGGGTGTGAGTTGGTATGTATCTCACCACTAGTATTAAAGTAAGTCCTTTCCTCGAAATGTCCGTCTCCCTGGGCACAATTCCTATAACTGAGGTCTGGAGGAGGGGCATAGAGGGAGGAGCCAGTTCACACCCAATGAAAAGTCTTAAGAGTGTCCATGTCTTCTGCGGATCCCGTTTATACTCCATGGTCTTGATGTGGTCCCCAGCATCCTCTGCGGACTAGGAGAAAAGGATTTACCGGTAGGTATCAAAATCCTATTTTTTGAGTAGAAAAAAAACTAAGTACCCCCAGCACATCATAATGGACCAGCAAAAGAGACACACATCCAACATGATAATAGTAATGCAGAGATCTCAGTTACACACATTGGCCAACATATAGTAAGCCAGCAGCCACGCCAAGGTGTCTCTGATCTGGTGTTACTATGCTACATGATTATAGCACCACTTTGAGTGTATTCTTTCTATATTGATTTGCCCCAAGATTCTCCAAATGTAGCACTACAAGCATCAGCTTACCCTACAACTACTGATCCCATTCATGCCTCTCAAAACAGTTATACACAGATTGATAGTTGCTCAAATCAGTCAAGTTTTAGGGGTGGCCTAAAACACAAAATGAGTGATATTGTTTCTGTCATATTGTGTTTTCATTTGCACCCAAAACTAAGTATCAGACTGTAGTTACTGTGTCAATAATAAGCTGGGAGTATTATGCTGGGCCATTATGCCAAAGTCCAGCCCCAGAGCAAAAAAAGGTGGTGCTACACAGTGTAAGAAGCAAAGGTACAGGACTGCCCTGTATACAGGTATTAAATATTCAACTTACTCAATTATTTTTTGTTTAACAAACAAGCCTATTACCGAATACTTTTTTGCTTTCAACAAAGCCTGTACAGTGTATTTGTGATCTTGAATACTTTCCTATAAGCCTAAGATTGGTATTTAGAATACAATGAGAAAGAACTTCATATAAATGAAACATTTAAGTGTCCTCAACGAAATTTAACATCCATTATTTGAAAGCCAGCTGGAGCAATTGAGAAATTTTGCATTGTCCCCTGTTCCCACGCTCAATAAAGCTTTGTGCTGTTTTTTTCTTAATATTTTTTTATTTTTTTAAAAGAAATGTATAATGTGCAATATAATTGCAGCTTTTATCCCAAGTAGTGACAAAAATATCCCTATAGTACTAACCTATCACAGACTACTGGCTGTATACAGAGAAAGGTTAAACTGTAATATGGGCCCACAGATGCACTTTAAATGTGATCACATTAATGATTAATGCATTCAGTGCCAGAGCGATATGTGATGTAGTGTAGCGAACACATCTTGCTGGCCAAGCGCTATGAAGGGCATGGCCAGGTTTAAAAAGAAGGCTTGCTAAATTTATCTGTGAAATTACCAATTTTACTAAAAACAAACTAAAGACAAACAAAGCCTAATTGGGCCACAAACAAATTCCGGTTTGCAGATTTGTGCTTTGTTATGGCTTGCAGTTAAGTTTTTTTTAGAAGACTCTGATGACTTAACTAATTTCAGATATTAATTTAGAAAGCTCTGCAGCTTGGCTGTCAAGGCTGCAGTCGTCATTAGCAGATAGCCATCCCTAGGATCAATGGAATTGGACTGTCTCATTAAGTAGTTTACTTTAGATAGAGGAAGCAACTGATGGCTGAAAGCATTTACTATAGCCTCCGTGTACACATCTTTGTGAGATCGGTGAGACATAATGGAATGCAAAATATAAATTTCAGCTGCTCATGGTCTGTCCGCTTCACTTTAAACTGATGTATCGAAACTTGACAACTGCAACTAGTTTTGCAATCATCAATAATATTGTCAAGTTTATAAATAAGGTTGTTTTCATTTACTTTGTTTCTAACACTCTACTCACTCAGAAACAAGTTTAAATTCTAGGTAAAATTTATTGCATTGAGGGAAGAGCTGTACACTGTAGAGTTTTATTATGTTACAAAGTCACTCGGAGAGTAATGGAGTTATTCTTATTAAATATCCTTGCAGGACAATAAATATCAATAAGAGCTGTCACATACAGTTTATGACAGCTTGGCTTATTGCTAAGTGGAAAGAGATAAAAACAATATAATTTATATACATTTGTATGCATTCTTCATACCAGTTATTGTGATACTCATATAAATCTTAATTTTATCCCCAGTTGCATTAGGGAACTGTGATACTGGTATGTGACAACATGCACTTTGTTACTGTCAAATTGTATGTAAAACAATGTTGCAGATTGTAATTTTTGATGACTGTAACTGAAACTTGTCTGAATTGCATTTCTAAATTATATTTGGCTACCCAGATTGGAAGAGCAGCATCACACGCACACAGGGACATAGAAAGCCAAACCAGGCCTTGGTGCATGGCTTAAAAATGGGTCATGCTTGTTGCACAGGGTGGGTGAGGTGTAGGGCACCCACTTCCTACCATACTTGAACATAACCAGGTCCCTTCTCTCTGGCCAGCGCCAATGATAATTGGGAAGATGGTGCTGGCCACTAGGGAGCAAAGAGTCTGGCACAGTGCTAGAGTCTTTGCTTTCTATGTGCTGTGCCATCTTCCTGAAGAGATACCTGGGAAGACTGCAGCACCGCTGGCCACAGCACAGGTACACTAGGGGGGAGGGGTAGAGGCCCCGGTCCCTACTGGGCAACTCCAGCAGCCCGGGTAAATTGGACCTGCTCCCCTGCCCCTGATGATTACCTTCAAATTAATAAAACACTACCTGTTCCTTTAACATAGCTCATCAATGATCATTGGGTATTAAATGAGCACTAATAAAGGACAATAAAATGTGCACTAACATATGTAAAAACACAGAGTACAGAAGAAGTTTGAAGGGAATCTAGGCACAGAGTTACAAGTGTACGCCCAATCAAATGCCAATTATCTGCCGAAATCAGGTTAAATAATACATAAAAATACAAGAATGAGACAATAGATAAAAGGCAATACTTTAAAAATCAAATCAATAAGTCCACTGGTTCATAAGTGACAAATCCTCTTTTAAGTGATGTTTTTCCTCCAATGATGGTTCATGTAAATAAAACAAAATGATACAATGTGTGGTACTTATATCATTAGGGAAGCTAATTCAGTATGACTCTAACAGGACCGTAGGTGACATCAGGCGTGCCAAAACTCACTTGTCAAGTTGGTAAGCTAAATATATAAAGGTTTCTTTTCAAACAGACTAACTGTAACCAAACAATACAATAATGAAAAAGAAATGGACACATACCCAACAAAATTTTGTGGCTGGTATCCTCATGTAACGGTTTCTTTCACTTGAAAGTAAATGGATATGTGCAAAAAGGCGCCCTTATAACAAAGATGAGTACTACAAAGTGTTTATGGATAAAAACACATTACTTTAATATTCACAATTGTGACAAAATGACATATTAAAAACCATAAAACAATATTGCACTAGTCCCAATAGATTCTCACCCTCTATAGGATTTGCGGTGGGCCGAGAGCTTTTATGCAAAAAGCATTCCGTTCCTAATGGTGTTGGTAAAGCACCACCGCACAAGGCTTTTTCCTCTGGAGGCTGAGTAGGGAATCCAGATAGTGCATTCAAGAAACGATATCCATGTCGTCCAAACGACGCGTTTCGGAGTAAACTCTCCTTTTTCAAGCTTGGATGACATGGATTGCTGCCAAACAGATATTTATACCCCTTCTAATTGGGCCAATTACTCAAATTTTCTCAATTTCCGGAATCGTCTACCGGAAGTGACGCGTGCGTATCACCGCTCACTTCCGGTTACGTTCCGTCCATAAAGTGCTCTATATCCAATAAAACATTCTTAGCAGAGTATCAAAGAATCAAAACATTTCCCTTGATTAGACTGGACAAAGCAAGGCTTGTTATATATCCGTATTTCCCGAGTGGGCGATTTCTTCTTCCTTTTTCGATCACCGGAAGTGACGCATGCGTTCCACTGCTGCGTTCCATACGGGGGCCATTTTGTAGAATAGATTCCAATTTCCAGGAAATGACTCATGTGTTCACTGAAGCATCATAAATAGGGACCGCCTTATTCAAATAAGTTATCTTCACACTTCCAATGTCTGGAAACTTCATTTATCACAATTCTCCACTCTAATTCATGCAGAAATGGCGTAACTGTATAGAAATGATTGTGATGCCATCACTCCTCAACCTGTCTTAGCCGTAGTTTGTATTCCGGGCCAGTCCATCCTTAATACTGGGAGATTGGCATCACACTTCATATGTATCCTCATTCCAGTTTTTCCGAACATAAAAACAAGGGAATAATAAAATGATAATTAGTAGGATAATCGGATTTACATCCAAAAGTGCATAATACTAATGGGTATACTCCACAGATCATAAAATGCATCCAATAAACATTTATAAAATACATATAAAATAATATTAAAATATGTACTTATTCTAAAAACCATTTTAACTCGAAATCTGCATTATGGCCTTTTGGTTGCAGAGTATCTAAATTAAAACTCCATCTGATTTCACTTTGTGCAAGTTTCTTTTCCGTGTTTCTACATCTCCAATTACCTCTAATTGATTGGATACCTAGGAACCTTTTTATCCCTCTTTCACATTTCCCATGGACCAAAGAGAAATGTTCTGAAAGTGGATGGGTACTTAGATCCTTTTTAATGTTATAAACATGCTCCGCAGTTCTAGGTTTTAAACTCCTAGTGGTTTTTCCTATGTATATTTTACCACAATTGCACTCTATAAGGTAAATCACATTCCGTGAATGGCAGGTAATAAACTCCTTTATTTTATACTTTTTTCCATTTACCACAAACTCTGTGGTCTTTCTTTCTATCTCACTAATTTTATTATTTTCTATGTAAACAACCAAATCTAAATAGGGTGAGAATCTATTGAGACTAGTGCAATATTGTTTTATGTTTTTTAATATGTCATTTATTCCCTTGGTGATATGTGACAGCTGCCTGTTTAACATTCATTGTGCACTTTTAATTAATCCAATTCTTTGTGGGATACGGTTTCTTTCACTTGTCAATTGTGGTCTTCTATGGACAACTTTTGCTCCCAGTTTGGGCATAAGAACGTGAAAGAACAACACCGATGTGTAATTAAATCTGGTTAAGGTGGTAATATGGTTCATCATTGTGTTGAAATATTTAGGCGGTTGTTACCCCCAAAACAATTTTTTTAGGTATGCATACTTAAAAACTCACTTAATATGGGTGTGAATGTGGACATCAAGGTTTCTTTATATATGATCACCCCAAGATCACCAGAATGAAGATAACAAATGCGTACCAAAAACTCACAATTGAAACAATTCTCACGTAATGGTATCTTTGCCCACGTTAATATGAGAATATATAAAATCCAGATGAAATTGAAAAAAAAATCATTTATTTCTCCAAAACAAAGTTTAAAAATCAGGTTTAAAAGCTTTGGGACCCTCCCGAAAGTTCCAGCACTGATGGTAGACATTCCAAAATTGAGGTGCAGGTCCGGACTGCAACCCCAATATATGAACAGTATCTTTTAAAATAGGGTGTCCAGAGTCTCAGAAAGGTTCCATATAAGTCCACAGTCTCCACACTGATGCGTTTTGGCCCTCCTGTTTTGGGGGTAACCACCGCCTAAATATTTCAACACAGTGGTGAATTATATTACCTTAACCAGATTTCATTACACATTGGTGGTTTCACTTTCATACGCCCAAACTAGGAGCAAAAGAAAGGCAAGTCAGATGCTTGGTTGCATAGGGAGAGGAATCAGTAGCAGGAAAAAAAGAAGTGATAATGCCACTGTATAGGTCATTGGTACAGCCTCATCTGGAATACTGTGTCCAGTTCTGGAGACCACATCTCCAGAAGGATATAAATACATTAGAGAGTGTACAAAGAAGGGCAGTTAAAATGATGCATGGCCTACATCACAAAACTTACCCAGAAAGGCTAAAAGATCTTAACATGTATAGTTTGAAGGAGAGAAGGGAAAGGGGGACATGATAGAAACTTTCAAATATATCAAGGGTCTTAACAAAGTTCAGGAGGGAAACATTCTTCAAAGGAAGAGAAGTATTAGAACTCGAGGACATGCACTGAGACTGGAGGGGGGGAGGTTCAGGTGAAATTTAAGGAAAAATTACTTCACAGAAAGGGTAGTGGATAAGTGGAACAACCTCATAGGTGGTAGAGGCTAAAACTGTAGAGCAATTTAAACATGCTTGGGATAGGCATATGAATATCCTTACAAAGAATTAAGGTTCAAAAAGGATTGAGATTGCCTAAAGGATTAAAAAAAGGGGCAGACTAGATGGGCCAAGTGGTTCTTATCTGCCATCAAATTCTGTTTCTATGTAAAAGGGTTATCCGTAGAAGACCATAATTGACAAGTGAAAGAAACCGTTACATGAGGAACCCAGCCATGAAATTTGTGTGTGTGTGTTGGGTACGCGTCCACTTCTTTTTCATCATTATATTGTTTGGTACGGCTCGTCTGTTTGAAAAGAAACCTTTATATATTTAGCTAACCAACTTCACAAGTGAGTTTCGGTATGCCTGATGTCACCTACTGTATATCACCTGTGGTCCTGTTAGAGTCATACTGAATTAGCCTCCCTTATGATATAAGATCCGAAGAGTGTGTTTGTATGAAAACAGTACCACACATTGTATCATTTTGTTTTATTTACATGAACCATCACTGGAGGAAAAACATCACTTAAACCCCTTTCACATCTCCAGTGCAGGATCCCACCCGGAAATTGGAAACGGGTCCTTCCCGGGTGGGATCCGGCATTGGAGACTCTCCTACCCCTTTCGTTGGCTTCCAGACCTGGCAATATGCCGGGTCGTTTGCCATAGCAGCGGGGGGCGGAGCTCATCTCTGCGCCGCTTCTCCCTATCCAGTATACGGTTCCCGGGTCGCATCGATCCGGGAATCCGTTTATGCAGCCACTGACCCAGTATTCAACCCAGGAATAACACTGCTTATAACCCGGGTTGAATTACTGGGTCAGATGACCCGGGAATTCGGACTTTGCGCTTTCACACCGCACACTGACCAGTGCAGGGTCCATACCAGGTTATTTGTGCGGTGTGAAAGGGGTATTAGAAGAGGATTCGTCACTTATGAACAAGTGGACTTATTGGTTTGATTTTTAAAGTATTGCCTTTGATTTATTGTCTCATTCTTGTATTTTTACATGTAAAAACATGTAAGACCAAACACACATATATTACTGCATAAAAAACAAGGTAATAATGTTTATAGCTTAATTATGAAGTTTCCATGGAGCGCTTGATGTCCAGAAACCACAGTCCCATATGTTGTAGTATGGACACCGGCTAACTGACCCTAAATAGCCCTATGTTACCTCCAAATATAGCGGAGGCTATGCAATTCACTCCTTGTTGCTGGGAGCAGGGCTCTGTGCAGGGCCGATGCAAGGTCTCTCGGCACCCTAGGCAAAACTTCTGCCTACTGCCCCTTCCCCTTACCTGCCCTTCAGGAGAAAGGCATACTGCTGCTGACCCCCACCCCGTCTGTTGCATGGCTGCTCCCTTCTCCCCATCTCTGCAGTCCGTGTGGTCTCCTGCTGCCCCCCCCCCCCACTCCACTATTTTAAATATCTTCTATTCCCTCCACCATCTGTGTGCATGAAGCTGCTCATCTCCACCCCCCCCCCCCCCCCCCCACCCCGACTGCTGCTCTCCCCCTCATTTCTTATTAAATGCAGAAAGTGCACTGTGCAGCCACCTTACCTGCAGGCTGCGATGCATAGTTGGGACTGAGTAGTCTGTGAAAGAGCCTGGAATGAAGAGCAGCGCCGCATGTCACCCCCAGCCAGGACTCCAGGAGCTGTCAAAGTTACTGCCTGTGCTATGAGATGTAGGACCACACTAACTTTTTCATTCGGATGTAGCAAGCCGCCCCTTCACATCCCGGCGCCCCTAGGCAGCTGCCTAAAGCTGCCTAGTGGTAGCTCCGGCCCTGGCTCTGTGCAGTGAGTCTGGTTGTTGGGAAGTTGCGGGCAGCCGGAGGTGATATCACTGCAGTCGGCGCTGTGTATCTCCAGTCTCGTCTAGCGGCTCCAACATGTTTCATGCCCAAAAGGCATTTTCTCAAGGATGGGCCTCTGCTATACTTGGAGGTAAGAAAGAATTATTTAGGGTCAGTTTGCCAGCGCCCATACTACAGTACATGAACACACGGGACTGTCATTTCTGGACATCCTGCTCATACTCAGACTTCAGAATGGAGCTGTGAACATTAATACCTTGTTTTTTATGCGAAAAACAAACAAACCGCGCTGCTGTGTCTTGCTGAGACAGTACATTCAATAGTACAGTATATTTAAAATGTATTCATGCATGAAAATTATATAAAAACATCTCATATGCATTATGCACACATAACATCCTAGCAGTAATTTTAGAATAAACTTCATGTATCAGAATAAACTACCGTAATTGGAACAATTAGGAATTGTATCTCTTCCAGCCACGGTGTTGAAAATAGATAATTGTTCATTTGCAAATTCTCATTCCAGACACACTAATGGGCCAGTATTTACTAAAAATCCGAGTTTGGCCGATTTGTGTTTTTTTTTCTAAGTCCCAATCCGGGAATTTACTAAGCACCAATCTCGGCAGTGTCTGGTCTATTCGTAATGGTTTGAATGACAGCCTTCCGAAATACGAATGAATAGACCATCGGTCAAACGCGGCTGTTATTTCATAGAATACGGGCATTCACTATTCATTCGTATTTGGGTGTTAGTTTCTGAGTGCTCAAGTGCGGGTCTGTTTTTTTTCGATTCGTTAAAAAAAGGAGCAATAAAATAGACCTGCTTTTTCCAGTCGAGTTTGGATAACCATGCACGGATCAGTGAGATCTGTGCATGGTTATCTATGGGAAAGGGTCTGTTTAGTGTAAAATAAAATAAAAAATTTGCGTGGGGTCCCCCCTCCTAAGCATAACCAGCCTCGGGCTCTTTGAGCCGGTCCTGGTTGAAAAAATATAGGGGGGAAAATGACAGGGGTCCCCCCATATTTAATCAACCAGCATTGGGCTCTTTTTTTTCAGAATTTTAAAGACTTTAATTAACTTTTTGAGGTACACAATGAAGCCCTGCACGGATCTCACAGATCCGGCCGGGATTCCTTGTGTTTTTTCAGGCAGTGTTTTACTCATCACTCCCGTAAAACACTGTCTGATATTACGAATCACATCGACATTGGAAAAAACGATTGTGCAAAACTCGGCAGCTTAGTGAATGATCGTATCAGGATTCAAAAAGTTGCAGTAAAATGCACCCGATACCATTCGAGTTCAAACACCCTTCAAAACGGTCAAAACACGAATATTAGTAAATAAACCCCATGGTGTGTACACACGGTGAGATTTTTTCTTACGATTTTGACTATATATTCAAAATCGTAAGAAAAGTTAGTGCAGATTGCAAGGTGAAAGTCACCTTTTGATCCCGATTCGATGCCGATGTGCGGCCCCGTGCGGTCGACATCGCAAGAATAGATAGAGTGCAGGCAAGTCAATTTTGACTATCTCTATAGAAGAGATATTCAAAATTGACACTTAGCCAAAATCGCACATAGTCAGTATCGCAAGCACATAATGAGTGTGCATGCAATACTGACTATGTGCCGACCTGGCCCCTGTCGCATAGTGAGAATCGGGCATAGCCCAAATCTCACCGTGTGTATGGGCCATTAGATGAAATTTCTCAGCCAGCCAGCCAGCGTCTCAGTAGTGGCTGTTACATACCTTCACAGTGGATAGTCTCAAAAAGTTCCTCTGTGTCACCCTAATATAAATCTCATGTCACCTGAGAATGGTTTCCGCACTGTTCTGTGTTTCAAGCAGGGAAGGAGTCGGCAGCTAGCAGCAGCTCCAGGGATAGCACAACAGACAGGTTATCAGCTGATTACAGAAGTATCCACGGACTTGGGTATTAATGTTTTATCCAGTGCCGCAATTTGGAAATGCTTGCAGTCAGATCACCATGGCAGAGAAGTCAAACATGTAGGGAGCAGCAATACATTTCAGCCACATCTGTGGCTTTTTTCAAGCTGAAAATAAATAAAGCTTTAAAAAGGGCACAGACGAATCTTAAATATACTACAGTATACTAGTGAATTTATTGTCTCAGCAAGACACAGCAGCGCAGATTCTTTGTTTTTTTGTAATTTGCAGTGAGGTGAGCCATTGCCTCTTAAGTTACTGCTACAGCTGTGTCTTTACTCCTATATATCATCCGGCGCTGGGTGTATCATCAGCAAATGCTTACAAAAATGTACTTGTAGCAAAATGTAAAAAATAAAATTCACCTCCCTTCAGTGTCAGATTAAGGTCCACAAGGGCCTGCAGCTGAAAATTCTGAAAGGCCTATTGTGTGACGCTGCAGGCGGTGCGACCAACGCAGGAGGTGTTTGACAGGTGATGTGTAACTAATGTTGTGGGGGTGTGGTCAGTACAGGGATTGAGGGGTAAGGATAGCACCATGGAGAACATAGCTAGCTCCTACCTTCAACCCACTTAATCCTCCCCCCTCTGTTGCACATACTGTACCTGTAGTGTAATGTTTGTAATGTGAGACTCTGCTAATAACATAAGGAAGATTGCATGGCGGATGACAATACAGGATGTGGTTGCCTGGCTGTGGGTGGCACTATGGGAGGAAGTGGGGTTGGAGATCAGTTCTACAGGACACCACCCATGACTAGATGGTGCAGCCTACAGAATTCACTGTCATTGCCAGTCAGTGACACTCATCTAAGGGTACTGCAGTCACATGAATGGATTGTAAATAAGGTGGAACGACTGGCGCCCTGTACCGCCTTACTTGCAACAATGGTCTCTTTATGGTCCTGCGGGCCTATTTTTTATGAAGGGCCTGGAGCTGCAGCTCCATTTGTCCCATTGTTAATCCGGCCCTGCTTCCCTTCCTTCCCCACAGTGTGCCACCTTCATGATAACGCTATTTCTAGGTAAATGAATATACATAACTCCCCCAGTAACTACACAGTAAATAGGTTTAACTTACTCCCTGTCTTTAGATGCACATTTGTAGGGTAAATCCCATTCTGTTTTGATATAATCAAGTGTTGGTAGAGTGAAACAGTGGAGAACACACCTGTTATGATTCTGTTCAGAATGCACCTATGGTCAGCTGACTAACTATTCAGTATGCACCTGGTGTCAGCTGATCCATCTGTGTCTTCCTGTGTTTTCTGTTTCTTAAGGAGGGTACACACTGGACGATATATTGGCCGTTCTCTTGAATGGCCGATGTATCACGGGTCCGTCGGCCAGTGTGTATGGTCGATACGTCTGTGAACTCCATTGTTCACAGACATATAGCATGTCTACCAATATATTGGCGCATCGCTGTGTGTGTACGGGCGGTCGGCCGACCGGCCGTACACATGCTGCGGCAGCCAGAGGTGATTGACAGCTGAACTGGGCGGGCATGTGTACACGCCCGCGCAGTTCATGACGTCAGTCCCCGATGGATCGGGCAGTGTGTATGCGCAACACACTGCCCGATCCGTCCATAGATATATCTGCCGATCAATTGATCGGCAGATATATCTATCAGGGTATACCCACCTTTAGGCTCTGTGTACATGCAGCTCAGCAGGCGCACAGGGTTTGTAATTAGAGTTAACACTCCCAGCCTGGCCTTGCTCATTGGTTAGTGTGGCTGTTATAAACCAGCTAGTTGAGTTTTCCCTCGATGGTGATTTTATACTATTTTCCTGCCTGAATGATCTGCATTGTCTGATGTCTTAGTCCTAGCTCCTGTTCATGCCGAGAAACCTGGTCTGCCAGTTCATGCATACTTACCGACATTTTGGCTGCTCTCTGCGGGAGAGAGCAGCCAGGTCGGCTCAACAGGCGGGTCGGGGAGCGCTGTGACGTAAGGAAGGGGTGGGCTGGAGGCGGAGCAAGGGTGGGACGGGGGCGTGGTTACGGTGACGCCTCCTTTAAGCCATGCACCCGCTCTGTAATGCCGCGATCGCCGGCATTACACTGCAGGGGGCGTGGCTATGATGACGCGATTCAGCAAGAGGCAGGTGAATTGTAACAACACCACATGGAAATAACTGTCCTGAAATCTGGAGAAGAAGCTAATGAAACTATTAAGCGTACTCACTTATAGTACAGTTAACAAAGTACTACAAATTATTAAATTGCAATTTATTTACTGACACATTCCCAGTTTGTACTTCCAGTTTTTGTGTTTCTCTAGCATCCATAAGGGATATTGGGGACAGATTAGTACGATGGGGTATAGACTGGTCCAAAGGAGCCAGTGCACTTTAAATTTATTCAGCTGGGTGTGCTGGCTCCTCCCATGTATGCCCCCTCCCACAGGCAGTTTAGAAAAAAGTGCCCTAAGTAGAGGATGCACACTCTGCTAGCTTCAGAGTTTTTCTTCAATTTCTTTTAAACTTTTGCTTATTTCGGTATGCTGTTTGGGCAACAGCATACCTGCGCCGTGGGAGGTGGGGGGGGATGGGGGGTGGTCACCGGCCTCATGATGTGCAGAGACACTTCTCTGCTGCACGACCACCATTTTGAGGGGCTGTTTGTTCAGCGGGGCACTGCGCCTTAGCTGTCGCAGCTGCAGCATGCCGCATACCCCGAACAGTGCCTGAAGGTGATTATCGGTGGTGAGTACAAACCGGGGTCCCCCTGGTTCATTGTGCTGCAGAGGCACAGGTGAGGCATACGGGTCCATCCTGGGGGGGAAGGGGGGGGACACACGGGTGCACCTGCGTGAGACTGGCTGGAGGTTTTGTACCAAGCATTTATGTGATGTTACAAAGGGTGTTGGAGACATAGCCAGTATAAACTTTATTAGTAGTTCCGGCGCCATTGCGGGTGCCGGAGCTACATCAGAGCGGACGCAGCGGCATTTTGGCGCCTTCCTCTGCATAAGTAGCAGCAGCCTCATACAGCTCCTCCAAACGTTCACACGTTGGATCACTGGTACCGGGTGTAGAGGGGGAGAGCCGCTATAAGTGCACAGTTTACATTCCTCTGGGGAATTCTCTGTACAGACAGTATCACTGTAATATAATATACATAAAACGCTGACAGTCTCACTGGGGCTGTACAGCGTTGGGTGCTCTGGTGTCCTCTCTTCTGTGTCTCCTCTCACATGCAATAGGGTAGGCTTGTATTGTATTGTATTCAGTGTGTGTTGTATGTGTATTGTATCTGTATTTCATAATGGTGAAACAGAAGTTATGCAGTGTATGTAATGTCAGATTCTCCCCTATTTCATCTGGCTCCATATCATGTGAGCAGTGTAGTCAGTCATCACAAGATGCTGATAGCAATGTGGGGGAGAGTCCAGAGCCTTCCTGGCTGGGGGCTATCAAACCTGTGATGTCTGATATGTCATCTCAGCTCACTACCAATTCCAATCAAACACAAGAACTGCAACAAGCAGTGGCTAGCCTAACTGCCAAGGCTGACATTTCCCATCCCCCACTATCTACTACTGGTGCACAAAAACGTGCTTTACCTGCAATCCTATCAGATTCTGATGATGATGTACAGGTTGATGTTTCAGCCCAGAGGCCGGGGGGTCAACATTGTCCCTTACCTGGATGATCTCCTGATAAAAGTGAGTGCCAGGGAGCTTTTACTGCTCCATATAGATCGCACTATACAACCTCTGTCTCACCACGGGTGGATCCTCAATCTACAGAAGTCCCAACTGGAACCGTCTCAACGGCTCCTGTTTCTGGGTATGATACTGGATACTGTAGCTCAGAGAGTGTTCCTATTAGAGGATAAGGTGAGAACACTTCAAGAGATGGTTTGCAGGGTTCTCCGACCTACTCGAGTTTCCATTCATATTTGTATAACATTGTTGGGAAAAATGGTGGCCTCGTACAAGGCGATACAGTTCGGAAGGTTCCATGCCAGACACTTCCAATTGGACATCCTGAACAAGTGGTCCGGTTCACATCTTCAAATGCACTGATTGATTCAGCTGTCAACCCAGGCCAGGATTTCACTCCTGTGGTGGCTACAGTCTTCCAATCTGCTGGAAGGTCGACGCTTCGGGATTCAGGCGTCTGGTGGTGGTGGTGACTCCAAACCTCCCAAAAATAAGTAACTTGTCCATGCAATAGTGGAATAGTGGATTCTTTTAAATGAACTTTGTATAACTAGAATAATCTTTGTCAACGTTTGTAACTTTTTTCAGTTATAAATTTAAGTTTATAAAAATGTACGTATGGTTATAATCTTGATGTAGTTCTATAACGTAACAGAAAGTAAAAGTATTTATTTCTTTCACGCTGAAAACCTTAGGAATGGTGAATGCTATATATAATTTACCAGTGCCATACTTTGACTCTAAAATTTTATATAGAGATATATATATATATATATATATATTCAATAAATTGATTGATGTTTGGCAACGGTGGTCCTGACTAACACAGTAAACCTTAACTGACTCTATCATATACTGCATGATGCATAGCTATGAAAAGGGGAGAAATCCGTTGTGATCTAATATTAGTCATAAGATGATCTTAAGAAAATAAAGCCAATAATAACATACACACAAAAAAAGTCTTCTAGATACACTGTACTGTATAAGGCAATATTGTGGAGCCTAATGTGATAAATTCTGATTGAAGCCCCATCGCCAATCTGTACTGAAGCAATAAATCTTCACTGCTTGAATATGAAACCTATGTGAATAACAAAACAATTTCAATTTGCAAACAACACTTTGCACGAGGGTTTGCGAAGTTTCTGAAGATTTCATTAATTATATGCAGAATAGCGACAGGTAATTTTCACATTTTAATGTAGAGTGCTCAATAGATCATATACAGTAGATGCAGCATATTGTTGAGAAATGGTTGCAGTTCCACTCATAATACCCCATTAGTATCTGTGCCTGCTTCATTTACGATATCTAAAATAAGAATTTACTCACCGATAATTCTATTTCTCGTAGTCCGTAGTGGATGCTGGGGACTCCGTAAGGACCATGGGGAATAGCGGCTCCGCAGGAGACTGGGCACAAAAGTAAAGCTTTAGAACTACCTGGTGTGCACTGGCTCCTCCCCCTATGACCCTCCTCCAAGCCTCAGTTAGGATACTGTGCCCGGACGAGCGTACACAATAAGGAAGGATTTTGAATCCCGGGTAAGACTCATACCAGCCACACCAATCACACCGTATAACTTGTGATCTAAACCCAGTTAACAGCATGATAACAGAGGAGCCTCTAGAAAAGATGGCTCACTACAGCAATAGCCCGATTTTTGGTAACAATAACTATGTACCAGTATTGCAGACAATCCGCACTTGGGATGGGCGCCCAGCATCCACTACGGACTACGAGAAATAGAATTATCGGTAAGTAAATTCTTATTTTCTCTGACGTCCTAGTGGATGCTGGGGACTCCGTAAGGACCATGTGGATTATACCAAAGCTCCCAAAACGGGCGGGAGAGTGCGGATGACTCTGCAGCACCAAATGAGAGAACTCCAGGTCCTCCTCAGCCGGGGTATCAAATTTGTAGAATTTTACAAACGTATTTGCTCCTGACCAAGTAGCTGCTCGGCAAAGTTGTAAAGCCGAGACCCCTCGGGCAGCCGCCCAAGATGAGCCCACCTTCCTTGTGGAGTGGGCATTTACAGATTTTTGGCTGTGGCAGGCCTGCCACAGAATGTGCAAGCTGAATTGTACTACAAATCCAACGAGCAATAGTCTGCTTAGAAGCAGGAGCACCCAGCTTGTTGGGTGCATACAGGATAAACAGCGAGTCAGATTTTCTGACTCCAGCCGTCCTGGAAACATATATTTTCAGGGCCCTGACAACGTCTAGCAACTTGGAGTCCTCCAAGTTCCTAGTAGCCGCAGGCACCACCATAGGTTGGTTCAGGTGAAACGCTGAAACCACCTTAGGGAGAAACTGAGGACGAGTCCTCAATTCCGCCCTGTCCGAATGGAAAATCAGATAAGGGCTTTTACAGGATAAAGCCGCCAATTCTGACACGCGCCTGGCCCAGGCCAGGGCCAACAGCATGACCACTTTCCATGTGAGATATTTTAACTCCACAGATTTAAGTGGTTCAAACCAATGTGACTTTTGGAACCCAAAAAAACTACATTGAGATCCCAAGGTGCCACTGGAGACACAAAAGGAGGCTGTATATGCAGTACCCCTTTTACAAACGTCTGAACTTCAGGGACTGAAGCTAGTTCTTTTTGGAAGAAAATTGACAGGGCCGAAATTTGAACCTTAATGGACCCCAATTTCAGGCCCATAGACACTCCTGTTTGTAGGAAATGTAGGAATCGACCCAGTTGAATTTCCTCCGTCGGGCCTTACTGGCCTCGCACCACGCAACATATTTTCGCCAAATGCGGTGATAATGTTTTGCGGTTACATCCTTCCTGGCTTTGATCAGGATAGGGATGACTTCATCCGGAATGCCTTTTTCCTTCAGGATCCGGCGTTCAACCGCCATGCCGTCAAACGCAGCCGCGGTAAGTCTTGGAACAGACAGGGTCCTTGCTGGAGCAGGTCCCTTCTTAGAGGTAGAGGCCACGGATCCTCCGTGAGCATCTCTTGAAGTTCCGGTTACCAAGTCCTTCTTGGCCAATCCGGAGCCACGAATATAGTGCTTACTCCTCTCCATCTTATAATTCTCAGTACCTTGGGTATGAGAGGCAGAGGAGGGAACACATACACTGACTGGTACACCCATGGTGTTACCAGAGCGTCTACAGCTATTGCCTGAGGGTTCCTTGACCTGGCGCAATACCTGTCGAGTTTTTCCCAACGGTTTATAATCATGTGGAAGACTTCTGGGTGAAGTCCCCACTCTCCCGGGTGGAGGTCGTGTCTGCTGAGGAAGTCTGCTTCCCAGTTGTCCACTCCCAGAATGAATACTGCTGACAGTGCTATCACATGATTTTCCGCCCAGCGAAGAATCCTTGCAGCTTCTGCCATTGCCCTCCTGCTTCTTGTGCCACCCTGTCTGTTTACGTGGGTGACTGCCGTGATGTTGTCCGACTGGATCAACCCCGGCTGACCTTGAAGCAGAGGTCTTGCTAAGCTTAGAGCATTGTAAATGGCCCTTAGCTTCAGGATATTTATGTGAAGTGATGTCTCCAGGCTTGACCATAATCCCTGGAAATTCCTTCCCTGTGTGACTGCCCCCCAGCCTCGCAGGCTGGCATCCGTGGTCACCAGGACCCAGTCCTGAATGCCGAATCTGCGGCCCTCTAGAAGATGAGCACTCTGCAACCACCACAGGAGAGACACCCTTGTCCTTGGTGACAGGGTTATCCGCTGATGCATCTGAAGATGCGACCCGGACCATTTGTCAAGCAGGTCCCACTGGAAAGTTCTTGCGTGGAATCTGCCGAATGGGATTGCTTCGTAGGAAGCCACCATTTTTCCCAGAACCCTTTCATTGATGTACTGAGACTTGGCTCGGTTATAGGAGGTTCCCGACTAGCTCGGATAACTCCCTGACTTTCTCCTCCGGGAGAAACACCTTTTTCTGGACTGTGTCCAGGATCATCCCCTAGGAACAGAAGACGAGTCGTCGGAATCAGCTGCGATTTTGGAATATTGAGAATCCAATCGTGCTGCCGCAACACTACCTGAGATAGTGCTACACCGACCTCCAACTGTTCCCTGGATCTTACCCTTATCAGGGAATCGTCCAAGTAAGGGATAACTAAAATTCCCTTCCTTCGAAGGAGTATCATCATTTCGGCCATTACCTTGGTAAAGACCCGGGGTGCCGTGGACCATCCATACGGCAGCGTCTGAACTGATAGTGACAGTTCTGTACCACAAACCTGAGGTACCCTTGAGAAAGGTAAATTGGGACATGAAGGTAAGCATCCTTGATGTCCCGAGACATCATGTAGTCCCCTTCTTCCAGGTTCGCAATCACTGCTTTGAGTGACTCCATCTTGAATTTGAACCTCCGTATGTAAGTGTTCAAGATTTTAGATTTAGAATCGGTCTCACCGAGCCGTCCGGCTTCGGTACCACAACAGTGTGGAATAATACCCCGTTCCCTGTTGCAGGAGGGGTACCTTGATTATCACCTGCTGGGAATACAGCTTGTGAATGGCTTCCAATACTGCCTCCCTGTCAGAGGGAGACATCGGTAAGCCGACTTTAGGAAACGGCGAGGGGGAGACGTCTCGAATTCCAATTTGTACCCCTGTGATATCCCTTGAAGGATCCAGGGGTCTACTTGCGAGTGAGCCCACTGCGCGCTGAAATTCATTGAGACGGGCCCCCACCGTGCCTGATTCTGCTTGTAAAGCCCCAGCGTCATACTGAGGGCTTGGCAGAGGCGGGAGAGGGCTTCTGTTCCTGGGAACTGGCTGATTTCTGCAGCCTTTTTCCTCTCCCTCTGTCACGGGGCAGAAATGAGGAACCTTTTGCCCGCTTGCCCACGAAAAGACTGCGCCTGATAATACGGCGTCTTCTTATGTTGAGAGGCGACCTGGGGTACAAACGTGGATTTCCCAGCTGTTGCCGTGGCCACCAGGTCTGAAAGACCGACCCCAAATAACTCCTCCCTTTAATAAGGCAATACTTCCAAATGCCGTTTGGAATCCGCATCACCTGACCACTGTCGTGTCCATAACCCTCTACTGGCAGAAATGGACAACGCACTTAGACTTGATGCCAGTCGGCAAATATTCCGCTGTGCATCACGCATATATAGAAATGCATCTTTTAAATGTTCTATAGGCAATAATATACTGTCCCTATCTAGGGTATCAATATTTTCAGTCAGGGAATCCGACCACACCAACCCAGCACTGCACATCCAGGCTGAGGCGATTGCTGGTCGCAGTATAACACCAGTATGTGTGTAAATACATTTTAGGATACCCTCCTGCTTTCTATCAGCAGGATCCTTAAGGGCGGCCATCTCAGGAGAGGGTAGAGCCCTTGTTCTTACAAGCGTGTGAGCGCTTTATCCACCCTAGGGGATGTTTCCCAACGCACCCTAACCTCTGGCGGGAAAGGATATAATGCCAATAACATTTTAGAAATTATCAGTTGTTATCGGGGGAAACCCACGCATCATCACACACCTCATTTAATTTCTCAGATTCAGGAAAACTACAGGTAGTTTTTCCTCACCGAACATAATACCCCTTTTTGGTGGTACTCGTATTATCAGAAATGTGTAAAACATTTTTCATTGCCTCAATCATGTAACGTGTGGCCCTACTGGAAGTCACATTTGTCTCTTCACCGTCGACACTGGAGTCAGTATCCGTGTCGGCGTCTATATCTACCATCTGAGGTAACGGGCGCTTTAGAGCCCCTGACGGCCTATGAGACGTCTGGACAGGCACAAGCTGAGTAGCCGGCTGTCTCATGTCAACCACTGTCTTTTATACAGAGCTGACACTGTCACGTAATTCCTTCCAACAGTTCATCCACTCAGGTGTCGACCCCCTAGGGGGTGACATCACTATTACAGGCAATCTGCTCCGTCTCCACATCATTTTTCTCCTCATACATGTCGACACAAACGTACCGACACACAGCACACACACAGGGAATGCTCTGATAGAGGACAGGACCCCACTAGCCCTTTGGGGAGACAGAGGGAGAGTTTGCCAGCACACACCAGAGCGCTATATATATACAGGGATAACCTTATATAAGTGTTTTTCCCCTTATAGCTGCTGTATTTTTAATACTGCGCGTAATTAGTGCCCCCCTCTCTTTTTTAACCCTTTCTGTAGTGTAGTGACTGCAGGGGAGAGCCAGGGAGCTTCCCTCCAACGGAGCTGTGAGGGAAAATGGCGCCAGTGTGCTGAGGAGATAGGCTCCGCCCCCTTCTCGGCGGCCTTATCTCCCGTTTTTCTGTGAATTCTGGCAGGGGTTAAATTCATCCATATAGCCCAGGAGCTATATGTGATGCATTTTTTGCCATCCAAGGTGTTTTTATTGCATCTCAGGGCGCCCCCCCCCCCCCCCCCCCCCAGCGCCCTGCACCCTCAGTGACCGGAGTGTGAAGTGTGCTGAGAGCAATGGCGCACAGCTGCAGTGCTGTGCACTACCTTGTTGAAGACAGGACGTCTTCTGCCGCCGATTTTCCGGACCTCTTCTGTCTTCTGGCTCTGTAAGGGGGCCGGTGGCGCGGCTCTGGGACCTATCCATGGCTGGGCCTGTGATCGGTCCCTCTGGAGCTAATGTCCAGTAGCCTAAGAAGCCCAATCCACTCTGCACGCAGGTGAGTTCGCTTCTTCTCCCCTTAGTCCCTCGATGCAGTGAGCCTGTTGCCAGCAGGTCTCACTGAACATAAAAAACCTAAAACTAAACTTTTCCCTAAGCAGCTCAGGAGAGCCCCTAGTCTGCACCCTTCTCGTTCGGGCACAAAAATCTAACTGAGGCTTGGAGGAGGGTCATAGGGGGAGGAGCCAGTGCACACCAGGTAGTTCTAAAGCTTTACTTTTGTGCCCAGTCTCCTGCGGAGCCGCTATTCCCCATGGTCCTTACGGAGTCCCCAGCATCCACTAGGACGTCAGAGAAATTGGGAATTTAAAGACGTTTTGCTCTTTTATTTTATATTGCTCTTTTTCATTTTGTTTTCACAAATCTTTTTAAATGTAGAGTAACAGAGACAAGGCGATTCTAGTCATGTGACAGGCTCAGTTTAGTGATCCATTAGAATGAATATACTGATAAAGACACTGATCGCTGACATTAACTTCATTGTTCATAAACCTACATTCAATATATGGGCCGGATTCAGATGACGCACCTCAGTTTTGTGAAACAGAGACCATCTGTCAGTCATCTGACATCTGCAGCTGCTTTGCGATCGACAACGCAGGACTAATACTGCACATGCGCAGTACGGGTCCTGTGCATGTACAATGTACCGAGCATCGACTTTGCCATCTTAACAATTGGACCTGAATCAGGCCCTATGTCCTGAAATATTATCCTGCAGATCACATCTATGATGTCTTCTTAATAGTTACTGCTTGGTTATATTTATTTCAACATTCTTATAATAATAATAATAATAATAATAATAATTAATAATAATATAAACTTATTGCTTAACACATTCATTTTTATTTGTTTCTTTCAGTTGTAACATATAGCTTTTCATTTAGACATACAGTACATTCTACGTGCTATTCATTGTTGTATTGCTCATTTTTACTTACAGTCCATGTGGATTGAAAGAACAACTTTTGTCACGGCTTACAGATTACCAGGAATATTGCGATGGTTTGAGGTTACATCAATGTCACAAGTATGTGTTGATAAAATATATGTATGTATAAAAAATGACTATTCTGTACGTTTAAAATGTATTTTATGATAGAATATGAGTGTAGAATTATTTTTAGCAATGTTGGTAAATAAGCTAATGATGTAATAATGTAGTGATGCAGGTAGGATAGGAAGCCTTGGTGGGATTTACTTAGCCTACAGCATGTCAATTGGAGCTACAGTATCTTGTCTAGATCATTAGCTGTCATTTGTTAACATGAAACATGGTTAATACTGATTTTTAATAATAACATTGCTTTAAAAACCAATCCTGGAATTATTATAACTAATTGAGCTTTATCTTGTCTTCACAGACAACCATAAGCCCCCTGGAAAATGCCATTGAAACAATGTCTGCAACCAATGAGAAGATTCTTATGCTCATCAATCAATACCAGAGGGATGAAAACCTGCCTATCAACCCACTGTCTATGTGTCTGAATGGGATTGTTGATCCTGCAGTCATGGGCGGCTTTGCAAAATATGAAAAGGTAACAATCCCTAAGCAACTGCCTAAAATTTGGCAAGCTATAAAACATATGCAAATAACAAAGGAAGATTGTTGGGTTTTATCAATGGATAACCCAAAAAACTTGAGAAAATAAGAATTTACTCACCGGTAATTCTATTTCTCGTAGTCCGTAGTGGATGCTGGGAACTCCGTAAGGACCATGGGGAATAGCGGGCTCCGAAGGAGGCTGGGCACTCTAGAAAGATTTATGACTACCTGGTGTGCACTGGCTCCTCCCACTATGACCCTCCTCCAAGCCTCAGTTAGGACACTGTGCCCGGACGAGCTGACATAATAAGGAAGGATTTAGAATCCCGGGTAAGACTCTTACCAGCCACACCAATCACACCGTACAACTCGTGATACTATATCCAGTTTGACAGTATGAAAACAACTGAGCCTCTCAACAGATGGCTCAACAATAACCCATTAGTTAACAATAACCATTTACAAGTATTGCAGACAATCCGCACTTGGGATGGGCGCCCAGCATCCACTACGGACTACGAGAAATAGAATTACCGGTGAGTAAATTCTTATTTTCTCTGACGTCCTAGTGGATGCTGGGAACTCCGTAAGGACCAAGGGGATTATACCAAAGCTCCCAAACGGGCGGGAGAGTGCGGATGACTCTGCAGCACCGAATGAGAGAACTCCAGGTCCTCCTCAGCCAGGGTATCAAATTTGTAGAATTTTGCAAACGTGTTTGCCCCTGACCAAGTAGCTGCTCGGCAAAGTTGTAAAGCCGAGACCCCTCGGGCAGCCGCCCAAGATGAGCCCACCTTCCTTGTGGAATGGGCATTTACAGATTTTGGCTGTGGCAGGCCTGCCACAGAATGTGCAAGCTGAATTGTACTACAAATCCAGCGAGCAATAGACTGCTTAGAAGCAGGAGCACCCAGCTTGTTGGGTGCATACAGGATAAACAGCGAGTCAGATTTTCTGACTCCAGCCGTCCTGGAAACATATATTTTCAGGGCCCTGACAACGTCTAGCAACTTGGAGTCCTCCAAATCCTTAGTAGCCGCAGGCACCACAATAGGCTGGTTCAGGTGAAACGCTGACACCACCTTAGGGAGAAATTGGGGACGAGTCCTCAATTCTGCCCTATCCATATGGAAAATCAGATAAGGGCTTTTACATGACAAAGCCGCCAATTCTGACACTCACCTGGCTGAAGCCAAGGCCAATAACATGACCACTTTCCACGTGAGATATTTCAGATCCACGGTTTTTAGTGGCTTAAACCAATGTGATTTTAAGAAACTCAACACCACGTTGAGATCCCAAGGTGCCACAGGAGGCACAAACGGGGGCTGAATATGCAGCACTCCTTTCACAAATGTCTGAACTTCAGGTACTGAAGCTAGTTCTTTTTGAAAGAAAATCGACAGAGCCGAGATCTGTACTTTAATGGAGCCTAGTTTTAGGCCCATATTCACTCCTGCTTGCAGGAAATGCAGAAATCGACCTAGTTGAAATTCCTCTGTTGGGGCCTTTTTGGCCTCGCACCATGCAACATATTTCCGCCATATGCGGTGATAATGCTTTGCTGTAACATCTTTCCTGGCCTTAATAAGCGTAGGAATGACTTCTTCCAGAATACCCTTTTCCTTTAGGATCCGGTGTTCAACCGCCATGCCGTCAAACGCAGCCGCGGTAAGTCTTGGAACAGACAGGGCCCCTGCTGTAGCAGGTCCTGTCTGAGCGGTAGAGGCCACGGGTCCTCTGAGAGCATCTCTTGAAGTTCCGGGTACCACGCTCGTCTTGGCCAATCCGGAACCACGAGAATTGTGTTTACTCCTCGCTTTCGTATTATTCTCAATACCTTTGGTATGAGAGGCAGAGGAGGGAACACATAAACCGACTGGTACACCCACGGTGTCACTAGAGCGTCCACAGTTACCGCCTGAGGGTCCCTTGACCTGGCGCAATATCTTTTTAACTTTTTGTTGAGGCGGGACGCCATCATGTCCACCTGTGGTCTTTCCCAACGGTTTACCAGCATCTGGAAGACTTCTGGATGAAGTCCCCACTCTCCCGGGTGGAGGTCGTGTCTGCTGAGGAAGTCTGCTTCCCAGTTGTCCACTCCCGGAATGAACACTGCTGACAGTGCTAGTACATGATTCTCCGCCCATCGGAGGATTCTTGTGGCTTCTGCCATCGCCATCCTGCTTCTTGTGCCGCCCTGTCGATTTACATGGGCGACTGCCGTGATGTTGTCTGACTGGATCAGCACTGGCTGGTGTAGGAGCAGGGATTTTGCTTGACTTAGGGCATTGTAGATGGCCCTTAGTTCCAGAATATTTATGTGAAGGGAAGTCTCCTGACTCGGCCATAGTCCTTGGAAGTTTCTTCCCTGTGTGACTGCCCCCCAGCCTCGAAGGCTGGCATCCGTGGTCACCAGGACCCAGTCCTGTATGCCGAACCTGCGGCCCTCTAGAAGATGGGCACTCTGCAGCCACCACAGTAGAGACACCCTGGTTCTTGGAGACAGGGTTATCAAGCGATGCATCTGAAGATGCGATCCGGACCACTGGTCCAACAGGTCCCACTGAAAGATTCTGGCATGGAACCTGCCGAAGGGAATTGCTTCGTAAGAAGCCACCATCTTTCCCAGGACCCGCGTGCAGCGATGCACTGATACCTGTTTCGGTTTCAGGAGGTCTCTGACTAGAGATGACAACTCCCTGGCTTTCTCCTCCGGGAGAAACACTTTTTTCTGGACTGTATCCAGAATCATACCCAGGAACAGTAGCCGTGTCGTCGGAACCAGCTGTGACTTCGGGATATTCAGAATCCAGCCGTGCTGGTGCAGCACCTCCTGAGATAGTGCTACTCCCACCAACAACTGTTCCTTGGACCTCGCTTTTATTAGGAGATCGTCCAAGTACGGGATAATTAAAACTCCCTTTTTTCGAAGGAGTATCATCATTTCCGCCATCACCTTGGTAAATACCCTCGGTGCCGTGGACAGTCCAAACGGCAGCGTCTGGAATTGGTAATGGCAATCCTGTACCACAAATCTGAGGTACTCCTGGTGAGGATGGAAAATGGGGACATGCAAGTAAGCATCCTTGATGTCCAGGGATACCATGTAATCCCCCTCTTCCAGGCTCGCAAAAACCGCCCTGAGCGATTCCATCTTGAACTTGAATTTTTTTATGTATGTGTTCAAGGATTTCAAATTTAAAATGGGTCTCATCGAACCGTCTGGTTTCGGTACCACAAATAGTGTGGAATAGTAACCCCGGCCTTGTTGAAGTAGGGGTACCTTGATTATCACCTGCTGGGAATACAGCTTGTGAATTGCCGCTAGCACCGCCTCCCTGTCTGAGGGAGCAATCGGCAAGGCAGATTTTAGAAACCGTTGGGGTGGAGACGCCTCGAATTCCAGTTTGTACCCCTGAGATACTATTTGAAGGATCCAGGGATCCACCTGTGAGCGAGCCCACTGATCGCTGAAATTCTTGAGGCGGCCCCCCACCGTACCAGGCTCCGCCTGTGGAGCCCCACCGTCATGCGGCGGACTTGGCAGAAGAAGCGGGGGAGGACTTTTGCTCCTGGGAACCTGCTGTTTGTTGCAGCCTTTTTCCCCTACCTCTGCCTCTGGATAGAAAAGACCCGCCTTTTCCACGCCTGTTTTTCTGGGTCCGAAAGGACTGAACCTGATAAAACGGCGCCTTCTTAGGCTGTGAGGGGACATGGGGTAAAAATGCTGACTTCCCAGACGTTGCTGTGGAAACTAGGTCCGAGAGACCATCCCCAAATAATTCCTCACCCTTATATGGCAACACTTCCATGTGCCTTTTAGAATCTGCATCTCCTGTCCACTGGCGAGTCCATAAGCCTCTCCTAGCAGAAATGGACAATGCACTAACTTTAGATGCCAGTCGGCAGATTTCCCTCTGTGCATCTCTCATATATAAGACCGAGTCTTTTATATGGTCTATGGTTAACAGGATCGTGTCTCTATCTAATGTGTCAATATTTTCTGACAGTTTATCTGACCACGCAGCGGCAGCACTGCACATCCATGCTGACGCAATAGCTGGCCTAAGTATAATGCCTGAGTGTGTGTATACAGACTTCAGGATCGCCTCCTGCTTTCTATCAGCAGGTTCCTTGAGGGCGGCCGTATCCGGAGACGGTAGTGCCACCTTTTTAGACAAACGTGTGAGCGCTTTATCCACCCTAAGAGGTGTTTCCCAACGTGACCTATCCTCTGGCGGGAAAGGGAACGCCATTAGCACCTTCTTAGGAATTACCAATTTTTTATCAGGGAAAGCCCACGCTTCTTCACACACTTCATTTAATTCATCTGATGGGGGAAAACTACGGGTAGTTTTTTCTCCCCAAACATAATACCCTTTTTAGTGGTACCTGTATTTATATCAGAAATGTGTAACACCTCTTTCATTGCCTCAATCATGCAGTGAATGGCCTTAGGGGGCATCAGATTAGACTCATCGTCGTCAACACTGGTGTCAGTATCAGTGTCGACATCTGGGTCTGCGGTCTGAGGTAGCGGGCGTTTTAGAGCCCCTGATGACCTGTGCGACGCCTGGACAGGCACGAGCTGAGAAGTCGGCTGTCCCACATTTGGCATGTCGTCAAATTTCTTATGTAAGGAGTCTATACGTGCACTCATTTCTTTCCATAAGCTCAACCACTCAGGTGTCTGCCCCGCAGGGGGTGCCATCCCTTCTAAAGGCATCTGCTCCGTCTCCACATCATTATCCTCATCAAACATGTCGACACAGCCGTACCGACACACCGCACACACACAAGGAATGCTCCAACAGAGGACAGGACCCACAAAAGCCCTTTGGGGGGACAGAGTGAGAGTATGCCAGCACACACCAGAGCGCTATATAATGCAGGGACTAACTAAGTTATGTCCCCTATAGCTGCTTTTTCTATATAATTTATACAGCGCCTAAATTTAGTGCCCCCCCTCTCTTTTTTTACCCTTTTCTGTCGTGTAAACTGCAGGGGAGAGCCAGGGAGCTTCCTTCCAGCGGATCTGTGAAGGAGAAATGGCGCCAGTGTGCTGCAGGAGATAGCTCCGCCCCTTTTCCGCGGCCTATTCTCCCGCTTTTTTCTGGATTCTGGCAGGGGTATTTTCCACATATATAGCCTCTAGGGCTATATATTGTGGTATTTTTGCCAGCCAAGGTGTTATAATTGCTTCTCAGGGCACCCCCCCCCCCCCAGCGCCCTGCACCCTCAGTGACCGGAGTGTGAAGTGTGTGTGAGGAGCAATGGCGCACAGCTGCAGTGCTGTGCGCTACCTTGGTGAAGACTGATGTCTTCTGCCGCCGATTTTCCGGACCTCTTCTTGCTTCTGGCTCTGTAAGGGGGACGGCGGCGCGGCTCCGGGACCGAACACCAAGGACTGGGCCTGCGGTCGATCCCTCTGGAGCTAATGGTGTCCTGTAGCCTAAGAAGCCCAATCCGGCTGCAAGCAGGCGAGTTCGCTTCTTCTCCCCTTAGTCCCTCGCTGCAGTGAGCCTGTTGCCAGCAGGTCTCACTGAAAATAAAAAACCTAAATCTATACTTTCTTTCTAAGGGCTCAGGAGAGCCCCTAGTGTGCATCCAACCTCGGCCGGGCACAAAATCTAACTGAGGCTTGGAGGAGGGTCATAGTGGGAGGAGCCAGTGCACACCAGGTAGTCATAAATCTTTCTAGAGTGCCCAGCCTCCTTCGGAGCCCGCTATTCCCCATGGTCCTTACGGAGTTCCCAGCATCCACTAGGACGTCAGAGAAACTTAGTTACAATTCGCAGTCAGGAAGTTAAGCTTTTCCATGGGGCTCCTAAAAAACTTAATGAAGAAACGGAGGGTTTCCATGAACCCTTGAACTGTATATAGGCACACTCCAGCAGATGACTCAAACTATGCACAGTACAGTAACTTAACCAATGGTGTTGCTTTATTAAAAGATAGCAGGTACAGCCATACTGACTGTTACACACTGGTTCTCACTGAGTAGTGCTTCAGTAAAGTGAGATTTCGTACAGCTCACCAGCCAGTGATTTTATACTGCAATGGGTAATGGTGCAGGAATGCTGGAACACGTGGATTGCACGTAATTGTAGGAGACTTCTGTCTCCCAGAGTCACACTACACATGGGCCCTCATTCCGAGTTGTTCGCTCGGTAAAAATCTTCGCATCGCAGCGATTTTCCGCTTAATGCGCATGCGCAATGTCCGCACTGCGACTGCGCCAAGTAAATTTGCTATGTAGTTAGGAATTTTACTCACGGCTTTTTCATCGTTCTGGCGATCGTAATGTGATTGACAGGAAATGGGTGTTACTGGGCGGAAACAGGCCGTTTTATGGGCGTGTGGGAAAAAACGCTACCGTTTCCGGGAAAAACGCAGGAGTGGCCGAAGAAACGGAGGAGTGTCTGGGCGAACGCTGGGTGTGTTTGTGACGTCAAACCAGGAACGACCAGCGCTGAACTGATCGCATATGCCGAGTAAGTCTGGAGCTACTCAGAAACTGCTACGAGGTGTGTAATCGCAATATTGCGAATACATCGTTCGCAATTTTAAGATGCTAAGATTCACTCCCAGTAGGCGGCGGCTTAGCATGAGCAAATCTGCTAAAATCCGCTTGCGAGCGAACAACTCGGAATGAGGGCCATGGTCCATTCACATGCTCAGTCGTGATCTTGGCATAGGGCATGAAGCTTCCCTTGAGAACAGGAAGTCTGGAGTCTGTGCAGTAGTGCACTCCTTTTTCAACATGAGCACCTTAATGTGATAGTCTTTTGGCTGCAGGTATTCTTTTGTGGTATTGCAATATAAAACCAAAAAAAGAAGATGTATTAAGCCTGGAGAAGTGATAAAGTGGAAGGTGATAACACCGCAGCCCGTCAGCTCCTCACTGTCATGCTTACGGATGTGGCTAAATAAACCTCAGTTTAAGCTTTTTTAAAGCAGTTTAATACTTTATGTAAAGAGTGGTGATCCGGAGGAAAAGGAGAGGTGGTAACTTACTGGTGAGTGTCTTGTCCTGCTGTTAGCTCTATACCAGTCCAGATGACTGTTTCTGTTGCAGTGATATTGCATATGGGAATAATGGGAGTTACGGTCCTACCATCCCATACCACGAGCACTAGTTAATTTAATGAAGTGATTTAGTCAGACAGACATTTTTACGAATTCTGTCAGAGGAAATCTAACAACTTTTTCAATATTAAAGAATAAAGTATTCACATATAATATCTAGGCAAAAACCTGATTATATGATGCTTTGTTTAAAAATAGTCCTTGAAAATCTGTCTTCACCATGCTCAGGAGACAGTGTCGCTGAGATGCATTTTAAAAGCTGGAAATGGAATAAAAGAGAATGGTTTGAAAATAAGAAGATATGTGTCAACTATTTACAAGGAACAGTTCATGCCAAACGTGTGCAAAATTGTCCAGTAATCATTTATTCTAAAGAGACTCATAAGAAAGCTATAAAAAGAGATGTGTGACAGCTGATGAAGACCAGATCCATCCAACTCTGTTCCATTAGTCACACTTTGTGATCCTGTCATGTGGGCTCATCTCCAGGAAGCAATCCTCACATAACATACAGTGTCCTTCCAGGTTCCCCCTCGCTACGTGTTAATGAGGACCATTGCTCAACCAGATTATTTTGTTTAACCGGATCCAGTTGGATCAGATTTTGATTACCGAAAACAATTGTTTGGAATTGCACACCATTATTTATTTATTATTTATTTATTTATTAACAGTTTCTTATATAGCGCAGCATATTCTGTTGTGCTTTACTATTAGAACAACAGTAATGGAACAAAACTGGGTAAAAACAGACAGACATAAAGGTAGGAAGGTCCTGCTCGCAAGCTTACAGTCTATAGGGAAATAGGCATTGATACACAAGGATAGATGCTACATATTGCATAATGGTCCACCAGATTACTAGGTTCTTAATGGGTTGTATGATATGATCACCCAGCAATGTTGGTCAAGGGTCAGGAGGGTGTGAGAGTAAGAAAGACAAGATATGTGATGTTATGTATACTGTACTGAGAGGATGTAATTAGATAGGGAAGCACTGAAGGATATGTGGGTGAGTCTGGAATTTGATAGGCTTGTCTGAAGAGGGGAGTTTTCAGGGCAGTGGCGGAACTACTTGCAGTGCAAGCAGTGCCTTGCACTGGGACCCACCGCTGTCAAGGTGCCCAAAGCCAGCAGCATTTAACCTCTTTAGTGGCATGCCCGGAAAATTTCCGGGTCAGCTGCGCTGTGCAGACTGGCAACCCCGGAAATTTTCCAGGCATGCCAGTGCTCCCCCTCCCTCCTCCTTACTCCACTTGGCCGGCCTGGTGGATGATGCGAGTGGAGTACAGGGGAGGAGGGAAGTGGAGAGGATTATAGTGCTGGCGGGCTAGTGCCCACCAGTAAATGCTAGGGATGGCCATCGGTGGGTTATCCATCGACGGTCATCATCAATGGATAACATCGATGGTCAGTGGCCATCCCTAGCTAACCCTAGGCAACGAGCATTCCCCGTGGCAACGAGCATGGATCCCAGGGCATAAAACCCCTGGGGAAAAGCATGACACAACATGTAAAACCCCTGGCAATGTACATGAAACCCCTGGCAACACGCAGGTAAAAATATCTAAACTGGCACTGTGGGGGCATATCTAGCACTGTGGGGGCATATTTGGCACTATGAGAGCATATCTGGCACCGTGGGGGCATGTGCATCTGGCAATGTGGGGGCATATCTGGCAACGTGGGGGAATATGTGTATCTGGCACAGTGGGAGCATATCTAGCACTGTGGGGGCATGTGTACTTGGCAATGTGGGGGCATATATGGCACTGTGAGGGCGTATTTGGCACCGTGGGGGCATATGTGTATCTGGCACTGTGGGGGCATATCTAGTACTGTGGAGGTATGTGTATCTGGCAATGTGGGGGCATATCTGGCATTGCGGGGGCATATGTGTGTCTGGCACTGTGGGGGCATATCTAGCACTGTGGGGGTATATCTGGCACTGTGAGGGCGTATTTGGCACCGTGGGGGCATATGTGTATCTGGCACTGTGGGGGCATATCTAGTACTGTGGAGGTATGTGTATCTGGCAATGTGGGGGCATATCTGGCATTGCGGGGGCATATGTGTGTCTGGCACTGTGGGGGCATATCTAGCACTGTGGGGGTATATCTGGCACTGTGGGAGCATATGTGTATTTGACACTGTGGGGGCATATCTAGTACTGTGGGGGTATATCTGGCACTGTGGGTGCATATGTGTATCTTGCACTGTGGGGGCATGTGTGTATCTGGCACTGTGCGGGCATATCTGGCACTGTGGGGGCATGTGTGTATCTGGCACTGTGCGGGCATATCTGGCACTGTGGGGGCATATGTGTATCTATTTGGGTCATAGGTGTATTACACCCCCATTTTCATTGGCCACGCCCAATGTGGCATGTGGCCACACCCAGTTTTTTGCCATGCCCGCGCCTTCGGCACGCACACTAACAATTTTGTTTATACTTGCACCACTGTGTATATGTGTGTGTGTGTGTGTGTGTGTGTGTATGTATATATATATATATATATATATATATATTATACAGGAGCATGCAAAGGATTTCTAATTTGGAGTTGGAGGGAGAGAGGGGTGGACTTGGACGGAGTGAGAGGGGTGGGGAAAGGGGCAAAGTATTTTGTTGCACCTGGGCCCATGGCTCGCTAGTTCCGCCACTGTTTCAGGGAACATTTAAAGGATTGGAGACTAGAGGTGAGTCTTATTGTGCGTGGGAGGGCATTCCACAGAGTGAGTGAAACCTGGATAAAGTCCTGTAAGTTTGAGTGGGAACAAGTAATACGTGTGGATTAGAGACGCAGATCTTGAGCAGAGTGAAGAGGTCGGTAAGGAAGATATCTTGAGATGAGTGAAGGGATGTATGTTGGTGCAGTTTGGTTAATAGCCTTGTATGTAAGTGAAAGTATTTTATAATGAATACGGTAGAATACCGGTAAACAATGGAGGGACTGACAGAGCGGATCTGCAGAAGATGAACGTCTAGCAAAGATTAGCCTCGCAGCTGCATTCAAAATGGATTGTAGTGGTGAGAGCATATGTTTGGGAAGACCGGTCAGGAGACTATTACAATAATCAATGCGGGGGATAATGAGAGCATGGATTAGAGTTTTTGATGTGTCTTGTATAAGATATGGTCGTATTTTGGATATGTTTCTTAGATGTATGTAACATGATCTTGAGACAGATTGAATGTGGGGAACAAAGGACAGTTCAGAGTCAAGAATGACACTTAGGCAGTGAGCTTGTGGGGTAGGGATGATTGCTGAGTTATCAACAGTGATAGAGATATCAGGTTGGAAACTACTATTGGCCGGTGGAAATATAATTAATTCTGTTTTGGAAATATTAAGTTTGAGGTGGCGAGATGTCATTCAAGATGAAATGGCAGAAAGGCATTCAGTGACACAATACAGATGGTGACAAATCTGGGGAGGATAGGAAAATTTGAGTATCATCTGCTAGAGTATCATCTATCTATAGAAGTAGCCCAACACCATGCAGTGTCGGGCTAATTCTAAGATAACAAATGGCCCAACAAGAACTGAAAATGAGCCTAACTATACGTTTGCTATTATAAAAACTAGAGCATAGACCAAGAATGTCAAACTCAAAGCCCCAATGGGGACAAATAATCAAAGTCTATGATTGTGTGAGCCACAGAGAGAGAAACATGACAGTGGCAGTGGGTGCAAGGTGACAGGTGTGCATAAATCTACAAGATAGCATGCCGATGTAGACGGCAATAAATGAACGGTCAGCAGTGCTGACTGTTCCGGCATCTACAACTATCGATTCCGACAGCTGCAGGTTTCGTTGTCTATACAACAAAGCAGGGACAGGGTTGTCCTTGGCTGTGGCAGGTTATGGCTCCAGGATACATGTAAGAACTTACGAGCCTTGTGAGATTTATCGCATGCCCAGTGAGCCGGCTGGGATGGACAGACACAACGCATCGGCACTATGCTGATGCGCTGTGGCCGCTGACAGGCATCGCTGCATTAAGGAGTTTTCATTCACCCTGTCCAGCAGCCGTGATGTTAAAGAGGCGAAGTGGGATGAGTGATACTGGTACAATATGTGCCAGCATCATACATCTACCTCTGAGTTTGGGAACCACTATCCTAGAAAGTGCTTTACAAAAGCTCTATAACAATACCTAGGTCTTACCCATTATGAACCTACAAAAAGCAAAATAAAAATGAGAATGATATGTAGTGATAGCGCTATCTCAATGAACGGGGGTGGGGCCGATAAAATTAAAATAATGGAAGAAATTAAAATAATAAAAATTAAATAAATTGAAAGAATAAAACTTCCTTAATACAGTTGAAGTCTGTAGATTCTTCACTGTGGTGTTGATCAATTTAAAATTAAATTACATAAAGCATAGCAGACCGTAAATAAAAATCTAAATTGATGGTAATACTAGTTGTGATAGTTATTTTCTTACTCATTCACTTAGCGGGCAATTTATCACCATTCGAATCTGAGAATGTGAATGGCATGTGATAAAATGGACCCAATCTGCACTGCGATAATTGTTTACACAGCAAGGATGTATCAATTAAAGCATGCAGGGACAGAGCTTGCGAGAAAGCTCTGTCCCTGTGATGCTAATCCGCAGCATTATCGGGGTATTTTTCATAACAAATATCCCAATGTCCTGCTGCGCATGCGCTACTGCCACCGCTGAGATGACCCCCCGCCCCCACCCGTCCATTGTGACTACCCGCTGCACCGCGGTAGGTAGAGTACACACAATCTTACTGTCCGGTTTTGAACTGTAATCTCTAGTGAAATTTCAAGGCACAGAAAAACGCACATCTACGATCAAAAAACTCTGACATGTGGGGGGACACCCAGTACAGGGCTAATCTGCCCCACATACCAGGACATGGTCAGACTGTTGACAGCACCATGTTGACATCCTGAGACTGTCGATTTGGTCACAAAGTAATTGCTTGCCACTGAGCGAGATAGAAACAAAGTGCAAATGTTTCTGTTTTGGGGACCATTGATTTATAGATATAAAGGGACAGATTTATTAAGCCTGGTGAAGTGATAAAGTGGAAGTTGATAAAGCACCAGCCAATCAGCTTCTAGCTGCCATGTTACAGGCTGGGTTTGAAAAATGACAGTTAGGAGCTGACTGGCTTATAACCTTCCACATTATCATTTCACCAGGCTTAATAAATCTGCCCCACAGTATTTTATGAATAAACTCTTTTTGCATCAAGGTATTTTTTCGTTCTTTTCCATTTGCTCTTCCCACCTTATTAAACCTGCACATGAAAAATGATGTTACACCAACAGTTAAATCAATGGTCTGCAAAACAGAAACATTTGCACTTTGTTTCTTCCCGCTCATTGGCAAGCAATTACTGTGTATACTGTGTGGTTATATCACTTAACCACACTCTGCCTCAGTCTAGCCATCTAAAATGTCATATAACAATACAATTGCCCTTTGTCTCACATTATTGTTGGGCGCAGCAAGAGGAATTGAATTGTGCTGTTGATGTTATTGCTATGATGTCAGGAGATGTAAAATTGCTCTTATTCCATTTTAGGCTTTCTTTACTGATCAGTATGTGCGAGAACACCCTGAAGATTGTGAGAAACTGAATAAACTGAAGGATCTCATCGCTTGGCAGGTACTTTTTACATCACTAGTCACAGACATTGCCAGCATAAGGGCCCTCATTCCGAGTTGATCGCTCGCTTGCTGCTTTTAGCAGCAGTGCAAACGCTAAGCCGCCGCCCTCAGGGAGTGTATCTTAGCTTAGCAGAAGTGCGAACGAAAGGTTAGCAGAACAGTGCTAAATTTTTTTCAAGTAGTTTCAGAGTAGCTGCAGACCTACTTCTTCCTTGCGATCACTGCAGTCAGTTTAGTTCCTGCTTTGACTTCACAAACACGCCCTGTGTTCGGCCAGCCACTCCCCCGTTTCCCCAGGCACGCCTGCGTTTTTACCTGGCACGCCTGCGTTTTTTAGCACACACCCGGAAAACGGTCAGTTACCACCCAGAAACACCCACTTCCTGTCAATCACTCACCGTTCAACAGAGCGACGGAAAATAGTCGCTCGAGCATGTGTGAAACTGCATAGTTTTTTGTGAAAGTATGTCGCACATGCGCACTGCGGCCCGTACGCATGCGCAGAAATGCAGATTTTTAGCCTGATCGCTATGCTGCGAACAACAGCAGCTAGCGATCAACTCGGAATGACCCCCAAGGTTTGATTGCTGCCAGATTGAGATGACAAAGTAGCACTCTCCTCTTTGTTTATTGGACCAGAACTGCTCCTATGATCAATATGAGCACTGTTAAGGCCATAGGGCAGCTCCCCAAAACCGCTACCATGATTAGGTTCCCATTCAGCTTTTAATCCAACTCTGATTAAGCCTAGTGATGTAAGTGAGTAGGGGCAGGGACATATTTAGGGTTGAGGGTACCTCTATGCACAACAGTAACCCCCCCCCCCCCTCACACACACACACACACGTACACACACACACACACACACACACACACACACACACACCTATTTTTATTGATTATTATAAGTCATCATTTGATAATTGCTAATTTAATAGAATACTAAAAAAGTAACTATGACATTTTGTTTTATTTTTTAATTATACATATTTACTAAGTTGTACAGCTGACAGGGACAGTATATGCGTGTCCTACCCATTTACACTCCATTCAAGATGGCATATGGTACAGTACATTACAGTGGAAATATCTTGCAGTTACTGGTACATTTTGGGCTGTCAACCTTCCTAATGAGAAATTGACCACTAACTGGGGGTTGTAAAATGGTCTGTGTGCAAATTAGTACAGGACTATGGAGAACTACAGATGTGTGACTACTAGCTGCAAGTCATGCTTAACAATGGCTGCGCAAGCAGTCACTCTAAAACAGAACGCTTCCTGTATAACAAGGGGATGGCATTGATGCAACTTCTGCCATCCACATACAGCCTACATCTACAGAGACAACATCTCTCTTTCTGTACATACACCTCAGCCCATAATAAGGGTCTCCAGATGGATTCAGTATGATATCCTGTTGTCGACATGCCGGTGGTCATATGACTGACACCGGAATCCCGACCTTGAAGATCCCAACGTCTGAGCAGAGGGAATACAGATGGGTCCTCCGTTATCTTGACTGTTTCTGCACCTACACGGAGGTTTAGTCACGCCTAGGCGATAGTTTAGGTTGCCGAGTCTAATCACGGACAGGTGCGTTGAGGCGCAACTAGATAATCAGCATGCAATACACATCTCCACAACTGGGTGGCTAATGCTCCACTAATCCAGTACTTTAGTTTGAATAGCGGCGGATTGATCTACAGTACAAGCTCCGGCAAATGGTCAGTGATGACTGTAATGTTAATATAGAGTCCTGTACTGCATAGTGTACACACAGATGGTGACCAATGGTCAGACGGAGAGAGTAAAATTTTTTTTACAAAATAGTTTATTCAGACACAAACGAACGTGTTAAAACACTTGTATATGCAGATGCAACTAATGTGTGAACACTTGTGTATGCAGACGCAACTAATGTGTGAAAGGAATAATGTAGCTCATTGACTTTACAGTATGTATAGTGTACTAAATGAGCGTCCGAGTGCCCTAACGGCATAAACGAACACCAATGGGAAGGAATCGCTGTTGCATTACTTTTACACATGAACTTATGTATCTTCCATGCAGTGACGTACTGCAGACTATCAGTGAAGGCTCCCATCTCCCACACTGAGGATCCCGGGTTCGGTTCCCAAAGTGCCAATCAATTTTTTTTCCCCCCGACATTCACTTTATGATTTTTTTTTCTGTGTAAGCCTTTGTAAAACATTCAATGGAAGGGTGCACACAGGTTTCACATAAATCAGGGTAAATCTGCAGGAGCGACTCATTCAGCTATGTAACAGCGATAATGAGCAGCTGTAGACATACCAGTAAATATAAATTAGTGTATTCTGACGCAACTAACTGTTCGAGCAACACAGTACTGTAGACCGTCGGCGTTAGAGAATCTCTGTTGTACTTTATACAACTCTGTAATTTGCTAAGAATTTGTATTCTCAATCACTGCCGACAATAGCCAAACACTGCCAGGAAAGCATAAAATTTGTAGAAAAAAAGAGCTTTCAAATATACAGTACATGCTTTTTGCTGGCGTGTTCAGATAGTTATGCATGGATCAGTGAGATTAAACTTGCCACTGTACGTTACAAGCTGTTCGTGCTAATTAGTACACTAGTAGAACATACTGTACAGAGATAATAATGACGGTGATTTGGCATCCAGGAACTTAGGGAGGAACTTTTATCTCTCTCCATTATACTTAGAAAGATTACACTGGAGAGAGATAAAAGCGCCTCCCTAAATTCTTGGATGCCAAATCACCGTCCTTAGTAGCTCTGTACAGTATTTTCTACTAGTGTACTAATTAGCACGAACAGCTAATTAGTACCCTAATAGAACATACTGTACAGAGATACTAAGTACGGTGATTTGGCATCCAGGAACTTAGGGAGGAGCTTTTATCTCTCTCCATTATACATAGAAAGATTAAACTTGCCACTGTACGTTACAAGCTGTTCGTGCTAATTAGTACACTAGTAGAACATACTGTACAGAGATACGAAGGACGGTGATTTGGCATCCAGGAATTTAGGTAGGAGCTTTTATCTCTCTCTATTATAATCTTTCTAAGTATAACGGAGAGAGATAAAAGCTCCTCCCTAAGTTCCTAGATGCCAAATCACCGTCATTATTATCTCTGTACAGTATGTTCTACTAGTGTACTAATTAGCACGAACAGCTTGTAACGTACATTGGCAAGTTTAATCTCACTGATCCGTGCATGACTATCTGAACACGCCAGCAAAAAGCAGGTCTATTTGAAAGCTCCTTTTTTTTACGAATTCTATGCTTTTCCAGCAGTGTTTGGCTATTGTCAGCAGTGATTGAGAATATAAATTCTTAGTAAATTACAGAGTTGTATAAAGTACAACAGAGATTCTCTAACGCCGACGAACTACAGTACTGTGTTGCTCGAACAGTTAGTTGCGTCAGAATACACTAATTTATATTTACTAGTATGTCTACAGCTGCTCATTATCGCTGTTACATACTGGAATGAGTCGCTCCTGCAGATTTACCCTGATTTATGTGAAACCTGTGTGCACCCTTCCATTGAATGTTTACAATGGATTACACAGAAAAAATAATTAATAAAGTGGAATGTCAAGGAAAAAAAAAAATAGATTGGCACTTTGGGAATCGAACCCGGGACCCTCAGTGTGGGAGCCTTCACCGCTATCCTGCTGTACGTCGCTGCATGGAAGATACACAAGTTCATGTGTAAAAGTAATGCAACAGCGATTCTTTCCCAATGGTGTTCATTTATGCCGTTAGGGGACTCGGAAGCTCATTTCGTGCACTGTACGTACTGTAAAGTCAATGAGCTACATTATTCCTTTCACACATTAGTTGCGTCTGCTTACACAAGTGTTTTAACACGTTCATTTGAGTCTGTATAAACTATTCCTACAGTGATTCGGCATCCAGGAACTTAGGGAGGAGCTTTTATCTCTCCCCATTATACTTAATACTACGGGATTTGGACGCTCACATAACCCTAACATCAATAGACCATACTATATCTGTAATACGTTCGTTTGCATCTGTATATGCTGTACTATTTGTGTCTGTACTGTATATACTGTTATATACTGTATGACATACTGTAGCATAATGTAGTGTAATGAGATGCACCAGTAAAGTAGTTCTTACGCTATAGTTCAGTATTGTATTTTAATGGATAACACACGCATGCGCATTGGTGATTTTAATAAGCGACATCTGGTGGATGATCTTAGGTATTACACTCAAAGGTAACGCCAAACGATTTGTGCGCCTCCCATCGACTAGGCGCACCTCCTTGCGCCCAGGCACGCTGCGTATGCCCGATTGCGACTAACGCCTCAGTCAGCCAAGATAATGGAGGACCCATCTGTAGGTGTTTTTACCCTCCCCTACCCTATCGCTAACCATCCAGGGGTGACGGCTAGGGCTTACCCCCCCACCCCCCCGGGAGTGGCGGCCACGGCTGACTCCTGTGGGGGTAGCAGCTACGGCTAACCTCCATGGGGGTGGCGGCTAATGCTACCCAGGGACGTGCAGTCAGGGGAGGCAGAGCCTCTTCTGTCATGCTCCCTGTCATATTTTACAGTTTTGACTATAAAAATTATTGGAATAACACAAGGAAGAGGCTTATAACTTCTAAGCAGATTCTTTGTATTATTGCCAGCATTTTATAGATAAAACTGGCCAGAGTTACAGGAGAGACAAAGATGAGGCAGCCAGAGCTGAGCCTCATCTCACACACAGTCAGAGCCTGCCTGTACAGCGGGGCTGGGCTACACAGCAGCCAATCATGCTGCTTAGAAAGGAGAAATGGGAGGCATGCCTCAGTGTGGGGGTGTACTTGTGCTCTTATGGGCAGCTCGGATTGGTCATATGACCAATCCAGGGCGTGCAGGAACACAGACAACGGAGCTGAGCAGCCCCTCCAATGGGCCCAGGCCAGGCAGAGAGTACCCTCCACCCCCTCTCTGTGCCACTGTGTGTGTGTGGCATCTGTAGTGAGTTTGGGGATAGGGCTCTGTGTGAGTGAGTGAGTGAGTGAGTGTGTGTGTCTGTGTGTCATCTGTAGTGAGTGTGGGGACAGGACTGTGTGTGTGTGTGTGTGTGTGTGTGTGTGTGTGTGTTACATTGAATAGGGGGTCACAGTTTCCCAGCACCCAGACCCACCCCCATGTGTGCCTCCCCAGCCTCTGACCTCACCGCCAGTAGCGGATCTTGCCACGGGCAAGCAGGACTTTTGCCCGGGGCGCCGCCTTCCGGAGGGTGCCGCGCCATCCAGAGGGCGCCGCACCATGGCAAGATCCGCTACTGTGCCCCCCGCTATGTCCGCTGCTGGTCCCCCGCTGTGAAGGGAACTAGACGCTACCCGTCTAGTTTCCCTTCGTGGAGAGGGCCTTTGCTGTGCGGTGTGCGATGACGTCATCACGCACCGCACAGCATTATGGGACTTGCACAGACAGATGCTAGGGGTCATTTTTGACATCTAGTGTCTATGCTGTGCTATGGGAGAGATAGATCCGAGGAGAGGAGCGGCGCCGGCGGAGGTCTGCAGCGGTCGGGAATCAGGAGCGGGGATAGTAAGTATTAATTTTTTTTTCTTTCAGTGGCGCTACTCTACAGGGGGCACAAATGGGGGCGTAACTGACCATGCCCCCGTATGAAGCCACGCCCCTATTTTTTTGCCCGGGACGCCACAAGGGCTAGAACCGGCCCTGCTCACCGCACGTCCCTGCTACCCCTTTCCCCTGATGTCTAACCCTAATCCCCCTAGTAACTTTTAAAATGTTTTATTTAATATAGTTTAGAAAAAGAGATTATCTGCAGAACAGAACTCCTCGTCAAAAACTGGGGAACCCAGTGGGATGGAGTGGTCGCATGTGATCTGACCATGCCAGTTAAGTGGTTAATCCAGGCAAATCCCTTAAAGATATTTATTGTCTACTTATCTCCATCTACAGTTTCATTTTTGCAACATTGTAGAAAGGATTTTTCTAAGCAGTGGTTAATCCTATGCTGTTGTGTTTTGTTTGTGTTTATTATTATTATTATTATTATTATTATTATTCTTTTTTCTTTTTTGGCTTGGTTTTTATTATTACATAGCAAAATAAAAATGAAAAAAAAAAAAAAAAAATTATAATAATGGTTAGTCACTTTTTACTCAGGGTCTTAAGACTCTGATTTAATGTTAAACTACCAGCTTAAATATGTGAATATATAATACAAACCTACTGTATAAACTTTGATTCAAATTCTATCCACCCTTTAAAAACTACTCATTAGGAATTATACACCTAAATATGTATTTTGGATATAATTCAATGATTGTATTAACATAAAAGTAAACGTTCAAGCTTTTCATTATTATTTCACAATATGCACTTGCACTGTTCACAAACTAAGTAATAGTTAATAAATGCCATTTGAGAACTATAAATATGTCTGGGATTAATTGACACGAAATTGACTTTTAGATAGATCAGAAATTGTGACCAGCTCATGCTCAATTTAGTTAGCAAATGTCACTCTATGCTGCATCTGTTCATCTGTTGAATAGATTATGTAGCAGCGTCCTTATCTCATACAATATTTTGGCTGCATAGATCACATAAAGCAGAAATCAGGGCACGCTTTATAAGACATACAGCTGTTCAAAGAATACTTGGGAGAATTTCAGAAATTAAATTGCCCTGTAGATTATTGATGTTGCTGTCATGATGAGGGTCATGGAACACTGTTATGAATAGTCCCAAAACAGGTTCATGTAGAGTATATTATCAAGGTTGGTAAGTTTTTATGGAAAAACTATCATTCTTGTAGATACTGTACTTTATATGTTTACATGTATTGTAGTTTGTAAAATACCCATTAAGGCCCCATACCCATTGGCCTGCAAAAAACACTAACATAATGTGCTATCATTTTCGTAATGCTGTCTGAAGTAACAGGTATGGCAATGAAACCTATTGGTTTCAATTAGGGATGAGCGGGTTCGGATCTCAGAGACCCAAACCCCCCGGACTTCACGATCCGAGTACGAATCCGAGTCCGGCTCGGGTTCTCACCAGACTCGGTTCCCAGAGCTAGGCAAAACGTCATCATCCTGGTGTTGGATTCTCGTGAGATCCGAACTTTGTATATTTTGCGCGCCCCGCCCCGCCATCTTCACTCCAGTCCTGGAGAGTGTAGCGAGAGGACGTGTCTCCTCAGTGTCTGTGCGGGAAAGTGGTGTGACGTGTGGGGTGGCGACCTGCTCTTTTGTATCATTCCAGTGGTGGTGTCTTGTGCTGCATCAGTCCAGTCACAGTGGTGGTGTCCTGTGCTGCCATATGTCCAGTGCTGCTGTATAAGTCCAGTCCAGTGGGGCTGTGTTGTGCTGCATCAGTCCAGTGGTGGTGTCTTGTGCTGCATCAGTCCAGTCACTCCAGTGGTGGTGTCCTGTGCTGCCATAAGCCAAGTGGTGCTGCCGTATAAGTCCAGCCCAGTGGTACTGTCTTGTGCTGCATCAGTCTAGTGATGGTGTCCTGTGCTGCCATAAGTCCAGTGGTGGTGTCCTGTGCTGCCATAAGTCCAGTGGTGCTGTCGTATAAGTCCAGTCCAGTGGCACTGCCATATAAGTCCAGTCCAGTGGCACTGCCATATAAGTCCAGTCCAGTGGTGCTGCCATATAAGTCCAGCGGTACAGCCGTATAAGTCCACCAGTACTGCTGTATAAGTTCAGCAGTACTACCGTATAAATCCAGTGGTGCTGTCCTGTGCTGTATATTATTTACTCCAAATAAAGGGGTTATTAATATTTAATCCAAATAATTTTGACAGGGTTTGCTCTGTGTGGTGTAGGGGTACGCTCTCCTGTGCTGCATATTATTATAATAACTCCAAATAAAAGGGTTATTATCCAAATAATTTTTACAGGCTTTGCCTTTTGTGTGTGGTTTAGGGGTACGCTCTCCTGTGCTGCATATTATTATAACTCCAAATAAAAGGGTTATTATCCAATTAATTTTTACAGGCTTTGCCCTGTGTGGTGTAGGGGTACACACTCCTGTGCCGATTATAGTTATATAACTCCAGAAAAATAATGGAGAACAAAAATTTAGAGGATAAAGTAGGGAAAGATCAAGAACCACTTCCTCCTAGTGCTGAAGCTCCTGCCACTAGTCATGACATAGGCAATGAAATGCCATCAACGTCGTCTGCCAAGACCGATGCCCAATGTCATAGTAGAGGGCATGTAAAATCCAAAAAAGCAAAGTTCAGTAAAATGACCCCAAAAAATAAATTTAAATCGTCTGAGGAGAAACGTAAACTTGCCAATATGCCATTTATGACACGGAGTGGCAAGGAACGGCTAAGGCCATTGCCTATGTTCATGACTAGTGGTTCAGCTTCACATGACGATGGAAGCCCTCATCCTCCCGCTAGAAAAATGATAAGAGTTAAGCTGGCAAAAGCACATCAAAGAACAGTGCATTCTAAGATGGTATCACAAATCTCCAAGGAGAGTCCAAGTGTGTCGGTGGTTGCGATGCCTTCCTTCCCAACACGAGACGGAAGAGGTGGCTCCTTCCACCATTTGCACGCCCTCTGCAAGTGCTGGAAGGAGCACCCACAGTCCAGTTTCTGATACTCAAATTGAATATGTCACTGTTGAAGTACACCAGGATTCGGATATCGGTGTTGCTGGCGCTGAGGAGTAAGTTGACGATGAGGATTCTGATGGTGATGTGGTTTGATTAAATCAGGCACCGGGGAGACAGTTGTCCGTGGGATGAATAAGCCCATTGTCATGCCTGGGCAAAATACCAAAAAAGCCACCTCTTCGACGTGGAATTATTTCTCCACAAATACGGACAACAGGTGTCAATCAGTAATAAGTAGGTAAGGACATTAACCACCTAGGAACATCCTCCCTTATACGTCACCTGCAGCGCATTCATCAGAAGTCATTGTCAAGTTCAGTAACTGTGAGTAAGAGCGTAAGCCATCCACTGACACCGAAATCCCATCTTCCTGATGTACCCAAACTCCTGCAAGCCACACCACCAACTCCCTTAACGTCAATTTCCTCCTCAGTCAGGAACGTCAGTAGCATGACTGACTAGTCCTCTCCTAACCGGGATTCCTCTGGAGGTTCCTTTAGTGGTACGCCTACTGCTGCTGCTGCCGCTGCTGTTGTTGCTGCTGGTAGTCGATCGTCATCCCAGTGGGAAAGTCGGAAGACCACTTGTACTACTGCAGGGGTGGCCAACCAGTTAGAGACAAAGAGACAAAAAATCTTGTTAGGTACGTCAAAGAGCCGACATGAAGCCGAAGGCGCGTGTGCAAAAATGGGGTGTGACCTTGTGCCGGCTAGGCCACACCCCTGGTATAAAATGCAATGGAAATGCCAGATCCACATAAAATACATTTTAAAGCCAGAAACAACATAAAATACATTGAAAAAGACACTTCCACATAAAATAATTAAAAAATCCAGATCCACATAAAATATATTGAAAAAGCCATATTCACATAGTACACTTCAGCTCCTTCATGTGTCACTCCAGCCAGCACCCTCCTGTGTCAATGTGTCACTCCAGCCAGCACCCTCCTGTGTCACTCCAGTCAGCTCCCCATTGTGTCTCTCCTGCCAGCACCTTCCTTTGTCACTCCAGTCAGCTCCCCATTGTGTCTCTCCTGCCAGGATTCTCCTTTGTCACTCCAGTCAGCTCCCCATTGTGTTACTCTTGCCAGCACCCTCCTGTGTCACTCCAGCCAGCACCCTCCTGTATCACTCCAGTCAGCTCCCCCATTATGTCTCTCCTACCAGGATCCTTCTGTGTCACTCCAGCCCACCCTCATATGTCACTACTTTCCAGTATCTGGCTCCCTCAGTTTTCAGTCGCCGTAGTGCAGCTGTGTGTCTGGTTGGAGTGCACCAGTTTCCAGGATCTGTTGTGGTCAGGTGACTGAGTGTCGGAAAGCCACATTTGAATAAAGAAAGAGCCACAGGTTGGCCACGGCTGTACTACTGCAACTAAGCAATTGACTGTCCAACAGTCCTTTGTGAGGAAGATGAAATATGACAGCAGTCATCCTTTTGCAAAGCAGATAACTGAGGCCTTGACAGCTATTTTGGTGTTAGACGTGCGTCCGGTATCCGCCATTAGTACAGTGGGATTTAGACAATTGATGGAGGTAGTGTGTCCCCGGTACCAAATCCCATCTAGATTCCATTTCACTAGGCAGGCGATACCGAGAATGTACAGAGACATCAGAAAAAGTGTCCTCAGTGTCCTAAAAAAATGCAGTTGTACCCACTTAACTACGGACATGTGGACAAGTGGAACAGGGCAGACTAAGGACTATATGACCGTGACAGCCCACTGGGTAGATGTATTACCTTGCGCAGCAACAACAGCAGCGGCACCAGTAGCAGCATCTCAGAAACGCCAGCTCACTCCAAGGCAGGTTACGCCTCGTGTCACCGGTTTTAGTAAGAGGCACACCGCCGACAACCTCTTAGAGAAACTGAGGAAAATCATCGCCCTATAGCTTACTCCATTTATAATCTCCTGGGGATTTGTGATATCAGACAACGCCACCAATATTGTGCGCACATAAAATCAGGGCAAATTCCAGCATGTCCCATGTTTTGCTCACACAATAAATTTGGTGGTGCAGCATCTTTTGAGAAACGACAGAGCCGTGCAGGAGATGCTTTCGGTGGCCTGTTGGGACACTTTCGCCATTCAGCGACTGCATGCCGAAGACTGGAGCGCAGGACAAACACTCTTGAACATGCCCTGCTATCACCTGAAGCAAGAGGTTGTAACGCGGTGGAACTTAACCCTCTATATGCTTCAGAGGATGGAGGAGCAGCAAAAGGCCATTCAAGCCTATACATCCACTTAAGACATAGGCAAAAAAGTGGGTATTCATCTGACTCAAGCGCAGTGGAGATTGATTTCCGTGTTGTGCAAGGTACTCCAACCCTTCGAACTTGCCACACATGAAGTCAGTTCAGACTCTGCCAGCTTGAGTCAGGTCATTCCCCTCATCAGGCTTTTGCAGAAACAGATGGAGAAAGTGAAGGAGGAACTAAGATGGAGCTATTCCACTCGGTATGTCGGACTTGTGGATGAAGCCCTTCATTTGCTTTGCCAGGATCCGAGGGTGGTCAATCTGTTGAAATCAGAGCACTACATTTTGGCCACCGTGCTTGATCCTAGGTTTAAAGCCTACGTGGTGTCTCTCTGTCTGGCGGACACAAGCCTGAAGAGGTGCAAAGACCTGCTGGTGAAAACTTTTTCAGCTGAAGCGGAACGTGACATGGCAACAGCTCCTTCTGCATTTTCTCCTGCAACTGGGGCTGCCAGGAAACAAGTTAGATATCCGATTCCTAAACAACCCGCTGGCAGTGATACAGGGCAGACAGGATCAACTTTGGACATCTGGTCCGGACTGAAGGACCTGCCAACAATTTCTGACATGTCTACTGTCACTGCATATGATGCTGTCACCACTGAAAGAATAGTGGAGGATTACATCGGTGATAGCATCCAAGTAGACATGTCAGACAGTCCGTACCTGTACTGGCAGGAAAAAGAGGCAATTTGGAGGCCCCTGTACAAACTGGCACTATTTTATTAAGTTGCCCCCCCTTCTCCAGTGTGTACTCCGAAAGAGTTTTAAGTGCAGCCGATAACCTTGCCAGCAATAAGTATAGGAGGTTACTTCCACACAATGTGGAGAAGATGATGTTCATCAAAATGAATTCTCAATTCCTCCAGGAAGACCAGCCTCCAGAAATTACAGAGGGACCTGTGGTGGTTGATTAGAGCGGGGACAAATTAATACTCTGTGAGGATGAGGATGTACACAACACTGAAGGGGGTGAGGAATTGGTCAATGAGGATGAGGGCGACATCTTGCCTCTGTAGAGCCAGTTTGTGTAGAGACAGAGTAATTGCCAGCTTGTTTTGTGGGGGCCCAAACGAACCAATCATTTCAGCCACAGTCGTGTGGCAGACTATGGCGCTGAAATGATTGGTTTGTTAAAGTGTGCATGTCTTGTTTATACAACATAAGGGTGGGTGGACAATTCCATTTTGCACCTCTTTTTTTTTTCTTTGCATTTTTTGCTCTTTGGGGCCTTGTTCTTAAAACTGCCATCCTGTCTGCCACTGCAGTGCCACACCTAGATGGGCCAGGTGTTTGTGCCGCACACTTGTCTCACTTAGCTTAGTCACCCAGCGACCTCTGTGCGCCTCTTTTTTTTCTTTGCATTATGTGCTCTTTGGGGCCTAGTTTTTAAAACTGCCATCCTGTCTGCCACTGCAATGCCACTCCTAGATAGGCCAGGTGTTTGTGCCGCCCACTTGTATCGTTTAGCTTAGTCATCCAGTGACCTCAGTGCAACCTTTTGGCCTAAAAACAATATTGTGAGGTGTTCAGAATAGACTAGAAATGAGTGGAAATGAATGTTATTGAGGTTAATAATACTGTAGGATCGAAATTACCCCCAAATTCTGTGATTTTAGCCGTTTTTATGTTTTTTTCAAAAATCATCCAGATCCAAAACCAAAACCCGAAAGGGTGGTTTGGGCAAAACCAATCCAGATCCAAAACATGAGCGGGGATCCAGATCCAAAACCAAAACACAAAACATGAAAAGTGCCTTCTGCACATCCCTAGTTTCAATAACCCCATGCCCGATTGAGCTTGGACTGGGGAGTGATGCCAACATGGCACATTTTATGGCCTGTGCCTGTGCTATATACATGTGGTACTACTCCAGTGAACCCATCTCAGGATAGAAAGAAGTCAGAGTTGGTGAGATGGATGGGTAGGGGTGGTCAGAGAAAGGAGAAGCAGGATGTTGACGGTCTGTTTGGATGTGATGTCCTGACGTATGGAGTCAATTTTTCGATGTGAGGTAGGATGCAAAATCAAGGGCATAGAGTGAAGAAGGGGGTCAAGGTAGGGTTAGGCAGAGGAGGGAGTTGACAGTGGCAAAGAGACGCCAGGGGTTCAAGATTAGGAGGAGAAGAGATTCTTGAAGTATGACTGTTTAGAGATGGAAAGGGCAGCACTTAGAATGAGAGCATACATTTGAAATGGAGGAAGTCTGCCTTAGAGCGTGATTTCCACCACTATTGATTGGCGGTACGTGAACATTTTTGCAGATATCTGGTGAATTTGGGATGCCATGGTTGAGGTGTTTATCTTCGAGGGTGAATAGTGGTTGCTGGAGCAGAAGTAAGGGAGGCAATGTATAAGGAAGTGGCTTGTTCAGGATAGGCGAGATAGAGAGAGAGAATTGAGTCAAGGTGGGAGGATAAGGAAATGGTGTTAATGCCTTAGGAGGCAGAGATGGAGAAGCCGAGAGGGATAAGTTAAAAGAGAGCAGGTCAGAGAGGGGGAGTTGGAGTAGTTAGAAATATCACAACGGTGAGTCGAGACCAGATCAAGTGAGTTCCAATTCACATGGGAGGGTGTGAAGGTTCACTGGGAGAGACAAAGTGATGATGTGAGGTTAAGCAGTTTATGGCAGAGTACTCTGTTGGGATATCAAAGTGATCAAGGAATTTGGTTGGAAACTCAGGGATAAAACATGGACCTTGAACGTAGAGAATTTAAGGGAAGGTTTTGGGTGTAGTAGTAACCAGGGGATAGAAGGACCCCAACGCCACCACCACGTCAACCCCGAGCCGTGGTGTGTGTGTGTTAATGTGAGGCCCCCAGTCGAAAGAGCAGTGGGTGAAGTGGTGTTAGAGGGAGAAACCCAGGTTTACTTTTAACGTCTTAGATGCCTGAAACAAATCAGATTGAAAGAGACTTTTATGAGTGATATTCATTTGTATAAAGGAAGAATGAACCAAAGAGCAGGCCACTTTGCTATGGGTTGTGCTGCTGTCTGCAAATATATATTAAATTCTCACTACTAGTTTACTATTATTATAGACACCTCTTCTTGGTGCCGGAATACGGATTCATGAAAAAAGAGTCACAGAAGACCTTCGTCCTTTCCATGATCGAATGGAAGAGTGCTTCAAGAATTTAAAGATAAAGGTTGAAAAGCAATATGGTGTTAGAGAACTGGTAAGATTACACTTTCTGTATTTAAGCAATATTAGTATATTATGCCTGGTTACTTCCGTCTATATCCCCCCCCCCCCCCCCACACCCCAAATATCTCTGCCAAGAATAGGTGGCACTTAAAGTCTTTATCAATTGAAGTTTATTTCACTCTTCATTTCTCCTGACGAAAGGGTGTGTGCCCTGATACGTAGAGAGCAATAAACTTCAATTGATAAAGACTGTAGGGTAAATTTGCTAAGATGGGAGTTCTATTTAAGATAGGATGTTGCCCATAGCAACCAATCGGATTCTACTTCTTATTTATCTGGCACCTTCTAGAACATAATACCTGGAATCTGATTGGTTGCTATTCCCATCTTAAATAGAACTCCCATCTTAGTAAAAACCCTGTTTTTACAAAGCCCGCAGCGCCCAATGGGGAAACCAGCAGGGGGATAAGGCCTAACCTGTAGCCCCTCCCCCAGCCCCAGGGCACCATTTCAGTGAATGTTCCCGCCCTGGAGCTGCATCTCTTTCCCTCACTCCCTGTCAGCCGCCATCACAACGGAGCTGAGCGGTTCCTGGCACTGCTGGGGCAAATCCTCCTCTGTAAAGCCGCCTGATCGCCAGTGCTGTGCATTTTACAGGACACTTAAGTATTCTATCTGTCACTGGGACGGTGTTAGTTAAGAAAGAGTGCATACATTCAGGGTTGTGTGGTACAAACACCCTGTGATATACATCCAGTATCTACTGTGCTTTCTTATATTTATTGTTAACATATATAGCTATACTGAGTATTACTTTGTATTGCTAGCCCAGTGCAGTTTTATGGTGTATAATTTCTGCATGGTACGCTTGTGACTATATATGTGTGTGTGCATGTAGCTGCTGCGTGGCTGCCATATCGGGTATTTCACTCAGCGTGCTACTCCTATATTCTGTAACCTGAGGGGGCTAAGTGTGTCAGGTTTGCTAAATGATATAGGTATTTCACAAGATATACTTGCTGTGTATTTTTCTGTGTATTTTTCTGTGTGTTTTATAGTCACCATATATCTCTTGGATTCCCGGTTTGTGCTGACAGGAAAGTCACACTACACTGGGAGTTCTTGCTGGGTATATTGCTGCTAAGACTTGTACCGGGTTGCCCAATATTATGCTTACTGTTATGTCAGCTTCACGAGGCAACGGAGCTGGGGCTTCTCCCACATTGCGTGGTGTTGATGCTGCAGACATTTTGGAGGATAATATGGCAGCAGAGAGTTCAGTTTCATGGGGTTCCTTACCCCTCAGTGGTTCTGTAGCATCGGGGGCAACAAATGACCCACCTTGGGCAACCTTTTCCACGCTGTTAAACACACTTGTAACTAAACTGGCGCCCCCTGTGGGAGCACCTGTGCCAATGCAGCAGTTTATGGTCCCTGCAATCAATCCGCCATGGGCAGATCAAATCTCCACTCAGTTACAGCAATTGAACCGGTCACTGACTAAATCTAAATCTCACTCTCGCCCACCTAAGACTAAGACGTCTTCTAAAAGGGCTGTTACCTCCTCACAATCCACTGCTATCCCGGACACATCATCTGAGGAGGATGTTGCATATACTGACCCCACAGACACTGACTCAGATGCTTCTGATGGGGAAGGGAAATGGTGGATGTCCCTGATTTGATTGAGGCTATCAGGCTCATTCTTCAGGTCTCTGAACCGATGGATAGACGTGTGGAGGGTTGTTTGAAAGCTATTTATACCCTAACGGGGGCTGTGCATAGGCCAACCATTGCAGCAACTTGGGCTGCTGAAGCTGTTGAGGCGTGGGCTCAGGAGCTAGAGGTGGAGCTGCCTTCTAATGCATCTAAGCATGCTCGACAATGTCTCTTGTATATTACCACGGCTTCTCGGTACCTTAAGGAGGCTGCCTCCGATGCCGGGGTGCTGGCGGCCAAGGCTGCTACTATGTCCGTCTTGGCCAGATGTATCCTTTGGTTGAGATCCTGGTCAGTGGATATGGATTCCAAGAAAACCCTGGAGGTGCTTCCTTTCAAGGGAGACATTCTCTTTGGAGAAGACCTCAATAAGATTGTGGCTGATCTGGCTACTGCTTGCTTACCCAGTACGGCTCCTTCCAAGCAGAAGGCTAAAAGTACTTTTCTTCTGCCCTTTCATCCTCCAGGTAAAGCAAAAGGTCAGGCGTACCCAAAGCAAGCTCTGACCGAAGCGAGCCTGGGCTGCCCGTTAGCCTGCTTCCAAAACTGACAAGCTTGCCGCGTGACAGGGCGGGCCTCCCTCTGGGGGATCCCAGGGTGGGGGGCCTACTTCTAGGTTTTGCTCAGGAACGGTTGAAGACCACTTCCGATGCCTGGGTAAGGGAAGTCATCACTTGAGGTTACGCCGTTTCCTTCAAGAATCATCCCCCTGATCGATTTTGCCTGACAGATGTTCCTCTGTACCCGACAAAGGCAAACACTCTGCATTCGGTGGTACATTCCCTCCTGTCCACAGGAGTGGTAGTACAGGTAGTGGTAGTACAGGCTCAGAGAGGCAAGGGCTACTATTCACCACTGTTTCTAGTCCCGAAACCGAACGGGTCCTCGCGGCCCATTCTCAATCTGAAGTCCTTGAACAAGTATGTGCGGGTCTTCAAGTTTTGTATAGAAACTCTGTACTTTATATTGTTCTGGTCTTGGAGCCTGGGGACTATATGGTCTCCCTGGACATACAGGATGCCTACCTGCATATTCCTATTTCAGTGTCTCATCCGCAGTACCTCAGGTTTGCGGTGGGCAACCTTCATTACCAATTTCGGGTGTTACCCTTTTGTTTGACAATGGCTCCCCGAGTTTTCACCAAAGTAATGGCGGTCATGACGGCTACACTCCACCGGCAAGGGGTCAGGATCCTACCGTACTTGGACGATTTGTTGATCCTGGCAAATTCCCCAGAACTTCTCCTGTGTCATCTAGCTCTAATGGTCCAGTTCATGAAAGCCCACGGGTGGCTGATCAACTGGAAGAAATCTCCTGTGGTTCCAGCTCGGAGCATGGTACACCTGAGAGCGTTACTGGACACTCATAACCAACGGTTGTTCTTGTCTCAGGAGAAAGTCCTGAAGCTTCAGGGCAGGATTCGAAACTTCCTATCTCGTCCGCAAGTGTCGATACATTCGGCAATGCAAGTGCTAGGTCTCATGGTGTCGGCTTTCGATATGGTGGAGTATGCTCAATTCCATTCTCGCCCTCTGCAGAAGTTAATTCTGACCAAGTGGGATGGCCTGCCTCACCGGATCAGATCTATCATGATCTCCTTGTCTGGATATCCAACTGGGTCCTGCTGACGACGAATGCCAGTCTGAGAGGTTGAGATGCGGTGTTGGAACAACACTCTCTTCAGGGTCGGTGGACCAAGGAGGAGTCTCTACTCCCGATAAATATTCTGGAACTGTGGGCAGTGTTCAATGCGTTGACAATGGCCCAGCATCTAATACAGAACAGACCTGTTCAAGTACAATCGGACAACGCCACCACGGTGGCGTACATCAAATCATCAAGGCGGCACCCGAAGCCGCATGTCAAGGAGGGAAGTATCACAGATTCTTCAGTGGGCAGAACGCCGGCCATATCCGCAGTGTTCATTCCGGGGGTCCTAAACTGGGAAGCGGACTGTCTCAGTCATCAGGACGTACACGCCGGAGAATAGAGCCTCCATCCAGAGGTGTTTCAACTTCTCGTGGACAAGTGGGGCCTTCCAGATGTGTACCTGATGGCGTCTCGACACAATCACAAGGTTCCGGTCTTTTGAGCAAGGACAAGGGATCCTCAAGCAGTGTTCGTGGATGCTCTGTCAATCCCATGGAACTTTCGGCTGCCGTTCGTGTTCCCTCTAGTGTCACTCCTGCCCAGAGTAATACGTGGTCCAGACGGCACTGGTTCTCCGATCTACAGGGCCTCTCGCTAGATCGTCCTCTTCTACTTCCACAATGACCAGACCTCCTCGTTCAGGGCCCTTGTGTTTACCAGGACTTGGCCCGTCTGGCTTTGACGGCTTGGCTCTTGAAGCTTCCGTCCTGAGGGCCAAGGGTTTTTCTGAGGCGGTCGTTCAAACTATGTTGAAGGCCCGTAAGCTGGCTTCTGCTCAGATTTACCATAGGGTCTGGAATGCTTACTTTACTTGGTGTGCGTCTCACAATCATGACGTTTTCAAGTTTAGCACGGCCAAACTGTTGGCCTTCCTACAACAGGGCCTGGTCTTAGGCATGCGTCTGGCCTCCCTCAAGGTTCATATCTCTGCCTTGTCGGTTTGGTTTCAGAGAAAGATTGCTGCCCTTCCGGATGTTCATACATTCACTCAGGGCATGTTGCGGATTCAGCCTCCTTATGTACCTCCTGTGGCCCCTTGGGATCTGTCGGTGGTACTGGAGGCCTTGCAAGAGTCTCTATTTGAACCTCTTGCCTCTGCTGACCTTAAGTGGCTTTCCCTTAAGGTGCTATTTTTACTGGCTATTGCTTCAGCTAGACGGGTCTCGGACTTGGGTGCCTTATCCTGTAAGTCCCCCCATTTGATTTTTCATCGTGACCGGGCGGTTCTTAGAATGCGACTGGGTTATTTACCCAAGGTGGTGTCTTCCTTCCAGCTTAAGCAGGAGATTGTGGTTCCAGCCTTTAATTCTCCTGAGTTGTCTTCCAAAGAGCAGTCTTTGGATGTGGTACGGGCTCTCCGTATCTATGTGAAGAGAACATCCTCCATTAGAAAATCTGATTCTCTGTTTGTACGGTTTGGTTTTCACAAACATGGCTGGCCTGCTTCCAAGCAGACCCTGGCCAGATGGATTAGAATGGTGATTGCACATGCTTATGTACAGGCTGGTTGTCCAGCTCCTGCTACCATTAAAGCCCATTCTTCTCAGTCGGTTGGACCTTCTTGGGCGTCCCACCATTGTGCGACTCTTGAACAGTTGTGCAATTGTGTCTGGTGTAACTGGCTACGAGCGATTGTCGTCTCTAGTACCTGCTACTGCATTGGGCTGGTTAACGAAACTGAGCTCCTGTGCACGGAGGCGGGGTTATAGAAGAGGCGGCGCTGTGCATCTTGGGAACAGTCAAAGCTTTGAGCCTGTTGGTGCCTCGGATCAAGATCCTACTCTACACCCCGATGTTAATCCTTGTGAAGCCCAGTGTACCTTGCAGAAAGAGATTTAACAACGGTAAGTTCTTACCATAAATCTCGTTATTTCTCTTATGTCCTAGAGGATGCTGGGGTCCACATTAGTATCATGGGGTATAGATGGGTCCACTAGGAGCCATTGGCACTTTAAGAGTTTGAGAGTGTGTGCTGGCTCCTCCCTCTATGCCCCTTCCACCAGACTCAGTTTAGAAAATGTGCCCAGAGGAGCCAGTCACAGCTAGGGGAGCTCTACAGAGCTTCTCTGGTAAAAGTTTTTTTTTTAGAGTTTATTATTTAAAAGGGAGGCTGCTGGCAACAGCCTCCCTGCTTCGTGGGACTAAGGGGGGGAGTAATGTCCACCCTGCGGGGTCTGAGCCACTATCTCCGCTGACAGGACACTGAGCTCCTGAGGGGATCGAACGTTCCCCGCCACAGGGATTCGCTCACCCCAGCAGCATGCCGCCACCCCCTTACAGAGCCAGAAGATCTGTGGCAAGTTAGTCACCTGTCCCCCTAGCAAGCAGGGGGCCGGTGTGAAGATGGCGGTAACAGGGTATGGAGCGCAGTACTAACTGCACTCCAGGGCTCAGCTGTACATAGTGTGGCGCTGTGAGGGGCGACCTGAGCCAGCGCCTACACCCTACACTGACCTCCAAGCCTGTCAGGGTCCCAGGATCGCTGCCAGCACAATTCCTCAGGCCAGTATAATCTCCAGAAGAGCGGGAAGACAGCGCCATGAAGGGGACGGAGCTTCTCCTCAGAGTGGATCCAGCAACGTTCAGCGCCTTTTTCCTGCCTGCAGATGCGCTATCAGTGAGAGCTGTCCCTCCAGTTCAACTCCAGCTATCTCTTACGGTACCAGAGGGTTGTAGAAGGGGGTGAGGCTGTATAAAGACTGTGTAACCTATTAAGGTGCACAGTCAGCGCTGGTTGGGGGTCTCCCTATACCTTAAAAGCGCTGTGTGTGGGTTTGCTCCAATCTCTGTGTCTCTCTTGCCATTCTTGGGAGTGAAACTGTGTCTGTCCTCCCCTGTGTGTGTGTGGAGTGTCTGTGGTCTCCATTAAGCTATGTCCAGGGACTCTGTGTCATTTGCTGCAGAGGATATGTCCTCTCAGGATGATCCCATTCCATGTAATCAGGATTGCAGTGTCTTAGCACAGATACCAGCAAGGGAGCCTGAATGGTTATCCTATCAGATTTCTACTAGGGTTGCACAGAATAAATCTACAACTCAGGTTTTACAGAACTCTATGGCAGTCTGGTCCGGTTCTGTTATCTCAGGACTGCCTACTGTATGTTCCCACAAACGTGCTCTTGCCCAGATTGCAAGATGACACGGATACCGATTCTGACACAGCAGACGGTGAGGGGGATGTGCTGCGGGGGGCGGCATCTCTTGCAAAAGGGGTGCAGTTGATGATAGAGGCTATTAGAGATGTGTTGAATATTGCTGATACAACACCTGAACAGGTTGAGGAGGCTTACTTCACTGACAATAAGAAAGCTTCGCTAACCTTCCCTGCGTCTAAAGAATTAAATGCTATATTTGAGAAAGCATGGGAAATCCCGGAGAAAAAAATCCAGATCCCTAGAAGGGTTCTGGTTGTTTTCCCCTTCCCTGAGGAGGGTAGGAAAAAATGGGAAAACCCACCCATAGTTGACGTGTCTGTATCCAGACTCTCAAAAAAGGTGGTTTTGCCCGTTCCAGGATCTATTGCCTGAAAAGAGCCGGCTGATCGCAAAATTGACACTACGCTCAAATCCATATACACGGCTTTAGGGGCGATACTATGTCCTACTATTGCCTGTGCATGGATTTCCAAAGCTATAGTAAAGTGGTTAGGCACGTTACTTGAGGATTTGGATACAATGGATAAAAGTGATGTTGAATTATTTTTACGTAACATTCAGGATTCTGCAGGATTTATGGTGGAATCCATGAAAGACCTGGGTTCCATGGCTGCAGGGATATCTTCCATGTCTGTCTCAACTCGTAGGGGACTTTGTCTGCGCCAGTGGTCTGCCGACGCGGAATCCAGGAGAGGTGTGGAGACCCTACACAGGTCAGGCTCTCTTTGGGGAAGCGTTGGATGCGTGTATTTCCACTGCAACCGCGGGTAAGTCTCCTTTTCTTCCGTCAGCTGCACCTGCTACGAAGAAACCCTTTTCTTCAGCTGCATCTCAGTCCTTTCAGCTGCATCTCAGTCCTCTCACACCTTCTTTAGAGGAGGTCGGCCAAAATCCAAGAAACCTGCTGCGGCGGGGTCCCAGGAACAGAAACCTACTTCAGGTACACCCAAGTCCTCAGCATGACGGTGGACCGTGCGGCCTGGAGGTGGAGATGGTGAGGGCGAGACTCAGGCATTTCAGTCACGTCTGGGTGTCGTCCGGCCTGGATCCCTGGGTGCAAGTTATTGTGACCCTGGGGTACAGGCTGGAATTTCAAGATCTCCCTCCTCACCGGTTCTTCAAATCAGGCTTGCCAGCTTTGCTGGCAGACAGGGCTATCCTACAGGAAGCCATCCAGAAGTTGGTGGAGGCACAGGTTATTGTACCAGTTCCTCCCCATGTGCAAAACAAAGGTTACTATTCTAACCTATTCGTGGTACCGAAACCGGATGGTTCGGTCAGGCCCATTCTGAACTTAAAATCGCTAAACCCCTTCCTGAGGGATTTCAAGTTCAAAATGGAGTCTCTAAGGGCGGTGATATCAGGTCTGGAGGAGGGGGAATTCCTGGTATCCCTGGATATCAAGGATGCGTACCTCCACATTCCGATTTGGCCGCCGCATCAAGCTTATCTCCGATTCACACTGTTGGACTGTCAGTTTCAATTCCAGGCTCTGCCATTCGGCCTCTCCACAGCACCGAGGGTATTCACCAAGGTGCTGGCGGAAATGATGGTTCTCCTCCGCAGACAGGGGGTGAACATTAGAGATGAGCGGGTTCGGTTTCTCTGAATCCGAACCCGCCCGAACTTCATGTTTTTTTTCACGGGTCCGAGCGACTCGGATCTTCCCGCCTTGCTCGGTTAACCCGAGCGCGCCCGAACGTCATCATGACGCTGTCGGATTCTCGCGAGGCTCGGATTCTATCGCGAGACTCGGATTCTATATAAGGAGCCGCGCGTCGCCGCCATTTTCACACGTGCATTGAGATTGATAGGGAGAGGACGTGGCTGGCGTCCTCTCCATTTAGATTAGGGTTGAGAGAGAGAGAGAGAGATTGACCTGAGGCTGTGATACTGTAGAAGAGAGTGCAGAGTTTAGTGACTGACGACCACAGTGACCACCAGACAGTGCAGTTGTTTGTTTTATTTAATATATCCGTTCTCTGCCTGAAAAAAACGATACACACAGTGACTCAGTCACATACCATATCTGTGTGCACTGCTCAGCCCAGTGTGCTGCATCAATGTATATATATATCTGACTGTGCTCAGCTCACACAGCTTATAATTGTGGGGGAGACTGGGGAGCACTGCAGTGCCAGTTATAGGTTATAGCAGGAGCCAGGAGTACATAATATTATATTAAAATTAAACAGTGCACACTTTTGCTGCAGGAGTGCCACTGCCAGTGTGACTAGTGACCAGTGACCTGACCACCAGTATATATAATATTAGTAGTATACTATCTCTTTATCAACCAGTCTATATTAGCAGCAGACACAGTACAGTGCGGTAGTTCACGGCTGTGGCTACCTCTGTGTCGGCACTCGGCAGCCCGTCCATAATTGTATATACCACCTAACCGTGGTTTTTTTTTCTTTCTTTATAGTCATACTAGTTACGAGTATACTATCTCTTTATCAACCAGTCTATATTAGCAGCAGACACAGTATAGTGCGGTAGTTCACGGCTGTGGCTACCTCTGTGTCGGCACTCGGCAGCCCGTCCATAATTGTATATACCACCTAACCGTGGTTTTTTTTTCTTTCTTTATACATACATACTAGTTACGAGTATACTATCTCTTTATCAACCAGTCTATATTAGCAGCAGACACAGTACAGTGCGGTAGTTCACGGCTGTGGCTACCTCTGTGTCGGCACTCGGCAGCCCGTCCATAATTGTATATACCACCTAACCGTGGTTTTTTTTTTCTTTCTTTATACATACATACTAGTTACGAGTATACTATCTCTTTATCAACCAGTCTATATTAGCAGCAGACACAGTACAGTGCGGTAGTTCACGGCTGTGGCTACCTCTGTGTCGGCACTCGGCAGCCCGTCCATAATTGTATATACCACCTAACCGTGGTTTTTTTTTCTTTCTTTATACATACATACTAGTTACGAGTATACTATCTCTTTATCAACCAGTCTATATATTAGCAGCAGACACAGTACAGTGCGGTAGTTCACGGCTGTGGCTACCTCTGTGTCGGCACTCGGCAGCCCGTCCATAATTGTATATACCACCTAACCGTGGTTTTTTTTTCTTTCTTTATAGTCATACTAGTTACGAGTATACTATCTCTTTATCAACCAGTCTATATTAGCAGCAGACACAGTACAGTGCCGTAGTTCACGGCTGTGGCTACCTCTGTGTCGGCACTCGGCAGCCCGTCCATAATTGTATATACCACCTAACCGTGGTTTTTTTTTCTTTCTTTATACATACATACTAGTTACGAGTATACTATCTCTTTATCAACCAGTCTATATATTAGCAGCAGACACAGTACAGTGCGGTAGTTCACGGCTGTGGCTACCTCTGTGTCGGCACTCGGCAGCCCGTCCATAATTGTATATACCACCTAACCGTGGTTTTTTTTTCTTTCTTTATACATACATACTAGTTACGAGTATACTATCTCTTTATCAACCAGTCTATATTAGCAGCAGACACAGTACAGTGCGGTAGTTCACGGCTGTGGCTACCTCTGTGTCGGCACTCGGCAGCCCGTCCATAATTGTATATACCACCTAACCGTGGTTTTTTTTTCTTTCTTTATACATACATACTAGTTACGAGTATACTATCTCTTTATCAACCAGTCTATATTAGCAGCAGACACAGTACAGTGCGGTAGTTCACGGCTGTGGCTACCTCTGTGTCGGCACTCGGCAGCCCGTCCATAATTGTATATACCACCTAACCGTGGTTTTTTTTTCTTTCTTTATACATACATACTAGTTACGAGTATACTATCTCTTTATCAACCAGTCTATATATTAGCAGCAGACACAGTACAGTGCGGTAGTTCACGGCTGTGGCTACCTCTGTGTCGGCACTCGGCAGCCCGTCCATAATTGTATATACCACCTAACCGTGGTTTTTTTTTCTTTCTTTATACATACATACTAGTTACGAGTATACTATCTCTTTATCAACCAGTCTATATATTAGCAGCAGACACAGTACAGTGCGGTAGTTCACGGCTGTGGCTACCTCTGTGTCGGCACTCGGCAGCCCGTCCATAATTGTATATACCACCTAACCGTGGTTTTTTTTTCTTTCTTTATAGTCATACTAGTTACGAGTATACTATCTCTTTATCAACCAGTCTATATTAGCAGCAGACACAGTACAGTGCGGTAGTTCACGGCTGTGGCTACCTCTGTGTCGGCACTCGGCAGCCCGTCCATAATTGTATATACCACCTAACCGTGGTTTTTTTTTCTTTCTTTATACATACATACTAGTTACGAGTATACTATCTCTTTATCAACCAGTCTATATATTAGCAGCAGACACAGTACAGTGCGGTAGTTCACGGCTGTGGCTACCTCTGTGTCGGCACTCGGCAGCCCGTCCATAATTGTATATACCACCTAACCGTGGTTTTTTTTTCTTTCTTTATACATACATACTAGTTACGAGTATACTATCTCTTTATCAACCAGTCTATATATTAGCAGCAGACACAGTACAGTGCGGTAGTTCACGGCTGTGGCTACCTCTGTGTCGGCACTCGGCAGCCCGTCCATAATTGTATATACCACCTAACCGTGGTTTTTTTTTCTTTCTTTATACATACATACTAGTTACGAGTATACTATCTCTTTATCAACCAGTCTATATTAGCAGCAGACACAGTACAGTGCGGTAGTTCACGGCTGTGGCTACCTCTGTGTCGGCACTCGGCAGCCCGTCCATAATTGTATACTAGTATCCAATCCATCCATCTCCATTGTTTACCTGAGGTGCCTTTTAGTTGTGCCTATTAAAATATGGAGAACAAAAATGTTGAGGTTCCAAAATTAGGGAAAGATCAAGATCCACTTCCACCTCGTGCTGAAGCTGCTGCCACTAGTCATGGCCGAGACGATGAAATGCCAGCAACGTCGTCTGCCAAGGCCGATGCCCAATGTCATAGTACAGAGCATGTCAAATCCAAAACACCAAATATCAGTAAAAAAAGGACTCCAAAACCTAAAATAAAATTGTCGGAGGAGAAGCGTAAACTTGCCAATATGCCATTTACCACACGGAGTGGCAAGGAACGGCTGAGGCCCTGGCCTATGTTCATGGCTAGTGGTTCAGCTTCACATGAGGATGGAAGCACTCAGCCTCTCGCTAGAAAAATGAAAAGACTAAAGCTGGCAAAAGCAGTAGCACCGCAAAGAACTGTGCGTTCTTCGAAATCCCAAATCCACAAGGAGAGTCCGACTCCAATTGTGTCGGTTGCGATGCCTGACCTTCCCAACACTGGACGTGAAGAGCATGCGCCTTCCACCATTTGCACGCCCCCTGCAAGTGATGGAAGGAGCACCCGCAGTCCAGTTCCTGATAGTCAGATTGAAGATGTCAGTGTTGAAGTACACCAGGATGAGGAGGATATGGGTGTTGCTGGCGCTGGGGAGGAAATTGACCAGGAGGATTCTGATGGTGAGGTGGTTTGTTTAAGTCAGGCACCCGGGGAGACACCTGTTGTCCGTGGTAGGAATATGGCCGTTGACATGCCTGGTGAAAATACCAAAAAAATCAGCTCTTCGGTGTGGAAGTATTTCACCAGAAATGCGGACAACAGGTGTCAAGCCGTGTGTTCCCTTTGTCAAGCTGTAATAAGTAGGGGTAAGGACGTTAACCACCTCGGAACATCCTCCCTTATACGTCACCTGCAGCGCATTCATAATAAGTCAGTGACAAGTTCAAAAACTTTGGGTGACAGCGGAAGCAGTCCACTGACCAGTAAATCCCTTCCTCTTGTAACCAAGCTCACGCAAACCACCCCACCAACTCCCTCAGTGTCAATTTCCTCCTTCCCCAGGAATGCCAATAGTCCTGCAGGCAATGTCACTGGCAATTCTGACGAGTCCTCTCCTGCCTGGGATTCCTCCGATGCATCCTTGCGTGTAACGCCTACTGCTGCTGGCGCTGCTGTTGTTGCTGCTGGGAGTCGATGGTCATCCCAGAGGGGAAGTCGTAAGCCCACTTGTACTACTTCCAGTAAGCAATTGACTGTTCAACAGTCCTTTGCGAGGAAGATGAAATATCACAGCAGTCATCCTGCTGCAAAGCGGATAACTGAGGCCTTGACAACTATGTTGGTGTTAGACGTGCGTCCGGTATCCGCCGTTAGTTCACAGGGAACTAGACAATTTATTGAGGCAGTGTGCCCCCGTTACCAAATACCATCTAGGTTCCACTTCTCTAGGCAGGCGATACCGAGAATGTACACGGACGTCAGAAAAAGACTCACCAGTGTCCTAAAAAATGCAGTTGTACCCAATGTCCACTTAACCACGGACATGTGGACAAGTGGAGCAGGGCAGGGTCAGGACTATATGACTGTGACAGCCCACTGGGTAGATGTATGGACTCCCGCCGCAAGAACAGCAGCGGCGGCACCAGTAGCAGCATCTCGCAAACGCCAACTCTTTCCTAGGCAGGCTACGCTTTGTATCACCGCTTTCCAGAATACGCACACAGCTGAAAACCTCTTACGGCAACTGAGGAAGATCATCGCGGAATGGCTTACCCCAATTGGACTCTCCTGTGGATTTGTGGCATCGGACAACGCCAGCAATATTGTGTGTGCATTAAATATGGGCAAATTCCAGCACGTCCCATGTTTTGCACATACCTTGAATTTGGTGGTGCAGAATTTTTTAAAAAACGACAGGGGCGTGCAAGAGATGCTGTCGGTGGCCAGAAGAATTGCGGGACACTTTCGGCGTACAGGCACCACGTACAGAAGACTGGAGCACCACCAAAAACTACTGAACCTGCCCTGCCATCATCTGAAGCAAGAAGTGGTAACGAGGTGGAATTCAACCCTCTATATGCTTCAGAGGTTGGAGGAGCAGCAAAAGGCCATTCAAGCCTATACAATTGAGCACGATATAGTAGGTGGAATGCACCTGTCTCAAGCGCAGTGGAGAATGATTTCAACGTTGTGCAAGGTTCTGATGCCCTTTGAACTTGCCACACGTGAAGTCAGTTCAGACACTGCCAGCCTGAGTCAGGTCATTCCCCTCATCAGGCTTTTGCAGAAGAAGCTGGAGACATTGAAGGAGGAGCTAACACGGAGCGATTCCGCTAGGCATGTGGGACTTGTGGATGGAGCCCTTAATTCGCTTAACAAGGATTCACGGGTGGTCAATCTGTTGAAATCAGAGCACTACATTTTGGCCACCGTGCTCGATCCTAGATTTAAAGCCTACCTTGGATCTCTCTTTCCGGCAGACACAAGTCTGCTGGGGTTGAAAGACCTGCTGGTGACAAAATTGTCAAGTCAAGCGGAACGCGACCTGTCAACATCTCCTCCTTCACATTCTCCCGCAACTGGGGGTGCGAGGAAAAGGCTCAGAATTCCGAGCCCACCCGCTGGCGGTGATGCAGGGCAGTCTGGAGCGACTGCTGATGCTGACATCTGGTCCGGACTGAAGGACCTGACAACGATTACGGACATGTCGTCTACTGTCACTGCATATGATTCTCTCAACATTGATAGAATGGTGGAGGATTATATGAGTGACCGCATCCAAGTAGGCACGTCACACAGTCCGTACTTATACTGGCAGGAAAAAGAGGCAATTTGGAGGCCCTTGCACAAACTGGCTTTATTCTACCTAAGTTGCCCTCCCACAAGTGTGTACTCCGAAAGAGTGTTTAGTGCCGCCGCTCACCTTGTCAGCAATCGGCGTACGAGGTTACATCCAGAAAATGTGGAGAAGATGATGTTCATTAAAATGAATTATAATCAATTCCTCCGCGGAGACATTGACCAGCAGCAATTGCCTCCACTAAGTACACAGGGAGCTGAGATGGTGGATTCCAGTGGGGACGAATTGATAATCTGTGAGGAGGGGGATGTACACGGTGATATATCGGAGGGTGATGATGAGGTGGACATCTTGCCTCTGTAGAGCCAGTTTGTGCAAGGAGAGATTAATTGCTTCTTTTTTGGGGGGGTCCAAACCAACCCGTCATATCAGTCACAGTCGTGTGGCAGACCCTGTCACTGAAATGATGGGTTGGTTAAAGTGTGCATGTCCTGTTTTGTTTATACAACATAAGGGTGGGTGGGAGGGCCCAAGGACAATTCCATCTTGCACCTCTTTTTTCTTTTCTTTTTCTTTGCGTCATGTGCTGTTTGGGGAGGGTTTTTTGGAAGGGACATCCTGCGTGACACTGCAGTGCCACTCCTAGATGGGCCCGGTGTTTGTGTCGGCCACTAGGGTCGCTTATCTTACTCACACAGCTACCTCATTGCGCCTCTTTTTTTCTTTGCGTCATGTGCTGTTTGGGGAGGGTTTTTTGGAAGGGACATCCTGCGTGACACTGCAGTGACACTCCTAGATGGGCCCGGTGTTTGTGTCGGCCACTAGGGTCGCTTATCTTACTCACACAGCTACCTCATTGCGCCTCTTTTTTTCTTTGCGTCATGTGCTGTTTGGGGAGGGTTTTTTGGAAGGGACATCCTGCGTGACACTGCAGTGCCACTCCTAGATGGGCCCGGTGTTTGTGTCGGCCACTAGGGTCGCTAATCTTACTCACACAGCTACCTCATTGCGCCTCTTTTTTTCTTTGCGTCATGTGCTGTTTGGGGAGGGTTTTTTGGAAGGGCCATCCTGCGTGACACTGCAGTGCCACTCCTAGATGGGCCCGGTGTTTGTGTCGGCCACTAGGGTCGCTTATCTTACTCACACAGCGACCTCGGTGCAAATTTTAGGACTAAAAATAATATTGTGAGGTGTGAGGTATTCAGAATAGACTGAAAATGAGTGGAAATTATGGTTTTTGAGGTTAATAATACTTTGGGATCAAAATGACCGCCAAATTCTATGATTTAAGCTGTTTTTTAGGTTTTTTGGAAAAAAACACCCGAATCCAAAACACACCCGAATCCGACAAAAAAAATTCGGTGAGGTTTTGCCAAAACGCGGTCGAACCCAAAACACGGCCGCGGAACCGAACCCAAAACCAAAACACAAAACCCGAAAAATTTCCGGCGCTCATCTCTAGTGAACATAGGTGGTCATTCCGAGTTTTTTGCTAGCTGTTTTCGTTCGCAGTGCAGCGATCAGGCAAAAAAAGTCACTTCTGCGCATGCGGCGCAACGTGCACGCGCGATGTACTTTCACAACAGCCGAAGTAGATCCACACAAGGTCTAGCGACGCTTTTCAGTCGCACTGCTTGCCGCAGAGTGATTGGCATGAAGTGGGCGTTTCTGGGAGGTAACTGACCGTTTTCGGGGAGTGTGTGGAAAAAACGCAGGCGTGTTAGATACAAACGCAGGCATGCCGGGGGAAACGCAGGCATGGCTGGCTGAACGCAGGGCGTGTTCATGACGTCAAAATAGGAACTAAATAGTCTGAAGTGATCGCAAGGTAGCAGTAGGTCTGGAACTGCTCAGAAACTACACAATCTTTTTTTTTGTAGCCGCGCTGCGATCCTTTCGTTCGCACTTCTGCTAAGCTAAGATACACTCTCAGAGGGCGGCGGCTTAGCATTTGCACGGCTGCCAAAAGCAGCTAGCGAGTGAACAACTCGGAATGATGGCCATATTTCCATATCTGGACGATCTGTTGATAAAGGCATCGTCCAAGGAGAAGCTGTTACAGTCCATAGTTCTCACGACCCATCTACTCCGGGAACACGGTTGGATTCTGAATCTTCCAAAATCACATTTGGAACCAACCTGGAGGTTGTCCTTCTGGGAATGATCCTCGACACGGAAGTGCAGAGGGTGTTTCTTCCAGAGGAAAATACGTTGGTGTTACAAACAATGGTCCGGGATGTCCTGAAGCCAGCCCGGGTATCGGTTCATCAGTGCATTCGCCTTCTGGGGAAGATGGTGGCCTCTTACGAGGCTCTGCAGTACGGGAGGTTTCATGCTCAGTCCTTCCAACTGGATATCCTGGACAAGTGATCGGGATCTCATTTACACATGCACCAGAGAATACGTCTGTCGCCAAAGGCCAGGATTTCACTCCTCTGGTGGCTACAATTACTTCACCTTCTGGAGGGCCGCAGATTCGGGATTCAGGACTGGATCAATGGGAAACTTTCCAAGGAAGGTGGTCAAGTCTGGAATCCGGCCTACCGATAAACATTCTGGAACTAAGAGCCATTTACAACAGTCCTCTCTAAGCGGCCCATCTTCTGAGAAATTGTGCCATTCAAGTGCAGTCGGACAATGTAACGACAGTGGCTTACATAAACCGACAGGGCGGAACGAAGAGCAGAGCTGCAATGTCAGAGATAACGAGTCATCCTCTGGGCAGAAAAACACGCGTTGGCGCTGTCAGCAATCTTCATTCCGGGAGTAGACAACTGGGAAGCGGACTTCCTCAGCAGACACGATCTCCATGCAGGGGAGTGGGGTCTCCATCCGGAGGTATTCAAGGAGGTAACAAATCTTTGGGGTGTACCCCAAACAGACATGATGGCCTCTCAAGAAGAAGCTTTGACGATATTGTTCCAGGTCGAGGGACCCGTAAGCAGTGGCGGTGGACGCCCTAGTGACTCCGTGAGTATTCCAGTCGGTGTACATGTTTCCACCACTCCCACTCATTCCAAGAGTACTAAAGCTCATATTGAGAACAAGGGTTCAAGCGATCCTCATTGCTCCAGACTGGCCAAAGAAGGTCTTGGTACGCGGATCTTCTGGATCTACTGCTAGAAGAGCCGAGGCCTCTTCCTCTTCGGGAGGACCTGCTGCAGCAGGGGCCGTTCGCCTATCAAGATTTTACCACGGCTACGTTTGACGGCATGGAGGTTGAACGCCAGATACTAGCTCGGAAAAGCATTCCGAACAAGGTTATACCTACCCTGATACAGGCTAGGAAAGGAGTAATGTCTAAACATTACCATCGTATTTGGAAAAAATATGTATCTTGGTGTTAGTCCAAGAAGTTTCCTACGGTGGAGTTTCAACTGGGACGTTTTATCCTCTTCCTGCAAGCAGGTGTAGATATGGGCCTGAGGTTAGGATCCGTTAAGGTCTAGATTTCGGCCCTATCCATTTTCTTCCAGAAACGGTTGGCTGTCCTCCCTGAGGTTCAGACTTTTTTGAAGGGAGTGCTGCACATCCAACCTCCCTTTGTACCGCCTACGGCACCCTGGGATTTTACCATGGTGTTGCAGTTCCTCCAGTCGGGCTGGTTTGAGCCTATACAGGAGGTTGAGGTCAAGTTTCTCATGTGGAATGCTGTCACTTTGTTGGCCTTAGCTTCTGCTAGACGTGTGTCGGAGTTGGGGGGCTTTGTCATGTAAAAGCCCATACTTGACCTTCCACGAAGATAGAGCTGAGCTTCGGACACGTCAGCAGTTTCTTCCGAAGATTGTGTTGCTATTTCATAGCAACCGACCTATTGTGGTGCCAGTTGCGACTGACTCCTCAATTGCACCAAAGTCCTTAGATGTTGTAAGGGCTCTAAAAAGCTATGTGAGGAGGACTGCTCGTCACAGAAAATCGGACTCTCTGTACTGTATGATCCCAAGAAAATTGGCTGTTCTGCTTCTAAGCAGACGATCTCTCGCTGAATCAGGTTCACTATCCAGCATGCATATTCTATGGCAGGCTTGCCGTGTCCTACGTCTGTTAAGGCCCACTCTACTCGTAAGGTGGGTTCTTCCTGGGCGGCTGCCCGGGGTGTCTCGGCTTTACAACTCTGCCGAGCGGCTACTTGGTCTGGGTCGAACACGTTCGCACAGTTCTACAAGTTCGATACTTTGGCCTCTGAGGACCTTAAGTTTGGTCAATCAGTTCTACAGGAGCCTCCGCGCTCTCCATCCCATTCTGGGAGCTTTGGTACATCCCCATGGTACTAATGTGGACCCCAGCATCCTCTAGGACGTAAGAGAAAATAGGATTTTAATTACCTACCGGTAAATCCTTTTCTCGTAGTCTGTAGAGGATGCTGGGCATCCGCCCAGCGCTTCGTTTTTCCTGCAGTGGTTTTCAGTGGTTCAGTACTGCTTTGTTTTTAGTTAAGTACTGCATTGTTACTTGGTAAGTACTGTTTCAGTGGTTGCTGAGTTTCCAAGCTTGTTAGCTTGGTTTGCCTTATGTGTGTGAGCTAGTATGAATCTCGCCACTGTCTGTGCTAAATCCTTCTCTCGAAGATGTCCTTCTCTTCGGGCACTGTTTCTAGACTGAGTCTGGTGGGAGGGGCATAGAGGGAGGAGCCAGCCCACACTCTCAAACTCTTAAAGTGCCAATGGCTCCTAGTGGACCAGTCTATACCCCATGGTACTAATGTGGACCCCAGCATCCTCTATGGACTACGAGAAAAGGATTTACCGGTAGGTAATTATATATATATATAAAATTTGCGATCAGTGCCATGTTGGTGATCCCACAGGGGCACAGGGGAAATCCCCGGTAGGCCCCACTGCCTGGAGGCCCATCTCTAGAGATCATGTTCCAGGCTGTACACTTGAATTACAAATTATACATATGTTACCTTATACTGGTGCATTTCTTACGGTGCATTGCTATTATTAGTCTGGTACATTAGCATGCATGCACTAGCAGTAGTTACTATATATATTTATCAAGAGGGCCAGACCATACACTCACTAATGGTTAGCCATGCCACTGTGGCAGCTGGCCACACTCCCTCTAGAGACTAGTCACGCCCATAAATATGGGCCCCTACCACTGAATTCCCCCGGTGGGCCCTTCATGCCCCAGTCCGACACTGTGGTGATCTCCAGGTTCTCTACTGATTGAACATTCAGTTTCCCAGAGAAAAAATGCTATTTGGACCATATAAGCAATATATTGAAAACTGGGGCAAAGAGCTAAGTAGAAATAAAGGCCCTCATTCCGAGTTGTTCGCTCGCAAGCTGCTTTTAGCAGCATTGCACACGCTAAGCCGCCGCCTACTGGGAGTGAATCTTAGCTTATCAAAATTGCGAACGAAAGATTCTCAAAATTGCGAATAGAAATTTCTTTGCAGTTTCTGAGTAGCTCGAGACTTACTCTGCCATTGCGATCAGTTCAGTCAGTTTCGTTCCTGGTTTGACATCACAAACACACCCAGCGTTCGCCCAGACACTCCCCCGTTTCTTCAGACACTCCCGCGTTTTTCTCAGAAACGGTAGCGTTTTTACACACACTCCCATAAAACGGCCAGTTTCCGCCCAGAAACACCCACTTCCTGTCAATCACATTACGATCACCAGAACAAAGAAAAAACCTTGTAATGCCGTGAGTAAAATACCTAATTGCATAGCAAATTTACTTGGCGCAGTCGCACTGCGGACATTGCGCATGCGCATTAGCGAATAATCGCTCCGTTGCAAAAAAAAATAACGAGCGATCAACTCGGAATGACCACCAAAGGACAGATAGGCTTTCCGCATGGAGGTTTCAATGGGATTTTATTGATTGATAAATCTAGTACATTATTTTCACAGTTTGGAGAGCATGATTAATGATCTTAATATTTCAGCAGTAACTCTTTATCTTGACAAAGCATCTTACAGCAAAATGCTCTGTTCATTACTTGTTATTCCTTATTGTTGGTCTTATTACTGATAAGGCATATGCTGATTTGCTGCCAGTTTAGTAGTATGCAGCCGGCATAAATAATTGCACTAGATCTGGGAAACTCCACACAATGCTTAGATAAATGATTTAATAACTCACAAAGCATGTTTTGTGTGAAATGGGATGAGGGGATTCTTTATTGCAGTTGCTGTAAGATAACATGTGAGTAATCACAGTCATATCTGTCATCTTTTGTGGACATTCGCTCAGGTTAGAGGAGAGGAGATTCCGCACAATACGGCGTAAAGGCTTTTTTACGGTAAGGACGGTACGTGTTTGGAATTCCCTGCCTGAGGGAGTTGTAATGAACGACTCAGTCAACACCTTTAAGAATGAGTTAGATAAATTCCTAATGGATAAGGATATCCAGGGTTACGGGGCATAGTCACGCACTATGGTTATTATAAAAAAAGAGGGGTAAAACGTAACGGCAGTCAGCAACTTCAGTCAAAATTTTATACAAAGTAATCGTGCGTAGGAGACCACAAATAGGTTGAACTCGATGGACAATTGTCTTTTTTCAACCTTAGATACTATGTTACTATGTTATCTTTATCATACACCTTTTAAAACTGGGCATATACTTTATAGCTTGCTGTATGTTCTACTATATGTGGCAGGTAGAGTAGCTTATACCCGTTTCACACCGCACAAATAACCCGGTATTGACACGGGTCGGGCTGCAGTGTGAAAGGGGCATCGCCAAAATTGCGGGTCACCTGACTCAGCAATTCAACCTGGGAATAAAGCAGTGTTATACCCGGGTTGAATACCGGGTCAGTGGCTGCGTTAACGGGCTCCCGGGTCGATGTGTCCCGGGACCCGTTTACTACAGCAGGGAGAGGCGGCGCGGAGATGATCTCATCTCCCAGTGCCGCCTCCACCTCCGCCCCCACTGCCGGCTCCACCCCCGCTGCTATGGCAACCCGCCCGGCATATTGCCGGGTCGGGGAAGCCTGCAGCAGCTGCCAATGCCGAATCCCACCTGGGAAGGACCCGTTTCCAATTCCCGGGTGGGATCCGGCATTGGCAGTGTGAAAGGGGTATTAGTGACTTTCTGCTGGTCCGTTTGCAGTATCGGAGGGAGAAAATCCCAATACTCTGCATAAACAGACTTATTTTTTTTTTGCCTTTTTACTGAAAAGTTAAACAAACAAAATACAAACCATACACACAAAGAAGCAACAGAAAAAGTAAATGTAAAAAAATCCTTGTAGCAATAATCTACTATGTAAGTGAAGATTTGTATCACTGTCTTGCTATACAAATCCACAGTTTAGAAGCAAAGATCGTAAAATTTCACATACAAGTATATTAAAACACAGCGGAGGCAACTAAACAAATTAGACATCCCTAGCACCCCCAGGAGGGGAGACAGCAGCACAGAGTGTATCAGGAGACATCATAACTCCTGAATTGCTGGAGCCATGTACTCACAAATAGGTACACATATGCCTCACAGTCTGGGAACAAACACTGCGGTGGGAAAACACCCCTAGCACCCCTATTGTTGAGGCAGCAGCACTGAGTATTTTAGCAGACAGCATAACTCTGGAATACCTGCAGCAATTTACAACAAACTTGGTACACATACGACTTACACTCTGGGAACAAACACTGTGGGGGTCAGACACCCCTAGCACCCAGTGCCGGCGCAACCCGCTCAGCAAAGGGATGCAGAGCAGGTAGGCGCCAGGAGGAAGAGGCGCTCTCCCTGCTCTGCTTCCCAGCTGAATGTTGTTGACACTGGATTCCGCAGCTCCCTCACAATAAGGACAATAACGGCCTAAAAAGTGGGCGGAGCCACACAGTATCAGGGGGTGGAGCTACATAGACTTATAGGGGCGGAGCTGCATGGACCTGAGGGGGAGGAGCTACACGGACGGGACCCGGCCAGGGCTGCATGTAACAGAATGGTGATCTGCTGTTACCTGGGCCGGAGGGAGAGTAAGTGTGTGTGTGTGTGTGTGTAGGCTTGCACTGATGTGTGTGTGCGTGTGTGTGTGTGTGTGTAGGCTTGCACTGATGTGTGTGTGTGTAGGCTTGCACTGATGTATGTGTGTGTAGGCTTGCACTGATATATGTGTGTGTGTGTGTGTAGGCTTGCACTGATATATGTGTGTGTGTGTGTGTGTGTAGGCTTGCACTGATATATGTGTGTGTGTGTAGGCTTGCACTGATATATGTGTGTGTGTGTGTGTGTGTGTGTGTGTGTGTGTGTGTGTAGGCTTGCACTGATGTATGTGTGTGTTTGTGTGTAGGCTTGCACTGATGTGTCTGTGTGTGTGTAGGCTTGCACTGATGTGTGTGTGTGTGTGTGTAGGCTTGCACTGATGTATGTGTGTGTAGGCTTGCACTGATGTGTGTGTTTGTGTGTGTGTGTGTGTGTGTGTGTGTGTGTAGGCTTGCACTGATGTATGTATGTGTGTGTGTGTGTGTGTGTGTGTGTGTGTGTGTGTAGGCTTGCACTGATGTATGTGTGTGTGTGTAGGCATGCACTGATGTATGTGTGTGTGTGTAGGCTTGCACTTATGTGTGTGTGTGTGTGTGTGTGTAGGCATGCACTGATGTATGTGTGTGTGTGTAGGCTTGCACTTATGTGTGTGTGTGTGTGTGTGTAGGCTTGCACTTATGTGTGTGTGTGTGTGTGTGTAGGCTTGCACTTATGTGTGTGTGTGTGTGTGTAGGCTTGCACTTATGTGTGTGTGTGTGTGTGTGTGTGTGTGTGTGTGTGTGTGTGTAGGCTTGCACTGATGTATGTGTGTGTGTGGCACCACTACTGTGTGCATTATGTGCGTAGGCGGCGCTGCTGCTGTGTGCATTGTGCGTAGGCGGCGCTGCTGCTGTGTGCGCTGTGCATAGGCGACCCTCTGCTGTGTGCATTAGGCGATGCTGCTGCTGTGTGCATTATGTGTGTAGGCGACGCTGCTGCTGTGTGCATTGTGCGTAGGCGACGCTGCTGCTGTGTGCATTATGTGTGTAGGCGGCGCTGCTGCTGTGTGCACTGTGCGTAGGCGACGCTGCTGCTGTGTGCATTATGTGCGTAGGCGACGCTGCTGCTGTGTGCACTGTGCGTAGGCGACGCTGCTGCTGTGTGCACTGTGCGTAGGCGACGCTGCTGCTGTGTGCATTATGTGCGTAGGCGGCGCTGCTGCTGTGTGCACTGTGCGTAGGCGACGCTGCTGCTGTGTGCATTATGTGCGTAGGCGACGCTGCTGCTGTGTGCATTATGTGCGTAGGCGACGCTGCTGCTGTGTACATTATGTGCGTAGGCGACGCTGCTGCTGTGTGCATTGCACCGTAGCCGCGAGCTGACCTTTAGTAAAGTATGGGAGGGCGCAAATTTATAGTTTGCAGGAGGGCACCGAACACCCTAGCACCGGCCCTGCTAGCACCCCTAGGGGGGATTAGCAGCACAGAGTATGTCAGCAGACAGCATAACTGTGGAAGGCCTGGAACACTTTACACCAAACTTGGGACACATCTGACTTACAATCTGGGAAAGGAGAAAAATATTGTACAAGACCAGAAGCGCTTTCCAAATACCACATTAATTTATAAAAACACCACAGTGTAACATATGTAAAAGGACTGATTCACCAAAATAAAATCCTCTCGGACTCCTTCTATGAAAAGGTAGAAAATATAGATGTAGATCTCTATTCTCCAGGATTTTCCTCAACCACAGTTATTTCAAGTGCTTTAAGGTAAACCTGAAAGATACCGTGTCTCCTTTCCCTCGTATAATTGGGGATGATTGGGGACACTAAAAATTGCCAGACATAGGGGGTAATTCTGAATTGATCGCAGTAGCAAGTTTGTTAGCAATTGGGCAAAACCATGGCGGTCATTCCGAGTTGTTCGCTCGTTGCCGGTTTTCGCTATATTGCGTTTAGTCGCTTACTGCGCATGCGCAAGGTTCACAGAGCGCATGCGGTTAGTTATTTTACACAAAAGTTAGGTATTTTACTCACGGCATAACGAGGATTTTTCATCGTTCTGGTGATCGTAGTGTGATTGACAGGAAGTGGGTGTTTCTAGGCGGAAACTGGACATTTTATGGGCATGTGTGAAAAAACGCTGGCGTTTCTGGGAAAAACGCGGGAGTGTCTGACGAAACAGGGGAGTGTCTGGGCGAACGCTGGGTGTGTTTGTGACATCAAACCAGGAACGAAACTGACTGAACTAATCGCAATGGCTGAGTAAGTCTGGAGTTACTCAGAAACTGCTAAGAAATTTCTATTCGCAATTCTGCGAATCTTTCGTTCGCAATTCTGCTAAGCTAAGATACACTCCCAGAGGGCGGCGGCTTAGCGTGTGCAATGCTGCTAAAAGCAGCTAGCGAGCGAACAACTCGGAATGAGGGCCCATGTGCACTGCAGGGGAGGCAGATATAACATGTGCAGAGAGAGAGAGATTTGGGTGTGGTGAGTTAAATCTGCAATCTAAATTGCAGTGTAAAAGTAAAGCAGCCAGTATTTACCCTGCACAGAAACAAAATAACCCACCCAAATCTAACTCTCTCTGCAAATGTTATATCTGCCCCCCCTGCAGGGCACATGGTTTTGCCCAACTGCTAAAAAATTTCCTGCTGCGATCAACTTGGAATTACCCCCATAGTGTAGCAATCTTTTAAAATGGAAACATTTAATTTACAGATTGCATTTACAAAACACTCAAGTTAAAACAGCATATAACAATTGACTCCATCGGACAACAGCATCGATATATAACCCTGGGAGATTCCTGGTATCGCAGATGGTTTGGCAGTGAATAGGTCCCAAGCTCCGGATGCCCAGTTCCACACAGGAATACACACAAATACGTGAGCCACGCTTTATGAAGCGTGGCTCACGTATTTGTATGTACAGTATTGTACTCCAGGACCGGACTATCATTGGGGGTAATTCCAAGTTGATCGCAGCAGGAAATTTTTTAGCAGTTGGGCAAAACCATGGAGGTCATTCCGAGTTGTTCGCTCGCAAGGCGATTTTAGCAGAGTTGCTCACGCTAAGCCGCCGCCTACTGGGAGTGAATCTTAGCATCTTAAAATTGCGAACGATGTATTCGCAATAATGCGATTACACACCTCGTAGCAGTTTCTGAGTAGCTTCAGACTTACTCGGCATCTGCGATCAGTTCAGTGCTTGTCGTTCCTGGTTTGACGTCACAAACACTCCCAGCGTTCGCCCAGACACTCCTCCGTTTCTCCGGCCACTCCTGCGTTTTTTCCGGAAACGGTAGCGTTTTTTCCCACACGCCCATAAAACGGCCTGTTTCCGCCCAGTAACACCCATTTCCTGTCAATCACATTACGATCGCCAGAACGATGAAAAAGCCGTGAGTAAAATTACTAAGTGCATAGCAAATTTACTTGGAGCAGTCGCAGTGCGGACATTGCGCATGCGCATTAAGCGAAAAAAAGCGATGCGAAGATTTTTACAGAGCGAACAACTCGGAATGAGGGCCCATGTGCACTGCAGGGGAGGCAGATATAACATTTGCAGAGAGAGTTAGATTTGGGTGGGTTATTTTATTTCTGTGCAGGGTAAATACTGGCTGCTTTATTTTTACACTGCAAATTAGATTGCAGATTGAACACACCACACCCAAATCTAACTCTCTCTGCACATGTTATATCTGCCTCCCCTGCAGTGCACATGGTTTTGCCCAACTGCTAAAAAATTTCCTGCTGCGATCAACTTGGAATTACCCCATACTTACCTACTCTCCCGGAAGCTGCGGGAGGCTCCCGTTTTTTGGGGTACCCCCGCTCCCCCGGAAGAGTGCGTAGGTCTCCCGCATCCTGCTCGCACCTTAGTGATGCGAGCAGGATGAAGAGAAAATCTCCCATTTTTGCGGGTCCGTCGGGTGGGGAACGGGTTAAAATTACGTAAATAGCGTCATTTTAGCTCTGCCCCCTTCCCACGGACCCGTGAATCGCGGCATTTGCCGATGTGGGGGCGGGGCTTGGTGATGTCACCATCCGGTCCCGCCCCCCGAAGACTACTGCAGCGTCTCCTCTCCGGGCTTCTCCCGGAGAGGAGACATACAATGTAGGCAAGTATGAATTACCCCCATTGTGAGGAGCTGTGTGTTCCTGTGTGGAACTGGGCATCCGGAGCTTGGGACCTATTCACTGCCAAACCATCTGCAGTACCAGGAATCTCCCAGGGTGATATATCGATGCTGTTGTCCAGCTAGTAGTATATAGATACTAGGTACTCCAGCTAGTAGTATATAGATATGAGAGAGTCATTCAGAGTGTGAGTAACAACTGTAGGAGCGGTATAATAGGAGAATGGTATGTAAGCAGAAAATGAAACTCAGCAGATCATCGCATGGCATCAGAATAAACAGTACACTGATTTATGCTGTTATTTCTAACAAAGCAAAAAGTGTGTGCCCTGACTTGTCAGCAATGCGGTAAGGCTGACAAACAGTATTTAGGAAAAATAGTTGCAAAAAATAGATTCACAACGTGTGGGCCATAATATACAATGGAAAGATTCACAGCATCACATTTATACAATGCAAGCAATTCACTTATTATTTTGGCGCTCGCCACTAGAGGACACCCGCAAGCGGCAATTCAATTGGGCATTTCTTTTGGTGGCAAGCAGAAATCTGCAAAAAGTGTCCCAGTTGGGCACCCAAATGGGACTTTTCACACAGTTGAATCTGTCACTTCTGGGCACGATCAGTGCAAAAAAAACAGGTTCACTATGTTTGACTGCCGAACGGGGTGCCAACACCAGCATCCCGATCATTCAAATCACCACAGGGGAAAGGTTAGTATGTTATCTCCTCTCCCCTACTCTCTAACCCTAACCCTCACTTCCTGCAGCCTAACCCTACCCTTCCTCCTTCCCCCTGTGGTGCCTAAACCTAACCGCCCCTTCCCCATAGCCTAACCTTAACCCTCCCCCTTCAGTGCCTAACCCTAACCTCCCGAAGTAGTGCCTGACCCTAACACTCCTTCCTGCATCCTAACCCTAATCCCCCCCCCCCAGCCTAACCCTAGTACCCCCCTAGGTGGTGCCTAAACCTACCCCCCCTCCTCCGGCCCTAACCTTGCCACTATACGTACGGTCGGGATGCCGGCTTTTGGAATTCCACCTTCGGTCTGACTCTGTTGGGATTCTGGCGTCGACATTCTGACGGTATTCTGACTGCTGGAACCCCGACAGCCGGTATCTTAACCGCATCCCAAAAAACTATGGGTGCCCAAACAATTGAATACTGCCCCGATGACCTGACGGCTTTGCCTGAGACTCTAGTGACAGTCCCCCTGATTTTGATTGTAAGGTATTGCACAGAGGTAGGGAAGCGTCTGTGCAGTACCGTACAAATAAAATGTGAATTCAGCAGAAGGCATCTGCAGGAGATAGTCGCCTCCTGCATGCATCTGCGAGATCCCAGTGTAGCATACAGCATCGGATCACCATTGCGACCAGCTTACTCAGACTGGCCTTTGGATCCAGTCAGCCAGATCCAGGAAGTCTGCGTCCAACGATGCAGACCCAGACCATGGCACACCTACAAAACGAGGATGACATGCCCCCCAAATGCTGCAACTTGTCAGTCATGCTGCGGATGAGGGGAGGGGGGCTGCTAGCGATATTGCAGGACCTGTTCTGCACATGTTTAGAACGTGTCTTGTGCAGACGCAGGTCCCCAAGCCTTGGTGTTGTATGTAAAACTTCGGATTTGCTTACAAAATTGGCATCAGGCCCAGTATCACTGATACATTTGTCCACATGTGTAGGTTGCCAAAATGGAAAAGATCTGGATGTTCTAGCTGTCAGAGAGGATGGCTCTGCACACATGTGGCACTATTGTAGCAGCTCTGGCAAGCATTGCTCTGTACTGTTAATGTCAGATATTTCATTACTACATGAAAGAACATGTTAAACAGCTAAAATCAAATTATGAATGCGAGTCACATGAACCTGTTTTGTTTATATAGGAAGAATAATGAATATTACAGTGAGAGAGCAATAATAAAGAAGCAAAGTAATTACGCTATAAAGTAATGCTGTTGTTTTTTGTTTTTTTTTGGTGTCAGCAGGACAGGTACATTGAAGTATAGTAAGTTGTAATAAGAGAATGTTCTGCTGAAATGTTACAAATATCCTTGAATATGAAGAGAGCTTTAGTGATCTCTGACTGTAGCCCATGCATGTTAGGAGACAGATGGAAGAGAGCTTTAGTGATCTCTGACTGTAGCCCATGCATGTTAGGAGACAGATGGAAGAGAGGTTTAGTGATCTCTGACTGTAGCCCATGCATGTTAGGAGACAGATGGAAGAGAGCTTTAGTGATCTCTGACTGTAGCCCATGCATGTTAGGAGACAGATGGAAGAGAGCTTTAGTGATCTCTGACTGTAGCCCATGCATGTTAGGAGACAGATGGAAGAGAGCTTTAGTGATCTCTGACTGTAGCCCATGCATGTTAGGAGACAGATGGAAGAGAGGTTTAGTGATCTCTGACTGTAGCCCATGCATGTTAGGAGACAGATGGAAGAGAGCTTTAGTGATCTCTGACTGTAGCCCATGCATGTTAGGAGACAGATGGAAGAGAGGTTTAGTGATCTCTGACTGTAGCCCATGCATGTTAGGAGACAGATGGAAGAGAGCTTTAGTGATCTCTGACTGTAGCCCATGCATGTTAGGAGACAGATGGAAGAGAGCTTTAGTGATCTCTGACTGTAGCCCATGCATGTTAGGAGACAGATGGAAGAGAGCTTTAGTGATCTCTGACTGTAGCCCATGCATGTTAGGAGACAGATGGAAGAGAGCTTTAGTGATCTCTGACTGTAGCCCATGCATGTTAGGAGACAGATGGAAGAGAGGTTTAGTGATCTCTGACTGTAGCCCATGCATGTTAGGAGACAGATGGAAGAGAGCTTTAGTGATCTCTGACTGTAGCCCATGCATGTTAGGAGACAGATGGAAGAGAGCTTTAGTGATCTCTGACTGTAGCCCATGCATGTTAGGAGACAGATGGAAGAGAGCTTTAGTGATCTCTGACTGTAGCCCATGCATGTTAGGAGACAGATGGAAGAGAGCTTTAGTGATCTCAGACTGTAGCCCATGCATGTTAGGAGACAGATGGAAGAGAGGTTTAGTGATCTCTGACTGTAGCCCATGCATGTTAGGAGACAGATGGAAGAGAGGTTTAGTGATCTCTGACTGTAGCCCATGCATGTTAGGAGACAGATGGAAGAGAAGTTTAGTGATCTCTGACTGTAGCCCATGCATGTTAGGAGACAGATGGAAGAGAGCTTTAGTGATCTCTGACTGTAGCCCATTGCATGTTAGGAGACAGATGGAAGAGAGCTTTAGTGATCTCTGACTGTAGCCCATGCATGTTAGGAGACAGATGGAAGAGAGCTTTAGTGATCTCTGACTGTAGCCCATGCATGTTAGGAGACAGATGGAAGAGAGCTTTAGTGATCTCTGACTGTAACCCATGCATGTTAGGAGACAGATGGAAGAGAGCTTTAGTGATCTGACTGTAGCCCATGCATGTTAGGAGACAGATGGAAGAGAGCTTTAGTGATCTCTGACTGTAGCCCATGCATGTTAGGAGACAGATGGAAGAGAGCTTTAGTGATCTCTGACTGTAGCCCATTGCATGTTAGGAGACAGATGGAAGAGAGGTTTAGTGATCTCTGACTGTAGCCCATGCATGTTAGGAGACAGATGGAAGAGAGCTTTAGTGATCTCTGACTGTAGTTCATGCATGTTAGGAGACAGATGGAAGAGAGCTTTAGTGATCTCTGACTGTAGCCCATGCATGTTAGGAGACAGATGGAAGAGAGCTTTAGTGATCTCTGACTGTAGCCCATGCATGTTAGGAGACAGATGGAAGAGAGCTTTAGTGATCTCTGACTGTAGCCCATGCATGTTAGGAGACAGATGGAAGAGAGCTTTAGTGATCTCTGACTGTAGCCCATGCATGTTAGGAGACAGATGGAAGAGAGGTTTAGTGATCTCTGACTGTAGCCCATGCATGTTAGGAGACAGATGGAAGAGAGCTTTAGTGATCTCTGACTGTAGCCCATGCATGTTAGGAGACAGATGGAAGAGAGCTTTAGTGATCTCTGACTGTAGCCCATGCATGTTAGGAGACAGATGGAAGAGAGCTTTAGTGATCTCTGACTGTAGCCCATGCATGTTAGGAGACAGATGGAAGAGAGCTTTAGTGATCTCTGACTGTAGCCCATGCATGTTAGGAGACAGATGGAAGAGAGCTTTAGTGATCTCTGACTGTAGCCCATGCATGTTAGGAGACAGATGGAAGAGAGCTTTAGTGATCTCTGACTGTAGCCCATGCATGTTAGGAGACAGATGGAAGAGAGCTTTAGTGATCTCTGACTGTAGCCCATGCATGTTAGGAGACAGATGGAAGAGAGCTTTAGTGATCTCTGACTGTAGCCCATGCATGTTAGGAGACAGATGGAAGAGAGCTTTAGTGATCTCTGACTGTAGCCCATGCATGTTAGGAGACAGATGGAAGAGAGCTTTAGTGATCTCTGACTGTAGCCCATGCATGTTAGGAGACAGATGGAAGAGAGGTTTAGTGATCTCTGACTGTAGCCCATGCATGTTAGGAGACAGATGGAAGAGAGCTTTAGTGATCTCTGACTGTAGCCCATGCATGTTAGGAGAGAGATGGAAGAGAGCTTTAGTGATCTCTGACTGTAGCCCATGCATGTTAGGAGACAGATGGAAGAGAGCTTTAGTGATCTCTGACTGTAGCCCATGCATGTTAGGAGACAGATGGAAGAGAGCTTTAGTGATCTCTGACTGTAGCCCATGCATGTTAGGAGACAGATGGAAAAGAGGTAATTGGTTTTGGAGATAAAACAAATCTGCAGATAAAAAAACTGCCAGCCTCAAACTGGGACAGTTTGGATTAGTGAAAAGCTCATTCAAATAGTATGAGCCAGAAATGCAGGGAATAAAGGTATATTCGCCACATTCGCATTACTGTCAAAGAAAAGATACGTAGAAAAGGTTTTGTTCAGCATAAAATCCGATGTTCATGTGTGGGAGGTGATACAGGATGGATAACATAAGAGAAGAGGGCAGAAGGATAGAGAATAAAAAGCAGCCGAAAACATCAGACACGAAATGTTCAGGTCCAGAGCAGCTGAACTTTCCTTTTAGTCCCAGGGTTTCATTTGTAATATCACTGTTGTTCACTATCTTGCATAAATAATAGCTGATCATATGTTGACTCACTGCTCTTTATGCACTATCTACCCAGATTAGTTTGTTAGGAGGGCAGCACAAAGGGCTAATTCAGGTCCTGAAGCATCTACGTCCCGATGTTCAATACTCAGTACTATGCGCATGTGCAGGACACATTCTGCACATGTGTAAATGGGTCCTACAACACAGGATGCAGTACGGTATCAGCCTGTCAGTGATTGACAGTCTGATGTTGTTTAGGTACTGCGACGGCCTCCGTTTGTGAAAACGGAGCACTGTTGTTACTGTTTAGAGGGAGGGAAGAGGCCAGGATCTTCATCTTTGGACAGAGATTTCCTGGCCTCTTATGAGGATCTGCAGTGGGCGGCTAGCTCGACCCCATGGGTACCGTACCGCAAGCCACCCCGATGGCGTCACAGTGATCCGGTGCTGCGTCCTACTGCAGCAGGAGGTGTCTACTTGTAATAGATGACTCCTGCTGCATTTACATACAGAGCTATTGCTGCTGCTTCCAAGGAAGTGCTAGCAACTCCAATCAAATCTGAATTAGCCCAAATATGTGTAGCTGTCAAAATGACCAGTGTGTGTGTGTGTGTGTGTGTATCAATAATGTTGCAGGGCATGCAGTACACATGGGCCCCTGTGGCCTACTAGTACCTCGAGCAAGATATTTTGAAGCACCCCACCCTCTACACAAAACACCAACAGTAGTGCTCCTTACACATAATGTCCCCAGTATAGTGTCAGATACACATAACGTTCCAGTATAGTGCCAGATACATACAATGACCCCAGTAGATTGCTAGATATGCATAATGACCCCAGTAGATTGCCAGATACACATAATGACCCCAGTAGTGCAGTGCCAGATACACATAATGACCCAGTAGTGCAGTGCCAGATACACATAATGACCCCAGTAGTGCAGTGCCAGATACACATAATGACCCCAGTAGTGCAGTGCCAGATACACATAATGACCCCAGTAGTGCAGTGCCAGATACACATAATGACCCCAGTAGTGCAGTTCCAGATACACATAATGACCCCAGTAGATTGCCAGATACACATAATGACCCCAGTAGTGCAGTTCCAGATACACATAATGACCCCAGTAGTGCAGTGCCAGATACACATAATGACCCCAGTAGTGCCAGATACACATAATGACCCCAGTAGTGCAGTGCCAGATACACATAATGACCCCAGTAGTGCAGTGCCAGATACACATAATGACCCCAGTAGTGCAGTGCCAGATACACATAATGACCCCAGTAGTGCAGTGCCAGATACACATAATGACCCCAGTAGTGCCAGATACACATAATGACCCCAGTAGTGCAGTGCCAGATACACATAATGACCCCAGTAGTGCAGTGCCAGATACACATAATGACCCCAGTAGTGCAGTGCCAGATACACATAATGACCCCAGTAGTGCAGTGCCAGATACACATAATGACCCCAGTAGTGCCAGGTACGCATATTTGAAAATGCCAGACCAAAAAGAAATCAAAATCACAAAAGACAGCACTGTTCCTAATTAATTCCACTGAAACTCTGGGATATTGCTTAATGTCTTATAGCAGATCCTTGTAAAATATCTCTCTTATATGCAATCCCAGTTCTCAAATATACTCCACAGTCTGGACCATTTTTCAAATCCACACAGCAGACGATAATTGAAGTATGGTTCTATTGGTCTCCCCACAGTAATGCCCCTTGCACTGTATCATGCCCCACACAGTAATGCTCCTTGCACATTAATATGCCCACACAGTAATGCCCTTTACGCCGTAGTATGCCCCATAAAGTAATGCCTTTAATACATGTTATACCACAGTAGAGCCACTTAAACTGTACATGTTAAGCCACATCAGAACCCTTAGACACATTACACCAAAGTAGAGCCGCTTACACACATTATGTTATAGTAGAGCTCCTTCTATACATTACACCACAGTAGAGCCGCTATGGAAGTAGCTATGAATTGTGGACAAGAGAAAGAGAGAGAGAAAGAGAGAGGTGAGGCAAGAGAGAGAGAGAGAGAGAGAGAGAGAGAGAGAGAGAGGTGAGGACGAGAGAAGGAGGGAGGTGAGGACAAGAAGAGAGAGGGTGCTGATGAGCACAGAGGGACAGAGAGAGTGGGGTGAGGACAGAGAGAGAGGACAGAGAGAGTGAGAGAGTCAGCCAGGGTGTGTATACATCTGGAAGACAAGAGAGAGAAAGACGTGAGGATGACAGAGAGAGGTGAGGACAAGTGAAAGAGAGATCGAGAGAGGTGAGGACGACAGAGAGAGGGAGAGGTGAGGACAAAAAAGAGAGATAGGGGGTGAGGACAAAATACAGAGAGGGAGTGGGGACAAAAGAGGGAGTGAGGACAAGAGAGAGAGGGGGAGTGAGGACAAGAGAGAGAGGGGAAGTGAGGACAAGAGAGAGAGGGAGTGAGGACAAAAGAGAGAGGGGGAGTGAGGACAAAAGAGAGAGGGGGACTGAGGACAAAAGAGAGGGGGGTTGAGGACAAAAGAGAGGAGGAGTGAGGACAAAAGAGAGAGGGGGAGTGAGTACAAAATAGAGAGGGGTTTAGGAAAAGAGAGAGAAGAGAGGGGGTGAGGACAATAAAAAGAGGTGAGGACAACAGAGAGAAGGGTGTGGACAAGAGAGAGAGGTGAGCACAAGAGGGGGAAGAGAGGGGGTGAGGACAGGAGAGAGAGAGAGAGAGCTGAGAACAAGAGAGGGGGTGATGAGGACAAAAGAGAGAGAGGGGGTGAGGACAAAAAAAGAGAGACGGGGGTGAGAACAGAGGGACAGAGAGTGCTGATGAGGACAGAGAGAGTCAGCCAGGGCATGTATACATCTGCAGTCACCCTGGCCAGGGGGGCAGCACTATCCCTGCAGTGTGCTGTGCTGCTGCTGGAATCCGGGACTGCGTGGGTGGCAAAACTCCTCCTCGGGACCAGGGGCTCAGGCAGGCAGGCTGCAGACCGGGTGCTTGTGGGCGGCGAGCCGCATGTAGTAACACGCGGCATCACTCAACGCCGTGCTGTTGCTCCTAGGACTTCTTTCCCTGCTGTGCGCTATGACGAGAGAGAGAGAGGGGGTGAGGACAAGAGAAAGGGAGGTGAGGGCAAAAGGCGGGGGGTTGAGGACAAGAGAGAGAGACGTGAATACAAGAGAGAGAAGAGGTGAGGACAAAAGGGGGGAGGGGGTGAGGACAAGAGGAGAGATGAGGACAAAAACGGGAGAGAGGGTGAGGACAAGAGAGAGAGAGAGGGAGTGAGGACGAGAGGGAGGGAGAGAGATCAAAAGAGAGGGTTAAGGACAAAAGAAGAGAGGTGAGGAAAAAAGACAGAAGAAGGGGGGGGGGTTGAGGACAAGAGAGGGATGAGGACGAGAGAGATAGAGGGGAGGTGAGGACAAGACAGAGAGAGGTGAGGAAAAGAGAGAGATAGAGGTGAGGACGAGAGAGAGAGAGAGAGGTGAGCACAAAAGAGAGGTAAGCACAAAAGAGAGAGGGGGGTAAGGACAAAAGAGAGAGAGAGAGGGGGTAAGGACAAAAGTGAGGGTGGGATAAGGACAAAAGAGTGAGGGTAGGATAAGGACAAAAGAGAGAGGGGGGTAACGACAAAATAGAGTGAGAGGGGGGTAACGACAAAAGAGAGAGAGGGGGTAACGACAAAAGAGAGAGGGGGGTAACGACAAAAGAGAGAGAGGGGGTAACTGTGGTGTATATAGTTCCTATATCGGTATCCAGAGTTCGTAAGGCACCTCAAAGGCTTGATTTGTAGCCTTCTGGGGTAACGTATACATTGCTTAGTGCTAACATTTTCATGTCTGCATTTATCTAAGTTGGGAGGAGTGTGGTGTATATAGTTCCCATTGCTGTATATGTGTTCTGGTGGAAGGTTACAACGGATCTTATTTTGTATTTGTATTAGTTGGTGTATGAATCTATTTCTGTGTTCTTTAGTTTCCTGTTTTTCTCCAGTAAAGAAGCATGCAACACTCCCTGTGTCCTGGTTACATTAAAAACTCTTATTGAAATATAAGTAACGGATTTAACAGTAACGACAAAAGAGAGAGGGGTGGGTAACGACAAAAGAGAGAGAGGGGTAATGACAAAAGACTGAGCGGGGTTACGACAAAGAGAGAGGAGGTAACGACAGAGAGAGGGAGTAACGACAAAAGAGAGGGGGGCTAGAACAAAAGAGAGAGAGGGACTGAGTACAAAAGAGAGAGAGGTGAGGACAAAAGTGAGAGAGAGGGGGTGAGGACACGAAAAGAGAGAGAGGCAGTGTCGGACTGGGGCATGAAGGGCCCACCGGGGGAATACAGTGGTAGGGGCCCATGTTTAGGGGTGTGGCTAGTCTGCAGAGGGTTTGTGGCCAGCCACCACATTGGTTTGCCTAACCATTAGAGAGTGCATGAGCTGGGCCCCTTGAGATACTGTAGATAGATAGATAGATAGATAGATAGATAGATAGATAGATAGATAGATAGTAAATACTGCTAGTGCATGCATGATAATGTACCAAGTTAAAAACCATAATACACTGTAGAAAATAAACCATACTACTCTGCAGTATAAGGTAACGTGTAATGTATAATTCAAGTACACAATCTGGAACCTGATTCCTAGAGGAGGGCCCCCTGGTAGTGGGGCCCACCGGGGGTGGCATGCGGGGAAGACTAGCCCTGTGCTGGGCGTCCCCCCATGTCAGAGATTGTGATAGTAGATGTGCGTTTTTTCGCACATCTACGATCACCTCTGAATCACCCCCTTAACCCCTTCAGTGGCGAGTTTCCAATTTAAAAACACACCCATGTTACCGCGGGGATCGCCAGCCCCAGCACTGATTCCCGCTCCCTTGTGGCGCCCGGGAATTAGCATAAGCCATTTTACAGCTAAGCTCTCCCCCCCGGCCAATAGGAGTCCTGGGGGCGGGCTAAACTCCATATTTGAGTATGCTGATTCCCGGGCGCCATGCACGCTGCATGGCTGTCCCCAGGGAATCAGGAGGCAGTACAGTGCATTATATATGCTAAGGTGCATGAGATATGCTGTGGCTGATGAGCTCATGGGGGGTCATTCCGACCCGATCGTTCGCTGCAGTTTCTCGCAGCACAGCGATCGGGTCGGGACTGCGCATGCGCTGGCGCCGCAGTGCGCCGGCGCATGCCAGCCGTCGTTGCCTAGCGATCGCCTCTGAGGCAAAGGTGGTCCCTGGGCGGGTGGGGGCTGGACGGCGGTGTTAAGCCGCTGTTTAGGGGGCGCAGGCTTGGCCGGACTGTTGGGGGGGCAGGCCGCAGCGGCTGCGTGAATCACACGCAGCAGCTGCGGGCCGGGGAGCGATGAGTAGCTCCCGGCCAGCACACTAAAGCTGCGCAGGTCGGGAGCTACTCTTGAAGTGCAAAGGCATCGCCGCTGTGCGATGCCTTTTCACTTCTGCGGGAGAGGGGGGGGGGGGGCAATGACATGCGGGGCGGACTAGCCCTGTGCTGGGCGTCCCCCGCATGTCAGTGTGAAATTTAGCACAGCTACGATCAACTCAGAATGCAAGAGGAACAAACTTGTTTCATTCACTTCAGTAACATATTCATTTCAGTGGGGCTTTTTATGTGTTTGCAACTTTTTGAAAACACCTGAAAAGAATGGGCTAACAAAAAGAAGTGGAGAAGCTTAATAAATAAAACAGATAATAAAACAGAACCAACATAGGTCTTCCAAGTTCTTTAGGCAGCCCCAAGGCTTGTCAGCGTAGGATGGTCCCCAGTAAATAAAAGGGATGAGGAGTGTGAGGTCTCCCTGCTACAATGAAAATTAGCTAGAAGATAGACACCTAGAGCTGGTTCCCACTATCAACAGGGATAGACAATAATTAGGGTACCCCTGTCATGGTTCCTACCAGAATGACCCAGCTGATCAGAGAAGTCTTAAGTGTCTATGAGTGACTTAATATAACAGTGTGGACCCCTTCCCAAAGACTACTATCCCAGCACTGGTAATAACGAATACCCCCCTGCCTAAATTTTACACATCCTATTTTCTCTTATGTCCTAGAGGATGCTGGGGTCCATATTAGTACCATGGGGCTGTACCAAAGCTCCCAGAACGGGAGGGAGAGCGCGGCGGCTCCTGCAAAACCGCTTGACCAACTTGAGGTCATCAGAAGCCAAAGTATCGAACTTGTAAAACTTAGCAAACGTGTTCGACCCAGACCAAGTAGCTGCTCGGTAAAGCTGTATAGCGGAGACATCCCGGGCAGCCGCCCAGGGAGAGCCCACCTTACGAGTAGAGTGGGCCTTAACAGATTTTGGACACGGCAATCCTGCCGTAGAATATGCATGCTGGATGGTGAACCTGATCCAGCGTGAAATCGACTGCTTAGAAGCAGGACACCCAATTTTCTTGGGATCATAGAGGACAAACAGAGAGTCAGATTTTCTATAATGAGCCGTCCTCTTCACATAAATCTTCAAAGCCCTCACAACATCTAAGGCCTTTGAAGCAATTGAGGAGTCAGTAGCCACTGGCACCACAATAGGTTAGTTGATATGAAAAGCTGACACAACCTTAGGAAGGAACTGCTGACGAGTCCTGAGTTCCGCCCTATCTTCATGGAAGACCAGATAGGGACTTTTACAGGACAAAGCCCCCAATTCCGACACGCGTCGAGCAGAAGTTAAGGCCAACAAAGTGACCGCCTTCCACGTGAGAAATTTGATTTCAGCCTCCTGTAGAGGCTCAAACCAATCTGATTGCAGGAACTGTAATACCACATCAAGATCCCAGGGTGCCGTTGGCGCCACAAAGGGAGGCTGGATGTGCAGAACCCCTTTCAAAAAGGTCTGAACCACAGGGAGGACAGCCAATTGTTTTTGGAAGAAAATGGACAAAGCTGAGATCTGGACCTTGATGGAGCCCAATCTCAGGCCCATATCCACACCTGCTTGCAAGAAAAGGAGAAGACGTCCAAGTTGAAACTCCACCGCAGGAAATTTCTTGGATTCACACCAAGACACATATTTTTTCCAAATTCGATGGTAATGTTTAGATGTTACCCCCTTTCTAGCCTATATCAGGGTAGGAATAACTTCGCTCGGAATACTCTTCCGAGCTAAGACCTGGCCCTTAACCGCCATGCCGTCAAACGTAGCCATAGTAAGTCTTGATAAGCGAACGGCCCCTGCAGTAGCAGATCCTCTCGAAGAGGTAGGGCCCATGGATCTTCCAGCACAAGATCCAGCAGATCCGCATACCAAGCCCTCCTTGGACAGTCCGGAGCAATGAGGATTGCCAGAACCTTTGTTCTTTTTACAAGTTGAAGAACCTTTGGAAAAAGAGGAAGTGGAGGGAACACATACACTGACGTTACAAGCAAAAAAAAAGAGAAATGTATCCCGCGCCCTAGTGGCAGCTTTGTACTATACTCTCAAGAGCACAACTTCTTGACAAATACACAAATACAAAAACAAAGGAGTAGTCCACAAGCGCCTCTAAATAAAAAACAATCTCCAGAGGAAAACCTGAGAGGAAATCCTCTGGAGATTGTTTTTTATTTAGAGGCGCTTGTGGACTACTCCTTTGTTTTTGTATTTACATACACTGACGTGAACACCCACGGTGTTACCAGTGCGTCCACCGCCACTTGCCTGCGGGTCTCTCGACCTGGAACAGTACCACCGCAGCTTCTTGTTGAGGCGGGAGGAACCCCCCACCAACCGGTTACCTCCTCGAACACCTCCAGGTGGAGGCCCCACTCTTCTGGATGGAGATCGTGTCTGCTGAGGAAGTCTGCTTCCCAGTTGTCTATTTCTGGAATGAAGATTGCTGATATCGCCACCGCGTGTCTTTCCACCCAGAGGAGGATTCTTGACACCTCTGACATTGCAGCCCTGCTATTCGTTCCGCCTTATTGGTTTATGTAGGCCACTGTGGTCACATTGTCCGACTGCACCTGAACAGCCCCATCCTGCAGAAGGTGTGTTGCTTGAAGAAGGCCATTGTACACGGCTCTTAGCTCCAGGATGTTTATTGGGAGAAGGGATTCTTAAATCGATCACCTTCCTTGGAAGGTTTCCCCCTGAGCGACTGCTCCCCAACCTCTTAGACTTGTAACAGTGGTTAGAAGGATCCAGTCCTGAACTCCGAACCTTCGGCCCTCCAGAAGGTGTGGTAGTTGTAGCCACCAGAGGAGTGAAATTCTGGCTTTCGGTGACAGATGTATCCTTTGGTGCATATGTAGGTGAGATCCCAACCACTGGTCCAAGAGATCCAGCTGAAAGGATCGAGCATGAAACCTTCCGTACTGCAGAGCCTCGTAGGAGGCAGCCGTCTTCCCCAGAAGGCGGATGCACTGATGAACCAATACCCTGGCAGGCTTCAAGACATCCCGGACCATTGTTTGAATCACCAACGCTTTCTCCACCGGTAGAAACACCCTCTGCACCTCCGTGTCGAGGATCATCCCCAGGAAAGACATCCTCCTTGTCGGCTCCAGATGAGACTTTGGAAGGTTCAGGATCCAACCGTGCTCTTTGAGCAGACAAGTCGTGAGAGCAATGGATCTTAACCACTTTTCCCTGGACGACGCCTTGATCAGTAGATCGTCCAGATACAGAATTATGTTCACCACCTGCTTGCGGAGGAGAACCATCATCTCTGCCATCACCTTGGTGAAAACCCTCGGTGCCGTGGAGAGACCGAACGGCAGTGCCTGAAACTGATAGCGATCGTCTAACAGTGCAAACCTGAGATAGGCCTGATGCGGTGACCAAATGGGTATGTGGAGGTACGCATCCTTGATGTCCAGGGACACCAGGAACTCCCCCTCCGTCAGTCCTGAGATGACAGCTCTCAGAGACTCCATCTTGAATTTGAAGTCCCTGAGATAAGGGTTCAAAGATTTCAGATTCAGGATTGGCCTTACCGAACCATCCGGCTTCGGTACTACAAAAAGGTTCGAATAATAACCTTTGTTCTACTGTTGAGGCGGAACTGGAACAATGACCTCGGACACTAACAATTTTCGGATAGCGTCCAGAAGAATCGCTCTGTCTACCGGCAAAGCTGGCAAGCCTGATTTGGAGAATCGGTGAGGTGGGAGTATTTGAAACTCCATCCTGTACCCCCTGGACACAATATCCTGTATCCAAGGGTCCAGGCCAGACGACACCAAGACGTGGCTGAAATGCCGGAGTCTTGCACCCACCTGACTTTCCCCCAGGCTGTGCGGTCCACCGTCATGCGGAGGACTTTGAGGCTGCAGAAGCAGGCTTCTGGTCTTGGGAACCTGCGGGAGCATGCTTTTTGGCATTAGCACGACCACCTCTGAAGAAGGTGTGAGAAGGCTTGTTCTTTCTAGGCCTCGCGGGCTGAAAGGACTGTGACATGGCGGGAGTAAAAGGCTTCTTCGTAACCAGATCTATGGCTAATTTGAAACCAGATCTATGGCTAATTTGAAATTTCTGACATGGAATGTTCGAGGTTTAAATAATAAGATAAAGCGTTCCTTAGTATTAACTACACTTCGGAAATATGGCCCGGATGTTGCATGTCTCTGCGAGACTCACTTGGAGGGGAATAGGTTACTGTCACTTAGAAGACCCTGGGTGGGCTGGGCCTATCACGCTTCTCACTCCTCTTCCTCCAGGGGTGTGTCAATCCTGATAAAGAAATCGGTCCAATTTGAGCTGGTATCGGTCAAGACTGACAAATACGGTCGATTTGTGTTCCTTGAATGTAGACTAAGTTCCCAACCCTACTACATACTGGCGGTTTATATCCCCCCCCCATTCTCGTACGATGTACTACAGCAAGCCGCTTCATTCATAGCCTCCTCTCCGGACACCCCGGTAATCTGCTTGGGTGACTTTAACAATGTCATGAATTTAGCTTTAGACAGATGGCGCTCTCCGCAGGCTGCTGGGGTCCGCACTAGTCCTACTAAATTTGCTGATTTTCTGAATAATTTGCAGTGGGTGGATGTGTGGAGAGCTCGGCACCCTACGACTAGACAGTTTTCATGCTTCTCTGGCACGCATGGTTCGTTCTCCAGGATCGATCTGACCCTACTCTCCCCCGTTCTTCTCCCTAGGGTGGTTGACGTCCAATACGAGGCCCGGGGTATATCTGATCACTCCCCTATGGTGTTGACTCTCGCTATGGTGAGCCAGAGGGGTCAATCTTATTGGAAACTGCATCCTTCCTGGCTGCTGCAAATAGGTGACTGCTCTGACCAGGTGACTCAGTGGGAGGGATACTTTACTGACAATGTAGGCTCGGCCCCCGGAACAGTGGTTTGGGATTCATTTAAGGCATTCCTAAGGGGAACGTATATTAGACGTATTTCTGCCCTCAAAATGTCCTGCAGGGAGAGAGAGCGAGCCCTTGAGAGTGACGCCAGGGATTTGGAATCTAGATACTTGGTGGATGGCACCCCTGCGCTGAAGGTACGCTGGCTGGCGGCCCAGTCGGCATGGGTGGCTCATCTGTCTGATAAAAACTCGCGCTCGCTTCTATTTCAGGCTACTAATATTTACATGCAGGGCGATAGGCCAGGTGGCCTGTTGGCTCGATTGGTGCACAGTGACCGCCCAGGTTCTACAATTGCTCAGATGACCGGTAGCGATGGCGCCCTTGTGAACACCACGCCGGAAATTGCGCAGCTATTCCGCTCCTACTATGCTGAGGTCTACAGTTCACAACTGGTAGACTCGACATCAGACCTCTCCGCTTATTTAAGTAATATTCCCCTACCCACACTCCCCCCGGAGACCTCTGAGATGCTGGAGGCACCCTTAACTCTGGAAGAGGTAACTGCGGCTATTGGCTTGTCTCCCAGCGGCAAGGCACCGGGCTATGACGGCATCCCCTCAGAGGTATACAAGACCCACATTGATTTCTTCGGTCCTAGGCTTCACGCCCTGTATTCTGATATTTTTGTTAATGATCAACTTCCCCCCTCTATGGCGGAGGCGATTATTATAGTGATCCCGAAGCCCGGAAAAGACCCTAGATCCCCAGAATCCTATAGACCGATATCATTGATTCCCACTGACGCTAAGATCCTGGCAAAGATTTTAGCAGTTCGACTCAACACCGTAATTACTTCCATTATCCACTCCGACCAGACCGGCTTTATGCCAGGGATGTCCACTTCTATTAACCTACGTAGATTATATACCATTTTACAAATCCCATATGACTTCCCCTCTGACTCGGTAGTGGTCTCACTGGATGCCGCCAAGGCATTTGACAGTATCGAGTGGTCCTATCTATGGGAGGTCATGACAGCTATGGGTTTCGGGCCTAATTTTATAAAATGGATTAAATTGCTTTATCAGCACCCGACTGCCAGGATCTCAGTGAATGGCTATATCTCTCCCTCGTTCCGCCTGTTTCGCGGGACCAGGCAGGGATGTCCTCTGTCCCCAACCTTGTTTGCCCTGGCCATCGAACCCTTGGCCTGTCTAATAAGGTCCCACCCAGGCGTGGTGGGCATTCATACCGGCCCTCGTGAGGATAGGATTGCCCTTTACGCTGACGACATGCTGTTGTTTCTGCAGGATTACACCAGGTCTATGCCTACAGTGTTGCAATTGATTGAGGAGTTCGGTGTATATTCAGGCCTTCATATTAACTGGTCTAAGTCCTCTATTATGCCTGTGATTGGGCCCCCCCCCTGCTGCTCCTAAAATCTCCCTACCGCTATGTTGGACGGCGAAATTTAAATATCTTGGGATTATGGTAACCAATGACCCCTCTGACTTTACACCTTTGAACCTTGATCCGATCATGCAACAAATTACTCGTAAATCCAAGACTTGGTGTAAGCTTCCATTGACTGTATCTGGCAGGGTCAGCCTCGTAAAAATGATAATACTACCTAAGATTCTATATGTGGTTCTGCAATCCCCTGTATATATTCATCCATCCTTCTTTAGAAAATTGAATAGTGTCCTGTCTTCTTTAATATGGGCTAGCAAACGTCCTAGAATACAACTGAACACTCTCACCAGGCTGCGCAGCGACGGAGGTCTGGCCTTGCCAAACTTTCAGATGTACTACTATGCCGCTCAGCTGTCTCATATTAGTGCATGGGTGCAGGATACTGGCGTCACTTCTCTACACTGGGTATTTGTCCAATGCTACTTCCCCGACTTATCCCCCCTGCAGGTGTTGCTGAGTGGGAGCTTGGCCCGGTTCCTCCCTCCTCTTATATACCAAGCCATGAAGGTGTGGCAGGCACTAAAAATTCTTTTGAAATTTGATGGATTGGACCCGGACACCCCCCTCTGGTATTCTAAATGGCTCCCTGAACTGTATGCGCTCGAGGGGAGGGAAGTTTGGGCCCCTAAATCAGTGATTTCCATAAATCACCTTTATACGGATAATACGCTCAAATCCTTCCAACAACTAAAAGATGAGTTTAATTTGCCTAACTCCTATTTTTTTAGATACCTCCAGCTCAGACATGCCTTGCAGTCCCAATTCGCCAATTCCCCCCATAAAATTATACCATTTCCCATTAAGACCTTTGTAAGTATGCTGGGTCGAGTTAAGATGATTTCCCATGCTTATGGTTATCTACTCGCCAAACTCCATATAGATCCTGTGACACGTCTCCGTGTCAAATGGGAGCAGGATCTGGGCCCCATAGATGAAGAGAACTGGGCCCTTGCTTTGGAAACTCCGTGCACGGTTACCAAATCCATCAGGTATCAACAGATACAATACTTCCTTTTGCATAGAATATATATGACCCCGGCCAGACTGGCCAAATTCGGGACGGGTCGTGTGGGTGACTGCCCTAAGTGTGGGATGACTGCAGGTACTTTTTGGCACCTCATTTGGGATTGTCCAGTGTTGCGGGCTTTCTGGGCGGGGGTCGGATCGATTCTGGGGAACACAGGGGTGGACGAGGCCATGCTTACTCCGCAATTTTGCATCCTGGGAATGGGTAGCTCTGACTTTGTGTCTGGTCCAGAGGGCCTATATGCTCGCAACATATGTGCAATGGCGAAGGTGAGCATTGCGAGGCTATGGATGGCCCCTAAGGGCCCTACACTCCCCGCTCTTAAGGCACTAATAAACAACACTGTTTTTAAGGAACGATACATTTATATGAAACACAATGCCTCCGCTAAATTTGAAAGAATTTGGTCTCCATGGCTGGAATCCATATACTCCGTCCCAGACCCTACAACTTAATGGTGATAGGGTTACTAACAGGTCCTGGATTTGCCAAGTTATGATCTTCTAGGGCCATAGGCTTCCCTCTCACCCAATGGGTTGTGAATGAGAGAGTGGATCTGTGCCCATCTGGACAGGGTAGGATTTAGAGTGCTAGTATCCCCCAATGCGTCCTCTTCCCCATAATGTTTTTTGTCTCTTTGTTTTTTTAATTTTTTTATTTCTGGGGTTCTCTGTGTTTGGTTTCTGATTGTTTTCTTCTCTTTTAAAGGGTTTTACTCGGACGGATTGTCCGTAAGAGTTATATTTGAGGGGGGGGGGGGGGGGGGGGGAAACAAAACAAAGTATAATGTGATTTCATGAATACTAGAGTGTACGGATAATGCAGAATAATGGTATATATAACTGTACATTCCTATGCGCCTATGAGCAAATTACATAGTTTGAAAATAAGTCGAAAGTGAATGCTGTTCCCCGATGAGGACATGTCATTACGTGTTTAATGTGTTCCTGTTATGCAATGTCTGTATGCAAACTACTCTCCTTCGAAATAAAAATACTTTATTTAAAAAAAAAAAAAAAAAAGGCTTCTTCGTAGCCGGTGTAGCTGAGGGGAGAAAAGGAGACTTACCCACGGTAGCCGTGGCAGTCCACGCATGCAGCGCCTCCCCAAATAGAGCCTGAGCAGCAAGAGACAGAGCCTCCCAACTCCCCCCCCCCCCCCCCCCCCACGGGACACTGCTGCCCGCGGATGGGACAGCAGGACAGTCCCCAAAAAACAGGACTGTCCCGCGAAAATCGGGACAGTTGGGAGGTATGCTGTATGTTACGTAAAAACAAATCAACGGCACCTTTATCCATCGTAGCCAAGTTCTCCTGCAGAGTGATTGACCACTTGGCAATAGCTTTAGAAATCCATGCACAGGCAATAGTAGGCCGCAGTATAGCCCCTGAAGCCGTGTATATGGATTTGAGGGAAGCATCCACCTTGCTATCTGCCGGGTCCCTCAAAGTGGGAGATCCCGGGACTGGTAAAACTACCTGTTTTGACAGCCTGGATACAGAGGCGTCAACTATAGGCGGAGACTCCCATTTTTTTCTATCATCTACCGGGAAGGGAAAAGCAACCAGGACCCTCTAAGGGATCTGGAATTTTGTCTCCGGGTTTTCCCAGGGCTTTTCAAATATAGCATTTAATTCCTTAGATGCTGGGAAGGTGAGAGGGGCCTTCTTACTGTCCATGAAAAAGGCCTCCTCAACCTGCTCAGGCGGTGTGTCAGAAATATGCAACACATCCGGCATGGCCTCAATCATCAACTGCACCCCCTTAGCAAGTGATGCCGTCCCACTCGACACATCCCCATCACCGTCTGCTGTGTCAGAGTTGGTATCCGTGTCATCCTGCATAATTTGGGCAAGAGCACGTTTGTGAGAAAGCACCGCAGGGGGTCCCGAGGGAGCAATATCAGACCGTACTGCCATAGAGGATTGCATGCTCAGTCCTTGTAACCCTTTCAGAAATCTGGGAAATTGTTCCCCTAAGAGAGCCTAACTACTCCGGTTCTCTAGCTGGGAACTGCGCTACAACAGTGCAATCCTGATTACATGGGATAAATCCTCTGCAGCATATGAGACAGTCTCTAGACATGTTTGCTTGTACACCCCACACACCCCACATACACACAGGGTACAGGGCAGACAAAGTTTCCCCCCCCCCCCAAGAAAGAAAGAGAGACACAGAGATTGGAGCCAACCCACACACAGCGCTATTACAGGTATAGGGAGACCCTAAACCAGCGCTGACTATGTCCCTTAATAGGTGACACAGTCTTACACAGCCTCCCCTCCCTTCTACAACCCCCTTGTACCATACAGATAGCTGGAGTTGCTCTGGAGGGACTGTTCATCCACTTGCATCCGTCTGCAGGCAGGAAAATGGCGCTGAACGCTGTTGGGTCCGCTCTAAGGAGAAGCTCCGCCCCCTTAACGGCGCTGTCTTCCCGCTTTTCTGAGATTATACTGGCCTGAGGATTTTGTGCTGGCTGAGATCCGCAGACCCCGATATGCTTTTATGGTCAGTGTAGGGTTCAGGCGCCGTCTCAGATACCGCTGAGCCGCGCTCCTACCCTGATGACGCCATCATCACACCGACCCCCGCTTGTTAGGGGGGTCGGTGACTCACTCGCCACAACTTCAGCTCTGCAAGGGGGTGGCGGCATGCTGCTGGGGTGAGCCTTCCCCTGCGGCGGGGAGCGATCTATCCCCTCTGGAGCTCAGCGTCCAGTCAGCGGAGACAGTGGCTCAGACCCCGCAGGGCGTACACTGCTCCCCCCCCTCAGTCCCTCGATGCATTGAGGCTGTTGCCAGCAGCCTCCCTGTAAAAATAGGATTTTAATACCTACCGGTAAATCCTTTTCTCCTAGTCCGTAGAGGATGCTGGGGACACTACAAGAACCATGGGGTATAGACGGGATCCGCAGGAGACATGGGCACTTTAAGACTTTGAATGGGTGTGAACTGGCTCCTCCCTCTATGCCCCTCCTCCAGACTCCAGTTATAGGAACTGTGCCCAGGGACACGGACATTTCGAGGAAAAGGATTTATTGTTAAACTAACGGTGAGATACATACCAGCTCACACCACAAGGCGTGTTTGTGGTGTGAGCTGGTATGTATCTCACCGTTAGTTTAACATGGCATTCAACAGAAATCCAGTCAACGGCATGAACAATGTCAGCTACAGGCTGACCATAACAGAAACACAACTCGTGTGTAACATAACCAATAACTAAAAAGTAATTACTGCAGATAGAGTCCGCACTGGGACGGGCGCCCAGCATCCTCTACGGACTAGGAGAAAAGGATTTACCGGTAGGTGTTAAAATCCTATTTTCTCATACGTCCTAGAGGATGCTGGGGACACTTCAAGAACCATGGGGTTATACCAAAGCTCCAGAACGGGCGGGAGAGTGCAGATGACTCTGCAGCACCGATTGACCAAACCTGAGGTCCTCATCAGCCAGGGTGTCAAATTTGTAAAATTTCGCAAACGTGTTTGCTCCTGACCAAGTAGCTGCTCGGCAAAATTGTAACGCCGAGACCCCCCGGGATGAGCCCACCTTTCTGGTAGAGTGGGCCTTCACTGATTTTGGCAACGGCAAACCAACCGTAGAATGAGCATTCTGAATTGTAGTACAGATCCAACATGCAATAGTCTGCTTAGAAGCAGGATTCCCAATCTTGTTGGGAGCATACAGGACAAACAAAGCGTCTGTTTTCCTAAGTTGAGCCGTCCTGGCGACATAAATCTGCAAAGCCCAAACCACATCGAGGGATTTTGACTCAGCAAAGGCTGCAGTAGCCACAGGCACCACAATAGGTTGGTTCATGTGGAACGATGAAACCACCTTCGGAAGATACTGTTGACGAGTCCTCAACTCTGCTCTATCTTCATGGAAGATTAAATATGGGCTCTTGTGAGACAAGGACGCTAACTCAGACACCCGCCTTGCGGATGCCAAGGCCAACAGCATGACCACTTTCCAAGTGAGAAATTTGAACTCTATCTTCTGTAAAGGTTCAAACCAATGTGATTGAAGGAACTGCAACACCACGTTAAGATTCCACGGTGCCACCGGGGGCACAAATGGAGGTTGGATGTGCAGCACGCCTTTCAAGAAAGTCTGAACTTCCAGAAGGGAAGCCAATTCTTTTTGAAAGAAAATTGATATGGCCGAAATTTGTACTTTAATTGAGCCCAACTTTAGGCCCGCATCCACACCTGCTTGCAGAAAATGGAGAATCCGGCCTAGCTGAAATTCTTCCGTAGGAACCCTCTTGGACTCACACCAAGACACATATTTTCTCCAAATACGGTGATAATGTTTCGCTGTTACTTCTTTTCTAGCCCGAAGAAGTGTGAGAATGACTTCACTAGGAATACCCTTTCGGGCTAGGATCCTGCGTTCAACCGCCAAGCCCTCAAACGTAGCCGTGGTAAGTCTTGATACACGCACGGCCCCTGCTGTAACAGATCCTCTCGTAGAGGAAGAGGCCAAGGATTTCCTGCGATTAATTCCTGAAGATCTGGTTACCAAGCCCTTCTTGGCCAGTCCGGAACAATGAGGATCGCCTGAATCTTTGTCCTTCTTATGATCTTCAGTACCTTTCGAATGAGTGGAAGCGGAGGGAACAGGTACACCGACTGAAACACCCACGGTGTCACTAGGGCGTCCACTGCTATTGCTTGAGGGTCTCTCGACCTGGAACAATATCTCTGAAGTTTCTTGTTGAGGCGAGACGCCATCATGTCTATTTGAGGAATTCCCCAAATACTTGTCACTTCTGCGAAGACCTCTTGATGAAGACCCCACTCTCCCGGATGGAGATCGTGTCTGCCGAGGAAGTCTGCTTCCCAGTTGTCCACTCCTGGAATGAATATTGCCGACGGAGAGCTTGTATGTCTTTCCGCCCAGCGGAGAACTTTTGTGGCCTCTGCCATTGCCGCTCTGCTCTTTGTTCCGCCCTGGCGGTTTATGTGTGCTACCGCTGTTATATTGTCCGACTGTATCAGGACAGGCAGGTTGCGAAGAAGACGTTCTGCTTGAAGAAGGCCGTTGTAAATGGCCCTTAACGCCAACACGTTTATGTGTAGAGAAACTTCCTGGCTTCACCATTTTCTCTGGAAAGTTTCCCCTTGTGTGACCGCTTCCCAGCCTCGGAGACTCGCATCCGTGGTCATTAGGATCCAATCCTGGATCCCGAGCCTGCGTCCCTCTAGGAGGTGAGAGCTGTGCAGTCACCACAGGAGCGAGATTCTGGTCTTTGAGGACAGGATTATTTTCCGGTGCATGTACAGATGGGATCCGGACCACTTGTCCAACAAATCCCACTGAAACACTTTGGCATGGAACCTGCCAAATGGAATGGCCTCGTAGGCCGCCACCATGTTCCCTAGCAACCGAGTGCATTGATGGATTGACACTCTCGCTGGTTTCAGAATTTGCTTGACCAGACTCTGAATTTCCAGAGCCTTCTCTTCTGGACGGAAAACTCTCTGTAATTCCGTGTCCAGAATCATTCCCAAAAAAACGACAGTCGTTTTGTCGGACTCAACTGTGACTTTGACAAGGAACCATGTTGTTGCAAAACTGACAAGGAAGTCGTAATGCTCTGCAGCAATCGGTCCCTGGATCTCGCCTTTATCAGGAGATCGTCCAAGTACGGGATAATTGTGACTCCTTGCTTGCGCAGGAGAACCATCATTTCGGCCATTACTTTGGTGAAAACCCTCGGAGCCGTGGACAGACCAAACAGCAACGTCTGAAATTGGTAATGACAATCCTGAAAGGCAAACCTCAGGTAAGCCTGATGCGGAGGATATATGGGGATGTGTAAGTAGGCATCCTTTTTGTCGACCAACACCATAAAATCCCCTTCTTCCAGACTGGAGATCACTGCTCGGAGAGACCCCATCTTGAATTTGAACTTTTTTAGATAGAAATTGGGGGATTTTAGGTTCAGAATTGGTCTGACCGAGCCGTCGGCTTCGGGACCACGAACAGGCTCGAATAAAAGCCCTCTCCCTTTTGTGACGGGGGCACCTTGATAATCACTTGATTTTGACACAGCTTTTGTACCAAAACATACCACCTCCCTGTCCGGAGGAGAAGCTGGTAAGGCCGATTTCAAAAATCGTCGAGGGGGAACGTCTTGAAACTCTAGTTTGTACACTTGGGACACTATTTCTAACACCCATGGGTCCAGGCCCGAACGAACCCAGAACTGACTGAAGAGTTGGAAACATGCCCCCACCGGTGCGGACTCCCGCAGAGGAGCCCCAGCATCATGTGGTGGATTTAGCAGAAGCCGGGGAGGACTTCTGCTCCTGGGACCCTGCCACGGCAGGAGATCTTTTACCTTTACCTCTTCCTCTGTTAGCAAGGAAGGAATAACTTTGGCCCTTTTTGTATTTATTTGGCCGAAAGGACTGCATCTGAAATTGGTGAGTTTTCTTTTGCTGTGGAGGAACATAAGGCAAAAATGACGACTTACCCGCGGTAGCCGTAGATACCAAATCAGCGAGACGTCACCAAACAAGACGCTACCTTTATATGGGAGAGACTCCATAGTTTTCTTTGAGTCAGCATCAGCATTCCATTGATGAATCCACAATGCCCTCCTAGCTGATATAGCCATAGCATTGGCTTTTGATCCCAAAATGCCAATATCTCTCGCTGCTTCCTTCAGGTATGCTGCGGCATTCCTGATATAACCTAGAGATGAGCGCCTGAAATTTTTCGGGTTTTGTGTTTTGGTTTTGGGTTCGGTTCCGCGGCCGTGTTTTGGGTTCGAACGCGTTTTGGCAAAACCTCACCGAATTTTTTTTGTCGGATTCGGGTGTGTTTTGGATTCGGGTGTTTTTTTCAAAAAACACTAAAAAACAGCTTAAATCATAGAATTTGGGGGTCATTTTGATCCCAAAGTATTATTAACCTCAAAAACCATAATTTACACTCATTTTCAGTCTATTCTGAATACCTCACACCTCACAATATTATTTTTAGTCCTAAAATTTGCACCGAGGTCGCTGTGTGAGTAAGATAAGCGACCCTAGTGGCCGACACAAACACCGGGCCCATCTAGGAGTGGCACTGCAGTGTCACGCAGGATGTCCCTTCCAAAAAACCCTCCCCAAACAGCACATGACGCAAAGAAAAAAAGAGGCGCAATGAGGTAGCTGTGTGAGTAAGATTAGCGACCCTAGTGGCCGACACAAACACCGGGCCCATCTAGGAGTGGCACTGCAGTGTCACGCAGGATGGCCCTTCCAAAAAACCCTCCCCAAACAGCACATGACGCAAAGAAAAAAAGAGGCGCAATGAGGTAGCTGTGTGAGTAAGATTAGCGACCCTAGTGGCCGACACAAACACCGGGCCCATCTAGGAGTGGCACTGCAGTGTCACGCAGGATGTCCCTTCCCAAAAACCCTCCCCAAACAGCACATGACGCAAAGAAAAAAAGAGGCGCAATGAGGTAGCTGACTGTGTGAGTAAGATTAGCGACCCTAGTGGCCGACACAAACACCGGGCCCATTTAGGAGTGGCACTGCAGTGTCACGCAGGATGTCCCTTCCAAAAAACCCTCCCCAATCAGCACATGATGCAAAGAAAAAGAAAAGAAAAAAGAGGTGCAAGATGGAATTGTCCTTGGGCCCTCCCACCCACCCTTATGTTGTATAAACAAAACAGGACATGCACATTTTAACCAACCCATCATTTCAGTGACAGGGTCTGCCACACGACTGTGACTGATATGACGGGTTGGTTTGGACCCCCCCCCAAAAAAGAAGCAATTAATCTCTCCTTGCACAAACTGGCTCTACAGAGGCAAGATGTCCACCTCATCATCACCCTCCGATATATCACCGTGTACATCCCCCTCCTCACAGATTATCAATTCGTCCCCACTGGAATCCACCATCTCAGCTCCCTGTGTACTTTGTGGAGGCAATTGCTGCTGGTCAATGTCTCCGCGGAGGAATTGATTATAATTCATTTTAATGAACATCATCTTCTCCACATTTTCTGGATGTAACCTCGTACGCCGATTGCTGACAAGGTGAGCGGCGGCACTAAACACTCTTTCGGAGTACACACTTGTGGGAGGGCAACTTAGGTAGAATAAAGCCAGTTTGTGCAAGGGCCTCCAAATTGCCTCTTTTTCCTGCCAGTATAAGTACGGACTGTGTGACGTGCCTACTTGGATGCGGTCACTCATATAATCCTCCACCATTCTATCAATGTTGAGAGAATCATATGCAGTGACAGTAGACGACATGTCCGTAATCGTTGTCAGGTCCTTCAGTCCGGACCAGATGTCAGCATCAGCAGTCGCTCCAGACTGCCCTGCATCACCGCCAGCGGGTGGGCTCGGAATTCTGAGCCTTTTCCTCGCACCCCCAGTTGCGGGAGAATGTGAAGGAGGAGATGTTGACAGGTCGCGTTCCGCTTGACTTGACAATTTTGTCACCAGCAGGTCTTTCAACCCCAGCAGACTTGTGTCTGCCGGAAAGAGAGATCCAAGGTAGGCTTTAAATCTAGGATCGAGCACGGTGGCCAAAATGTAGTGCTCTGATTTCAACAGATTGACCACCCGTGAATCCTTGTTAAGCGAATTAAGGGCTCCATCCACAAGTCCCACATGCCTAGCGGAATCGCTCCGTGTTAGCTCCTCCTTCAATGTCTCCAGCTTCTTCTGCAAAAGCCTGATGAGGGGAATGACCTGACTCAGGCTGGCAGTGTCTGAACTGACTTCACGTGTGGCAAGTTCAAAGGGCATCAGAACCTTGCACAACGTTGAAATCATTCTCCACTGCGCTTGAGACAGGTGCATTCCACCTACTATATCGTGCTCAATTGTATAGGCTTGAATGGCCTTTTGCTGCTCCTCCAACCTCTGAAGCATATAGAGGGTTGAATTCCACCTCGTTACCACTTCTTGCTTCAGATGATGGCAGGGCAGGTTCAGTAGTTTTTGGTGGTGCTCCAGTCTTCTGTACGTGGTGCCTGTACGCCGAAAGTGTCCCGCAATTCTTCTGGCCACCGACAGCATCTCTTGCACGCCCCTGTCGTTTTTTAAAAAATTCTGCACCACCAAATTCAAGGTATGTGCAAAACATGGGACGTGCTGGAATTTGCCCATATTTAATGCACACACAATATTGCTGGCGTTGTCCGATGCCACAAATCCACAGGAGAGTCCAATTGGGGTAAGCCATTCCGCGATGATCTTCCTCAGTTGCCGTAAGAGGTTTTCAGCTGTGTGCGTATTCTGGAAAGCGGTGATACAAAGCGTAGCCTGCCTAGGAAAGAGTTGGCGTTTGCGAGATGCTGCTACTGGTGCCGCCGCTGCTGTTCTTGCGGCGGGAGTCCATACATCTACCCAGTGGGCTGTCACAGTCATATAGTCCTGACCCTGCCCTGCTCCACTTGTCCACATGTCCGTGGTTAAGTGGACATTGGGTACAGCTGCATTTTTTAGGACACTGGTGACTCTTTTTCTGAGGTCTGTGTACATTTTCGGTATCGCCTGCCTAGAGAAATGGAACCTAGATGGTATTTGGTACCGGGGACACAGTACCTCCAACAAGTCTCTAGTTGGCTCTGCAGTAATGATGGATACCGGAACCACGTTTCTCACCACCCAGGATGCCAAGGCCTCAGTTATCCGCTTTGCAGTAGGATGACTGCTGTGATATTTCATCTTCCTCGCAAAGGACTGTTGGACAGTCAATTGCTTGGTGGAAGTAGTAAAAGTGGTCTTACGACTTCCCCTCTGGGATGACCATCGACTCCCAGCAGCAACAACAGCAGCGCCAGCAGCAGTAGGCGTTACACGCAAGGATGCATCGGAGGAATCCCAGGCAGGAGAGGAATCGTCAGAATTGCCAGTGACATGGCCTGCAGGACTATTGGCATTCCTGGGGAAGGAGGAAATTGACACTGAGGGAGTTGGTGGGGTGGTTTGCGTGAGCTTGGTTACAAGAGGAAGGGATTTACTGGTCAGTGGACTGCTTCCGCTGTCACCCAAAGTTTTTGAACTTGTCACTGACTTATTATGAATGCGCTGCAGGTGACGTATAAGGGAGGATGTTCCGAGGTGGTTAACGTCCTTACCCCTACTTATTACAGCTTGACAAAGGGAACACACGGCTTGACACCTGTTGTCCGCATTTCTGGTGAAATACCTCCACACCGAAGAGCTGATTTTTTTGGTATTTTCACCTGGCATGTCAACGGCCATATTCCTCCCACGGACAACAGGTGTCTCCCCGGGTGCCTGACTTAAACAAACCACCTCACCATCAGAATCCTCCTGGTCAATTTCCTCCCCAGCGCCAGCAACACCCATATCCTCCTCATCCTGGTGTACTTCAACACTGACATCTTCAATCTGACTATCAGGAACTGGACTGCGGGTGCTCCTTCCAGCACTTGCAGGGGGCGTGCAAATGGTGGAAGGCGCATGCTCTTCACGTCCAGTGTTGGGAAGGTCAGGCATCGCAACCGACACAATTGGACTCTCCTTGTGGATTTGGGATTTCGAAGAATGCACAGTTCTTTGCTGTGCTGCTTTTGCCAGCTTGAGTCTTTTCATTTTTCTAGCGAGAGGCTGAGTGCTTCCATCCTCATGTGAAGCTGAACCACTAGCCATGAACATAGGCCAGGGCCTCAGCCGTTCCTTGCCACTCAGTGTCGTAAATGGCATATTGGCAAGTTTACGCTTCTCCTCCGACAATTTTATTTTAGGTTTTGGAGTCCTTTTTTTTCTGATATTTGGTGTTTTGGATTTGACATGCTCTGTACTATGACATTGGGCATCGGCCTTGGCAGACGACGTTGCTGGCATTTCATCGTCTCGGCCATGACTAGTGGCAGCAGCTTCAGCACGAGGTGGAAGTGGATCTTGATCTTTCCCTAATTTTGGAACCTCAACATTTTTGTTCTCCATATTTTAATAGGCACAACTAAAAGGCACCTCAGGTAAACAATGGAGATGGATACTAGTATACAATTATGGACTGCCTGCCGAGTGCAGACACAGAGGTAGCCACAGCCGTGAACTACCGTACTGTACTGTGTCTGCTGCTAATATAGACTGGTTGATAAAGAGATGTCTATGTAACTATGTATGTATAAAGAAGAAAGAAAAAAAAACCACGGTTAGGTGGTATACAATTATGGACGGACTGCCTGCCGAGTGCAGACACAGAGGTAGCCACAGCCGTGAACTACCGTACTGTACTGTGTCTGCTGCTAATAATATAGACTGGTTGATAAAGAGATGTCGTAGTAGTATGTATGTATAAAGAAGAAAGAAAAAAAAACCACGGTTAGGTGGTATACAATTATGGACGGACTGCCTGCCGAGTGCAGACACAGAGGTAGCCACAGCCGTGAACTACCGTACTGTACTGTGTCTGCTGCTAATATAGACTGGTTGATAAAGAGATGTCTATGTAACTATGTATGTATAAAGAAGAAAGAAAAAAAAACCACGGTTAGGTGGTATACAATTATGGACGGACTGCCTGCCGAGTGCAGACACAGAGGTAGCCACAGCCGTGAACTACCGTACTGTACTGTGTCTGCTGCTAATATAGACTGGTTGATAAAGAGATGTCTATGTAACTATGTATGTATAAAGAAGAAAGAAAAAAAAACCACGGTTAGGTGGTATACAATTATGGACGGACTGCCTGCCGAGTGCAGACACAGAGGTAGCCACAGCCGTGAACTACCGTACTGTACTGTGTCTGCTGCTAATATAGACTGGTTGATAAAGAGATGTCTATGTAACTATGTATGTATAAAGAAGAAAGAAAAAAAAACCACGGTTAGGTGGTATACAATTATGGACGGACTGCCTGCCGAGTGCAGACACAGAGGTAGCCACAGCCGTGAACTACCGTACTGTACTGTGTCTGCTGCTAATAATATAGACTGGTTGATAAAGAGATGTCGTAGTAGTATGTATGTATAAAGAAGAAAGAAAAAAAAACCACGGTTAGGTGGTATACAATTATGGACGGACTGCCTGCCGAGTGCAGACACAGAGGTAGCCACAGCCGTGAACTACCGTACTGTACTGTGTCTGCTGCTAATAATATAGACTGGTTGATAAAGAGATGTCGTAGTAGTATGTATGTATGTATAAAGAAGAAAGAAAAAAAAACCACGGTTAGGTGGTATACAATTATGGACGGACTGCCTGCCGAGTGCAGACACAGAGGTAGCCACAGCCGTGAACTACCGTACTGTACTGTGTCTGCTGCTAATATAGACTGGTTGATAAAGAGATGTCTATGTAACTATGTATGTATAAAGAAGAAAGAAAAAAAAAACCACGGTTAGGTGGTATACAATTATGGACGGACTGCCTGCCGAGTGCAGACACAGAGGTAGCCACAGCCGTGAACTACCGTACTGTACTGTGTCTGCTGCTAATATAGACTGGTTGATAAAGAGATGTCTATGTAACTATGTATGTATAAAGAAGAAAGAAAAAAAAACCACGGTTAGGTGGTATACAATTATGGACGGACTGCCTGCCGAGTGCAGACACAGAGGTAGCCACAGCCGTGAACTACCGTACTGTACTGTGTCTGCTGCTAATATAGACTGGTTGATAAAGAGATGTCTATGTAACTATGTATGTATAAAGAAGAAAGAAAAAAAAACCACGGTTAGGTGGTATACAATTATGGACGGACTGCCTGCCGAGTGCAGACACAGAGGTAGCCACAGCCGTGAACTACCGTACTGTACTGTGTCTGCTGCTAATATAGACTGGTTGATAAAGAGATGTCGTAGTAGTATGTATGTATAAAGAAGAAAAAAAAACCACGGTTAGGTGGTATACAATTATGGACGGACTGCCTGCCGAGTGCAGACACAGAGGTAGCCACAGCCGTGAACTACCGTACTGTGTCTGCTGCGACTGGATGATAAATGATATAAAAAATATATATATATCACTACTGCAGCCGGACAGGTATATATTATATATTATATAATGACGGACCTGCTGGACACTGTCTGTCAGCAGAATGAGTTTTATTTTTATAGAATAAAAAAACAACAACACACAAGTGAAGTCACACGACGAGTGTTTAACTTTTTCAGGCAATCACAATATAAGTATACTACTAACTATACTGGTGGTCAGTGTGGTCAGGTCACTGGTCAGTCACACTGGCAGTGGCACTCCTGCAGCAAAAGTGTGCACTGTTTAATTTTAATATAATATTATGTACTCCTGGCTCCTGCTATAACCTATAACTGGCACTGCAGTGCTCCCCAGTCTCCCCCACAATTATAAGCTGTGTGAGCTGAGCAGTCAGACAGATATATAATATATATAGATGATGCAGCACACTGGGCTGAGCCTGAGCAGTGCACACAGATATGGTATGTGACTGAGTCACTGTGTGTATCGCTTTTTTCAGGCAGAGAACGGATATATTAAATAAACTGCACTGTCTGGTGGTCACTCACTATATAATATTATGTACTCCTGGCTCCTGCTATAACCTATAACTGGCACTGCAGTGCTCCCCAGTCTCCCCCACAATTATAAGCTGTGTGAGCTGAGCAGTCAGACAGATATATAATATATATAGATGATGCAGCACACTGGGCTGAGCCTGAGCAGTGCACACAGATATGGTATGTGACTGAGTCACTGTGTGTATCGCTTTTTTCAGGCAGAGAACGGATATATTAAATAAACTGCACTGTCTGGTGGTCACTCACTAGTAAACTCTCTGCACTCTCTACACTTCTACAGTACTCCTCCTAGTCCTAAGCTCCAGTAAATCTCTCTCTCTTATAATCTAAATGGAGAGGACGCCAGCCACGTCCTCTCACTATCAATCTCAATGCACGTGTGAAAATGGCGGCGACGCACGGCTCCTTATATAGAATCCGAGTCTCGCGAGAATCCGACAGCGTCATGATGACGTTCGGGCGCGCTCGGGTTAACCGAGCAAGGCGGGAGGATCCGAGTCTGCTCGGACCCGTGAAAAAAACCATGAAGTTCGGGCGGGTTCGGATTCAGAGAAACCGAACCCGCTCATCTCTACCCAGCGTTAAAAGAATACTATCCCTATCTAGGGTATCTATATCAGATGACAAGTTATCTGCCCACTTTTCGATAGCACTACTCATCCATGCAGATGCAAGGGTTGGTCTGAGCAGAGTACCTGTGGTGACGTAAATGGATTTTAACGTATTTTCCTGTCTACGATCTGCAGGCTCTTTAAGGGCTGCCGTGTCCGGAGACGGTAACGCCACCTTTTTTGATAACCTTGACAGGGCCTTGTCCACAATGGGGATGACTTCCATTTATCCCTATCCCCAGAGGGGAACGGATACGTCACCTGGATCCTTTTGGGAATCTGAAACTTTTTATCGGGATTTTCCCACATTTTTTCAAAAAACGTATTCAGTTTATGAGAGGGCGGAAATGTTATCTCAGGTTTTTTTCCCTTATACATACAGACCCTAGTATCAGGAACCGCAGGGTCCTCAGAGATATGTAACACTTCTTTTATTGCCACAATCATGTACTGCATGTTCTTAGCAAATTTTGGGTCTAATCTGGTCTCATTACAGTCGACACTGGAGTCAGTGTCCGTGCCGGTATCTGTGTCCGCCAACTGAGCGACCGAACGTTTATGTGACCGCGAGGGGGTTTGGACCTGTGATAACACATCCTCCACCGACTTCTTCCATGCCTGGTTCTGAGAGTCAGATTTATCCAATCTCTTATTAATAAGAGCCACATTAGCATTTAAGGCATTAAACACATTTACCCAATCAGCCGTTTCTGCCACTAACACAGTCTCCTCCTGGGAAGAGCACTCAGCCTCAGACATGCCGACACACATGTACCGACACCCACAGACACACAGGGCAAATAGGGGACAGACCCACAGTAAAGCCTGTCAGAGAAACACAGAGGGAGTTTGCCAACACACAACCCAGCGCTCAATCCCGGTGCTGAAAACTTAATATTAAGCCCCAGACCTGTAGTGCTTTTATAATAACTTATAACTGCACCAAATTATTGTGCCCCCCCCCCCGTTTTGCACCCTGTCACTTGTACAGTGGTAGGAGGAAAGGACCAGCGTCTCTGCAGCTTCTGTGAGAGAAAATGGCGCTGATGAGAGCTGAGGGGTAAGCCCCGCCCCCTTAATGGCACGCTTCAGCCCCGCTATTTTTTTTATAAATTATTCTGGCGGGGGTTCGGACTTAGTGCCCAGGCACTCTATTCCACTTCTGCCAGCTTAAAAAAAGAGTTTTTTATGCTGCCCAGGGCGCCCCCCCCCCCCCCACGCCCTGCACCCTGCAGTGCCGCTGTGTGAGTGGGAGCATGGCGCGCAACGCTATCGCTGTGCGGTACCTCAAAGCCGTCACTGAAGTCTTCAGATCTTTTTCTACTCACCTGTCTTCTGACTTCTGGCTCTACAAGGGGGGTGACGGCGGGCTCTGGGAGTGAACCCCTAGGCGTACCTAGTGTTCTAAACCCTCAGGAGCTAATGGTGTCCTGTAGCCAAGAAGCAGAGCCTTTAAACTCATCAGAAGTAGGTCTGACTTCTCTCCCCTAAGTCCCACATATGCAGGGAGACTATTGACAGTAGTCCTCCCTGAAAATAAAAAACCTAACATAAATTCATTTCAGAGAAACTCAGTAGAGCTCCTCAGTGTGCAGCCAGTCTGCCTGGGCACAGAATCTAACTGGAGTCTGGAGGAGGGGCATAGAGGGAGGAGCCAGTTCACACCCATTCAAAGTCTTAAAGTGCCCATGTCTCCTGCGGATCCCGTCTATACCCCATGGTTCTTGAAGTGTCCCTAGCATCCTCTAGGACGTATGAGAAATAAATAAAACTGTAAAAAAAACTTTTTCTAAGAAAGCTCTGTAGAGCTCCCCTAGCTGTGACCGGCTCCTCCGGGCACACTTCTAAACTGAGTCTGGTAGGAGGGGCATAGAGGGAGGGGCCAGCCCACACTGTTAAACTCTTAAAGTGCCAATGGCTCCTGGTGGACCCGTCTATACCCCATGGTACTAATATGGACCTCAGCATCCTCTAGGACGTAAGAGAAATATGTACTGTGTGGGGTCATGAGGACCGAGTTTGAGAACCTGTGCTTTAGGGCTGTAAGACACTACCCAGTTTACACCGGATGGAAAGTCTGGCTTTTTGCCATCCGGCGGGGTCTTTCACACACAACGGCTTTGAGCCATGTGTAATGCTGTGCACATGCTCAGCAGCAGTGGCGACTGCGGCTAAAAAAACCGTTGTGTGTGAAAGCTCCCCATCACACACACGGTTCTCTGCCTACAAAGACGGCCCGGCAGCCGGACCTTCCAGTGGATATTTCCGGCTGCATTGCTCTGAATGTGTCTCAGCAGCACCGCAGCGTGAAAAAGCCGTCCGGGATTTTGCCGGCCGGCGGGAGCCGACGCGTGTGTTACAGCCCTTAGTGTGTAAAGGGTTAATATAAACCTGTATAATATATACCCCTCCCCCAACTTTTATAATCCAGGTGTAAAGGCTTAACATAAACTTGTTCCCTTATACTGACATAGTGAATAGTTATGTAAATACATATAAGTAACTACATTTAATTAAATTAAATACATTTTAATTTGAAGGAAAATAAAACTCTCTCAACCCTTTCAATTACAGAAATATCTTCTTCTTGTAAACCAATGTAATCTGGTCAATTTTTCCTAATTTATAATCCAATAGAATTGATCTGAATTTGTAATCTATGTGTCCCTCTGACTAATGACCTTCTTTTGTATACAAATGAAAAATGTTCTTTATGTGTAGGGATTCTTTTTTATTTGTGAGCAATGGGAAATGTTCCTTATTTGTTATCAAAGAGATTTTCTTGTACTTCATGGGAAGTGTTCTTTATTGTATTGTAATTCACTGGAATACTGCTTATAGTACAATGTCTTCTTTATTTGTATTCCATGTGTAATAGAAATACAAACCATAATAGACAATGCAAACTGACCTGCTGGGAGACCTGATATAGAATGACAGGCACCTGAATTCACTAGGACTCATTTAAACTGCATAGCCATTGATTGGCGGCTTTCCACACCAGCTGCAATGTGATTACCGGCAGCATGGGGAGTCCTGGGGATCACACATAAACAGCAATTACTGTAGTTTAATCTTTACCGATGTGTGGGAAAAGCACTATTCATATCAATGACCCTTTCATTTCAAAGACCATTTAAATAATTGAGCCATTTGAATGACCAGGCTCTTGACATGAATTGGAGAAATACAGCACATTACTGCAAGCACTGTTAACTCTTGGGGGTAGATTTACAAAATCTTTTAAAACAAAACAGACAAGTGGTGTTTCTGCCTATAGCAACCAATCAGATTCTAGCAATGATTGCTGTTTTGTATTATAGAAAATGATATACAGAATGTGATTGGTTGCTATGGACAACACCACCACTTGTCTGTTTTAAGCCGGGTACACACTAGACGATATCCTGGACAATGTGCCCAATTCCGATATATTGTTCTCGATATTGTCTACAGTGTATGCACTATGTAGCTCACAGTGTGCTCTTCTGCGCGTCGTCAGCGACATCGCCAGTCGGACATGCATGCATGGCCCCGCCGCTGCCGATATCACTGGGTACACACATCATCTAGTGTGTACCCAGCATTAGAAGCTTTAGTAAATCTTTCCCCTAGTGCAGGGGTTCCCAACCACGGTCCTCAAGGCACACTAACAGTCCAAGTTTTAAGGACAGCCATACTTGAACACAGGTGACTTAATTAGTACTTCAGTTATTTTAATAAAACCATCTGTGCTGAAGACTGGATATCACTAAAACCTGGACTGTTAGTATGCCTTGAGGACCGAGGTTGGGAAACACTGCCCAAGTGTTTATCTATACCAGGCATTCCCAACCATGGTCCTCAAGGCACACTAACAGTGCAGGTTTTAGTGATATCCAGGCTTCAGCACAGCTGACTTAATTAGTAGCTCAGTTATTTTGAGTTAACCATCTGTGCTGCAGCCTGGATATCACTAAAACCTGCACTGTTGGTGTGCCCTTAGGACCGTGGTTGGGAATGCCAAATTTATACCATCATACCTCCCAACATGACCCTCTCCAGGAGGGACAGAATGCTCTGCTCCTGGACTTCCCTCTTAATTTATGATTACCATCACCTGTGCTGAAACACCTTTCGTATCCATCAGTGCCGTAACTAGACATTTTAACGCTGTGTGCAAGAAATGGCATCGCCCCCCCCCTTAACGTAAATAATATAGGGGCGTGGTTTCACGGGAAAGGGGTGTGGCCACAAAATAATACCAATTCATACAATGGTGCACAGTAGTCTCCATTATTCAAATGACACCGCACAGTAGCGCCACTACACCATGTAGTGCCCTTTTTTCGCATTACGGCAGACAGATTCCCCTTTTTACACATTACGACAGACAGCGTCCCCTTTTTTACACATTACGGCAGACAGCGTCCCCTTTTTTTTACACATTATGGCAGACAACGTCCCTTTTTTACATATTACGGCAGACAGCGTCCCCTATTTTTACACATTACGGCAGACAGCGTGCCCTTTTTTTACACATTACGTCAGACAGCGTCCCCTTTTTACACATTATGGCAGATAGCGTCCCCTTTTTTACACATTACGGCAGACAGCGTCCCCTTTTTTTACACATTACGGCAGACAGCGTCCCCCTTTTTACACATTGCGGCAGCCAGTCCCCCTTTTTACACATTACTGCAGACGGTGTCCCCCTTTTTACACATTGCAGCAGAAAGGACAGAGAAAGAAAGAGAGAGAGAAATAGATACTTACCATCTCCACGCTGGCAGCCAGGCTCCTCGTGCTGGCAGCTCCCTCGGTGCAGGCAGCCAAGGCTGCCATCAGAAAATGTGGGGCCCGGGACTGACAAAATAGACAGCCCCCCCCCCCTTTACCCAGGTATGAGGAGAAGTTGAACGCATGTCACATTCTTTATTTAATACGAGGTCTGGAGTACAGTGCCGGGCTCTGGGGCATAGGGCAAGGGCAGGGAGGGCATTGAGCGGCTTGCTTCCTCCTCTCCCTTAGCAGCCACCGTGGGACACACAGTTCACAAAGGGAGCAGGGGAAGAGGAGACATGACTGGGAGGAGAGTAGGCGAGACCCGGGGAAGCAGGGAGAGCGTCAGCGTGATCATGTGCAGTAAGAGGGAGGGAGGCTGCTGCTCACTGTGTGTATCCAAGATGCTGCACTGCTCTGCTCTCCTGCTTTATCACCTCAGTGACAGTGGCCGGCACCGCACAGAATTGGAAATAGGAGCCAGCGGTGGGGCCCGGGACTGGAGTCCCCGTAGACCCCCGTTGATGGCGGCCCTGCAGGCAGCGGAGAAGGAGGAGGAGGGAGGGGAGACTGGAGCCGCAGCAGCGCTATGTAATTGGTTATAGCGCCGCTGCAGCAGCCCCCTTTACTTCCGTATAGGCTGCCCGGCGCCGCTGTGAATGCTGGGATGGAGGTACCGCATCCCAGCATTCACAGCAGCGCCAGGCAGCCAATACGGAAGGAGAGGGGACAGCTGCAGCGGCGCTATAACCAATTACATAGCACTGCTGCGTCTCCAGTCTCCCCTCCCTCCACCTCCTTCTCCGCTGCCCAGCGCTGCTCTCTCCTCTCCAGGGCGGCGCACGGCACACTGCAGAGGCGGCATGTAATGAGTCAATTTGACTCATTACATGCCGCTGGTCGTTGCGCCCTCAGGGCAACTGCGCTGTGTGCCAGGCACACCTGGCACACACGTAGTTACGGCTCTGGCATCCATTAACTGCCGGCAATCATACATAAAGAGAAAAGTCCAGAAATAGAGCGTTGTGTCCCTCCGGGAGAGGGTCATATCAGGAGGTATGTACTATGTACTCGCATTGGGACAGAGTGTGGTTATATACTTTGAATGCACTGAAAAGGATCATAAAGTGGCCATAAAAATGTGCAGAAACAGAAATGGACATGTGACAGGGAAATGGGTTTTATTTATTTTATGCGTTTGCTTCCTTTGATTCCGTTAAAATCATCTGAAAATGCCTTGATGTATTACTTCATTTGGAGCTATTTATTTAGAAGTGCACCACTTGTTTGCATGAGAACATTTTAATTTAATACATGTTAGTTTTGCATCAATATACCAGTGGATGCATTCTGTATACGGCAGCAATTCATATTATTATCTGTATACATTTGGACACATTGGGGCAGATGTATTAACCTGGAGATGGCATAAGGAAGTGATAAACCTGTGATATGTGCAAGGTGATAAAGGCACCAGCCAATCAGCTCCTAACTGATAATTTACATATGGGAGCGGATTGGCTGGTGCCTTTATCACCTTGCACATATCACTGGTTTATCACTTTCTTATGCCTTCTCCAGGTTAATACATCTGCTCCATAGTGTGGTAGTGGATATTAAACTGACATTGGGCCGAATTCAGGTTGGATCGCTTTTACAAAAGAAATTGTGATTTTCTCAATCCTGCTACTGCTAAAAATCGCATGTGAAGAGTCGGCCAGAAAGGAAAAAGACACCCACCAACGCATTCGCAAAATTCCGTATATAGTTGCATAACTGCGATGCATAAGCAGAAATCGAGTACCATCTGCAGTTGCGGGTGACCCAAGGGCTACTCAGAATAATAAGAATGCAGTTGCATCCGAAGCCATGTTTTAAGTGTATTTGCTACCCTTGCATTGCAGCGTGGTTTGTTCCAGATAGAAAGTTACTTGCTTTTTTTGTCTTCCAAATCAGAATCAGGCTCTATATTATCTATTATCTACTGCAGAGGTTCTCAAACTCGGTCCTCAGGACCCCACACAGTGCATGTTTTGCAGGTAACCCAGCAGGTGCACAGGTGTATTAATTACTCACTGACACATTTTAAAAGGTCCACAGGTGGAGCTAATTATTTCACTTGTGATTCTGTGAGGAGACCTGCAAAACATGCACCGTGTGGGGTCCTGAGGACCGAGTTTGAGAACCTCTGATCTACTGCACAGGTTCTCAAACTCGGTCCTCAGGACCCACACAGTGCATGTTTTGCAGGTCTCCTCTCAGAATCACAAGTGAAATAATTAGCTCCACCTGTAGACATTTTAAAATGTGTCAATGAGTAATTAATACACCTCTGCACCTGCTGGGTGATCTGCAAAATATGCACTGTGTGGTGTCCTGAGGACCAAGTTTGAGAACCTATTATCTAATGGATCGATTCATAGAAGATGAACTGTTTTTTTTATATACAGTACATACCTGTATTACTATTTTGCTTGTGTGTATATAATTATATATACATATCTATATATCTCCTATATAATAGCCCAGAGTGACTGTGTGTATAATGCTGGGCATCCACAGCTGATTGGGCGAGAAACGCCCTCCCACACAAGTTACATCCAATGGGAGGCTCTGCTCTTTGACTGCTGTGTGTTCCCAGAGCAGGATTAACAATGGGGTTGATGGAGCTGCAGCTCCAGGTCCACACCCCTAAAAAGGCCCACTGCATCTGCAGCAAGTCCCTGCGCTGTAGATAGGGGGGAAAAAAACCTTTCACTGCAGCGTCCTATGTCCTGCTGCCAGTCCACCTGCCCCCTCCGGCATCAAAAATCCCCACTCCCTATCCACGGGGCAGGTGGAACAAAAGCTGCTGTGGTCACCGGCATAGATGTGTATGAAAGCGGCTCAGTGGAAGGCTTTCATAGCCCTCCCTGCACCGCATACTCTCTGAGCCACGGAGCCTCCTCTGCATGTGATGTCACAGAAGTGCCTCTCTGTCACAGCCGCGCCCAGATCCCCAGAGGTCCTGATTTCGCAAAACAGCACCTGGGCTGCCGGCCTGGAAGCCCCGATATGGCTAATGCATGGGTGATGTCTGGATGCTGAATCAATGTAAAAGGTGACAGTGCTGTGTAGTGCAGTGGGTGTGCAGTGCCCCCCCAGACCCTCCCACCACCACCCATGGTGGCTCCGGACCCCCCTCCCCCACCCGCAGCACCCCCACCCGTGACACCACCGCACCTGCCCCTCTTCCACCCGCGGCAGCCCCACAACCGCTCCTCCCCCACCCATGGTGGCTCCGGACCCCCACCAGCGGCAGCCACACACCCGCCCCATCCGTGTCTCCACTGCACCCGTCACTCCCCCAACCACAGCACCTACTAGGTGATTCATCAGGCCCTGCATGCGCTGTTCATGCCGTTGCAAGGGGCTATGACCCCTTAACTATTGCACGCCCTACCATTGCACGCCCTTTGTCCGTGCAATATTTCTCATACGTCCTAGAGGATGCTGGGGTCACTTCAAGAACCATGGGGTATAGACGGGATCCACAGGAGACATGGGCACATTAAGACTTTCAAAGGGGTGTGAACTGGCTCCTCCCTCTATGCCCCTCCTCCAGACTCCAGTTTAGAATCTGTGCCCAGGCAGACTGGATGCACACTGAGGAGCTCTACTGAGTTTCTCTGAAAAGACTTTAAGTTAGGTTTTTTTTATTTTCAGGGAGCACTGCTGGCAAAAGTCTCCCTGCTTCTTGGGACTTAGGGGAGAGAAGTCAGACCTACTTCTGGAGTTTAAAGGCTCTGCTTCTTGGCTACAGGACACCATTAGCTCCTGAGAGTTTGGAACACTATGTACGCCTAGGGGTTCATTCCCGGAGCCCGCCGTCACCCCCCTTGCAGAGCCAGAAGTCAGAAGACAGGTGAGTAGGAGAAGATCAGAAGACTCCAGTGACGGCTTTGAGGTACTGCACAGCGGCCGCTCTGTGCGCCATGCTCCCACACACAACAACACGGCAGGGCGCCCTGGGCAGCATATAAACCTCATTTATCTATCTGGCAACAGCGGACAAGGTGCCTGGGCACTGTCCGGACCCCCGCCAGTGTCAAAAAGTTAAAAAATGAGCTGGTCTGAAGCGCGCCAGTAAGGGGGCGGGGCTTATCCCTCACAGCACACAGCCCGGCGCCATTTAACTTCACATGGCTGCAGAGACGCTGGTCCTTCCTCACACTGCTGTAACAGGTAACGGTGGAAAACGGGGGGGGGGGGGGGGGGGGGCACAGCGATTTTGGTGCATTATACTAGTTTATAAAAGCACTGCAGGTCTCGGACATTGTCTGTAGTGTTCAGACCGGGTTTTGGGCGCTGGGGTGTGGGCTGGCTATATCTCCCTCTGTGTTTCTCTGACAGGCTTTGCTGTACGTCTGTCCCCTATAGTTCCAGTGTGTCTGCGTATGGTAGGTGCACGTGTGTCGGCATGTCTGGAGGAGATTGTGTTGGGGACACAAAAGGCTGTGGGAGTGACCCTGTCGGCACCGCAGACACCGGATTGGGTGAATGTTTTGAGTGCTTTGGATGCAAATGTGGCTCTGATTGGGTCTGGGACTCCAGGTCGACAACAAAAAGGTCGACACACCTTAGGTCGACGTCAATTGGTCGACACACCTTATGTCGACATGGACAAGATGTCGACATGGACAAAAGGTCGACAGAAACAAGGTCGACATGGAAAAAGGTCGACATGAGTTTTTTATGTTTTTTTGGTGTCGTTTTCTTCGTAGAGTGACCGGGAACCCCAATTAGTGCACCGCGTCCCCTCACATGGCACGCTTCGCTCGCCATGCTTCGGGCATGGTGCCTTCGCTCGGCACAGATTACCGTTCCAATCGTAGTCCACATGGATCGTTAAGTATGAAAAAGCTCCAAAAAATAAAAAAAATTGTGAAAAACTCATGTCGACCTTTTTCCATGTCGACCTTTTGTCCATGTCGACCTTTTTGTCCATGCCGACCTAAGGTGTGTCGACCTTTTTGTTGTCGACCTGGAGTCCGGATACCCTCTGATTAATAAAAGATTGGATAAATCTGAGTCTCAGAACCAGGCTTGGAAGAAATCCGTAGAGGATGTGTTGTTTCAAGTTCAGATTCCTTCGGGGTCACAAAAACGTTAATTTGCCCAGCTGGCAGACACGGATACCGACACGGACACTGACTCAAGTGTCGACTATAGTGATGCCAGATTAGATCCAAAACTGGCAAAGAACATTCAGTACATGATTGTGGCTATAAAAGATGTATTACATATCACTGAGGACCCTGCTGTTCCTGATACTAGGGTCTGTATGTTTAAGGGGAGGAAACCTGAAGTAACTTTTCCTCCCTCTCATGAACTTAACGTGCTTTGTGAAAAGGTTTGGGAAAATCCTGACAAAAAGTTTCAGATTCCCAAAAGGATTATAGTGGCGTATCCGTTTCCCTCTGGGGATAGGGATAAATGGGAGTCACCCCCCCATCGTGGACAAAGCTTTATCACGGCTGTCCAAAAAGGTGGCTCTTCCGTCCCCTGACACGGCATCCTGCGGATCGTAGGCAGGAAAATACATTGAAATCCATTTATATCTCCACGGGTACACTACTCAGACCAGCCATTGCATCTGCGTGGGTGAGTAGTGCTATCGAAAAATGGGCAGATAACCTGTCAACTGAATTGGATACCCTCGATAGGGATAACATTCTCCTGATGCTAGGTCATATCAGGGACGCTGCAGTCTACCTAAAGGAAGCTGCGAGAGATATTGGCCTCTTGGGTTCACGGGCCAACGCCATGGCAGTCTCAGCTAGGAGTGCATTGTGGATTCATCAATGGAATGCTGATGCTGACTCCAAAAAAGCTATGGAGTCTCTACCGTATAAAAGTGGTGTATTGTTTGGTGATGGCCTCGCTGAGTTGGTATCTACGGCTACTGCGGGTAAGTCATAATTTTTACCTTATGTGCCTGCACCACAAAAGAAAGCACACCAGTATCAGATGCAGTCCTTTCGGCCCTATAAATACAGAAAAGACCGAGGGTCTTCCTTCCTTGCTACTAGAGGAAAGGGAAAGGGTAAGCGATCACCAGCTGTGGCCGGTTCCCAGGAGCAGAAGTCCTCCCCGGCTTCTGCCAAGTCCACCACATGACGCTGGGGCTCCTCTACGGGAGTCCGCACCGGTGGTGGTGCGTCTCAGGCTCTTCAGTCAGTTCTGGGCTCGTTCGGACCTAGACCTATGGGTTTTAGAAATAGTCCCAAGGGTACAAACTGGAGTTTCAAGACTTCCCCCCTCACCGATTTTTCAAATCAGCCTTACCAGCTTCTCTTCCAGACAGGGAAGTGGTATGCTCCGCAATACAAAAATTGTGTCACAATCAAGTCATTGTCAGGGTTCCCCCATCGCAACAGGGAGAAGGCTTTTATTCGAGCCTGTTTGTGGTTCCGAAGCCAGATGGCTCAGTCAGACCAATCCTGAACCTCAAATCCCTCAATTTCTACCTAAAATTTTTTAAATTCAGATGGAATCTCTCCGGGCTGTGATATACAGTCTGGAGGTGGGGGATTTTATGGTGTCGGTAGACATAAAGGATGCCTACTTACATGTTCCCATTTATCCCCCACATCAGGCTTACCTGAGGTTTGCAGTTCAGGATTGTCATTACCAATTTCAGACGTTGCCGTTTGGTCTGTCCACGGCTCCGAGGGTTTTCACCAAAGTAATGGCCGAAATGATGGTTCTCCTGCGCAAACAAGGAGTCACAATTATCCCGTACTTGGACGATCTCCTGATAAAGGTGAGATCCAGGGACCAATTACTGCAGAACATTACGCTCTCCCTGACAATTCTTCAGCAAAATGGTTGGCTCCTAAACTTGCCAAAATCGCAGTTGGTTCCGACAAGACGGCTGTCATTTTTGGGAATGATTCTGGACACAAAATTACAGAGAGTTTTTCTTCCAGTGGAAAAGGCTCTGGAAATTCAGAACCTGGTCAAACAAATTCTGAAACCAGCAAGAGTATCAATCCATCAATGCACTCGGTTGCTGGGGAAGATGGTAGCGGCCTATGATGCCATTCAGTTTGTCAGATTCCATGCCAGAGTGTTTCAGTGGGACCTCTTGGACAAGTGGTCCGGGCCCCATCTGCACATGCACCGAAGGATAACCCTGTCCTCCAAGACCAGAATCTCACTCCTGTGGTGGCTACACAGCTCTCACCTCTTAGAGGGACGCAGGTTCGGGGTCCAGGACTGGATCGTAGTGACCACGGATGCGAGTCTCCAAGGCTGGAGAGCAGTCACGCAGAGGGAAAGCTTCCAGGGAAAATGGTCAAGCCAGGAAATGTGTCTACACATAAACATGCTGGAGTTCCGGGCCATTTACAACGGCCTTCTGCAAGCGGAACATGTTCTTCGCAATCGGCCTGTCTTAATTCAGTCAGACAACATAACAGCAGTAGCGTACGTAAACCACCAGGGCGGAACGAAGAGCAGAGCGGCAATGGCAGAGGCCACAAAGGTGCCCTGTTGGGCGGAAAGGCATGCAAGCGGTCTGTCAGCGATCTTCATTCCAGGAGTAGACAACTGGGAGGCAGACTTCCTCAGCAGACACGATCTCCATCCAGGAGAGTGGGGTCTTCATCAAGAGGTCTTTGCAGAAGTGCAAAGTCTTTGGGGAATTCCTCAAATAGACATGATGGCGTCTCGCCTCAACAAGAAACTTCAGAGATATTGTTCCAGGTCGAGAGACCCTCAAGCAATAGCAGTGGACGCCCTAGTGACACCGTGAGTGTTTCGGTCGGTGTACGTGTTTCCTCCGCTTCCACTCATTCCAAAAGTGATAAAGATCATAAGAAGAACAAAGGTTCAAGCGATCCTCATTGTTCCAGATTGGCCAAAGAGGGCTTGGTATCCAGATCTTCAGGAATTACTCATAGGAGATCCCTGGCCTCTTCCTCTGAGGGAGGATCTGTTACAGCAGGGGCCGTGCGTGTTCCAAGACTTACCGCGACTTCGTTTGACGGCTTGGAGGTTGAACGCCGGATCCTAGCCCGAAAGGGTATTCCCAAGGAAGTCGTCCCTACTCTTATTCACGCCAGGAAGGGAGTAACGTCTAAACATTACCACCGTATTTGGAGAAAATACGTGTCTTGGTGTGAATCCAAGAAAGCTCCTACGGAAGAATTTCAGTTAGGACGTTTTATCCATTTTTCTACAAGCCGGTGTGGATGTGGACCTAAAGTTGGGCTCAATTAAAGTTCAAATTTTGGCTTTATCAGTTTTCTTCCAAAAACAATTGGCCTCACTTCCAGAAGTTCAGACCTTTGTGAAAGGCGTATTGCACATCCAACCTCCCTTTGTGCCCCCTGTGGCACCATGGGATCTTAACGTGGTGTTGCAGTTCCTTCAATCTCATTGGCTTGAACCTTTACAGGAGGTAGAGTTGAAATTCCTTACTTGGAAAGTGGTCATGCTGTTGGCCTTGGCTTCCGCAAGGCGGGTGTTTGAATTGGCGGCCTTGTCTCACAAGAGCCCTTATTTGATCTTCCATTAAGATAGAGCAGAATTAAGGACTTGTCAGCAGTTTCTGCCGAAAGTGGTGTCATCGTTCCATTTGAACCAACCTATTGTGGTGCCAGTGGCTACTGACGCCTTGCTGGAATCGAAGCTTCTCGATTTAGTAAGAGCTTTGAAAATTTGTGTCGCCAGAACGGCTCACCTTAGGAAAACAGAGGCTCTGTTTGTCTTGTATGCGCACAATAAAATTGGGGCTCCTGCTTCCAAGCAGACTATTGCGCGCTGGATCTGTCATACGATTCAGCAGGCTCATTCTACGGCTGGATTACCGTTACCGAAATCGATAAAAGCCCATTCTACCATGAAGGTGGGCTCGTCTTGGGCGGCTGCCCGGGGGGTCTCGGCATTACAACTTTGCCGAGCAGCTACTTGGTCGGGTTCGAACACCTTTGCGAAGTTCTACAAGTTTGATACCCTGGCTAATGAGGACCTCATGTTTAGTCAGTTGGTGCTGCAGAGTCATCCGCACTCTCCCGTCCGTTCTAGAGCTTTGGTATAAACCCCATGGTTCTTGATGTGACCCCAGCATCTTCTAGGAGGTATGAGAAAATAGGATTTTAATACCTACCGGTAAATCCTTTTCTCTTAGTCCGAAGAGGATGCTGGGCGCCCGTCCCAGTGTGTACTGTATCTGAAGTTATTAGTTGTGGTTACACACAGGTTGTGTTACTTAAAAATGATAAATGGAGGAAAGATCAAAGGCGCTACTGTACTAAAACATATTAAGAAAGAATAAAATGAGAATATACATCACATGAATTCTTTGCAGTCCTTTGTTAATTTCTTTATGTCGTCCCAGTAACTTCCAAGTGTTGCATGCATAAAAAAACTGAAAATAAACACAAAATGTGTAGTACTGTTTTATATATTAAAGATTTCTGTGAATTCGTGCTTGTGAAGTGGTGGTGAGGAACTATCCCTATCTACTATCAAGAAACTCACACAATACGGGGCTCTTTTCGTTGGGGAATTCACAGAAATCTTTAATATAAAAAAACAGTACTACACATTTTGTGTTTATTTTCTGTTTTTTTATGCATGCATCACTTGGAAGTTACTGGGACAACATAAAGAAATTAACAAAGGACTGCAAAGAATTCATGTGATGTATATTCTCATTTTATTCTTTCTTAATATGTTTTAGTACAGTAGCGCCTTTGATCTTTCCTCCATTTATCATTTTTAAGTATTTCTTTGTGTGATCTGGATTTGGGCAGATCATAGGAGGGTTAGGATTGGGCTGATACCTTGAGTGCGCCAGAATCCACACATTCTTTATTTTCACAGGTTGTGTTACGTTTATGGCCAGCCTGTTGCTGATGTTGTTCATGCCGCTGACTTGCGTTGTGTTAAATGCCTGCTTGAGGTGTGAGCTGGTATGTATCTCACCTTAGTTTAACTATAAATCCTTTTCCTCGAAATGTCCGTCTCCCTGGGCACAGTTCCTATAACTGGAGTCTGGAGGAGGGGCATAGAGGGAGGAGCCAGTTCACACCCCTTTGAAAGTCTTAAAGTGCCCATGTCTCCTGTGGATCCCGTCTATACCCCATGGTTCTTGATGTGACCCCAGCATCCTCTACGGAATAAGAGAAAAGGATTTACCTGTAGGTATTAAAATCCTATTTTAACCACTCACACAATTATGATTGGAGGTAATACTCCATGTAATACAAATATTGCACACCACAAGGACGTTCAAGGGTTAAGGGGGCGTAGCCCCTTACGACGGTGCGAAGAGCGCCCGTAGGGCATGATGAATCACCTAGTATCTATCTATCTATCTATCTATCTATCTATCCAAAGCGAAGTCGATCGCACACACTTCCAATCAGAAGTATGTGGGTGCACGGTAATAAATAATGCATATCATTGCCGTTGACGTCAGAGCGGGTGCCGCGTCACTTCCGGGTGGCGCGTCCCGCTGTGTCATTCCCTGATGCACTCATCCGTGCATTTAGTTCCGGTTTCTGGAAGCGGTGGCATGCAAGCTCTGCGCGCCTGACCCTTAGTGATCATGGCGTGATGCGGCGGCGGGGGAGGAGTGAGGAGAGCCCATTATTTGCGCTGAATAGGTGAGCACTTGGACGCCAAATCAACAGATTGAGCAGGTGTACAATGTGTTAATTGTATGTGTATATATGTGTGGTGTTTGGTGATGGCTAGACACACTGATGGCTTTTCCCTGACGAAGGTGCTGCTGCACCGAAACAGCTGTAGGAGTTGCCATTTGTCACGATGCATTGACCTGCTAAGTATCATCTATATCTTTATTGCTGCTTAGGCTCATGTTTGCACAATTTTTTTCCAAAGAAACAATAAGAATTTATTACCGATAATTCTATTTCTCATAGTCCGTAGTGGATGCTGGGGACTCCGAAAGGACCATGGGGAATAGCGGCTCCGCAGGAGACTGGGCACAAAGTAAAAGCTTTAGGACTAGCTGGTGTGCACTGGCTCCTCCCCCTATGACCCTCCTCCAAGCCTCAGTTAGGATACTGTGCCCGGACGAGCGTACACAATAAGGAAGGATTTTGAATCCCGGGTAAGACTCATACCAGCCACACCAATCACACCGTACAACTTGTGATCTGAACCCAGTTAACAGCATGATAACAGAAGGAGCCTCTGAAAAGATGGCTCACAACAACAATAACCCGATTTTTGTAACAATAACTATGTACAAGTAATGCAGACAATCCGCACTTGGGATGGGCGCCCAGCATCCACTACGGACTATGAGAAATAGAATTATCGGTAAGTAAATTCTTATTTTCTCTAACGTCCTAGTGGATGCTGGGGACTCCGAAAGGACCATGGGGATTATACCAAAGCTCCCAAACGGGCGGGAAAGTGCGGATGACTCTGCAGCACCGAATGAGAGAACTCCAGGTCCTCCTCAGCCAGGGTATCAAATTTGTAGAATTTAGCAAACGTGTTTGCCCCTGACCAAGTAGCTGCTCGGCAAAGTTGTAGAGCCGAGACCCCTCGGGCAGCCGCCCAAGATGAGCCCACTTTCCGTGTGGAATGGGCTTTTACAGATTTTGGCTGTGGCAGGCCTGCCACAGAATGTGCAAGCTGAATTGTACTACAAATCCAACGAGCAATCGTCTGCTTAGAAGCAGGAGCACCCAGCTTGCTGGGTGCATACAGGATAAACAGCGAATCAGATTTTCTGACTCCAGCCGTCCTGGAAACATATATTTTCAGGGCCCTGACTACGTCCAGCAACTTGGAATCCTCCAAGTCCCTAGTAGCCGCAGGCACCACAATAGGCTGGTTTAAGTGAAATGCTGAAACCACCTTAGGAAGAAATTGAGGACGAGTCCTCAATTCTGCCCTGTCCGTATGAAAAATTAGGTAAGGGCTTTTATAGGATAAAGCCGCCAATTCTGAGACACGCCTGGCTGAAGCCAGGGCTAACAGCATTACCACTTTCCATGTGAGATATTTTAAGTCCACAGTGGTGAGTGGTTCAAACCAATGTGATTTTAGGAATCCCAAAACTACATTGAGATCCCAAGGTGCCACTGGAGGCACAAAAGGAGGCTGTATATGCAGTACTCCCTTGACAAACATCTGAACTTCAGGAACAGAAGCCAGTTCTTTTTGGAAGAATATTGACAGGGCCGAAATTTGAACCTTAATGGACCCTAATTTGAGGCCCATAGACAGTCCTGTTTGCAGGAAATGCAGGAAACGACCCAGTTGAAATTCCTCTGTAGGGGCCTTCCTGGCCTCGCACCACGCAACATATTTACGCCAAATACGGTGATAATGTTGTATGGTTACATCCTTCCTGGCTTTGATCAGGGTAGGGATGACTTCATCTGGAATGCCTTTTTCCGTCAAACGCAGCCGCGGTAAGTCTTGGAACAGACATGGTCCCTGCTGGAGCAGGTCCTTTCTTAGAGGTAGAGGCCACGGGTCTTCCGTGAGCATCTCTTGAATTTCCGGGTACCAAGTCCTTCTTGGACAATCCGGAGCCACGAGTATAGTCTTTACTCCTCTCCTTCTTATGATTCTCAGTACTTTTGGTATGAGAGGAAGAGGAGGGAACACATACACTGACTGGTACACCCACGGTGTTACCAGAGCGTCCACAGCTATTGCCTGAGGGTCCCTTGACCTGGCGCAATATCTGTCCAGTTTTTTGTTGAGGCGGGACGCCATCATGTCCACCTTTGGTTTTTCCCAACGGTTCACAATCATGTGGAAGACTTCTGGGTGAAGTCCCCACTCCCCCGGGTGAAGATCGTGTCTGCTGAGGAAGTCTGCTTCCCAGTTGTCCACTCCCGGAATGAACACTGCTGACAGTGCTATCACATGATTCTCCGCCCAGCGAAGAATCCTTGCCACTTCCATCATTGCCCTCCTGCTTCTTGTGCCGCCCTGTCTGTTTACGTGGGCGACTGCCGTGATGTTGTCCGACTGGATCAACACCGGCTGACCCTGAAGCCGAGGTCTTGCCTGACTTAGGGCATTGTAAATGGCCCTTAGTTCCAGGATATTTATGTGAAGTGACGTTTCCATGCTTGACCACAAGCCCTGGAAATTTCTTCCCTGTGTGACTGCTCCCCAGCCTCTCAGGCTGGCATCCGTGGTCACCAGGACCCAATCCTGAATGCCGAATCTGCGGCCCTCTAGGAGATGAGCACTCTGTAACCACCACAGGAGAGACACCCTTGTCCTTGGAGACAGGGTTATCCGCTGATGCATTTGAAGATGCGATCCGGACCATTTGTCCAGCAGATCCCACTGAAAAGTTCTTGCGTGGAATCTGCCGAATGGAATCGCTTCGTAAGTAGCCACCATCTTTCCCAGGACCCTTGTGCATTGATGTACTGACACTTGGCCTGGTCTTAGGAGGTTCCTGACTAGGTCGGATAACTCCTTGGCTTTCTCCTCCGGGAGAAACACCTTTTTCTGTACTGTGTCCAGAATCATCCCTAGGAACAGCAGACGTGTCGTCGGAATCAGCTGTGATTTTGGAATATTTAGAATCCATCCGTGCTGTCGTAGTACTACTTGAGATAGTGCTACTCCGACCTCTAACTGTTCTCCGGACCTTGCCCTTATCAGGAGATCGTCCAAGTAAGGGATAATTAAGACGCCTTTTCTTCGAAGAAGAATCATCATTTCGGCCATTACCTTGGTAAAGACCCGGGGTGCCGTGGACAATCCAAACGGCAGCGTCTGAAACTGATAGTGACAGTTCTGTACCACAAACCTGAGGTACCCTTGGTGAGAAGGGCAAATTGGGACATGGAGGTAAGCATCCTTGATGTCCAGAGACACCATATAGTCCCCTTCTTCCAGGTTCGCTATCACTGCTCTGAGTGACTCCATCTTGAACTTGAACCTTTTTATGTAAGTGTTCAAGGATTTCAGATTTAAAATGGGTCTCACCGAGCCGTCCGGCTTCGGTACCACAAACAGCGTGGAATAATACCCCTTTCCCTGTTGTAGGAGGGGTACCTTGATTATCACCTGCTGGGAATACAGCTTGTGAATGGCTTCCAATACCGCCTCCCTGTCGGGGGGAGACGTTGGTAAAGCAGACTTCAGGAACCGGCGAGGGGGAGACGTCTCGAATTCCAATTTGTACCCCTGAGATACTACCTGCAGGATCCAGGGGTCCACTTGCGAGTGTGCCCACTGCGCGCTGAAATTCTTGAGACGGGCCCCCACCGTGCCTGAGTCCGCTTGTAAGGCCCCAGCGTCATGCTGAGGACTTGGCAGAAGCGGGGGAGGGCTTCTGTTCGTGGGAAGAGGCTGTTTGCTGCAGTCTTTTTCCCCTTCCTCTGCCCCGGGGCAGATATGAGTGGCCTTTTGCCCGCTTGCCCTTATGGGGACGAAAGGACTGAGTCTGAAAAGACGGTATCTTTTTCTGCTGCGAGGTGACTTGGGGTAAAAAGGTGGATTTTCCAGCCGTTGCCGTGGCCACCAGGTCCGATAGACCGACCCCAAATAACTCCTCCCCTTTATACGGCAATACTTCCATATGCCGTTTGGAATCCGCATCCCCTGACCACTGTCGCGTCCATAATCCTCTTCTGGCAGAAATGGACATCGCACTTACTCTTGATGCCAGAGTGCAAATATCCCTCTGTGCATCTCGCATATATAGAAATGCATCCTTTAAATGCTCTATAGTCAATAATATATTGTCCCTGTCCAGGGTATCAATATTTTCAGTCAGGGAATCCGACCAAGCCACCCCAGCACTGCACATCCAGGCTGAGGCGATTGCTGGTCGCAGTATAATACCAGTATGTGTGTATATACTTTTAAGGATATTTTCCAGCTTCCTATCAGCTGGTTCCTTGAGGGCGGCCGTATCTGGGGACGGTAACGCCACTTGTTTTGATAAGCGTGTGAGCGCCTTATCTACGCTAGGGGGTGTTTCCCAACGCGCCCTAACCTCTGGTGGGAAAGGGTATAATGCCAATAATTTTTTAAAAATTAGCAGTTTTTTATCGGGGGAAACCCACGCTTCATCACACACCTCATTTAATTCATCTGATTCAGGAAAAACTACGGGTAGTTTTTTCACACCCCACATAATACCCTTTTTTGTGGTACTTGTAGTATCAGAAATGTTCAAAACCTCCTTCATTGCCGTGATCATGTAACGTGTGGCCCTACTGGAAAATACGTTTGTTTCCTCACCGTCGACACTGGAGTCAGTGTCCGTGTCAGTGTCTGTATCGACCTGAGGTAACGGGCGTTTTATAGCCCCTGACGGTGTTTGAGACGCCTGTACAGGTATTAACTGATTTGCCGGCTGTCTCATGTCGTCAACAGTCTTTTGTAAAGTGCCGACACTATCACGTAATTCTTTCCATAAGACCATCCAGTCAGGTGTCGACTCCCTAGGGGGTGACATCACTAACACAGGCAATTGCTCCGCCTCCACACCATTTTCCTCCTCATACATGTCGACACAGCGTACCGACACACAGCACACACACAGGGAATGCTCTGATAGAGGACAGGACCCCACTAGCCCTTTGGGGAGACAGAGGGAGAGTTTGCCAGCACACACCAGAGCGCTATATATATATAGGGATAACCTTATATAAGTGTTTTTCCCTAATATAGCTGCTGTATATATTAATATGCCAATTTAGTGCCCCCCCCTCTCTTGTTTTACCCTGTTTCTGTTGTGCAGGACTGCAGGGGAGAGTCAGGGAGCCTTCCTCCAACGGAGCTGTGAGGAAAAAATGGCGCTTGTGTGCTGAGGAGATAGGCTCCGCCCCTTTTTCGGCTGCCTTTCTCCCGCTTTTTTGTGGAAAACTGGCAGGGGTTAAATACATCCATATAGCCCAGGAGCTATATGTGATGTATTTTTAGCCATTTAAGGTATTTTCATTGCGTCCCAGGGCGCCCCCCCCCCCAGCGCCCTGCACCCTCAGTGACCGGAGTGTGAAGTGTGCTAGAGCAATGGCGCACAGCTGCGGTGCTGTGCGCTACCTTATTGAAGACAGGACGTCTTCTGCCGCCGATTTTCCGGACCTCTTCACTCTTCTGGCTCTGTAAGGGGGCCGGCGGCGCGGCTCCGGGACCCATCCATGGCTGGGCCTGTGATCGTCCCTCTGGAGCTAATGTCCAGTAGCCTAAGAAGCCCAATCCACTCTGCACGCAGGTGAGTTCGCTTCTTCTCCCCTTAGTCCCTCGATGCAGTGAGCCTGTTGCCAGCAGGTCTCACTGAAAATAAAAAAAACTATTTAAACTTTTACTCTTAGCAGCTCAGGAGAGCCACCTAGATTGCACCCTTCTCGTTCGGGCACAAAATCTTAACTGAGGCTTGGAGGAGGGTCATAGGGGGAGGAGCCAGTGCACACCAGCTAGTCCTAAAGCTTTTACTTTGTGCCCAGTCTCCTGCGGAGCCGCTATTCCCCATGGTCCTTTCGGAGTCCCCAGCATCCACTAGGACGTTAGAGAAAAATGGATTAAATCAAATTGAATTTTGCTGCTACTTTAGGTGTGCTGGTCTATGTGGATAATCTACATATTTTGAGATATATATATATATATATATATATATATATATATATATATATATATATATATATATATATATATATATATATATACAGGTTGAGTATCCCATATCCAAATATCCGAAATACGGAATATTCCGAAATACAGACTTTTTTGAGCGAGAGTGAGATAGTGAAACTTTTGTTTTCTGATGGCTCAATGTACACAAACTTTGTTTAATACACACAGTTATTAAAAATATTGTATTAAATGACCTTCAGGCTGTGTATATAAGGTGTATATGAAACATAAATGAATTGTGTGAATCTACACATACTTTGTTTAATGCACAAAGTTATTAAAAATATTGGCTACAATTATCTTCAGGCTGTGTGTATAAGGTGTATATGTAACATAAATGCATTCTGTGCTTAGACCTGGGTCCCATCACCATGATATCTCACTATGGTATGCAATTATTCCAAAATACGGAAAATCCCATATCCAAAATACCTCTGGTCCCAAGCGTTTTGGATAAGGGATACTCAACCTGTATATATATATATATATAAAATATATAAGTTGTATATATATATATATATATAATTTATCAATTTGATATTCTACCTTATTGCAGACGCCAGCGGTCGCTATTTATCCCTCATCCCATTTCTACCATATATATATATATATATATATATATATATATATATATATATATATATATATATATATTCATTTATTTTGGTGTATAACCACTTACACTGATCACACTGGCGTGTGATAGGCACAATACCACTGTTCATTTTGCTGGTTATGGTGCTGCCTTATTCAGCGTCATTATTGGAATTATTTTGTATCATTTTCACAATGAATGGATGCCATTGGGGAAATATGGAAAAGAAAAGGATTTGTGAATATATAAGATAGAAAACGGAGTAGCAGAATAGCGGGCCAATCTGAATCTGCAAAGTTGAATGATAACCTGTGGTGTCTAAAAAGATGTATACTGTAAATGCACATAATGTAACAGTTGTATTAGTCACAGGTTAGATTACAGTACATCTTAAATACAGTGTATAGTTTTGGGCACCTGACTAAAAGGAGGATATAGGAGAAGTGAAAAGGGTTGACTGATGACCAACCTTATTAGTTGTTTATTCAAGGGATAAGTTATATAGAGGTTAGTCTTTGTTTGGACTAATTAACCTAATTAATATGGATGACATACATAACCAAGATCAATACAAAGATTTTTGTTTCATTATTTTGTATCAGTAACCGTAGTAAGAACAATAATGGTTACGCTGTAGAATTTCCTACCACATGAGTTAGTGAAAGCAAAGTCAGAATGTTAAACTGGATTGGGTGCTGTCATTACAAGAAATTGTACTTGTAATTAGACTTCATAGAGGACATCATCTAGAGGATATTAGCAGTCATTGTTCTACAAAATATTTTATTTAAATCAGAAATATATTTTTCTCCCACTGTGAGGCTAAGGGGCAAATGTACTAGGTCTTGGTAAAGTGGAGAGAGATAAACTACCAACCAATCACCTCCTGCTGTAACTGTAATTTTTCAAACCTAGCCTGTAAATGGCAGTTTGGAGCTGCTTGACTGGTACTTTGGGGTACATTTACTAAGCAGTGATAAGAGCGGAGAAGTGAGCCAGTGGAGAAGTTGCCCATGGCGACCAATCAGCACTGAAGTAACATCTATAATTTGCATACTATAAAATGATACAGAGCTGCTGATTGGTTGATGGGGAAATTTCTCCACTGGCTCACTTCTCCGCTCTTATCACTGCTTAGTAAATGTCCCCCTTTATCTCTTTACAAGTCTTAGTACAGAGGTCTTAGTACAGAGGTTCTCCAAGTCTTAGTACAGAGGTTCTCAAATGTGGTTCTCAAGGAACCCCAACGGTCCAAGTTTTAAGTATATCCATGGCTCAGCAAGGATGATTTAATCAAATTGACTGAGGTACTAATTATGTCACCTGTGGCCAGCATGGATTTACGTAAAACCTGGACCATTTTGGTGCCTTGAGAACTGCGTTTGAGAACTTCAATCATCTGAATTTGAACTTATTAAAGGTTGAACTTGATGGAATCAGTCATTTTATAGCTGGACTACATACAGGGGGTAATTCAGAGTTGATCGCAGCAGCAAATTTGTTAGCAGTTGGGCAAAACCATGTGCACTGCAGGGGAAGGCGGATACAACATGTGCAGAGAGAGTTAGATTTGGGTGGGGTAAGTTCAAACTGTAATCTAAATTGCAGTGTAAAAATAAAGAAGCCAGTATTTACCCTGCACAGAAACAAAATAACCCACCCAAATCTAACTCTCTCTGCACATGTTATATCTGCCCCCCTACACTGCACATGGTTTTGCCCAACTACTAACAAATTTGCTGCTGCGATCAACTCTGAATTTCCTCTACAGTACTGTAGCTAACTAACCACAGTAATAGAATAGTTCTACTGTGGAGTATCATTACACCGAGGACAGGTTCGTTTTTAAGATTTATTAGATTATCATCTCAATTCATAATGTCAACACCAGAATGATAAATGTTATGATCTTCTTAACATGTTTAAAACATCAACATCTAACATGTCAAAATTAATGTCAACATGGTAAAGTCGACATAATGTAAGAACTATCAAGCTAAAGTCAACTGACAGATGGGCAATTGGTTTGAAAGAAGTTGCATTACTTTTGTGACTACTTAGAGGTTCATTTACTGTTGGTGTGATGTAATTTAGGTGTAATTTAGGTGGTGACTAGTCTGATCTAGTCAGCAAGACACTCACTGACTGGTACAGTTACCTTAGGGAAGTTTTGTGTCACAGATGACGAACCTGCGGCAACAGAAAATCGTCAGAGATCAACTCATCGACAAAGTTGCTGAAAGCCTGTTTATGAAGCGCAAACACAATCCAGGAAGGATTCTTCCACTACAGTGGGGTATATGTCAGGAAACTGGTGAGATGTTCTTGGAGGAAGCACCAGAAAGAAGTACTAAAACTCTAGTAAATGTTATTAAGCAAAACACTGTCTTATACTCGCAGGAGTATCCAGGCGACATCCCAGTCACCCAGAGGCAATTCGGAGTTTGGTGTGTCCCCCCCAATTTAGAAAAAAGGAAAATATATGGTGTGTGTTTGTGTGTGTGTGTGTGTGTGTGTGTGTGTGTGTGTGTGTGTGTGTGTGTGTGTGTGTGTATATATATATATATGTATATATATATTAAAGTAGAAACACACGCAACTTACAGAATTATATAGAGAGCGCTCTCAGTGAGCCCACAGGAACTGAAGCACGCAGTGTTTTGGCAGGGCTCCATGGCAGTGGGTCGGGGTCAGACTCACGAGATGCAGCCGTCTGCAGCATGCAGAATCAGAGTTTGTCGGTGTTCCCATCTCACAGTCCAGCAGCAGTGGCGGGTGCACCGTAGCTTGCTGATGGGCATGCTGAGCAGCACCAGTCGGGAGCAGTATTGCAGGTGTTAGCAGTGCTCCAGGGACAGAGCCGTTATCTCTGCAGCAGCAGCAGTGGCGGGTGCACCGTAGCTTGCTGAAGGGCATGCTGAGCAGCACCAGTCGGGAGCAGTATTGCAGGTGTTAGCAGTGCTCCAGGGACAGAGCCGTTATCTCTGCAGCAGCAGCAGTGGCGGGTGCACCGTAGCTTGCTGAAGGGCATGCTGAGCAGCACCAGTCGGGAGCAGTATTGCAGGTGTTAGCAGTGCTCCAGGGACAGAGCCGTTATCTCTGCAGCAGCAGCAGTGGCGGGTGCATCGTAGCTTGCTGAAGGGCATGCTGAGCAGCACCAGTCGGGAGCAGTATTGCAGGTGTTAGCAGTGCTCCAGGGACAGAGCCGTTATCTCTGCAGCAGCAGCAGTGGCGGGTGCATCGTAGCTTGCTGAAGGGCATGCTGAGCAGCACCAGTCGGGAGCAGTATTGCAGGTTTTAGCAGTGCTCCAGGGACAGAGCCGTTATCTCTGCAGCAGCAGCAGTGGCGGGTGCACCGTAGCTTCCTGAAGGGCATGCTGAGCAGCACCAGTCGGGAGCAGTATTGCAGGTGTTAGCAGTGCTCCAGGGACAGAGCCGTTATCTCTGCAGCAGCAGCAGTGGCGGGTGCACCGTAGCTTGCTGAAGGGCATGCTGAGCAGCACCAGTCGGGAGCAGTATTGCAGGTGTTAGCAGTGCTCCAGGGACAGAGCCGTTATCTCTGCAGCAGCAGCAGTGGCGGGTGCACCGTAGCTTGCTGAAGGGCATGCTGAGCAGCACCAGTCGGGAGCAGTATTGCAGGTGTTAGCAGTGCTCCAGGGACAGAGCCGTTATCTCTGCAGCAGCAGCAGTGGCGGGTGCACCGTAGCTTGCTGAAGGGCATGCTGAGCAGCACCAGTCGGGAGCTGCTGCGATCAACTCTGAATTTCCTCTACAGTACTCTGTAGCTAACTAACCACATTAATAGAATAGTTCTACTGTGGAGTATCATTACACCGAGGACAGGTTCGTTTTTAAGATTTATTAGATTATCATCTCAATTCATAATGTCAACACCAGAATGTTAAATGTTATGATCTTCTTAACATGTTTAAAACATCAACATCTAACATGTCAAAATTAATGTCAACATGGTAAAGTCGACATAATGTAAGAACTATCAAGCTAAAGTCAACTGACAGATGGGCAATTGGTTTGAAAGAAGTTGCATTACTTTTGTGACTACTTAGAGGTTCATTTACTGTTGGTGTGATGTAATTTAGGTGTAATTTAGGTGGTGACTAGTCTGATCTAGTCAGCAAGACACTCACTGACTGGTACAGTTACCTTAGGGAAGTTTTGTGTCACAGATGACGAACCCGCGGCAACAGAAAATCGTCAGAGATCAACTCATCGACAAAGTTGCTGAAAGCCTGTTTATGAAGCGCAAACACAATCCAGGAAGGATTCTTCCACTACAGTGGGGTATATGTCAGGAAACTGGTGAGATGTTCTTGGAGGAAGCACCAGAAAGAAGTACTAAAACTCTAGTAAATGTTATTAAGCAAAACACTGTCTTATACTCGCAGGAGTATCCAGGCGACATCCCAGTCACCCAGAGGCAATTCGGAGTTTGGTGTGTCCCCCCCAATTTAGAAAAAAGGAAAATATATGGTGTGTGTGTGTGTGTGTGTGTGTGTGTGTGTGTGTGTGTGTGTGTGTGTGTGTGTGTGTGTGTGTGTATATATATATATGTATATATATATTAAAGTAGAAACACACGCAACTTACAGAATTATATAGAGAGCGCTCTCAGTGAGCCCACAGGAACTGAAGCACGCAGTGTTTTGGCAGGGCTCCATGGCAGTGGGTCGGGGTCAGACTCACGAGATGCAGCCGTCTGCAGCATGCAGAATCAGAGTTTGTCGGTGTTCCCATCTCACAGTCCAGCAGCAGTGGCGGGTGCACCGTAGCTTGCTGAAGGGCATGCTGAGCAGCACCAGTCGGGAGCAGTATTGCAGGTGTTAGCATTGCTCCAGGGACAGAGCCGTTATCTCTGCAGCAGCAGCAGTGGCGGGTGCACCGTAGCTTGCTGAAGGGCATGCTGAGCAGCACCAGTCGGGAGCAGTATTGCAGGTGTTAGCAGTGCTCCAGGGACAGAGCCATTATCTCTGCAGCAGCAGCAGTGGCGGGTGCACCGTAGCTTGCTGAAGGGCATGCTGAGCAGCACCAGTCGGGAGCAGTATTGCAGGTGTTAGCAGTGCTCCAGGGACAGAGCCGTTAACTCTGCAGCAGCAGCAGTGGCGGGTGCACCGTAGCTTGCTGAAGGGCATGCTGAGCAGCACCAGTCGGGAGCAGTGTTGCAGGTGTTAGCAGTGCTCCAGGGACAGAGCCGTTATCTCTGCAGCAGCAGCAGTGGCGGGTGCACCGTAGCTTGCTGAAGGGCATGCTGAGCAGCACCAGTCGGGAGCAGTATTGCAGGTTTTAGCAGTGCTCCAGGGACAGAGCCGTTATCTCTGCAGCAGCAGCAGTGGCGGGTGCACCGTAGCTTCCTGAAGGGCATGCTGAGCAGCACCAGTCGGGAGCAGTATTGCAGGTGTTAGCAGTGCTCCAGGGACAGAGCCGTTATCTCTGCAGCAGCAGCAGTGGCGGGTGCACCGTAGCTTGCTGAAGGGCATGCTGAGCAGCACCAGTCGGGAGCAGTATTGCAGGTGTTAGCAGTGCTCCAGGGACAGAGCCGTTATCTCTGCAGCAGCAGCAGTGGCGGGTGCACCGTAGCTTGCTGAAGGGCATGCTGAGCAGCACCAGTCGGGAGCAGTATTGCAGGTGTTAGCAGTGCTCCAGGGACAGAGCCGTTATCTCTGCAGCAGCAGCAGTGGCGGGTGCACCGTAGCTTGCTGAAGGGCATGCTGAGCAGCACCAGTCGGGAGCAGTATTGCAGGTGTTAGCAGTGCTCCAGGGACAGAGCCGTTATCTCTGCAGCAGCAGCAGTGGCGGGTACACCGTAGCTTGCTGAAGGGCATGCTGAGCAGCACCAGTCGGGAGCAGTATTGCAGGTGTTAGCAGTGCTCCAGGGACAGAGCCGTTATCTCTGCAGCAGCAGCAGTGGCGGGTGCACCGTAGCTTGCTGAAGGGCATGCTGAGCAGCACCAGTCGGGAGCAGTATTGCAGGTTGTAGCAGTGCTCCAGGGACAGAGCCGTTATCTCTGCAGCAGCAGCAGTGGCGGGTGCACCGTAGCTTGCTGAAGGGCATGCTGAGCAGCACCAGTCGGGAGCAGTATTGCAGGTGTTAGCAGTGCTCCAGGGACAGAGCCGTTATCTCTGCAGCAGCAGCAGTGGCGGGTGCACCGTAGCTTGCTGAAGGGCATGCTGAGCAGCACCAGTCGGGAGCAGTATTGCAGGTGTTAGCAGTGCTCCAGGGACAGAGCCGTTATCTCTGCAGCAGCAGCAGTGGCGGGTGCACCGTAGCTTGCTGAAGGGCATGCTGAGCAGCACCAGTCGGGAGCAGTATTGCAGGTGTTAGCAGTGCTCCAGGGACAGAGCCGTTATCTCTGCAGCAGCAGCAGTGGCGGGTGCACCGTAGCTTGCTGAAGGGCATGCTGAGCAGCACCAGTCGGGAGCAGTATTGCAGGTGTTAGCATTGCTCCAGGACAGAGCCGTTATCTCTGCAGCAGCAGCAGTGGCGGGTGCACCGTAGCTTGCTGAAGGGCATGCTGAGCAGCACCAGTCGGGAGCAGTATTGCAGGTGTTAGCATTGCTCCAGGGACAGATCCGTTATCTCTGCAGCAGCAGCAGTGGCGGGTGCACCGTAGCTTGCTGAAGGGCATGCTGAGCAGCACCAGTCGGGAGCAGTATTGCAGGTGTTAGCAGTGCTCCAGGGACAGAGCCGTTATCTCTGCAGCAGCAGCAGTGGCGGGTGCACCGTAGCTTGCTGAAGGGCATGCTGAGCAGCACCAGTCGGGAGCAGTATTGCAGGTGTTAGCAGTGCTCCAGGGACAGAGCCGTTATCTCTGCAGCAGCAGCAGTGGCGGGTGCACCGTAGCTTGCTGAAGGGCATGCTGAGCAGCACCAGTCGGGAGCAGTATTGCAGGTGTTAGCATTGCTCCAGGGACAGAGCCGTTATCTCTGCAGCAGCAGCAGTGGCGGGTGCACCGTAGCTTGCTGAAGGGCATGCTGAGCAGCACCAGTCGGGAGCAGTATTGCAGGTGTTAGCAGTGCTCCAGGGACAGAGCCGTTATCTCTGCAGCAGCAGCAGTGGCGGGTGCACCGTAGCTTGCTGAAGGGCATGCTGAGCAGCACCAGTCGGGAGCAGTATTGCAGGTGTTAGCAGTGCTCCAGGGACAGAGCCGTTATCTCTGCAGCAGCAGCAGTGGCGGGTGCACCGTAGCTTGCTGAAGGGCATGCTGAGCAGCACCAGTCGGGAGCAGTATTGCAGGTGTTAGCATTGCTCCAGGGACAGAGCCGTTATCTCTGCAGCAACAGCAGTGGCGGGTGCACCGTAGCTTGCTGAAGGGCATGCTGAGCAGCACCAGTCGGGAGCAGTATTGCAGGTGTTAGCATTGCTCCAGGGACAGAGCCGTTATCTCTGCAGCAGCAGCAGTGGCGGGTGCACCGTAGCTTGCTGAAGGGCATGCTGAGCAGCACCAGTCGGGAGCAGTATTGCAGGTGTTAGCAGTGCTCCAGGGACAGAGCCGTTATCTCTGCAGCAGCAGCAGTGGCGGGTGCACCGTAGCTTGCTGAAGGGCATGCTGAGCAGCACCAGTCGGGAGCAGTATTGCAAGTGTTAGCATTGCTCCAGGGACAGAGCCGTTATCTCTGCAGCAGCAGCAGTGGCGGGTGCACCGTAGCTTGCTGAAGGGCATGCTGAGCAGCACCAGTCGGGAGCAGTATTGCAGGTGTTAGCATTGCTCCAGGGACAGAGCCGTTATCTCTGCAGCAGCAGCAGTGGCGGTTGCACCGTAGCTTGCTGAAGGGCATGCTGAGCAGCACCAGTCGGGAGCAGTATTGCAGGTGTTAGCAGTGCTCCAGGGACAGAGCCGTTATCTCTGCAGCAGCAGCAGTGGCGGGTGCACCGTAGCTTGCTGAAGGGCATGCTGAGCAGCACCAGTCGGGAGCAGTATTGCAGGTGTTAGCATTGCTCCAGGGACAGAGCCGTTATCTCTGCAGCAGCAGCAGTGGCGGGTGCACCGTAGCTTGCTGAAGGGCATGCTGAGCAGCACCAGTCGGGAGCAGTATTGCAGGTGTTAGCAGTGCTCCAGGGACAGAGCCGTTATCTCTGCAGCAGCAGCAGTGGCGGGTGCACCGTAGCTTGCTGAAGGGCATGCTGAGCAGCACCAGTCGGGAGCAGTATTGCAGGTGTTAGCATTGCTCCAGGGACAGAGCCGTTATCTCTGCAGCAGCAGCAGTGGCGGGTGCACCGTAGCTTGCTGAAGGGCATGCTGAGCAGCACCAGTCGGGAGCAGTATTGCAGGTGTTAGCAGTGCTCCAGGGACAGAGCCGTTTTCTCTGCAGCAGCAGCAGTGGCGGGTGCACCGTAGCTTGCTGAAGGGCATGCTGAGCAGCACCAGTCGGGAGCAGTATTGCAGGTGTTAGCATTGCTCCAGGGACAGAGCCGTTATCTCTGCAGCAGCAGCAGTGGCGGGTGCACCGTAGCTTGCTGAAGGGCATGCTGAGCAGCACCAGTCGGGAGCAGTATTGCAGGTGTTAGCAGTGCTCCAGGGACAGAGCCGTTATCTCTGCAGCAGCAGCAGTGGCGGGTGCACCGTAGCTTGCTGAAGGGCATGCTGAGCAGCACCAGTCGGGAGCAGTATTGCAGGTGTTAGCATTGCTCCAGGGACAGAGCCGTTATCTCTGCAGCAGCAGCAGTGGCGGGTGCACCGTAGCTTGCTGAAGGGCATGCTGAGCAGCACCAGTCGGGAGCAGTATTGCAGGTGTTAGCAGTGCTCCAGGGACAGAGCCGTTTTCTCTGCAGCAGCAGCAGTGGCGGGTGCACCGTAGCTTGCTGAAGGGCATGCTGAGCAGCACCAGTCGGGAGCAGTATTGCAGGTGTTAGCATTGCTCCAGGGACAGAGCCGTTATCTCTGCAGCAGCAGCAGTGGCGGGTGCACCGTAGCTTGCTGAAGGGCATGCTGAGCAGCACCAGTCGGGAGCAGTATTGCAGGTGTTAGCAGTGCTCCAGGGACAGAGCCGTTATCTCTGCAGCAGCAGCAGTGGCGGGTGCACCGTAGCTTGCTGAAGGGCATGCTGAGCAGCACCAGTCGGGAGCAGTATTGCAGGTGTTAGCATTGCTCCAGGGACAGAGCCGTTATCTCTGCAGCAGCAGCAGTGGCGGGTGCACCGTAGCTTGCTGAAGGGCATGCTGAGCAGCACCAGTCGGGAGCAGTATTGCAGGTGTTAGCAGTGCTCCAGGGACAGAGCCGTTATCTCTGCAGCAGCAGCAGTGGCGGGTGCACCGTAGCTTGCTGAAGGGCATGCTGAGCAGCACCAGTCGGGAGCAGTATTGCAAGTGTTAGCATTGCTCCAGGGACAGAGCCGTTATCTCTGCAGCAGCAAGCAGTGGCGGGTGCACCGTAGCTTGCTGAAGGGCATGCTGAGCAGCACCAGTCGGGAGCAGTATTGCAGGTGTTAGCATTGCTCCAGGGACAGAGCCGTTATCTCTGCAGCAGCAGCAGTGGCGGTTGCACCGTAGCTTGCTGAAGGGCATGCTGAGCAGCACCAGTCGGGAGCAGTATTGCAGGTGTTAGCAGTGCTCCAGGGACAGAGCTGTTATCTCTGCAGCAGCAGCAGTGGCGGGTGCACCGTAGCTTGCTGAAGGGCATGCTGAGCAGCACCAGTCGGGAGCAGTATTGCAGGTGTTAGCATTGCTCCAGGGACAGAGCCGTTATCTCTGCAGCAGCAGCAGTGGCGGGTGCACCGTAGCTTGCTGAAGGGCATGCTGAGCAGCACCAGTCGGGAGCAGTATTGCAGGTGTTAGCAGTGCTCCAGGGACAGAGCCGTTATCTCTGCAGCAGCAGCAGTGGCGGGTGCACCGTAGCTTGCTGAAGGGCATGCTGAGCAGCACCAGTCGGGAGCAGTATTGCAGGTGTTAGCATTGCTCCAGGGACAGAGCCGTTATCTCTGCAGCAGCAGCAGTGGCGGGTGCACCGTAGCTTGCTGAAGGGCATGCTGAGCAGCACCAGTCGGGAGCAGTATTGCAGGTGTTAGCAGTGCTCCAGGGACAGAGCCGTTTTCTCTGCAGCAGCAGCAGTGGCGGGTGCACCGTAGCTTGCTGAAGGGCATGCTGAGCAGCACCAGTCGGGAGCAGTATTGCAGGTGTTAGCATTGCTCCAGGGACAGAGCCGTTATCTCTGCAGCAGCAGCAGTGGCGGGTGCACCGTAGCTTGCTGAAGGGCATGCTGAGCAGCACCAGTCGGGAGCAGTATTGCAGGTGTTAGCAGTGCTCCAGGGACAGAGCCGTTATCTCTGCAGCAGCAGCAGTGGCGGGTGCACCGTAGCTTGCTGAAGGGCATGCTGAGCAGCACCAGTCGGGAGCAGTATTGCAGGTGTTAGCATTGCTCCAGGGACAGAGCCGTTATCTCTGCAGCAGCAGCAGTGGCGGGTGCACCGTAGCTTGCTGAAGGGCATGCTGAGCAGCACCAGTCGGGAGCAGTATTGCAGGTGTTAGCAGTGCTCCAGGGACAGAGCCGTTTTCTCTGCAGCAGCAGCAGTGGCGGGTGCACCGTAGCTTGCTGAAGGGCATGCTGAGCAGCACCAGTCGGGAGCAGTATTGCAGGTGTTAGCATTGCTCCAGGGACAGAGCCGTTATCTCTGCAGCAGCAGCAGTGGCGGGTGCACCGTAGCTTGCTGAAGGGCATGCTGAGCAGCACCAGTCGGGAGCAGTATTGCAGGTGTTAGCATTGCTCCAGGGACAGAGCCGTTATCTCTGCAGCAGCAGCAGTGGCGGGTGCACCGTAGCTTGCTGAAGGGCATGCTGAGCAGCACCAGTCGGGAGCAGTATTGCAGGTGTTAGCAGTGCTCCAGGGACAGAGCCGTTTTCTCTGCAGCAGCAGCAGTGGCGGGTGCACCGTAGCTTGCTGAAGGGCATGCTGAGCAGCACCAGTCGGGAGCAGTATTGCAGGTGTTAGCAGTGCTCCAGGGACAGAGCCGTTATCTCTGCAGCAGCAGCAGTGGCGGGTACACCGTAGCTTGCTGAAGGGCATGCTGAGCAGCACCAGTCGGGAGCAGTATTGCAGGTGTTAGCATTGCTCCAGGGACAGAGCCGTTATCTCTGCAGCAGCAGCAGTGGCGGGTGCACCGTAGCTTGCTGAAGGGCATGCTGAGCAGCACCAGTCGGGAGCAGTATTGCAGGTGTTAGCAGTGCTCCAGGGACAGAGCCGTTATCTCTGCAGCAGCAGCAGTGGCGGGTGCACCGTAGCTTGCTGAAGGGCATGCTGAGCAGCACCAGTCGGGAGCAGTATTGCAGGTGTTAGCAGTGCTCCAGGGACAGAGCCGTTATCTCTGCAGCAGCAGCAGTGGCGGGTACACCGTAGCTTGCTGAAGGGCATGCTGAGCAGCACCAGTCGGGAGCAGTATTGCAGGTGTTAGCAGTGCTCCAGGGACAGAGCCGTTATCTCTGCAGCAGCAGCAGTGGCGGGTGCACCGTAGCTTGCTGAAGGGCATGCTGAGCAGCACCAGTCGGGAGCAGTATTGCAGGTGTTAGCATTGCTCCAGGGACAGAGCCGTTATCTCTGCAGCAGTGGCGGGTGCACCGTAGCTTGCTGAAGGGCATGCTGAGCAGCACCAGTCGGGAGCAGTATTGCAGGTGTTAGCAGTGCTCCAGGGACAGAGCCGTTTTCTCTGCAGCAGCAGCAGTGGCGGGTGCACCGTAGCTTGCTGAAGGGCATGCTGAGCAGCACCAGTCGGGAGCAGTATTGCAGGTGTTAGCATTGCTCCAGGGACAGAGCCGTTATCTCTGCAGCAGCAGCAGTGGCGGGTGCACCGTAGCTTGCTGAAGGGCATGCTGAGCAGCACCAGTCGGGAGCAGTATTGCAGGTGTTAGCAGTGCTCCAGGGACAGAGCCGTTATCTCTGCAGCAGCAGCAGTGGCGGGTGCACCGTAGCTTGCTGAAGGGCATGCTGAGCAGCACCAGTCGGGAGCAGTATTGCAGGTGTTAGCATTGCTCCAGGGACAGAGCCGTTATCTCTGCAGCAGCAGCAGTGGCGGGTGCACCGTAGCTTGCTGAAGGGCATGCTGAGCAGCACCAGTCGGGAGCAGTATTGCAGGTGTTAGCAGTGCTCCAGGGACAGAGCCGTTTTCTCTGCAGCAGCAGCAGTGGCGGGTGCACCGTAGCTTGCTGAAGGGCATGCTGAGCAGCACCAGTCGGGAGCAGTATTGCAGGTGTTAGCATTGCTCCAGGGACAGAGCCGTTATCTCTGCAGCAGCAGCAGTGGCGGGTGCACCGTAGCTTGCTGAAGGGCATGCTGAGCAGCACCAGTCGGGAGCAGTATTGCAGGTGTTAGCATTGCTCCAGGGACAGAGCCGTTATCTCTGCAGCAGCAGCAGTGGCGGGTGCACCGTAGCTTGCTGAAGGGCATGCTGAGCAGCACCAGTCAGGAGCAGTATTGCAGGTGTTAGCAGTGCTCCAGGGACAGAGCCGTTTTCTCTGCAGCAGCAGCAGTGGCGGGTGCACCGTAGCTTGCTGAAGGGCATGCTGAGCAGCACCAGTCGGGAGCAGTATTGCAGGTGTTAGCAGTGCTCCAGGGACAGAGACGTTTTCTCTGCAGCAGCAGCAGTGGCGGGTACACCGTAGCTTGCTGAAGGGCATGCTGAGCAGCACCAGTCGGGAGCAGTATTGCAGGTGTTAGCAGTGCTCCAGGGACAGAGCCGTTTTCTCTGCAGCAGCAGCAGTGGCGGGTGCACCGTAGCTTGCTGAAGGGCATGCTGAGCAGCACCAGTCGGGAGCAGTATTGCAGGTGTTAGCAGTGCTCCAGGGACAGAGACGTTTTCTCTGCAGCAGCAGCAGTGGCGGGTGCACCGTAGCTTGCTGAAGGGCATGCTGAGCAGCACCAGTCGGGAGCAGTATTGCAGGTGTTAGCAGTGCTCCAGGGACAGAGACGTTTTCTCTGCAGCAGCAGCAGTGGCGGGTACACCGTAGCTTGCTGAAGGGCATGCTGAGCAGCACCAGTCGGGAGCAGTATTGCAGGTGTTAGCAGTGCTCCAGGGACAGAGCCGATTATCTCTGCTGCAGCAGCAGTGGCGGGTGCCGCAGAGCTCAGTTTGACTAGCGTTCACACTTGGATCCCAATCTGAACTATTACCTCACAGTCTTATATAGAGATTGTTTCCTAACCTTTTAGAATGTAAGATCATTTGGGCAGGGCCATATTTCCATTTTCTTAGCTGCCATTATTTGTTTTGCACTTTATAAATCAAGTAAAATAATTAGTATGTAACTGATAATTGATAATTTTTTGTCGAAGGGTCATTAAAAGTCTTTAGCTCTACAGTCATTAGCAAGTGTATGAGCTATGTATAATTGACCTTGTATGAAGAGATGAAGGTGTAATGAAGGTTAGAGATTTCACAGAGTCTAGTTTGAAGAGAATCATTGTGTTAACACAGATCAATATAGTAGCTCTCATTATAGTTATAGCTAGTATTTAAGGTATTCGCCAATTGGAAGCCATTTCACTTGGTTACATCGCTTAGGTAATGTAGATTGTTAATTAGACAGTGATTTTGTTTCATTTCAACAATTTTTTTATTTATGCAACACTTTACTATTAATACCGTTTGTGCAGCTAAACCAGCTAGCTGCATTCTGCAGTACTGTGTAAGGCATTCCCAAATTGCACATAAAATAGTGTTAGGAGTGCTGTATTGCCTGTGATATTTCATTGATCAAACAAGTAATCTGCTACACAAAATAAAATGACAACATTTTCTTCTCTCCATCAATACCTGTCCTGTCTCACAGCTCTGGATAATTCATAAAGCCTCCAATGTGCTGACTTGACTGATAAGATAAATTTATTTTGCAGCCTGACTTTGATGATGGAAGAGTAGGAAGACCAAGATCCATGCTAAGATCTTATCGACAGATGTCTATCATATCCATGTCTTCAATTGGATCTGACTGTGCCACTCCCAACAAACTTGTAACAGAAAGGTAAGTTTAGAAATGTATGTTTTCAGGACAGTCCCAGTAGTTTAATATTTAACCTTGTGAATCCCTTCTGCTATATTGCAGGCGTATATTAAGCAATTGCCTTGGCAGATAGAGCAGAGGATGCACACTGTTCAATAGCTGTCGGAAGTTGCCGTCTTGTCGGAAAGACTGCAGCTTCTGAAAGATTTCTGTCGGAAAGGGGTTCCGACCTATTCCATATGGGCAGTCTTTTTACAGCAAGTCGGGAATACCCCACTTGTTGGAAAACATGTGGATCGGCGGAATAGCGTCCGATTCGCGTGCTTCTGTTGGAAACGGGCCAAATCCGACAGGTTTTGACCCCCTTACCGACAATCTCAATCCGACTTTAAAAAAAGTAAAAATGAGCAGGGCGCCCCCCTGGCCAGGCACAGCGCAGCCCCCCCCCCCCCCCCCTTCCCCGCCGCTGCCAGCTCCCCCCGCTGCTGTAGACATCACCCCCCGCAGCCGCAGACATATCACTTCCCCCACCGCCGCTGACAGCAGCAGCAGGACAGGACACAGAGAACGGCCAAATACGACAGTCGGATTTGGCCTTTCATTGAATAGCCCTTGTCGGATCCATTCCGACAAATGCATGTCGGAATGGATCTGACACTTATTGAATATACCCCTATGTATCTGATATTGATGAATTTATGCAAACCATTATTTGAGAGGTTTGCCTCTTATGTGTGGCTCATAGCATGGTATATTAAATGTAATACACTATGTTATTATACCTTATCAGGGGTAAAAGAAGATGAGTGGGATTTTTTTTTCTTTTCTTTTTTAAATGTCTTTATTTTTCGGCTAGTGTACTACAGTACAAATCTCAGTGGCCAACATCCGACAGCAGCCTTGGGCACCGGTCTGCCATGTGAAATTGTGGGGACTGCTACAAATGAAAAAGACAAGACCTGCAAACTCTTTTATTTGAGTGTAAAACAGAACACACATTTTGAGCAAAAAGACGCTCAGCACGCCAGTGTCCCCAGCGACCTGGGGTTCTGGGAGACAGTGGCGCAGAGAGGGGGAGGGCAGCAGGTACTCCTTACCCAGGCCCAGGCCTGTTGGAGCCCCCTCTTCCCAGTTGGAGACAGCAGCAGTGGGGAGAGAGAGGACAGCACACGCGCTGCAGAAGCAGTGTCCTCTCTATCTCCGCATGATGTTCTGGGGGGTGAGCAACCTACTTTTCACCTGGTGACACAAAACACACACACACCCCTCTCCATGCAGCCCGTACACAGAAATGTTTTTTTTTTTATGTCCCTAAGGAGGGGGCTGGCCACACTTCCCTGCATTGACCACGCCCCCTCAGGAAACCTGGGCCCTGCTCAGCTGTCGACGCCCCTGCTGGGAGAGGCTATTTGGCGCATCTTGAGCAACAGTGTATGAGGACACATCTGTATGTAAACTGTTGGAAATCGAAACTTAGAGACACAGATATGAGGAGGGGGCAAAGACAATGATATGGGAGGGGGATGAGGCCACATACTGTTCGGGCATGGGAAAGAGGCACATATGGGGAAGGGCACATATGTGGTACATATGGTATGGGGAGAGGGCCAGAAGCACAAATATGGGGTTGAGGCTGAGACATAAACATGGAGTCAGGGGCCACAGTGATGTTTTTCCCTTTGTAAACACCCCCTCCCCTCTCCCCCACACACACATGGACCACCCTTCACTTTAACCTTCAAGAGACCAGTATTAAGAAGTATGTAAGAATGCCCGAAGGTTAATTTAAAGACAGAAAGCATGCTTTCATCTCTGGTCCCAGTATTTTGCTGTCACTACAGCGGTCATGTGCAGGCTGCAGAGTGAGGGAAGCGAGGATGCTTTGTTCTTTCTGCTATGCAGCCATGACAGTCTCAGCCCTGTGCTTTCTATCTACCTTCAAACATCCACCTTCCTCCCTCCATCCTTTTCCCTGTGAGAGGTGACAGCCTAGGAAGCTGCAGTGGCATAAACTCAGAGTCATGTCTTTGTTACAGAAAACAGTAGTGGGGAGAATTTACAGTATGAGCTACTTACTAACCCTGAATATACAATGCAACAATCTACTATAATAAACTGCATTCGGTATTCCAGCACCATTTTAGCAGTCAATGGGTCAGTTAAAATAAATACAATTTGTGAAGGGAAAAGTGAAACTTATAATTTTATCAAAAATATTGTTGTGACAATATTGGTAGTCATCATATATGAGTGCACTGTTGCACTCCAGCTTCTAAACCCTATAATCTATCCCAACCAGGGCCATCTTAATGCCTAGGCACACTGGGCAGGTGCCCAGAGCCCCACCATTCTAGCGGCTTTTGAGCAGGGGCATGTGGTAGCCACACAATCAGAGTAGCGAGACAGCATTCTTTACCTGCATCCCAGTCTGCAGCTAGACAGTGAATGGCTGTCAGCATGATAATTGGTGGATAGCTCATATATAATGATATATAATCAGAGTGCTGGCAGCCATTCACCATATGGAAGCATGTGGAGGGACAATGGATGTGTAGGCAGGGCCATAACTAGGTGTGTGCAGAGTGTTCCATCGCACATAGCGCTGTAGGATAGGGGGCGCTGTTGGCAGCACTTTTTAGTGATCTGTTTTATGTCATGCTCGGCGTAAGTTGGGGTTCCGACAACCGAGTTTTGGCTGAAGGGACAGCTACCTGTGAGGAGAGTAAATAAGGTGGCTGAATGTAATGCCTCCTCATGGGGTGGAGGCCAAACTAAGTGTTAACATTGGCCGGAGGGCGTAAAGAGAAGGAGGACTCCGTAGGAAGATAACTGTAGTTTTAATGAATAACAGGCTGTACACGAATATTGGAGAAATTGACGAAACTGGAAAAATTTGAGTCTATGGTTAAGTGACTTGAAGAGTGAAGCTGAGAACTCCGGTAAAGGAGAACTGAAGACTGTGATTAAAAGACGAGGCTGAAGAGCTTGGACTTTGACAAAATGAAGACTGTGGTTTGTGATTGAAAGACGAGACTGAAGAACTTGGACTTTGAAGAAATGAAGACTGTGGTTTGTTATTGAAAGACAAGGCTGAAGAACTTGGACTTTGAAGAAATGAAGACTGTGGTTTGTGATTGAAGGACGAGGCTGAAGAACTTGGACTTTGAAGAAATGAAGACTGTGGTTTGTGATTGAATGACGAGGCTGAAGAACCTGGACTTTGAAGAAATGAAGACTGTGGTTTGTGATTGAAAGATGAGGCTGAAGAACTTAGAATTTGAAGAAATGAAGACGTCTGTGAGCTCCTCTACGACCTGGGACCCCGTGAGCACTTCCATGAGTGTTGATGGACTTAGACAGCAGTACTGCAGCAGCGTTTAGGTAACCGATAGATGAGAGCAACCAGGACCAGGGCACCAGAAGTAACATGGGAGCACAGAGCTGGAGAACCTTTCACAAGGAGGTAACTTGAAGCACTGGCACTCTCCCTCTGAGCCAGCCCCCCTTTTGTAAGGGGAGAACACACAAGATTGGCTGGACACAGAATGGGAACTTCATTGGTAATACTCTGGTCTCCAACATAGCTGCCCCCAGCACAGGAGACATACTGAGCTGTTAGCACACAGCTTTAGCCAGCTTCTTTCTCTGACACACTATACTGTGTCACCACTAGAGGACATTACCGCAGCGCCCGGCTCTCCAGACCCCCGGCCCTCGGCAGCCGCACATCCGTCCAGGAGGACCCGCCGCCAGCAGATCCCTGCAGCCGCGCCAACCAGCGGGACGGCGACCCCCGGGAGCACCCGCCGGAGGTAAGGCTCCGGAGCCTGACATTTTAATTACTTTCACTTGCAGCTACCCCCGTTTTTTTAAACCCAGTGACTCCTTATTGCCGCTGTCTCCTACCTCAACTCCTTCCATTGCTAAAACCTCTTTGTTATTCAGTCACACTGTCTTTTATTACATTTCAAGATGCTGACATAGCCGGGATTCGAACCCATTGCCTGTGTTATCCAGGGTTGGACAGGCCCACAGGGGTACAGGGGGACACCCCTGTTGGTCCTCTCTGCCTGGGGGCCCACCTCTTCCTCTAGGGATCAGGTTCAACACTGAGCACTTAAATTATACATGTTACCTTATACTGCACAGGACTATTGTGTATTTTCTGCAGTGCATTGCTGTTATTAATCTGGTACATTATCATGCATGCACTAGCGTATTTACTATATATATTTATCAAGGAGCCCAAACCATGCACTCTCTAATGGTTAGGCAAACCAATGTGGTGGCTGGCCACACCCCCTCTGGAAGCTGGCAACGCCCCTAAGCATTGGCCCCTACCAGGGCTGCCATTAGAAATTGAGGACCCCGGAACTGACAAAATAGAAAGGCCCCCCCTGGGAATGGAGCTGTGGATAATGTAGGTGGAGCTACAGTGGTGGTGGGACATCAATTGGTGTTCAAACCCTGTTTTTTTTTTTCAAAATGTCAAAATTTTGGCTGTGGGTTTGGGTGTTATTAAAACATGTCAATCTGTTATAAATTATATGATATCCCAGCCCTACCTCGGTCACATCAGTATAATACATAAATACCATAATAGCAGCTGCGCCACTCACACATACACATATACCTTCCCCATCCACCTCCCTCTTACACAAATATACCACAGCTATCTATCTCTCACACCTACATATGTAGCCACGCTCATCGTGATTACATCTAGGTGTGAATGCACCTCGATTGCAGTGAACACGTGTATGCCCAGTGTGTGCGCGTGCATCTTAGTCATGCCCGCGCTCATTAAGAATGTTTTGTGTGCCAATTGCTGTAACTAGGCGCGGGTGCGACTAGGTGCGCCTGGTGTGCACGTACTGTTGCGACAAAGTCACTGTGAGCATTGCTACATCTGTATACCCCAGTCCTGCCTCATCTACTGCCTCATAAGCTTTGACCCATCAAACAGAAATTTGCAACACCTGTCTGGCCAGACCCCCAGCATGCATTCCAGTGCACTGCATCTGCACTAACCAGGCATCCCTAAACCTCTATTCCAGAATGCGTTCCACCGCATAGCGCATGCTTTACTAGGATAACCAGCTGTCCTAACACACAGCTCTTTCTAGGCATCTCAGCTAATCCTGCACAGCAATACAGGCACATACACAGTAACAACAGCAGTAATCCACAGCTGACTATGCAGGATGTAGTTAATATCCCGGCGGACAGCTGGTGAAATGCCGGCGGTCAGAATACCGACTGCAGCCCCATATTACCACTCGGGTGGTGGCCCACGCCACCACTCGAGTGGGAATAGAATAGTATGGCGAGCAAAGCAAAAGCTTGCCACCGGGCCGAAAGTGTGGCAAGTGCAGCAAGCCCGCATGGGGACTCGCTGCACTCCCCATCGGGATTCCTGCATTGGTCTCCTGACCGCTGGGATCCCGACCGTTGGTATTTCAATACCAACCCCACTGTGCTATGGCACTGCAAAATTCTTTCTATGTAGTGATTTAAGATGTCCTGCATCCGCGGTTGGCAAAGAAAAGATATTTGGGTGTCTTTTGTATTATTTTTTTATTTTTTTATTTTAGATTTTGGTGTTCTATATGTGTTTTTATTGGCACTATTTACTCTGTGATGTGATGCCGCATTAGATTTGGTCCACATTAATAGTAGTCTGAGTGTATTATAGTAATGATGTAATCCTGCCCATTTTGCAGAGCTATAGCATAGCAAAGAAGTTGGCAAGGTCCATGCTGGGATATGTAGTCCCACAGGGTTCCTGTGTCTGAGTAATAACCGGGCAAATCCAAGGGACTAGAATTACAACTATAAATAAACCCCTCCGAAAATATCGGGACAGCCCTGGTCTTTCACCTTGAAGTTGTAGCTGTGCTGGGGTGTACTTCACGGTCCACAGGGAGCGCAGGTACTAGTCCAGCTGCTCGGTCACTACTTGCGGTCCTGGATGCTACTACCAGGGCCTCCTCGCTTAGCTCCTTGTAGTGCTCTGGAGGGGGTGGAGTGGGGGGGAGTGACCCGCGGCCCGGCGAGGACAAGAGAAGGGAAGTGGCGCTGGGTATTTGAGATTACTAGCATCAGCGGTATTGCCCAAGGCTGCCGATGCCGGTAATCTCAAATACCCAGCGCCACTTCCCTTTTCCTGTCATCGCTGGGCTGTAGCAGACTAGTAGCAGCGGCAGCTGTGGACAGTCCCACTGGTGGCGGGTAGTAGGAGCAGCCCGGGCCCTCCACACTCTGTTAGAGTGGCCCCCTTGATGGCAGCCCTGGCCCCTACCACTGCATTTGCCCTTCATGCCACAATCCGACACTGGAGTTATCTGCCCTTGCATAGAAAGCTAGAGAATTATAAGCTAAAGAATTCTAACTATTTGGAGCTCACTTTGTACTAATAACAGCGAGCTCTCAAGTTAAGTGCATAAATGTGGTACAAAGATCCGTGTCCAAATCTTTTTCTTGCAGTTTCCTTGTTCTTGCAGCTTTCTATAAATGTAATATATATATATATAAATGCAAAAAATCTGTAGAGAAGGGCACTCAATCCAACTTTGAAAAATACATTATTTTAATATCACCCCAATTTGGGCATTAAAAAATGAACAGTAAATCGCGGTGGCTCAGCAAAAAATAACATGAAATATCATCTCCAAACTACGTGGCGTATCAACGCCTACATATTATTTCCAAAAGTGTGTTTCAGAGTCATGAGGATATATATGGTAACTTAGCTGTCCGTCGACCTCGGTCACTAAATGACCGTTCAAGACCATAGCATCATGTCACTGTCACCCCGCTGTAGTGTAGAGCCATCTGTGTGTGAACACCATAACAACCATCCTAAATATACATCTAAATGAGTAACAACTTACAGGTGGGCCAACCGTCAGGTCCGCTAATCCCGGCGTGCGTTCCACCCTTCTGCGCATGCGTCGCCATGCCTGCTAGCCTGCTCACAGAGAGCGTAATCCCTCTGCGTTCCACCGTGTCCTTTCACTTCCCGGGTATGCGTCCCAAATACCGCTACGTCACTTCCGGTGACGAGCGTTGGGAGCATCACCACCAGGGGATTGCTTTAGTCATCACCATGGTTACAGGGCACCATGAGTGACAGGTGGCCGCCCGCACATCCCCGCCCCGTCCTCCAGGATGTGACTATCAGTACATTACCCGCATGGGTTGCTTTTATTCATAATAAAATACTTTCACCATGATAATAATACACACAGCCGATGACAGGAAAAACTAATTATACATATATACAATTATAGGCATAGTCCCGAGTGTAATCATAACTGCAGCTGTGATCAATGATCGATTATACCAATTGGGACCATACGTCTATTTTAGGAAAATAGATAGAGGATTATTCTCATTCATTCCTTTTGGAGATATCGTGTCCAGTTTGTGTATCCACCCCAGTTGTTGGCAGAGCTGCGTGAGAGTGCAGGGATATGTATGTATATTTAGATACAGCCCAGAGTAAAATCTGTGTTGTTTTCTTCTCCTGCACCCACTACTTATTACACAATTTTAATACAGGCACTGTTGTTGTGAGATTCATCACTACATTGGGTTATGTACTGTTATATAGCATAAGTGCACAAATATCTGAGTAAATGACTACTCTGGTTTGATCCCGCCAATTCTATTTACTGTTATACCGCACTGGGCAAGCCCGAAACCATCCGAACTTGGAAGCTAATCAGTGCCGGGCCTGGTCAGTACACGCTAGGGTCACCACGTGGAATACTAGGTACAGTAAGTATCTCTTTTTGGTTATAAACGTTGGCTGTGGAAATTCATAAATTGGCATGGCGCAAGGCCAGTTGGGCTTCCTTGATGATAACCTGCTTGCACAAGCTGAACACGGTATAATATCCCTCACGGACGATGATGCGGATAAGGTCTTGTTTGACCAGCTAGATTTTGACACTTTGCTTGCAGAAACACCTACAGATCTTTACCACCAACTCCTTAGACTCAAACGAAGGGAGGTAGACCTCACCCTACATGGACAGTTTCTGTCCGAATATTACCGCAAAAAGCAAATCCCACGGGGATTTAGGGTTAACAACATCCCGACAATCGGCAGGAATAACCCCACCTTCTGCAGTCGCTGGTGCGGGGTCCTTAATAAGTGTTCCCTTGACCTAATGCTTTTGGTTGTTGAGGAGGTGGGTATAGAACTAAACAAAGTTAATATACAAATAGATACCTTCAGTAGTGCACATCTGGGCACCATCAAGAAAGATAAAACCAACAATTTACTCGAAAAATTACAGACACAAATAGATTCATATAAGAAAGAGATCACTGCATTTAAACGCAATAAACTCACAACGGTCACAACAGATTATCAAAATCACACCGTCTATAGATGGTTGATCGGTGACTCCAGACCAAATAGACCGCAAAGGCCTTACAGAGCCCGACGCCAAGGACGGAGACAACCTTATACCAATGAGACGGGATCTTCCGCCTCTGATACTGACCTGTCTGATAGTCGACCAACACCAAGGTCTTTTTTAGACCATACTCCAACCGCCAACCTTCCTCCAGTGGTAAGCCACAGAGACCGCACCCAAGGAAGGGCAGATACATGGCGCAGGTGCAGGGACAAACCCAGGACCTAGTCTTTAACCTATCAAGCAAGACGCTTGATGAGGCAACCACACGGCTCCTTTCGAGAGGCCTCTCATTCGTACCAACAGCCCCCCACCGACGGTTTGATACCGTGGTTGACATATATAAATTTGGCAGGAAACTTAGGTTACGTGAGCACTTTACCACAGAAATTAACAAAGAAAACACAAAATTTCGGAAACCTTCCACGTTCGACCCAGCCTCCTCCAACCCTAGCATTAAAACATTTACCCGCCTTTTGGAACACGATGTCCATGCACAATCTCCCACTAAGCGCTTTTAAATCTGCCCATTGCAGAACGCAAAGCCCTAGCATCACTTAAGTGGGACACTAGCCTTGTGGTTAGGCCTGCAGACAAGGGGGGTGCAGTGGTAATACAGGATTGGGCTGACTATAATTGCGAAATTTTGAGACAGCTGGATGATGCGGCTACTTACATTAGCCTGCAACACAATCCCATACCTGAGATCAAATTGGAAGTTGATCGTTTATTAGAGACGGGGTACAAAACACAACAGATTGACAAGAACACACTGGAATTTCTCACCGTTGAGCATCCAGTTTGCCCCATAATCTATACCCTTCCCAAAATCCATAAATCTCTATCACACCCACCAGGTAGGCCAATTATCTCTGCCAGAAAATCTCTGTACAACCGCTTGCCATCTATGTCGATACGTTCCTACAGCCCATAGTACAACAGGGAGATAGCTATGTGCGGGACACGTCCGACTTCTTGCAGAAACTGATGACATTCCCATACGAACTGGAGAACACACTACTAGCCACTATGGATGTTTGTTCCCTGTATACTATTATCCCGCATGATCAAGGTCTGCAATCATTAGCAAACGCCTGGCAGCAATACCCACCAGCTGGACCGTCAAGTGAATTTCTCCTGGAAATGGCCACTGCAGTCCTTAAACACAATCACTTCCTCTATCAAGGAAAATATTACCTACAGCGTGAAGGGACCGCGATGGGTTCGAATTTGGCGCCAGCTTACGCCAATATCTACATGGCTGAGTATGAACAACGAGAGATCTTTCCGAGATTTGGACCACAGATCCTGTTTTATAGAAGATTTATTGACGATATTTTCTTGCTGTGGAAAGGGTCATTAGATTCATTTAACGACATGGTCAGCTTGCTGAATGGACTCGATAGTCCAGTAAGATTCACACATCAGGTAGATCCCGTCAGTATCAACTTTCTGGACATCACCATCACACTGGAAGAGGGTCATATCATTACAAGCCTTTACAGAAAACCCACGGACCGCAACACTCTGCTACTTGCAACCAGCCAGCACCCACCTGCTCTTAAGGACAATCTTCCAATCTCTCAATTTTTGAGAGTGATGCGCAATAATACCAGAAGAGACACCATGGAAACACAAATAACGGAGATCACATCACGGTTCCTGGAGCGAGGATATGATAGGAAAACGGTAATGCAATGTTTGGAGAAAGCCAGGAGGAAATTTGACTCATCCACAACTCCGACGGAGGTGACATCTACACCAGACCGTGTGGTCTTCACGACCACATATGACCATCTATCAAATAGGATCCGAGGAGCCGTCCGCAAGAATTGGCCCATTCTAACCTCTGATGACCATCTTAAACTGAAGAGAACACCACCACCCATTATGGCGTATCGTAGGGCAGCCAATTTAAAACAGCTATTACTAAGACCTTTGGCTGGACAGGAACCACCCACAAATACTACATGGTTACATGAGAAAAGACCCGGTTGCTTCAAATGCACTGGGTGTACCACATGCAGGGGTATGCTAACAGGTCCAACATTTCCACACCCCCATTCGGGACAAGCAATACCCATCAAGTATAGACTACACTGTAATATGGACTATCTGATTTACATTCTTACATGCCCGTGCGGACTATATTACGTGGGAATGACGACTAGACGGTTCCGTGACAGGATGGCGAACCATAGAACGTCAATACACCAGGCGATTAATACGGGTACAGCAACTTTACCAGTGGCCAGACATTTCCTGACTTTAAGACATCAAGTCTCTGACCTCAGGTCAAAACTGATAGACTGGATACCCCCGTTACAAAGAGGCGGTGACCGTGCACTCCTGCTCAGAAAACGTGAAAGCTTGTGGATACACAAACTGGACACGATATCTCCAAAAGGAATGAATGAGAATAATCCTCTATCTATTTTCCTAAAATAGACGTATGGTCCCAATTGGGATAATCGATCATTGATCACAGCGGCAGTTATGATTACACTCGGGACTATGCCTATAATTGTATATATGTATGAATAGTTTTTCCTGTCATCGGCTGCAGTTATGATTACACTCGGGACTATGCCTATAATTGTATATATGTATGAATAGTTTTTCCTGTCATCGGGTGTGATGATAACACCACACTGACAGTAGGATTAATTATGTATCATGTAATCCTTGTGTGCGGTGCTTCATAGTTATAGCCTTATGTATATATGTATTCTTATATGTCATCATGATCTGTAGTACATTACTAATGTGGTGACTTCACCAGCCTCCATTATACCCAGCAGCATATAAAACACTTATATCTAACACAATCAATTGGTCACACCTATAATGTTTAACTTCACGGGGGCAGGTTATAAACTGACCTGTGGTGGGTACTAAGCCCATCACTACCAGTCAGAGACCTGCCTACAACCCAAATTTTTTTTTTACTATTTAAGGAAAGGAGGTGCTGTTCACGATAACTCGGATGACTCATGAGAAGCGGTGGGTAAACACCGCTGAGTCTCACATTTGTCCACCAATATAAGTATTAATCAATTCACCTCTTTTAGTAATATATGGTACTAGTAAGTTACAACTGTGCACTACTGTGACCTGTAGCGGAGCTACCGCTACTGTGGATACTTAGAAACAAGCTAGCGCAAAACCCGGAAGTGACGCGTGCGTTCCAGCACGGACTTCCTGTTTCCGTTCCACGGCGCGCCCGCTGTCCGGAGCTCACACACGGACGCAACACACCTCCTGCAAACCAGGAAGTGATGCTTGCGGTCCAATGCGTTCCACCTCATTCCCAGGAAGTGGAGAGGCGGGACTGGCGCCCAACAGCTGGTATATCATATACATATACATCAGATATCAGCCACAATCAAATCCTCATTCTTTCACCTGAGGAACATAGCCAGAATCAAGCACTTAATTCCCTCAGATGATATGCCAAAAGTCATACATGCATTTGTATCATCTCGATTAGACTACTGTAATGCCCTCTACCTTGGTCTACCAGCAAAAGAATTGCAACGCTTACAGCTGGTGCAAAACACAGCTGCCAGGCTGTTAACCAACCAGCCCCGTTCTAGCCACATAACACCCATCCTCTACTCCCTTCACTGGCTGCCTGTAAGATGGCGAATCCTCTTCAAGATTGGCTTACTGAGTTTCAAAGCATTACATGACCAAGGCCCAAGGTACCTGAAACAGCTTCTGACCCCATACTGCCCCACTCGATTACTGCGATCTGTAGATGAAGGACTTTTAGCAGTACCTAGAATCTACCGTAATTCATCTGGGGGTCGAGCTTTTAGTCATGCGGCTCCGACTCTATGGAACTCACTTCCCCGCACAGTGCGAGAGGCCCCAACTATAGAATCCTTCAAAAGTAGACTCAAGACTTTCCTGTTTACTCAAGCATTTCCATAGTGTCTCTTTTAGTATCTTCATGCTTCTGTATTTTATGAAAATGTACTTCATTATTTTCTGTACTATATTATGCTGTGTATCTGTTAAGCGCCTTGAGTCCTATTGGAGAAAGAGCGCTAAATAAATAAAATTATTATTATTATTATTATTATTATATAATGGGGGCCGGTGAGGCTAGTATCTCTGTGACAACAGTTCCCATTTATGCTGACCATGCTGTGATGCTGTTTGCTGTGACTATGCTGTAGCTCCTTGACAAAGGTCCTGCTGTGGACCGAAACGTCGGAATTGGACATTACACTGGAACTGTGAGATTACCTTTACATTAAATACTATTTGCTGATTAATTGAGATAAAGTCTGGAGAGTGCTATCTGTTCCACTAGTTGGATAACCCTGTACTGTACTATGGGTCCCACCTCTAAATGGGTCGGACTCTGATTGGCACCCCAGTTGTTGGCAGAGCTGCGTGAGAGTGCAGGGATATGTATGTATATATATATATATATATATATATATTTATATTAAAGATGTGCGGCGGGCACTTTCCGCGTTTTTGTGTTTTGATTTTTGGTCTGGATCTTCGCTCGTGTTTTGGATCTGGATTGGTTTTGCCAAAACCACCCTCTCGGGTTTTGGTTTTGGATCTGGATGATTTTTGAAAAAAACATAAAAATAGCTAAAATCAAAGAATTTGGAGGTAATTTTGACATACGGTATTATTAACCTCAATAAAATTCATTTGCACTTCCAGTCTATTCTGAACACCTCACACCTCACAGTATTGTTTTTAGGCCTAAAAGTTGCTCCGAGGTAGCTGTATGACTAAGCTAAGCGACAGAAGTGTGCGGCACAAACACCTGGTCCATCTAGGAGTGGCACTGCAGTGGAAGACAAGATGGCACTTAAAAAAAACTAGTCCCCAAGAGGTGCAATAAGGTAGCTGTATGACTAAGCTAAGCAACACAAGTTTACGGAAAAAACACCTGGCCCACCTAGGAGTGGCACTGCAGTGGCATACAGGATGGCACTAAAAAAAAAACTAGGCCCCAAACAGCACATCATGCAAAGAAGTAAAAGAGGTGTAATGAGGGAGCTGTATGACTAAGCTAAGAGACACAAGTGTGCGGCACAAACACCTGACTCATCTAGGAGTGGCACTGCAGTCCCACTGCACTAATGGCGGATACCTGACGCTCGTCTAACACCCGCATAGCTGTCAAGGCTTGAGTTATCCGCTTTGCAACAGGATGACTGCTGTCATACAGATGTGTTTTCCGTTATCTTGGCTGTTTCTGTGCCTAGACGGAGGTTTAGTCACGCCTAGGCGATAGCTTAGGTTGCGGAGTTTAATCACGGACAGGCGCGTTGAGGCACGATTACATACTCAGCATGCAATACACATCTCCACCACTGGGTGGCTAATGCTCCACTAATCCAGTACTTTAGATCGAATAGTGGCGGATTGATCTATAGTACAAGCTCTGGCAAATGGTCAGTGAAGACTGTAATGTTAATATACAGTCCTGTACTGCATACTGTACACACAGATGGTGACCAATGGTCAGACGGAGCAAGTAAAAAAAAAGTTTATACAGACGTAAACGAACATGTTAAAACACTTGTAAATTGCCGTGTTAATGCTTGTGAGCATCCAAGTCCCATAGACAAAGCAATAGAGTAATGTAGTTCATTGACTTAAAATAAATACCGTGTTTTGCAGTATGAGCATCCAAGTCCCCTAACGGCATAAACGAACACCAATGGGAAGGAATCGCTGCTTGCAGTACTTTTACACATGAACTTGTGTATCTTCCATGCAGTGGTGTGGGCAAGCAGTGAAGGCTTCCGCCTCCCACGCTAGAGTCCCGGGTTTGATTCCCGAAGTGCCAATGTATTTTTTTTTCCCTGACATTCACTTTATTAATTTTTTTTACTTTGTAATCCATTGTAATACATTCAATGGAAGGGTGCACACAGGTTTCACATAAATCAGGGTAAATCTGCAGGAGCGACTCATTCCGCTATCTAAAATACACAGTGACAGTGAGGACCCGTAGACATATCAATTAATATAAATTTGTGTATTCTGACGCAAGTAACTGTTCGAGTAACACAGTACTGTAGATCGTCTGCGTTAGAGAATCTGTGTTATACTTTATGAGCAAGGATCACTGCTACTGTACCATTTGCACATCTATCAAAGCGACTGCAGTACAGTATTGTGCTGTACATTTATTGTAACCTGACTTCCCTCCCTGTCTACTGTATGAACTATGCAGGCTCCCTGGGGGGAAGAGGGAAGTGGGATGGGGGTAGGTGTTGGCTTATTACCATGTTCTTCAATATGTACATGCAAGTCCCTTCACGGCATAAAGGGGAGGGGGAAGGGTGAGGTGGGGATTGACCAGCTGAGTTCAGAGACGCTGTCGAAAATATTAATTGTATGTCGGGACCCAAAAAAAGAAACCAATAAATCAATTAATAAAAATAGTGTGCACAGACACAAACAAATGTGTTAAAGCAATGGTCCATTGACGTTCGGTTTATGTGAGCTATTAAATTAAATTCAATTAAAATGGGCTTAAGGCTTAATATCTCCGGTTCTGAGTGTCCAATCAGCTCAGAATTGGGTTGGAATGGAAGAGGTGATGATTAGCTACCGGAAGATACCCCAAGTTGCTGTGACCCCCACAAGGCTCATTGCAAGTGTCAGAACCCATGATGGGTCGGAATTAACAGGCCCATTATAGTCTGTGGGAAAATGGGTCCACTTTGTGTCCTGATATCTCTGGTTCTTGGTGTCCTAGAGACTCGGGACTGGTACCATGCAAAAGAAGAGACTTGGCTTTCGGGGCCGACCAACCACTAGTTTATGTGACACCGCAAAGGGAAACGGCAAGCAACCGTGTGTCGGGTCCCCTCCAGTTGTACACCCAGCTTGTACGGGATGCAGGGTTTCTGGCTAATTAGAAAATAGTACTATACAGAGATGTTAAGCACGGTAATTTGGCATTCTGGAACTTAGGGAGGAGCTTTTATCTCTCCCCATTATACTTATAAAGATAACACTTGCCGCTGTAGCCATTACAGCAGAGTACGTTACAGGCTGTTCGTGCTATTCAGAACTCAAATGCAAAATACTGTACAGAGACGCTAAGCACAGTGATTTGGCATCCAGGAACTTAGGGAGGAGCTTTTATCTCTCTCCATTATACTTAGTAAGATAACACTTGCCACTGTACGTTACAAGCTGTTCGTGCTATTTAGTACTCAAATACAAAATACTATACACAGACGCTAAACACAATGATTTGGCATCCAGGAACTAAGGGAGGAGCTTTTATCTCTCTCCATTATACTCAGCAAGATAACACTTGAGATACACTGCTGACCACACAAATACTGTACGAATGGATAAACCATCGGTCAAACACGGCTTTTATTTTATACAAGTCGGAAATTTACTAAGAATTTGGATTCTCAATCACTTCCGAAAATAGCCAAATGTAAAAGAGTCAGAAATAGTTAAAAATGGGAAAAAAATTGCGTGGGGTCTCCTCCTAAGCATAACCAGCCTCTTGCTCTTTGAGCCGGTCCTGGTAGTTTAAATACTGGGGAAAAATTGACTTGGGTCCCCCAGTAGTTAGACAACCAGCACCGGGCTCTTGGCCCAGCCCTAGTTCCAAAAATACGGGGGACACCGGGCTCCACTAGCCAGTGAGATAATGGTACAGCCGGGGGACACTTATACTGGTCCCTGCGGCCGTGGCATTACCCCCATAACTAGTCACCCCTGGCCGGGGTACCCTGGGGACATGGGGACCCCTTAAATCAAGGGGTCCCCCCCTCCAGGCACCAAGGGTCAGGGGTGAAGCCTGAGGCTGTCCCCCGCATTCCAGGGCAGTGAGTACAGGGCTGATAGCCTTTTCAAGTGTAAAAAATAGAATATTGTCTTTTGTTTTAGAACTACAAGTCCCAGCAAGCCTCCCCCATTTGCTGGTACTTGAAGAACCACATGTACCATCATGCTGAGAAATAACGGCCAGCTGGTACCTGTAGTTCTATAACAAAAGGAATACCCAAATAAAAACAAGACACACACACACACACACACACACACACACACACACACACACACACACACACCGTGAAAGTACAAATTTAATAAAACACACACACTCATACAAGCTTACCTACATCCCACGCTAGGCAATCACGTCCGCTTGTCCAGCAGAATCCAATTGGGGTACCTGTGAATCAAAACCCAAAATACTCCCCTATTATCCGGTGTAGATCGGTCCGCTTCATTCCTGAAGTAATCCACGTCTTAAAAAAAAAAAAATTCTGAGCCATGCCACTAAAGCATTTCCATGTTTACCCATGGATCCCCTTTCTCTGAATGCCAGGATCCCCGTGACTCCTATCTCTAGGAGTCCCAGCAGCCAATCAGGGAGCGCTATGTCATAGCGCTCTCCTGATTGTCTGTGCGCTCCTAACCTGTCAATCAGGTGGAGCGCACTGGCTAGAATGGAGCTTAGTGCAGCTCCATTCTAGCATATGATGGGAATTTTGCGGTCTGTGGCTAACCGCAAAGTTAATTGGGGTCACCCACAAGAGTGACCTAAGTACAGTGCACTAAATACCGTGTTTTGCAGTATGAGCGCCCAAGTCCCCTAACGGCATAAATGAACACCAATGGGAAGGAAACGCTGTTTGCAGTACTCTTACACATGAACTTGTGTATCTTCCATGCAGCGACGTGGGCAAGCGGTGAAGGCTTCCGCCTCCCATGCTTAGAGTTCCGGGTTTAATACCTAAAGTGTCAATGTATTTTTTTTCCCCTTGACATTCACTTTATTAAATTTTTTTTCTTTGTAATCCATTGTAATACAATCAATGGAAGGGTGCACACAGGTTTCACAAATCTGCATGAGCGACTCATTCTGCTATCTAAAGTACACAGTGGCAATGAGGACCCATAGACATACCAATTAATATAAATTAGAGTATTCTGAAGCAACTAACTGTTCGAGCAACACAGTACTGTAGATCATCGGCGTTAGAGAATCTGTTTTTCAAATACAGTACAGTATTGTGTTGTACATTAATTGTAACCTGACCTCCCTCCCTGTCTACTGTATGAACTCTGCAGGCTCCCTGGGGGTAAGGGGGCGGTGGGATGGGGGTAGGGAGAGGTGGTGACTTAATACCGTGTTCTGTAATATGAGCGTCCAAGTCCTTTAACGGCATAAAGGGGAGGGAGAAGGGTGAGGGGGAGGTTGGGATTAACCAGTGGAGTTCAGTGATGCTGTAGTAAATATTAATTGTCTGTTGGGACCCAAAAAAATAAACCAATAAATCAATAAATAAAAATAGTGTGCACAGACATAAACAAATGTGTTAAAGCAATGGTCTGTTGACGCACGGTTTATGTGAGTTATTAAATTAAATTCAATTAAAATGAGCTTAAAGCTTAATATCTCCGGTTATGAGGGTCCAATCTGCTCGGAATCAGGTTGGAATGAAAGGTGAGACAATTAGCTACCGGACAAGGGAACGTGGGATGTAGGTAAGTATGTATGAGTGTGTAAAGGACCCTATACACGGGAGAGATGTGTGCTGAGCGAACCGCTCAGCACACATCTCCCCCCCCCCCCCGCTCAGCACAGCACAATGTGTGCTGAGCATATGTGGGTGGAGGGGGGGGGCTGCTCATTTCACCCAGTGGGTGAAATTAACAACATGCTAGATTGAATCTAGCACCGGCGATAGCGATGTGCGGGCCGCGCATCGCTGTCGCTGTGGGGGCTACACACAAGTGATCTGTGCTTAAAATCTAAGAAATCTAGTCAGATTGCTTAGATTTTAAGCATGGATCTCTTTGTGAGTACCCCCTTAAGTGTGTTTTATTAAATTTGTACTTTCACGGTGTGTGTGTCTTGTTTTTATTTGGGTTTTACTTTTGCTGTAGAACTACAGGTACCAGCGGGCCTGTTAGCATGCTGGTACTTGTGGTTCTCCAAGTACCAGCAAGTGGGGGAGGCTTTCTGGGACTTGTAGTTCTAAAACAAAAGACAATATTCTATTTTTTACACTTGAAAAGGCTATAAGCCCTGCACCCACTACCCTGGGGTGTGGGGGACAGCCTCGGCTTCACCCCCTGCCGTTGGGTGCCTGGAGGGGGGACCCCTTGATTTAAGGGGTCCCTACTCTCCCAGGGTACCCCGGCCAGTGGTGACCAGTTGGGCGGGTAATGCCACGGCCGCAGGGACCAGTATAAAAGTGTCCCCCGGCTGTGGCATTATCTATCTGGCTAGTGGATCCCAGTGCTGGTTTTAAAAATACAGGGGACCCCTACATCTTTTGTCCCCCATATTTTTAGACTGTACTGAGAGCCCGATGCTGGTTGTTTAAATACAGGGGAAACCTATGCAATTTTACCCCTCTATTTTAACAACCAGGACCGGCTCAAAGAGCCCGAGGCTGGTTATGCTTAGGAGGGGGGACCCCACACAGATTTTTTTTGGGATTTTTAACTATTTCTATAGTGTACACACTGAAGCCCTGCACGGATCACACTGATACGGCCGGTCTTTATTGTGTTAAGTTCGGCAGTGTTTTACTGTTCTCTCCCTTAAAACACTGCCGGCAATACGAATTACTTCGACACCAGTGAAATTTAATTTACATAACATGGTAGTTTAGTAAATTACTGTGTTTTGTTTAAAAAAAGTTGCATTCGTACACTGCCGATGTCAGCCGAGATTGATCTCGTCTGAAATTGGCAAAAATACGAATCTTAGTAAATTGACCCCTTAGGGAGGAGCTTTTATCTCTCTCCATTATACTTATAAAGATAACACTTGCCGCTGTAACCATTATTGCAGAGTATGTTACAAGCTGTTTGTGCTATTTAGTACTCAAATAGAAAATACTGTACAGAGACACTAAGCACAGTGATTTGGCATCCAGGAACTTAGGGAAGAGCTTTTATCTCTCCCCATTATACTTAGAAAGATAACCCTTGCCGCTGTACAGTACGTTACAAGCTGTTCGTGCTATTTAGTACTCAAATGTAAAATACTGTACAGAGATGCTAAGCACGGTAATTTGGCATCCAGGAACTTAGGGAGGAGCTTTTATCTCTCCCCATTATACTTAGAATGATAACTCTTGCCGCTGTACGTTACAAGCTGTTTGTGCTATTTAGTACTCAAATACAAAATACTGTACAGAGACGCTAAGCACAGTGATTTGGCATCCAGGAACTAAGGGAGGAGCTTTTATCTCTCCCCATTATGCTTAATCCTACTGGATTTGGACTCTCACATATTCCTAAAACCAATAGACCATACTGTACACGTTCGTTTGCATCTGTGTATGCTGTACTATTTGTGTCTGTACTGTATTTACTGTTATATACTGTATGACATACTGTACTGTAGGACATTGTAGCATAGTGAGACGCACCAGTAACGTAGTACTTACGCTGTAGTTCAGTATTGTATTTTAATGGAGACCACATGCTTGCGCATTGCTGGTATTACACTCAAAGGTAACGCCAAATGCTCTGTGCGCCTCCCAATGACTAGGCACGCCACCTTGCACCCAGGCACACTGCGTATGCCCGATCGCGACTAACGCCTCAGCCAGCCAAGATAACGGAGGACCCATCTGTATTTCATCTACCTCGCAAAGGACTGTTGGACAGTCATTTGCTTAGTTGAACTAGTACAAGTGGTCTTCCAACTTCCCCTCTGGGATGTCGATCGACTGCCAGCAGCAACAACAGCAGTGGCAGCAGCAGCACTAGGAGGAAGTGGTTTTTGATCTTTCCCTATTTTATCCTCCAAATTTTTGTTCTCCATTATTTTTACACCACACAGGGCAAACTCTGTAAAAATTATTTGGATTAAATATTAATAATAACCCCTTTATTTGAAGTAAATAGTATACAGTACAGTACAGCACCACTGAACTTATATGGCAGCACCACTGGACTTGACTTATATGGCAGTACCACTGAACTGGACTTATACGGAAGCATCACTGGACTTATGTGGCAGTACCACTGGACATATACGGCAGTATCACTGGACTGGATTTATATGGCAGTACCACTGGATTTATACGACAGTACCACTGGACATATATGGCAGTATCACTGGAATTATATAGCAGTACCACTGGACATATATGGCAGTATCACTGGATTTATACAGCAGTACCACTGGACATATACGGCAGTATCACTAGAATTTTATGGTAGTACCACTGGACATATACGGCAGTATCACTGGATCTATACGGCAGTACCACTGGACATATACGGCAGTATCACTGCAATTATATGGCAGTACCACTGGACATATACGGCAGTTTCAGTGAATTTATACGACAGTTCCACTGGACTTATATGGCAGCATCACTGGACTAGACTTATACGGCAGTACCACTGGACATATATGGCAGTGCCACTGGACATATACGGCAGTATCACTGGATTTATACAGCAGTATCACTGGACTGGATTTATATGGCAGTACCACTGGATTTATATGGCGGTACCACTGGACATATATGGCAGTACCACTGGACATATACGACAGTATCACTGGAATTATATGGCAGTACCACTGGACATATATGGCAGTGCCACTGGACATATACAGCAGTATCACTGGATTTATACAGCAGTATCACTGGACTGGATTTATATGGCAGTACCACTGGATTTATACGGCGGTACCCCTGGACATATACAACAGTACCACTGGA